>NC_090941.1:907233564-907856273 GCF_040938575.1 Ambystoma mexicanum
CAGGGACGTCATGTCACCAAAATGCCTGGGGTAGCGGAAGTGACATCACACGACCCTTGACATCGGATGACATCACAGGAAGTGATGTCATTTGACTCCACCCCGAAGTGGCATCACAGGAAGCGATGGAACACAAACTTTCACCCCCACGACAAAACAGGAAGTGGCATACCATTGTTTCTGAGTACACTATGAAAAATATGGTTAATATACCACTGTAAAGTGATATACATTTCATACAAGAATGGATCACCAAACGTATTATTAATATCAGTGCGTATATGCCCATATTACCAAATCACTGTGAATGCAAGCAGACGTGCAAGGCCAAATGATAATGATGTGTTATTATATAGCACTTACACTTAAGCACTTCATATACAACAGATATACATACAATATCACCCAACCTGTGTTGGTAGTCATTTATCAACCTCAGCACGATGAAAGGTTGAGTTGGCCTTGCTAGGAGTCGTACCTGCAACATGCAGATCACACACACACATCTCAACAGCCAGCGCTCAACCCACTCAGCTATCTAACCTACTATAGCCATCAGAAAACTAGCCACTCCAGAAACAAAGAGCCACATGTTGCTGGCCACAGTCCACGAGCCTCAATGTTAACAAAAGAAAACATTTTCTTTCGCTTTTTTTTGGGGTAGCAAGGGAGACCACAGGGTTAGCAAGGGGGGCCTCAGGGGTCACAGTTGTGATCCCTGGCGACCCCTTAATGACGTCCATGATGAAGCATATATATGCTCGGAATAACTTTCTGTGCACCCTGCGTTATTCACTACAATAGTGGGTTGCACTGTAATTTCGACTGACCTTTGTCCCTTCTGAAAATGGAGCATGACTACTTGAACAAACACAGCTACCGATATGGGAACCAGGGAATGCTTGAGGGATCCTATTTGCTTAAAATGAACACCCGCTGTCATATCTTACAAAGCTTATATTTTTAACACTGGGCTAAGAGAAGTCACCCAGCCATGAAATGCAAACTAACTGGAAACATGTGTTCACTATGCTTTATGCAAAGTAATCATGCTTAAGGATTGCCTACATGTTACTGTTAATATGCTTTCCAAAAGCAGGGCATGGCGAGGGTGCTGGCAGAGCCAGTTGTAAAATAGTGCTAGGGTAGTCGTCTTAGATACAGCGAGTGGCATGATGAAGGGCCAGCCTTGACCTCTACTAACTACTTCAAGATGGATGCATCATATTAGGGCAGTGCAAGTGTAACCAGGGATATTGATATGATAGGTTATTCATAACACGCTTAATACCGAGAGGTTTCCAAGCAAGGACCCGTGGTTCGAAACGGTCTGGCTCCATGTTGTCTTGCTTCCAAGGCGAGCACGTTGCCCCTGAGCTATCCTCCCGAGACATTGAGATTCATAGTGTTTTAGCAAAGGAGGGCTCTGGACCCCAACATGAAACTAGTGAAGATATAAACGTGAATGAGCCTAGCCGTCTGGTAACAGAAATAGAAGCTCAGTATTGGTTTCTTTATTGTTAATGTCTTGTGCACTGACACACGCCTTTCTGCTTAGAAAGAAAGCACATTTGTTCTATACAGTTGCATAACGTTCCAAAGCCCTCAGGCTGCGTGGTGTCATAAAGAGAGTCTGGATCAAGGGAAGGTCAGACACCAGCATGGTCTCCAAACAGCTCTTCATTTAGGACTTTCTCAGGGGAGTGGATTGAATTGAACTGTCGGATTTCAGAGCAAGTAGAGGCTTGAGTTTAATCTGACGATGGATGAAAGTTCTCCAAGGGAGTCCCCTCTCACAGGCTCTGCTTTAATGTGGCCCACTGCACCAGCATCTCTACAGATTCGTTACCAGGTTTAGATATGTCATGACTAATATTATTTTATTGCGCGCAGACCTAGCTTCGAGAAGCAACAGAGCGCTTTACAGAGGTATACAGCAATACAGATGAAAATCAGAGCGCTTTTCAGGGGTAACAGAGCAGATCTACAGTGGGGATAGGATATAGAGGGGTACAGACGATGGGTACTGCTGTACTGGGTGGCAGGGAAGAGAGGGGTGGGTGATGTCTAGCCAGTCAGGTTGTGCGAGGCGCGACGTAAAGGACTAGTAATTGAGGAGGAGAGACTCCTTGAAGAGGTGGGTCTTGAGTTCTTTTCTGAATTGTAGGAGCATGGGGCTAGTCTGATGCTGACTGGGAGAGAAGGCTTGCTTTCTGGTTTTTTCCTTTTTGCAGTGGCATATTTCAAGTCTTCACATCTCCTGGCTTCTGGTGGTGCCCTGTCCATTGGAGATGCTGTGTATCTCCATGAGGTAGCTGGGTGACTTGTGGGCGACTGCCTTATAGATGATGAAGCAAGACTTGAAGGTGATTTGTGAATCCAGTGAAGGTTGAGGAGGGCCGTGGTGATGTGGTTGTATCTGTGTAGACCCTTGATGAGGAATGCAGCTGTGGGTAGGAAACGTTTCAGGGGCACAAGGTAGGACAACGGGAGGCCTTCGAGGAGTGCATTGTTCCCATCCCGGTGAGATAGGACCGGTGCTTGAACAGTGGATCTAAAGCTGTCCAGAGAGAGAAAGGGCTTGAGTTTCCACAGACGGAGATCTGATACCAAGCTGTCTGAGTTTTCTTAGCTATGTTTGTCTTGAAGGAGAGGTGTTTGTCGATGTGGAACCTGAGGGTCTTGGTGCAGGAGGTGAGCTCGGGTGTGAAGCCCTCAGAGTTCATGGTTGATAGCCAGGTCTGTATGTCAGTGGGTGTTCAGTGTTGTTGATGAGCGGTAGGAATTCGCCTTGGTTGGGTTGAGCTTCAATTATGGACCTGACATCCAAGACTGGATCAGCGAGAGGCAGGTTTTGAGCCTAAGGATTTCCATGATGGAGTCGATCTTGAGGTATAGCTGTGTGTCGTCGGTGTATTGGTGTATGTGGATGTTTTGTGTGGCTAGGAGGGCTCCCAGAAGCTCCATGTATAGATTGAAGATCACTGGTGAGAGGATGGAACCCTGCAGGACTTCACAGCTGACGGGTAGCACTGGGGATGTAGAGGAGTACATCTGAACAAACTGCTGGTGGTTGGCGAGTTAGGACTTGAACCAGCATAGGGCAAGGTTGCTAATCCCCATGCAATGATGTAGGGTGTCCATAAGCACCTGGTGGCCTACTGTGTAGTAAGCAGCCAAGAGGTCGAGAAGAGCCAGTAGACAGGGGTGACCATCAACAAGGATGTTGAGGGTGTTGTCGACCACCTGTATGGTTGCTGACTCCATGCTGCATCTGGGTCTGAACCCGAATTGATAAGTTTGGAGGAGATGGTCACTGCAGTTGTGTTTCTATTGATTTCTTAATGATCTTACATAGTCGGTTGATGGAGGCTTAGAGGGTGGCCTTGAGTGCTTCCAGTAGAGAATAGCAGTTCGGTTGGTGGTGTTCGGTCCATGTAAAGTGCAGCTTGGCAAGGTCTTCTGTGAAGGTTTCCACCGGGAAGTTCTTGAAGGACCTGAAGGTTTGTCTGATGGGTTTCTGCTAGGAGTGCTTGACTGGGGTGGTGTGTAACAAGTTGAAAGGCAGAGCTTGGTAGTCAGATTAGTCAAGAGGGAGAGGAGAACTGTAGTGGAGGGAATACAGTGTGATGATGATTAGGTCGAGGATGTTACCCTTCTCATGTGTTGGGTATTTCATGTGCTATGTGAGGCTGAGGGTGTCAAAAAGGTCAAGGAGAGCTTCCTTCATCGATTTGGTGGCCTTGTTGCCTGGGAGGGAGCAGTCACCTAGGAAGGTGTTGTTGGCAAGCATGAGGGACATAGTGGTGACTATGTCAGTGAAATCTCAGATGAAGGCTGTGTTGGGTTTGGGTGGTCTGCAAATGAGATGGGAGGTGATTGTGTCCATCGGCGAGAGTGAGAAGTGGCAGGAGAGAACTTCAAAGGAGCCAATGTTGGAGATGTCAAGTCTGGTGCAGGGTCATGAGGTCTTGTGGATGAATGTGAGGCCTCTGCCTGTCTTGTTCGGCCGGTCTCTGTGTTGGAAGCTATAGCAGTCAGGGACAACGACATCCAGAGTGTGGGTGGAGTTGGGTGTTAGCCAGGTCTCTGTGATGAAGATGGCAACAAGGTTGTGTGTAGTGATGAGGTCTGCACTATCTGCTGCATGGGTGATAGCTGAGCAGACGTTGAGAAGCATCAACGTACGTATTGTGGATGGTGAGGGGTGAAGATGGGCTTCAGGCTGATGTGGGTGAGGTTACTGCATTGCGGAGTCCATGCCTTAGAAGAGGGGCAATGTTGGTGATGGTGGCATTGCCTGCTGATTGATGGCCCGTGGGGACGGAGGAAGAAAACGCATGTCTGCGTGTGCTCACCTGTTGTCTGAGCAGGGGTTAGGGCCTTGGGTCCTCCCGCCCCGAACAGGGCAAAACAGGAATTGCCCTTTTCTTCACCTGCCCTTCACTTCTGATGCTCGGGTGAGAGATGCCCTTGATCTAAGAGTTACATGTGTGTGCCTCTTAAAGGGGCAGTAAGCAAAGGGGTCTTCCTCTGGCAATTCCCCTGCTACTGTTTGTGGGAGTAGTCAAGGGATCCTGAGCCAAACCCTGAGTCATGTAAATTGTGGTGCTGCCATTACTTCCCATTGTCCGGAAGGTGCTTCACCTCAGGTACAGTAGAAAGTCATTAAAAAACAAAGAAAATCAAATTAAATGTGCAAAACATTGGTTGTCACACACAACAGGGTTGTACTTTCCCCCATCTCATAAGAAACTTTACCAATGCACTGCTAAGTGTGGTTGTGCTACTTACGGTTTGGCTGACTAATTAAGATTACCACTGCTAATTGCGCAGAGAGACTTGATTCTATTAAAGACTAGGAGGCGAGCATTAGGCTTCAACTTCTATTTATTTACTCTTCAGCAGTTTCAACAAAAACATAAGAACACTGAAAAGGCCTTCGCCTTATCCCTTTTCTTTTCTTAAAACTACAAGCCCCACTGTCTATGTAGTCCTGCTAGGGCCAGTCCAGTGCATGACCCACTTCCTGTTCCTGGATTCCTCCTCTTCTTTGACTGCTCTGAACTGCATGTCTTGTAACTTTCACAACTTTGTCCAACCAGAAGGGACAAACAATTCCAACTTTCGCAGATACAAATTTGCTGCTACACGAATGTGGTCCTGTGCTACCTAGGCTCTGCTTCCCACAATTCCTCACTACTCAATTATTCTTCTGGTCTGCTCAGAAGGATCACATAAACAACAATATCAGGGTAGAGTCCTTGTAATGCTATTCCAACCATTACAATCTTAACACGTGATATACAGTACATAAAAGGGTGGGAAATTAATGCTCGCCTACTAGTCTTTAATAGAATCAAGACTCCCTTTGCAAATTACATGGGTAATCTTCATTCTTTGTTAAGACTGGGGGCCAGCATTATGCTTGTTTGAAGCTTCCCCAATACAGCTGTAGCCAATCCTTCAATTGGCTTGAAATAATACTCTTTAAAAGTAGTATTGCTAGCCCAATACCAGCCTGCATAATATCCCACAATGTTACTCCTGCAGTGAACACTTTGGATGCCATTCCTCCTCTCACTGATTGCCGCTGTACTCCCCTAAATGGATCCCTGCTAGCTGCATCACCTCTCACACCCACCTAGCTATGGTGGCTGTTGCTACCGCTTGGAACGGCTTCCTGCGTGCATAGTACCTGCCGCTCTACACTACACTGTTCCTCTCTTATTTTTTCATACATCTTTCTACGCACCACTTAGCATTGCTTTGGAAATAAGGATAAAGCACTGTAGTGGACCCTGTCTTTGTCCTCCTAGCTATCGAAAAAGTCACTCCCTTGGGACCGAAGGATTTCCTGTGTATTTCTAGGGCCTTGACGTCCACCGCTCTCTTGCAAGACACTAAACATACAAACTTGACCAATTTGCCTGATAATTGCCTCAGCGGCAGATATTTGTCTGCCGGCCAACTCGCTAGTAACTGCAGCACCACTGTAACGTCCCACAATTGTTTGTATCTCAGCTCCGGGGGTGATTTATATCGACCTCCTTTTATGAGTCTGGTTACTGCCGGATTTTATTCTGCTGGGACCCTTTCAACTGGAAGGTGACCTGCTGAGATAGCTGACCTGTATACCCCAATTGTCCTAAGTGCTATCCCATCCTGCAAAAAGTGTGCCAGAAAATTCAAGATCGCTACTACAGGAGCTGAAACCGGATGAACATCTCTTGCTCTGCACCAGCTCAACCACTTGGCTCAAACCGCGTTGTGGCTCCTCCTAGTGGGTGCTTGCTGTGAAATACCTAGCAATGCCCAGCATCTCCTGATATTCTGCACGCTATCAGCAGGAGAGTTCCTCTCATTCTCAGAGGATGAAATGACCCAGCTGGGTCTGTGAGCAATTGCTCTCCATCTGGGAGAACTCGAGGTATGTCCTCTGCCAGTTCCATTAGCGTCAGGAACCATACATGCGATATCCATATCGGAGCAATCAGAATCAACTTTCTCTCGCTGGCACTTTGCTAGGACGCTGCTCAACATTACGAAGGGGGGGGGGAGCATAATGCAGCTCTCCTGGCCACACTTGGAAGAAAGGGTCCGTGCCTTGTGTGGACGGATCCAACCTCTAGCTGAAATAGCTGCTCGTCTGCGCGTTGAGCCGAGACGCAAACAGATCAGTGTGCACTGGTCCCCACAGTTGGTTTAGCTGTTGAAAGACTCCTACGCACAGTTTCCAATCTCTGGAGTTTGTCAGATAGTGGGAGTTCCAGTCCGCTACTACACTGAGCGTCCCTGGAAGATACTCTGCTGTCACTGACATTCCTGACTGGAGGCATAAGTGCTCAAATTCTTTCGCTAGTTCTTCTAGCAATTTGAACCTTGTTCCCCCTAGGTGGTTTATGTACCTGACTGCCGATATGTTGTCCATTTTAAGAAGAACGCAGGAGCTTAATCTCCCTTTTGTGAATGCCTTGATGGCTAAAGAGCCTGCTAGCAGCTCCAAACTGTTTATGTGAAGATGAAGTTCTTGTTCACTCCATTTCCCTTTGGTCTTTAAAGACCTGCATCTCGCTCCCCAGCCCACTCAACTGGCGTCTGACTCTATGAGTAGATCGGACAATCTCAGAATATGTCACAACCTTTCTAGGCGTCCATATTCTACAACCACCACTCCAGTTCTGTGATGGAATCCTGATCTAAGGAAACTAACTGATGATATCTCAGCCCTTGCTGCAAGTGTCTTATTTCCAGCCTCTGCAGGGCTCAATGATGTAGGGGAAGATCGCTTAAATAGATGCTGCTAACATCCCCACTATCCTCGCTAGAATTCTGAGCGATATCTTCTGCTTGCTCAGGCAATCTCTGATTTCTTTCTTGATGTCCTTGATTTTTCTAGCTGGCAACTCCAGCTATACTTTCCTTGTGTCCAGAACAAAACCCAGGCAGTCTAATCTTTGCGCTGGTGTTGTATCCGAGTTCTCTAGGTTCACTAGGAACCATAGCGAAGAGAGGAGATCTCGCACCTAAGAGATCTGATATACAAGCGCTTCTCGATCCTTTGTCAAGACCATGAGATCGTCTAGATATATGATAATCCGGATCCCCTTCTCCCTAATCACTGCCGCTACTGTTCTCATAAGCTTGGTAAAAGCCCAAGGAGCTGAGGCAGCCTGAAGGGTATTGTTTTGAACTGCCACAATTGGTGGCCCCCGCGAAAAGCCAGGAAAGTCCTGATTTCCGCCTCTACCGGCACTGTCAGATACACGTCTTTCAAGTTTATTCATGTTAGACAGTCTCCCTCTCTCAGGGTGTCTCTGAGCTGGTGTATCCCCTCCATCTTGAAGTGGTGGTATACAATCCAGCCGTTCAGTTCTCTCAAGTTTATGACTGGTCGCACTTTCTCTTTTCTGTGGACCAGAAACACGCTGTTTACGAATTTCGGGGTTGTTGAGCACCTCTCTATGGCTTCTGTCAGTTCTAGTTGGCGAAGCTCGCAGTGTAAACTATCTTGCTGTGCTTGCACTAACAGTATCGCTTGGGGACATTTCACTTGTACAGGCTCCTGTATAAATTCTAGCTGCAGGCCTCTGAAGGTCTTCAAAACCCATGCATCACTGGAAAGCATGTGCCAGTTTTTCCAAAAATGCTGCCTTCTCCCCCCTACCGGAGGATATTTTGGAGCTCTCACCTGGGATAAAGCTCTGGGCCTTGGCCCACTCCTCTTCCTCTGCGACCTCTCGGAAATCTTCCTCTGGCCGAAAAGAACGAGTCTTGCTGTTTGTTCTCCCAGTACTGGGTTCTATTATTCTGAGGTCTTCTACCTCTGGGAAATCGACCGGCTGCTCGACCAATAGCCTTCGGTCCAGGCAAAAACTCTGGGCAGGAAGATCTTGCATATTGACACCTGTGTTTTTCCCAGGGATGTATAGGTGCCCACGAATCTGCCCATCTCTTTGCCAAAAGTCTCTCCAAAGAGGAGACCCTGCACTGCCTCCCCGGCTTCAGATGATGCTAGATCATTTAATTTGGCATCAATCTTAAGCAGTAGTCCTCTCCTCCTTTCTGAGGTGATGACGCAGTTTGCATTGCCTAGCAGGCAGGCTGCCCTCTGCGCCCAACTTGCCAGGGCTTCTGGGTCTATTTCCTACCCGGTAGCTCTGGCTCTCTCGGCCAGATCCATTATTTTGGCTAGCGGCCCAGTAATATCTAGCACTTTCTCCTGGCAGCTCCTCCACAACCTGTCTATTTCTTTTTGTGGGTCTTTGTTAGCCTTCGAAACGAAAGCTAACATTTGTGGATACAATTCTGATGTTTATGCTACTTTGCCAGGCAGGTCCGGCCCTGGGCATTCCGTCCTCAGGCGCTGCCTCACTTGCTTGTCGAGTGCTTTCCTGAGTCTCAGGGCCATGTATTTCATCACCCTGGGTGAGGGTTGCCAATCAGAGGATCTGGGGTTTCTAATGCTGTCCGTATCAAACATGTCTGTCACTTCCTCTAGATCCTTGTCTAGATGCTTCTCCTTGCGTGCTCGCTTGCCCCCGCTGGGTCTTTCCCACTCTTCCTCTGTCTTCTCCTCTTCTTGGGAGGACACTTTGGTTTCTGCCGGCTCTTCTTCCAAGCCTAGGTCATCTTTGCACAAATTCTCTTCCCCTGGGGCGGGGGTCGTGATGCTTGGCACTGCCGACGTTTGCATTAAGGCCTCCCGCAGTTTTGCAAAAGCTTCGGCTGACTGTGGGGTCTTCTCATCTACCCCATAATGTCGACCCGGGGTATGTAGAGGCTTTCCTCTTGTTGGTCATACTACTCCTCTTTGGACCTCTTTGCGAGGTTTTCTGTGGCTATGCTTTCCGTCACTCCATCTTGAAGTGGTGGTATACAATCCAGCCGTTCAGTTCTCTCAAGTTTATGACTGGTCGCACTTTCTCTTTTCTGTGGACCAGAAACATGCTGTTTACGAATTTCGGGGTTGTTGAGCACCTCTATATGGCTTGGCCATATTACTCCCCTTTGGACCTCTTTGCGAGGTTTCTGTGGCTATGGTTTCCGTCACTTTGGTGCTATCTCAGGGCTGACGCAGCATGGATTCTAGTGTCGCCAGCCTATCTGTAAGGGCTTCACACCCTGCGCCACTGCATCAACCAACAAGCTTCCCAGCACTTCTTTAAAGCTTGAGGCGAGGTCTAGGGGCTGTTCCTCCTCGCTCCATTCAAATTCAGACCTGGCGTTGAGTGCTGTGTACCTGTGTTGTAGGTGTCCTGTGCATGCCCACTGCTGTGTTGTGTTTTATGTTCAGTATACTAGAGATTGTCTTCTCTTGTATATGTATACTTTTATTATTTCTATTTTTGTATGTGGCTATCACCTGTTCTGGGTACTTATCTGCCTCTTCAGTCCATTCACCTCTCTCCCGGGCAGTCTGAGTGCTTTGTTATAAGAATAAAATGCTTCTCTCGAATTCTGTGCTTTATGCTTAGCTGAGCGCGAGGCTGCGTGGGGATCGTCTGATCCGTTCTGAAACAGAATGCTGGCCTCTTATTATGCTCACAATATAATTATTCTTCACCGCTGGCCCCGGCTTCCGTGTATACCGTGCCCGCACTCTTCTCGCACTGACAATGCGGTGCGCAACACTAAGACGTGGCTCTGCCTTTCCACCAGAGGGGCCTGATGTGTCTTGCTTGCTCTGGCTCCCCAAGGGTTGGGGCAATAGCGTTGATGCCGGTTGCGTGGGAGAATGAGCCCCCGGGCGTGCCGGTTATCCAACAGGGCCTCGTCTCCCTTGCACCAGCTCCTAACCATTATCTACCTTATTTTAGTTCTATTACTTGTTTCCTCAATCTCACACTGTTTAATACATTGCACCGCTACTCGTAGTTAACAGAAAAAAAGTATGCTTGTCAACCTTATTCCAGCTGCCTACTAATCGCGGCTTCTATATATACTCCATACACTTCTATCACTTGCCTCCCTGGCTTTCAATTATCTAACACACTGTTAACCCAATGATAACGAAATATTCCCTAATGTCATGTATTCAATGGGAGAATGGTGAAAGGGTACTTATCTGCTGTAGAGCAGGAGAAGAGGACGAGTCCATGAACAGGAAGTGAGTCATGGACTGGACTGACCCTAGCAGGACAACAGAGACAGTGGGACTTGTATTTTTTTTTTTAAACTCTGTTTTATTGGCATTTTCATAATATAACAAAAAGGCGCAAGACATTTTCACGGATTGTGCAAGTAACTGGCCCAAAGACCCCCCCCTCACCCTCCCCAAACGCACCCACCCCCCCAAAAAAAAACGTAGTCCCCATAGAAACATTTTGCTGGGGAGCCGCTATGAAAGCTCCGAAAGTCTGGAGCTCAAGAAAGAGCGAGAGCGTTGACTACATGAATGGCTGATTAACTACCATCGTCCCCTGGGCCGTGGGCCCTGTCCGCTCCTTGTTCCCCCTGAGGATTAATGCACATCCCAACCCTATGTCTGCTGTACCCCGTACCAGTTTGCTTGGAAAGAGCCCAAGTCATTGTTCATCATTGCCGTCAATTTATCCATCAGGAACATGTTTTTTACCTTTTTTAACCAGTCCTCCTTCGAAGGGGTCTCCGGGCTCTTCCATTTCTGGGCCAGTGCAACCCTTCCCGCCCTCAACATTGTTTCCCACATTCTAGGGTATCGGGGTATGTCTGTGTCCTCCGGAGGGAGGCCCAGCAGCATTGTCAGGGGGCTCTGGGGGAGAAGCTCTTCAGAAACTTCGGCGATCCAGCCCCTCACCTTCTCCCAGTATTCCTGAGCTTTCGGGCAGTGCCACCACATGTGCCCTCTCGTACCGACCTGGTCACATCCCCTTGGGCATGGGCATGCGGCGGACACTCCCATGTACAGTTTAGCCAACTTCACAGGTTCTCTATGCCAACCCTGTAGGATCTTGAAGTTGTGTTCCATGTCCGCCGTGAATATATATGGAAGGCTATTTTAAATATTCTCAACCAGGCATCCTCCGAGATCTCATCCCCCGCTAAGTCATTCCAGAAAGTGCGGAACCCCCTTCTCTCCCCTAAGTTAACCATGTTCAGTAGCCTATACATCCCTGATACCGCACCCTTCCTGGAGGTTGCCGAGTCCAGGAGTTTCTCGAAGGGGGTCAGCTGTCTTTTCAGGTTCTGGCCCCAGGCCTGGTTACATAGGATTCCCTTCAGGCGGATGTATTCAAATATGGAGAGGGACCCCTGACCCAGGGCGTCTCTCAGTTCCTCATATGGCCGGAATTCCCCTTCCCTAAACATTTGCCCCGCCCACTCCATTCCCAAGTCGGACCACGACTGGGCGTTGCGGAACCCCCTGCTTCCCAGTTTGAGGGGGTGACCCCAGAGCGATGACATCGGTGACGGCCACGATGTTAGGTGTGCCGTCTGGGGGCTTTCCCTCCAGATTGTCCAGAGGACTACCAGGGTTGGGTGAGATTTGAGTCTGTTCGGGATGAACTTGCTAGGGGCCCACAGGAGGTATCGAATCTTTAGTGGGTGAGCATCCATGTCCTCCAGATATGACCAGTAAGTGCCCATCCCCTCTTTCATGTGTTCTAGGAGGACGCGCAGCTGGGCGGCCCGGAAATAAAGTTGAAAGTCTGGCAACCCAAACCCTCCCTCCTCCCTCGGTAAGGTCAAGACCCTATTTGCGGTCCTTGGGGTCTTGCCCTGCCATATGAACTCCCGCACCGCATTCTGGAGGACCCTGAAGGTCCGGTCAGGGACTACAGTTGGGAGGGCGGTGAAAAGATATAGTAGTCGCGGTAGAATGTTCATTTTCACAGCAGTCATGCGGCCGTACCAGGACAGGATCATTGACCTCCACCTCCTTAAATCTGCAGTAACTCCTGACACAACGGGGTCGTAGTTGGCAGGGGCAAGATTGGATAAGTCCCGGGTGAGGAGGACTCCCAGGTATTGAATGGAGGCCTTGCCCACCGTCATTCCTTCCAGGCTGGCAAGAGCGTCCAAGCCCGGGTCCCGGGTTCTCATGGGGAGCAGGACTGATTTGGACGCATTGATCTTGAGACCAGAGAAACGCCCAAAGGCAGTCATCAGGGAGAGGAGCGGGGGGAGCGAGGATCTCGGGTCTACCAAATAAGCCAGGATATCATCTGCGAACAGGGAAAGCTTACATTCCACCTCCCCCCTCTTAATCCCCTTAATCTCTGAGTGAGCTCTGACTGCTATGGCCAGGGGTTCCATGGAGAGGACATAGATTAAAGGGGAGAGTGGGCCTCCCTGCCTTGTCCCCCGCGAAAGGGGGAAGGGCTCCGACAACCCGCCATTGACTTGGACCCTGGCCTTAGGGGCCCTGTATAAAGCCGCCACCCAATCCCTGATGTGTGGTCCAAAGCCCATTTTCTGGAGGGTAAGTTCCATGAATCTCCACTCCACCCTGTCGAACGCCTTTTCCGAATCTAGGGACAGGACGCTCGCGTCCAAATCTGACCTCTGGGCATAGTGCAAAAGATCTATAGTCTTCCGGATGTTGTCTGAGCCCTGTCTCCACCTGGTCGCCGTAGACCAGCTTCGGCAAGATCCCCTCCAACCGCCCCCCAAGCACCTTGGCCAGAATCTTTACATCAACATTCAATAGGGAGATGGGTCGGTAGGAGGAGCATTCCCTGGGGTCCCTGCCATCCTTGGGGAGCACCACAATAATTGCCTCCATCATGGAGTCCGGGAGGGACCCCCCCTCCAGCACCGCGTTGAACACTTTTACCAAGTGGGGGGAAAGGGTCGAGCAGAACCTTTTGTAAAAGTAAACCGAGTAACCGTCCTCGCCCGGGGAAGTGCCCGCCTTCATCCCTCTAATCGCGCGCTCCACCTCGTCCTCGGTCACAGGGCCCTCCAACCCCTCCGCCATCTCCCTGGTCAGGGCCGGGATCTGGATTGAATTTAGGAACCCCATCAAATCCGCCTCCTCCCCATTATACTCTGACGAATATAGTTTCTCATAATATCGGCGGAAGGCCTCGCCAATGTGGGGTGTGTCATAGCACTTTCACTAATCGGCTTCTCTGCACCTCCCTCAGTTTCCAAGCCAGAATCCTATCCGCCCTGTCCCCTTTTTCGTAGTACTTCTGTTTGACCAGTTGAAGACTCCTCTCCGTCTTGTGGAGAAGGAGATCCTTCAATTGGAGTCTATAGTCGTCCAGTGCGGTCACCTGATCGCGGTCTAGGGGAACCGTGGGAAGACCCCCAGGTTGGAGTGGGGCGATTTTCTCCCTGAGATACCTTTCCTGGCCCTCCCTTTCCCTTTTTTTCTGTGCTCCCATTTTGATCAAGATTCCCAGTAAGGTTGCCTTAAAGGCGTCCCAGAGGGTATGTGAACCCACCTCCCCATTGTCATTGAGTTCAAAGAATTCCGTGATGGCCTCGAGGACCTCCTGGGCTAGGACTTCGTCCTTTAACAGGGAGTCGTTGCACTTCCATCTCCCTCTACGTTCGTATAGACCTCCCGTTGCTATAGTGACTCGGACCAAGTCGTGGTCAGACCAGGGGACGGGGTCGACCCTGTGGCCTGAGGTAAATGGGTGTAGTGTCTCGTCCACCAGGATGTAGTCTATCCTGGAGAACGACGTGTGGATGGCTGAGTAATATGTAAAAGAGGGGGGAGTCTGTTCTGGGGACGGGGATCGTGTCCAACAGACCCAGTTCTAGGTTGACTTTTTAGAAAGTGCGCGCCATGATCTCGTCCGCTGCCCTGGAGGACTGCGGACCTGCACGTTTCCTGTCCAGGACGGGGTCCAGAACCATGTTGAAGTCCCCCCCCCCACAACCACCGTGCCATGGATGAAGTACTTAAGTTTGTCCCCCAGCTCCTCCCAGAATTGGGCTTGGCCTTCGTTTGGGGCATAGATGGCAGCCAGGGTCAGTGGGGCCCCCTGCAGGGACCCCCGCACCAGCAGGTAACGGCCCCCTGGGTCTTTCAGCGTGGCTTCATTCTCGAAGCCCACATGCTTTGCTACTAGGATGGCAACCCCTCTCTTTTTGCACTTGTGGGATGCACTATGAACCTCGCCAATTCCCCCTCCCCGCAGTTTGGGCTCCTTCCCCCGTGGCCAGTGAGTCTCTTGCACGAAGAGAAAATCCAGGTGTGCCCTTCTAAATTCCCTACAGACCAGGGACCTCTTGGTGGGGGTATTTAAGCCACGAACATTAAGTGAGCCGACCCCCAGGGCGGGCAGCCTGTCAGCCATGGTCTCTATGTTCCTCTCTCTCGGTCAACTTCTTCCCAGCGCTCTTCCCCGCATGCTCCGTTATTTCAACTCTGTGTTCCCCTTCTCCCCCCGCCCCCTCCCCCAGGGTGGGCCTAAGACAAAACCCCAACTGCCCCCCTTCCCCGAACCGTAACTGAACTTCCCCAACTCCCGTGTTACCCCCCACCCCCGCCCCGGCGTCCAGCCAAGTAGTTCTGCCATCGCTGGCTTTTGGCCGAACCACCAGCCTGCCCACCTCGGCCAGGCAATCTGCATAAGAAGCTCATCTCCTTGAGCCCCTTAAGATCCCCCGCGGCTGTGACCCCTCTGCGAACCCCACCTACTTGCAGGTTGTAGGGACGTTGATAGTAGTGAATCCTCTGAGTCTGCGTCCCTCCGACCAGGGCACACCAGGGTGCCCCCGTGCTCAGTCCTCTGAGTCGTTACGTTCTCCGTCCTTTGATGGGGAGGGGGTGTTCATTTTCCTGAATTTCTTCGCGCCGGTGCGCTTTCTCCTCTCTAGCCGGACGGTCCAGGGCCACCGGGTCTCCCGTGCTCCGGCCCCGACGGGCCCCTCAGGGGGTTCGTGTTCACTGTATATTCTTGTATGGCTCCCCTTATGTCCTCTTCCATGTTCAGGGTCGATCTTTGGCCCATGTATTCGAAAGTCAGGGAGAAAGGGTAGCTCCATCTGTAGCGCACTCCCTTTTCCTTAAGCACTTGTGTAAGAGGGCGGCACATCCTACGCCTAGCCTATAGGCGGAGAGGTCTTGGTATATGGAGACCTGGGCGTTGTTATAGGTGATTTCCCCAGCCTTTCTGGCCTCCTCCAACACCTTCGTCTTCTCCGAGTAATAGTGGAACCGGACCAGAATCGGCTCGGGGGCCCTGGCCCTGCCTCCCGCCCTGTGCACCCTGTCGAATGTTAGCTCAGTTGTCATTTCCTCCGCGAAGAAGAGGGTGATGATGTCTCGTACTGCTCGGGTGACGTCCCTCTCCGTTTCCCCCTCCATTTTGGGCACCCCAAAGATTCTGAGGTTGTTCCTCCTTTCCCTGTTTTCGAAATCATCCATCTGCCGGGCCCTTTCCTCGTCCCTCTTCTCCAGGGCCTCCAGCCTCATGCTATATTGTACGTCTTGGACTGCTGTAGAGGATTGGTTGGATTCGACCTGTATCAGTCTGTCCTCAATCTTATCCACCCTTTGGTCCATTTTTTCAAATTTCTGGGCAATGTCGGAGCGCATGTCCCTAATTTCCTGTAAGATCGAGGCGAAGCCCCTTTCCATTGCCGCCGAGGAGGGGGTAGCGTCCCCAGATTGGGCCATGGTCCCTTCGCGGTTTAAGCCTTTGTCACCTCTTAGAACCTCCTGGAAGCGGTATCTCTGTAAGGCTTCCCTCCAGCTCATGTGGTTCTTTCCTGTGTCCTGTCGTCCGGATCCCCGCGGCCCCAGCGGGGGGCGGGGGGTCCCCTGCTGGCCAGTCCTTCCTTGCTTGGGTTGTGCACTCCTCAGATATCCCGAAAGGGGTGACACAGTCCGGGGGGCGGGCACACGCCCCACCTGTTCCCAGGCAGGGACCTCACACCCTTTTCAAGTGCCTCGTGGCAATCTAGGGCCTCCTCTGGTCTCCTTGAGGAGGGGAGGTGGTGGTTCAAGGGGGCCCGACCTTCCAGTCCAAGGGGGCCCTTCCCGCAGAGCCAGGGGGGGAAGGGACGTTGTGGCTCACGCTGTGGGTCTTGGGGGGGCTCCTCTGGGCAGGCACACGCCCCACCAGCGGTTGGCGGGGGCCTCGCACCCTGGTCACCCATGCTTCAGGCTGTGCTGTCTCTGGGGGGGGTCCAGGGCCCCCGGCCCGTAGTCCACACTATTGGCCCTCTTGCTCCTGGGGATCCACCCCGCCCGAGCCGCTCACCCGTGGGGGGGCGAGTCCAAGGCCCACCGGGGCTCCGCCAACTCTGCTGCACTGGGCTCCGGCGGGCCGCGAACGCCCGCGATGATGTCCCCCGGGGGGGGGACCGCCCCGTTCCTTCCTCTCACTCCCGGGGGGGTGGACGCTGAGTCCCCGGGGGTGCCGCTCCAGGCCCCCGGATGCCGCCTCCTCGCCGCGCGGGTGGTCCCGGCGCGGTATGCTCTGGTTCGGGCCACGGGGGGAGGGGTGGAGAGAGCCCTCCCACGTCCCGCGTCCCCGAAGTCCCGGGGGCCCGGACCCCGACCGGGTCGCTCCCCGCACTCCGAGAGGGGGGGTTATTGAAGGGGGAGTGAGGGCTAGTCGGGCGGGGGTGCCGTGTGCGCCCGGGGAGAGACCACCTCACTCGCGGCAACGAGGCCGTTCCAGTCCTGCTGCGTCACCCGCCCAGGCGCCGCGGGTTGCAAACTCCGGCTCCCCGGGGAGCTCAAGCTCCGCTCTTTCGCTCGTTGGGGGGTCGGGAGGGCGCCGAGTAGGTCTCTCGAGTTGAACTAGCAGGGGGGTCTTCGGCGGGAGCTGTGCACTCAGGCAGCCATTGCCTGTGCGCCCCTTGGTGGCCTCCGGGACTTGTAATTTTAAGAAAAGAAAAGCGATAAGGAGAAGGCCTTTTTAGTTTTCTTATGTTTTTGTTGAAAACTGCTGAAGAGTAAATAAATAGAAGTTGAAGCATAATGCTCGCCTCCACTCTTGACATAGAATTTGTTCACCGCAAATTATTCCATTGCAACAGAAGATTTGTGTGTGTGTGTGTGTGTGTGTATATGTGACAGTATGCGAAGGCGAGAGAGAGTGAGAGAGAGAGAACAGAGGGAGCCACATTATTGCATTGTTTAACCAAGAGCTACTTCGACAGGGGACTTGCTTTCCACTGCTGAGTTATAATGCGCAGAGCCAAGCTTCTGCCCAAACAATAACAGGTGTAGGGTGAGCTCGAGCCAGCGCTTTAGTCTGTCGCGGAATCATTTTGTGCAGCAGGTGTTGTTTTCTTTCCCCAGACATAAACCATTCCCCACTAATCATTCACACAACACACACTGGTTTCGCAGGTGTTATCAAGCATACTTTCCCAGAGCCTAAGCACGAATACGGCATGTGTTTTTGTGATAATGTTCACCCTCTTTTTTCAGCTGAAGGTCCCTACCACAGTCTAGCCATGTCCAACGGCATGCCCTATTAAACTGCTTAATGTGTCTAGACTGTCTATGTCCTGGGCCAGCCCTCTCTGCTGCCCCAGACATGGATGGCCAGGGCCTCCCTGCACGAACTATAGTTTGTATAGATCTCTGTTCAGGACTAAAGCGATTATATACTTTTTAAAAAATATTTCTTTAAAATAAAACCTGTCATTATTCTCAATAGTACAGGCAGGTGTTCTATAACAGTCAATATTGTCGTGCCTTGAAACACTTGTGTACAGGTGCGTTATAAATGACTTATCATATCGAATATCCCTAGCGGTGCCACGAAGCAAATGCAGCACAGGCCTTTACTGTGCATCATGGGGGTGGGGGTCGGAGGGCTGTGCATCATGGTGTGGGTGGGGGCAATGGTTTATAAAGTAATCAACTTACTCAGCCAAGGCACTTACTGCTGTAATTAAATTTGGAAGTTGGTAGAAAGTGAAACATATGCTTTGCCTGTTGTGACCCTAATTGATGTGGGATGTCGTCAAGTTTTTATATCTCATCTGTCTATTTTTATGCCAGGGCTCTTTAATAGGGGCACATCCTTCTATTGTTTAAATTGGCACTATGCAGTAATTGCATACAGGGGGCCACCCATGTTTACACGTATGTGCTTTTGGATTTCCTGCATGCACCTTTTAACATTTGGAAGTCATAAATCAAAAGGAAAAATTCAAGCCAGGCATACTCACCTATGCTCCATCTTTGTGCTCTGTCTTGTAATAAATACTGCCTAAAAATGATGCTTGGCAGGTAGTATATATCAGTGGTGTCCTAAGGAGTGCACCCGCTCTTTAGCGGGTAAGTGGAAGCGGGTCCCATAAGAATCCCTTTGCTTCACGGAATATTACGTGATATTTCCACAGTGTGAAACTGAGGGCCCGATTCTCATGTGGGTGTTAAATTACTGAAAAGGTCAGAAAATGCGTGAACAACTGTTTCGGTACTTAAGACCTATTCTATACCGACCTAAATGAGGTCGGCATGAATGCGCCACTTTCGGAATATTTGTGGCGGTTGATAGGATGGGTTGGAAACCAACCTAGCAACCCGCCACATTTGTTACCTGCCATTTAAGATGGGTAGTCTTGTGGCACGCCTCGACTTTTTAATGTGCGTTAAAGTGTCGAACATATAGGGTACGATTTCGGTGCCGGTATTGTGGAGGATGCCGCAGGAAGCCGGTCGCAGTGCAGGTGGGTGGGCAAAGATTAATGGTTGGGGTTGGGTAATTTGTAATGTAATTTGTGGGTAATTGTGAATATTGGCATACAGCTGGCACATTCTTTTAAAGCATGTAAATAACGAATATTTTGTTATTTAAGGTGTAATCTGGGCAGCACTTTCGTGAAATAATGATTATGTCGTTATTTAAGGAAAGTGCTGCCGAGAATTTCTATTGGGCCCATTGTCGACAGAAGCAGGCTCAATTAAGGTAGGTCACTGAGGTGCACTAGGAGGATGCCCAGGACCACTTGAGAATAGTGGTGGAGCTTGGGCGTCCAGATTTGGTGCAGTGATTACTGCTCTTTAGCACGCTCAATGCGCCAACATCAGAATCAGACCCTCAGTGCTCACTGAAGACAGAGGAGGAACGCATGGTGGAGACGTTAAGTCTTCCCTGGGTTGTACTGGGGCATAACATTGTCTCAAGGACCATTGAAAAAGTGGGCCACAGTTGTAAATGGCAATTCATTTATTTTGTGGCAGACTGTTTGAGTAGTACCCAAGGGGGAGGTTTTTGACAAAATGTGATACAAATTATGCATTTTAAATAATAGTTATTCAGTTACACTGGTCAAAAATACTAGCCGCATGGTGAAGTAACTTATCAAACTGGCCCACAAAAGTGTCCCACTTTGACCAAACAAGTGGCCCACGCTAGGATTTTGCGATTTTCTTCCAGGCATTGCCCTATTTTCCGATGAGCCATTCTGAGCCTGCCTGTAGCCGATCCCGGTCTTGTCTGAGCATGCAAATGGGCAGGAGCGGAAAATGGAGATGTAGATGAACTTACATCTCCATTTCCCACTACGCCCTTTTTAGAATGACCCTGTTTATACCCAGAACCTTTCATGAATGTAAAAGTCTTACAGGAAATGTGGGTGACAGCATCCGTTCATTTGGACAGCTACGTCTCATTTTCAAACCCAGCACGGAAAAACAAAAGAGGCCACTGTTATGGGGGAATGGTAACCCTTATAAAATCCTCTTTAAATGTCCATACCGAGGTGAGGGAACAGAACGTCCATACTCTCCAACACATAGTGGTGACACCTGAGCGGGCCCCAAATTGCTGCTGATAAACTTTTATAACAGCCCATTTGCCTCAGAAAATAACCATTTGGGGGCACTAAAAGATCTGTTTTAATCCAAAATCCTATATCTGGTGGCTGAGCACATGGTAGTAGTATTGGCAGGTGATTTTAATGCAAAACTGGGCAATGGTATACCTACTGACCTGGCAGACGCGGGAGAAGATTTTGCATATGGGATTGCATGCCCACAGATGTCAGCTGATCGGATGTGCTCAAGGGGATTACAGCTGAATATGTGGTTTATGGAATGGGGACTGCATTACTTGAATGGATGTGCATATTGAGACGTACCAGGTAAGATCACTTTTGCAAGTACCCAGGGTTCATCATTAATTGATTATTTTTGTAAGCATGTCAAACACTAGCATCTAATTGTGGACTTTGCAGTTGTAGAGGAAATATCCAGTGACCACCTTCCCCTGAGGCTGTTTTTTAAGACAGGACCACCTTGCCTCCCCCACTGTTGCTGATCCACAAGGAATTTTACGATCGGACGGAAAAAAAAGTTCAGACCGTACAAAAAGTCTGAATAATGCTACCACCAAAGGTTCGAACACCAAAAGTTTGAACCTTTTGGTGGTAGCATTGTAGGTAAGTATTAAAAAAAAGACTGAAGGGCTGCAGTGGTGTCCCCCGCAATAGCATGCTCACTATACTGTGTGGTATAGAGAGCGGGGTGTTACGGGGGACACCTCCGCAGCACACCTGAAAAAAAAAGGTGCCGCTGGGGTGTCCCCAGCAACATCCCGCTCACTATACTGTGTGGTATAGTGAGCAGGTGTTGCGGGGGTCACCCCTGCAGCTCCCAAAAAATAAAGAAAAAAAGGAAACGACCCTACAGCGCCGGTTCCCGATCACAGAAGTGAAAGGAAACTGGCACTGCAGGGACTCAGCGTGTAAAAAAGGTAAGTAGGGTTTGTTTATGTTGGGGGTGTGGGTGTGTTGAGGCTTTGGGTGGAAGAGTGTTGGGGGTATGTTGTGGGTGTGGGTGGGGGTGTGGGTATGTAGGGGTATTGAATGTGTGTTCGCATGGGAAATGTGCACAAACTTAGACCTCATCACACGCATTATTGGTCACGATGCTGAGCCACATCAAATGATACATGCCTCAAAAACTCTTTGCAGGTCCCTGACAGATTTCTTTCAGTGTGACGTTAAAACAAGTAAAACTAAACCAACCAGCTGGTTTGATGACACATGTAGGACTGCACAGAGTAACTTGAAGGGTACCCTAAGTAACCAGGATAGCAGCAATTTACAAAATGTCAGTGGAAACCAGTTAAAGTTTTCTGGAGAATAAAGCATGGGAACAACTTCTTTTGGCTGCCTCTAACAAGGACTATAAGAAATGTTGGGACTTTGTGGGAGGTGGACCGGCATATAAGAGGGTAAAGACACACAGGGAAAACCATGTGGGAGCACAACCTGGTCAGATCATTTCACATCGGTGTTTAAGGGCCAGGTAGCCAGGTATGAGATGGCGACCGGCGTTCCAATGTACGTTTGACCGTGAAGGAGGTGGAAACAGCAGTCAAACAGCAATCGCAAAACAGTGCATAGGTCCCAGACTCAGTGCCTGCCGATTTATTTACGGTGGAACTGGCTCTGTGGGTTCCACTCCTGGCAACATGTTTCAATTCTTTTCTGGAATCAGCAGTATTTCCACAATCATGGAAAAGTGCAATTATATACCCCTTAGCTTACAGGCCCATTTCTTCGCTGGACACCTCCTTCAAGGTTTTTGGACATGTAATTCTGCAACGCCTTGAGGACTGGATTCTCCATAGCCACATTTTCTCAGAAACCCAATATGACTTCATACCTGGACTGGTCACTCGAGACCAAGCATTTAATCTATACTTGGTTGGGGTGTCCTCTATCTTTATAAGGACCAAACTGATCTATTTAGACTTCATGGACCTCAGTACAGCCTTTGACAGAGCGAATAGGGTCTTGTTATGGCAGGTGCTTGGGTCCATGGGCTGCCCAGCTGAGTTGATTAAAATATTGCAAATCATCCATGAGGACACCAGAGCTTGCGTTCGATTTGGGGGACAGGGGCAATGCACAAACTACTTTGAGGTAGCTCTGGGAGTGTGTTAGGGATGTATTGTGGCCTCAGTTGTGTTTGCATTTTACATTAATGGGCTAAACGGGGCTCTGGTGGAGTCGAAGGCAGGCTATCCAAAGGTTGGTGCTAAACCCCTTTCCGTACTGGCATATGCAGATGACATAGTTCTAATCGCCCACACCCCGAGACTAGTAGATGTCCCCACTACTTTTATGTCTGACTTGAAGTGAACAGTCAATACCAATACATCTGCAGTGATGGCTTCTTCTCAGAGGGAGGACAAGAAAATCAAAATGTGCAATATGTTAAGCAATGGTGCTATTATCCCACGGATGTCCATATTTGATTACCTATGCATTTGTTTTACTGAAAATTGGAGGGGGCTGTCTCACATTCAGAAATGGGAGTATGCAAATGAAACCGGCATTGGGTGGCATCACACGTTTCAGGATTATGTGCCAGGGGCAGCCAATCAATTTCATCCTTGAAGTCTATAGAGCACAAGCTAAAGCCACGATTAATTATGGCACGACACTCTGGGGCAATGAAAAAATATTGCGGTAACTAAGAACAACTTTCTGAAGAAATGATTGGGCCTCCCCTGTTCTGCCCCGAATTTTGCTGTACATACAGAACTGGGTATCACTCATATAGGGGATGACTGCCACATGGCACCACTTTTACACTGGTTATCATTATGGTCAAATACAAGAGCCAGCCTTACTCACAGTATTATCAAAGGCCTACTGCCGGGGTCCTATTGACGTAAGATAACATGGCTGAATTTTATTTCAAAGTGTTTATCACAGATGAATGCCCCAAATTTGCAATGCCCTGTTGTTTTATTAGCATCAGCTGACTCCAACAAGTACAAGAAGATGTTCCACACAGACATTTTGAATAATTGGGAAACATCCAGGCTTTCAAGTGACTCAAACAAGAAACATTTGTTATTACACAGTTAGATGTAATCCAACCTTACCTGTAGCACAGCAACACAACTGCAGACTGCTGGGCAGTTGTGTTGCTGTGCTACAGGTAAGCTCGTTTTAATCTTGTGTGGCTCAGAGACAATATGAAGAACTGGGCGGGCCATGAGCAGTCTTTAGTTTACCCCGGATACAGTGCTGAAAAAGAAGATCTGTTGCACTTTGCTTTATTGTGCCCGTTTTACCATGACATTAGAAAAAAGACATTCTCCCTTTGCTGAGAGAAGCAAATTTAATCAATGTCGACGTGCTTTGATCTTTCTATTACGTGTTGAATCAACTGCTGGGGTGTTTGGGATTTTTAAGAACATCATGGAATAGAAGGCAGCATTTGCTGGATGATACATTTTACCCTGTCACGTTTTTACTGCTGCTGCTGTTTATGCAATGTGATTATTCTGATTCTTATATTTTCTTGGATATTATGCACTGCAGTATTATTTGTGTTGTGGTTTTTGGATTTTTATCCTAATAAACTTTGACTGATCATATGTAAACATATTGATCTCTTAGGCATTATCATTGTAACACCAAATATGTATCACCGGTTTGATACAAAAGCATTCCTACCCTGCCAGGTCCACTGAAGTGTTAAATGGAGACACTATGGTCTAAAAATATAGCACGTTCATGCCGTGGTCTATAGAATGAATCGAGATGAGGTACACGGCTTGCATTTAATAGCCTGCTTTCACATTGTCATTGTTGAACTGTATGAAAACAGTGTGACTTTCACAGGAGAATTTGCAGGCATAAAACCGCATGTGTGCATTGCTCAATCAAGTAGAGAACAGCCTGACAGGTACATTATGTTTACTCATAATTTCACTACTTGTAAATGTATCACCTGGAGAGACCTCTTTCAGCGAAGCTGTGTGTTGAAATATATCTGACTCTGTACCATAATAATGTGAGATCTGCAGAGGAATACACTTGAATAGCCATTTGTTTGGCGCCTACATGCCAACATTGCTTATTCCAATTAGAAGATCACAGTGCTGTCCTGATCTTTATTCCCTGTGCATTCTGGGACTTGTAGTCCCACATTTATAATGGGTGAAAACCAAGACTAGAAGTTTCGGAACACAAACGAAATAACAAGACTGAACTAGCATAATCTGAATGAAATGGTACATGTTATAGCACGTATTCTAGTATATTGGTACGGACTATTAGCATGGCATGATGAGCTCCTTTTCTAACTGTTGTGTCTTCTCTGTTCCTTCCACAGGGTGGGTTTTGCACAGTGTTTTCTTGCAGATGGTGTTTGATTAAAGTATATATATTTTTAGAGAGCTGTGGTTGTACATTCCCTTTATTTTGGACTGTTGGACTGTGCTACTGCGCTGTCTAGGTTAACACAGGATTACATGCACACCCCTCTTTAGAGTATAGCCTCCCTCTGCCCATGTTACCACAAAAGACAAAGGAGGAATTTCTCTTAACTGTGCCTGTTTTAACTGTATGATTGTGTTGGCTCTTGGTTTGTAGAGGTGTGAGGGCTGAGTGTGCATTTTAGCCTCGACTCACCCTAGTACTCCTGCAGGGTGGAGTCTAATTTATGACATACATAGGTTAATTTTAATGTAAGGTGGAGCTATGTAGAGGGACTCCAGTTTGAGTATGGCAAGTTTCTCACTGACCCATAATCACAGACAGTAAGGTACACACCAATGTAAGGCACTATATAATCACTAAAAATAGTAAATAATGTATTTAAAAAGACATAAACTACTTAAAAATAAGCCCTGGAAAAGAAATCGAGGGTAGAATAAAACCACATGTAAATCCAGTAATTGTTCCAAATTTGCATTGGACTCCATAGTACTTAACTTTTACCATGAAAGCTACTTTTGACATTTCAAATCTTTCTCAATTCTGCTCTTACTTTTGGTTGGTGTTGTTTTTGACTCCACATACTATTTTTCAACCTACATTTCCAAAACAGCTTGTTCTTGTCATCTACACCTTTAGAACATTCGAATAGCCCACCTTTTTTCTTTTCATTAAAGCCACTAAACATTCAATACTGATTTTTTCTCGTGTTCACTATTGTTCCACTCTATTAAATGTCCTTCCAGACTACTAACTTTCAAGGGCTAGTCTTACAACCTCATTACGACCCAGGTGGTAAGGGGTTAACGGCGCCGTAAAAGGTGGCGGTGCCGTTAACCCCTTACCGCCTAAGTACGAGATCCCTGTGCGGGTCCCCACCTTAACGGCTGGTTTTACCAGCTGTTAAGGAAGGAACCCGCAAAGGGACTTTAGAGGTAATTACGTTACCGCAATTTGCGTTACCGTAATTACCGCCTTCCCCATACCCATTGAGCCCTATGTGGGCAAAAAAGGGAATGGGGAAGGGCCAATGGTGAATGTAGAATTACCGGCCCGCCAATCTTGGAATGGGGCGGTAATTCTGCCATCCACCATGGCGCAATCGGTAAAATACTGGCATCAACCATGGCGCTAATAGTGCCATGGTTAACGCCAGGGTCGTAATGATCCCCTTGTCCTTCTGGTTTCCCAGACATAGGTCTCACTGGTCCGTTCTTCCTTCCTCGTCTTTGTCCAAATGGTCTGTTGGAGGAGCCTTTGGCAGAAATTAGGAGGATAATGACCCGAGCTCAATATGCCAGACCAACAAATCGGGGCTTGAAGAAAAGAGACCAGAACCACCAGCGTTCAAGCTTAAACGAAAACTTGACAGGATGATGGTAGTCCTGTGGACACAAAACTCTGAAGATCAACTAAAAAAACAGATGGTCAAAAATGAATAAAACAACAAGCGCGCAACTGAGACATACCAGGCTAAGGTCCAGTCTCATGAAATAGCAAAGAAACAGGAAATGTCCAGTCCTATGACCTCCTCTAGTCCAAACCCCACCTACTCCAAAGGATAATGAGTAGTCCAGGTATAATGGGGAGGCTGTGTTGTAACTGGTCCTTAAAGAGAATGTAATGAGAGGTCTAATGGCATGCAAAACCCGTCGGAGGGAAGTCAAGGCAGAAACCCTACAGTAGCTTCCCTGCTTGCAACTGCCCGTTTCACCCTCCTGAAGTGTCCCATGCACACAGGAATCACATTCTTTGCTGGAAGTGAAGGCATCATGTGTTTCAGTGGCTTCCTCTGCTGGCAAGATGATCCCAGGACACTGCCCTTCCCAAGGGACTGCAGCCATAGAAGATGCTGTGAGCCATTAAGCCACAGTGCGGGCGTTTGGCGCAACACTGGCAGCCCTGCCACAGAACACCTATAGCATATTGTCAGGACTCCCATTACGGTTTGGCATTGTGACACTAACTCACTCTGTTGTGATCTATTTTCAGCTCAGCTGTTTGCACTCTTTTCTTTCTCTTTTTGCAATCCATTCTCTGCTTCTTAATCCATCTCCCGGCTTCCCTTTGAATCGTGATCTGACTACTCATCTCTCATTGCTTGTATCAATCCGTTTCCCCGGTCAATGCCTTTGCTCCTAAACCCTTTTTCTCTTGTCGGTTGTAATCCCCCTGTGCACAATCTTGCTTAAGTTCCTTTTCTCTACTTGCCACAGACACTGAATCTCTTTACCCCTCTCTATTAGATCTTCCTATATTGCATGTGCAATTTTATTCCCTTCCAATATTATAGTAAGTTGTACAGTTCTTCACTATTGCACAGCACTTTTGTGAAAGCGCTTAATAAATCAATCAATACAAATGAATTAAAGGACTGCAGTAGGTTTTCTCTGTAGGTCCTTTTCAGGGTGAAAAGGGACTATTGTAGGTGAACAGATGTGTTCTTCCCTAGAATTTCTAACTGGTAGCACACAGTCACATCATGTTTTTGAGGGAAATTGTAGAGGTTTCTTTTGGAAAATGACACCAAATAGCACAGACTCAACACTGTAGTTGTCCTATCCGCAACTTGGTGTACAACAGCATACAGCCTCCACTGTAACAATTAACTTAAAGGAATTCTTATGACATAGTTGGATATTTTTTATACTAAAGGTGAATTAATACTACCTGTTGGTTGGACGGCTTTGGAAACATAGCTGCCATCCGGAGCTTTCATACCTTTCAGACCTTTGGCTAACAATTTCAGGACAGACCTATGACCCCAATATTAAAGAATAAATCCTTCCGGATCTTAAGCAAAGGGTCTTGGAGCAAGCAGGCCTGCCCTCAAAACAATACATGTAGCAGGGAACCACCCCAGTAGTAGGATCCCAACTTCATCAGCCACCTACACATGAAGTCATTGTTTTAGATTAATTTAGCAATTTGGAATACTTACACTATTGATATTTGTCTCCAAAATGCTCCTCTGCCTGACAGAATTGTCAACAAAAGCACACTTTAAGTGCTATCAAGTCAATCATTTCATTTACAATTTCAATACAAATTTCGTTCATTGCAAGAGTATTTAGTTAATTCGACCTTAATAGTTCATCAAATGCACAACCTCAAAATCCCATAATTTCATAACAGAGCTGTATTAACCATAATTGTACAAAAACACTAATTGATAGAAATTCATTGAATCCTCACTTCTCCTTATTGCAACCAGATCTATGCACACTCAATGTATTCATCCAACCTGCCAATCAATTAATTAATAGTTCCAGTAAACAATGTATTTCCACTGGTAGGAATGTTGATATGAATTGTTTGCAGATGTTCTGCAAATATTCCATCAAAATCTACAGATATTTCCTCATAAGTGTGTCAGGTGCCTCATCTCCTTCAGGACTTTATTGATTCATGATGTATTCATTATACTTACCTGCACCTTGACAAGTCTGATCTCTAGACATGTTTGTATTTCATTTTAATGTTTGAAGTGCTTTAACCAAAGAGCTCTACACGTTTCACAACATATGCATGGAAGTGTTGCTAAAATGAGTTTCTGGAAAATGATCATTTAAACTATTCTTTCTTTTAGCTTTTAAATGGCATCACTGTGTACCCCTAAACGTGATTCCATACCGTCCATAATCCATTCAACAGCCTTTCAATTTGGCTACTGGTTCTTGCCATACATTCATCATTTATAGAGATTTTGTGGCTCGTTCCAAAGGACGTTTTTGTGAACTCTCTGTAAGTTGACAAATGATTGGTGAATAATACAACGTTAATGATTTTATTAATGTCTCCTTTTTTCCTTCTCTTTAAATTTGAATAACTTTTTGATAACTTTGAATCTGCCGCCAGACTATTCTTGATTTGCCTGGATAATTGTTTAGCTTTAACTAGATATTTTCTGTCCTTCATGTTATTTCCTTGTGTTTACCTTTCTCAATTGATGTTCAAATACATTTTTGTTATAAACAAAAGCATTCTAGCCCCATCTGACTTAAAGAAATCACCTGCTTCCAAGCAAGTGCTTCCAGAACAATCAGCTCTACAGGTAAAATTACCCTGCCTTAAGTTTGAGAGAAAAGCCAAGCATTGTATAGGAACATTTGTAATCATAATTGGTAAGATGTCACGCCCCTAAAGTGTTCATTTTAAATTCGACGACCCCTTACTGCCATGAAGAAACTACAGGTTTGCACTATAAATTGTGGGACTCATGTGGACAGATTTGTTGCAGGTTCCCGAAAACCTGGCTCCAGCTGTTGTAAAGTGTGGGTCAAAGCTCTTGCAACCATTTAAAGAACCTGAACAGTTTGCTTGAGAATATCTCTCATGGTCTAGTGGACCTCTCCATGCAGCTGGTTGGCATCTCTCCAGAGGTCAAATTCCATGGTCCAATTTAAGTAATTGGACTGTCACTTTGACCTAATTCTTATGTCGTGATCCAAAGCAAGGACACATTGGAGACAACCACCCCAAATGTAAACATTCACACATCAAGAGACGATGCTTTGAAATTATAATTCTAATAAAAACTAACAGGAGCAGATGCCACCTAGTACCGAAAGCCTGCCTTATGAATTTGACTTCCAAAGAAACACCTACCTACTGAGCCTTTCTGCACCACACTTCCCTACCAAAGCACTGTTTCAGCAAATTCCTTCACAGGTTTTGTATATTGACATTCTTATAAAGTGGTACATTGCCACTTAGGGTAATTGTGAACATGTTTGTTGTTTGACCTGTGAATAGTTTTGCTACAGCATTGTGGTCATTTTATAGCTGGTATCCTTTGTTAATGTAAAGAGTACTTCACTGTGTCCATTCTTTTAGTTTGGTCCTATAATCTTTGGATTTGCATTGTTTTTATTGGTGATCCCCATCATTTGTTTAATGGAGCTTCACTATCAGCCTGCTATCGCAAAGTGAGCTGTTTGATTTTATTTACAAATTAAATTTGATGACTGGCTATTGAAACTAGAAGCAAAATTGTGGCATTGTGCCTCGGCCTTCCAAAGTCCTTTCCAGTGGAGGGGACGCAGATGGAACTTGGATTGATTTCCCTTTCCACTATTGCAAAGACCAAGAGATCCATGTTCTATCGGAAGATGTTAGAAGACGGGGTGGGGGGACGATATTGAGTTACTGCCTATGGCAGAAGGAAAGTAAAATAGGGACAACTTATGCAGTTGCTGCGTTAAAAATGTGTTCATTGCATTCCAGAAATCCATAGGGTTGAAATTGAAAGACTTACACTCTATGGCAGTAGTTAATAAAAGATTGGTTGACAAAACGAATGCCTAGGATAGGGTTAGAGCCATTGACAATCTACAAGGCAAAACCACTTTGATGGAATAACCTAGCCAATTATTTCCATTCAAACAACCCATGGCGTACTGAAAATACACATAGAACAGGGTTTACACTGTTTCCTTATGCTGCTAAGGTTTTAATTACTCCCTTCCTATGTTATTACTGGAGCTTGGGAGTAAATCCTGATTAAAAACAGGTTGTTTAGAATCTGTAACAGGAGTATAGAGTACACAGGCCATCTGCTAACCCAATGCACAACATTAAATAACCAATACAATATCGACTATGGCTCTATGGTGGCAAGAATAGAGGATGTTGGGGGGGGTGGATCAGTTTTGGTCTACAATGTATTGTGCAGAGTCGAGGGTTATTTCTTGTGCTGCCAACTCTGTGTGGAAACATTTTAATTAAGGAGATTGTGAACTTGTAAATTGTTCTTTTTCTATTTTTGAAACCTTTTTATAATTGGATGATGTTAGGTTTGTTGTAAAATTTTAATTGGTAATTTTAATGTTGTATAATGTTTGTGGTGAAATATTAATAAGTATTTGTAATATGATGTGTTTAGAAATTGCTAAGTAGTGTAAAGGTTTTTTGGAAAACCAGACACACTTAAATAAACAATAATAAAACATATTTAGAAAGGCCAAGGTTATGCATGATCTAGTTTTTGCCTGAGAAGACTTCCACTCCTTACCAGTCCTATTGTGATTAGCAGTCTTGATCAATCCTAATACACCCAACTAGAACCTGGGTTTAGTGCCTAATTATATTGTGGTGTAAAAGCAAACATGTCTTTACTCCTCCTTCATAGAATCCAAATAACCTTAGCATGAAATGTTAGTGAGAAATTAATGTCATGGTACACATCCATCTATTCTATTAGCTATGATGTCAGATGGTGCTTATTCCAAGCCCTCGATTCTGCATGCATTTTGGTTGTTTCTACTCAAACATAGCTTTTGGAAATGTAGGCCATCTAACTTCAGTGCTGACGTTGAGGTGCTCAGCAATTCCCTATGTAATAAAAAGATACTCTAACACACAGTGATCCTTTTACTTCCTTGCACTTTTTGTTGACTGCTATACACCCCATGCCAGCTACAAAATGAAATGATTTAATGAATCCATTTTGTACAGATAAAGGTGTATGATTATGTGTACTTTCTTAGCTGTGCCCTCTGCTCCGCCTCCTCAAATACCCTTATGGCTCCTCACCCTCCCTGTGCTTCCTCTCACTTCCACTCTTTCTCTCTTCGTGTTCCACTTATAAGGAGAAGTCTCTTCCCCTGGACATCCCAGCAACAGTTCACACAGATTTATTCAAACGCAGACTAAAAGCATACCTATTCGCCTCTGAGTTACCCTCTTAACCTATTCTCATCTGCCTGCTAGCTAACATTTTTCCCTCACCTCTAACCTCCCTCTGTCCCTCACATCCTCTGCCTCCACTCTAGCACTTCATCCATCATAGTCACGTCCCAAGCACAGGTGGGCGTACCACCTACCCGGACTTAAAAATGTGCACTGTTCATTGTCCTTAATTGTTTGGGCACACCCATGTTGTTGTGCCCAGTGACTGTTCCATTTACTCCACTCTACAACCTGGTCAGAATGCCCCTCAACTCAACCCATTGTAAGAAGCTCTCTGCTTCCCATCAAATCTGATTTCTTATCTATTGTATGTTCTTTTGTGATCAAAAGAGCATTGTTCCTCCTTTACATAAATGATTATATAAGCAATTAAATTGACCTGGGTCTATACCTTCTTGCATATCCCTTTCTAGCAAATTGTACAAGTAATTGATCTTTAGTAAATGCCCCCTATGTTTAGTAGTAATAGTTCTTCCTATTGTCTTAGAGATCATTTCAGAATTTTGAAAATAAAATCCATGTTCCCTCCAAAGTACACCATACACAGGTTAAGAAAAATAAGTAAAGCGGTATGACGTTTACACCATTGTAACAGTTACTGTTCTAATATTTATTCAGAATAAACTTAAAATGTAATAATCAGCCAATGATGGTGACCAAGATTTTGATTTACATGCCAGAAATAAAGACATTAATGCAATTGTGCTAAAATGTATTATGAACAACTTCTTTTTGCAACATCTTGATGTCTTTTCATTGATACATTTTTGTTCATCTGATTATTTATCATCTGGAAGCCATCTATTTGTTCTTAGAAATGCGTAACGCATAATCTGCCGCTGGGTATGACGTTGTTACGTTGCCAGGTTTCAGCTGAAAAAACTCATCGAAAAGTATGGGGATGAGATAGGGGATGTAAGGGGCAGGAGGGGTCGGGAATAGGAACTAGATATAGGGAAGAGTGGTTTGGGGTGGCGGAACCCACAAAAGTAAAACATCAAATAATTTTTTCGGACAAAGGTTTTCGGCAAAACTCCCGATGTAGAATATAGAACCCTGCCTCTGTTGGTCTTCTTGATGGATGACTTTGTTGCAGCTGTTGGATCTGGCTAACATTTGATTGGATTATTTTTCTTGCATATGTCTGTCTGTTTTGTACTACTCTCATAACAACTTTAACAACTTCATATTGTATTACATTTGTGGTATGCCGCTTGCACTAGTTACGCTGGTGCAATGCAGAACATTACATGGATCCTAGGGTTCCCTCAAGTTCTCAAAATGATGGTTGGCGAGTTTCAGGATGGGAGCTACACTGGAAGGATGTATGTACATTACCTGCTCTCCTGTCTAACCTTCTGTACTGATACCTGTAACCAATAAAGTACATTTCCTTTTGTATTCACCTGGCCCTGCTTTGTTCATGAGTCCTTCCTGCTTTGCCTGTTGATGAGCAAACACCACGAATTTGGAGACGAGGTGTTGAAATTCGGAGCCCATGCTGATAGGAGGCGAAATTGAAGTCCTGATGGTGCTGCTGTTGATGGCCCATGGAAGAGGGGCATCGCAGAACAACTGAAGAGAATCCAGAGTGTCCAGGTGTTTTCGAAAATATTTCCCCTGCTGTCTTGGATCAGAGTGCAGTGAGGAGCACCACAGCGATGAGGTGAGTGTGGCTGGAAGCCCCAGGAGCATCTGTAGGGTTGGTACCTGCTGCCCTTGCACGTTGTGGCCTTGTTACATGGCTTGTGCATGCAGGAGAAGAGCACTTTGGGACATGTAGTCCCTTATCCAAGGGCCATGCAGGAGTCCGGATATTGCACGTGCCCTAAGTGCTCTCCTTTGTGGAGGGGGAGGTGTGTGACAGTAAAAAGAAATGACTGAAAAATGATCATGTTGTGGAGCACTTTGTTTCTCTCCCATGCGTTCCATCGTGGCAGTTGCTGAAATGCACAATCACCATGCTATTCTCGCCTGTTGACCAGCACACCACAATATTGTATTGCACTGGTTATTTATACCACACACCATGCAGACTAAACTGCATTTAGGCGCTGTATTGGATTGCCAAAGTACAAGTGATACAATAGCAGTTAGGTGAATACTGGTTCTGTTCCCCCAATATTGACTCCCTTGGTGGTGGGTATTGAACACCTGGTAGGAAAAAAGCATGTCGGATCGGCTCATGAACTTGCTCGTCAGTCTTCAACCATATCTCCATTAGACAATCAGGTCACTGGACCTCATCAAGAGTTTCGGGTAAATTGGTGGTAAATCTGCTGATTTACAGTCAAGCTCATGTATTGTTACTGTGGGAGTAATGGTAGGTGGGTGTAATTTCCATGTTTTTTGAGTCCATAACATACATGGGGATTTATGGCAGATTTACCTTAAGTGGTATATAACTGTGCAGAAAAATCCACCTAATTTGTTACAGTACGTTGGAGTATACACCGTCAGCATTATGCCAAGAATTTGGCAGTGCAGTAAAAGTGGTGGAAAATCTGTTACCACCAAAAAAGTGGTAGTGATGAAATTACCACCACTTTTTTGATCACATGACCTATGTGAGGAAGCCATGGCATCACAAGTTAGACGACAACACAATTGAGACAAGTTTGGGAATCTTTATTATATTGAACGGGGTTGGGAACTTCCTAACTGGCCCTATTTTAGCAATGGGAGTGATCTCGACCATCAAATGAAAATAAATCCATCCTGTTCAGTCTTTTAGTCAAATTATAGAACTATCTAATAAACCTACACTTGCCCTAATGCTTATACAATAACTGGCTGAAGAGGTATGCAATGAAAAATGAAAAGTTGAATCAAATAAAGTCAAATCACAGAGCGATGCAAGGGAGTTCTTGCTTGATGGCTGGCTTACACAGTTCACTGGTCTCACAAACTTTGAAGTAATCTGAATACAGTTAAGACAGTTCACACCACAGTGTCAGGCCCTCTTGGCCTGTGTTCAATAGTTCAATCTTTGTTAGACCTCCCTCGCCTTGATTCAACATTAATCTATCAACGTTCTCTTACAATGACCCCTCAGGTTGCCCTCACCCAAGTCCAGGTATCCTTTGACTTCACATAAAACAACAATGTTATTTCACAATGGACCTCTCGGGTTTCCCTCGCCTGAGTCCGGGTCTTATCTTGAGGGTTTCACAAACTAGAAAAAATAATGTCACAATGGCTTACCAGGCATCCCTCACCTGGATCTGAGCCTCACTCGCATGGTGCTTCACTCTGAAGACTTTCGATACTGCACACTTCCATGCATGGCCACTTTGGTGTTTCCCATACAGTTTACATGTGCTTCTGTAGCATCAATGCTTTCCTTAGTTCTTCGTGGTTGGGTCTTTGTGGCCCCCCTGGGTCCTTCCCCTGCCTGGCGGCCACCCAACTGCTTTAGCTTTCCTTGTGGTTTTATGATGGGGTCTCTGCAGCCCTCCTCGGTCCTTCCCCTGCCTGGAAGCCACCCCAATGCATTATTTCATGCACACCTTCTTGGCTTTGGCAAAGCTTGTTTCTGTCTGCTCTTGGCTTTGGAAAAGTTTGTTTCTCTACAATTTTGTTTTCAGGCCAAATTAGTTTCACAGTTCATAGGCAATTCACAGATATCGTCATGTTTGTATTTTCTCTACAAGTACCATAATGCATCTCTCCTATGGTCAATAGTGGAGTTCAAGCTCACAAAAAAGGTTTATATATTTCTGAAAAACTCCTGCTTCAGCGTCACACACGTGCCAGGGTTTCCCACATTCGGAAACTCACCAGCCAACGCAATGCTGTTGGGAAAAGGCTCACTGCCTTCAGTGCTGAGGTCACAGTCTCACCACCTGCCCCTCTGACTTCCTGAGGACCGGAACCCATCTCAGAGGAAGCAACACTGGCCTGGAGTTGGCCCACCGCAAGCAGCTCTCCTTGCTCTGGTTCCCTGGAGACATGGCTCTCTCGCCACGCTGCAACTCTTCAGCCACACCGGGTCAACATTCCGGCATCATGCTCTCCCTTGGTCCACGTAGCAAGTTGGGCTGGGACTGAGAAGGGATTGGCTGGGACTGAGAAGGGACACCCTGCTCGATTCAGCCACACAGCCTCCCTTCTGCTTTCCCAACTGCTGCTCACCGTTCTGCCAGGAACTCCACCTTTTATAAACATGTGCTTCTTTAACAGTCTGCAGGTGTGAGTTCTGGGCTTTGCTGGCCTGACATGCCTGACCCTTGTTAGTGGGACATTGGTTGTTTCTAAAGTGGGTTACCCTTACATGCTTCATTACTCCTAGTTGCCTCTTCTTCGTCCTAGTGTTATGTGGAACAGGGGAGAGGGAGTTGTGTTTCTCATAATAAATGAGAAATTGCTTTAGCCTTCTCTTTCTCACCTCAGGACTAAAGTGATGTGTATGATATAGACAGAGTGGTGTTCTTAATTTCGTCAGATGGGGAATATCAGTTTAACTGTAATGAATGGGTGGTTGTTGAGTTTTCTTTGTCTTCCTTCCTTTTGAGGGTAAGTCAAAGGATAAAACGGGGTCTGGATGACAATACCCGACGAAAGCCTCAGGACATTGCCTTCCTTGCTTCTCGTCCCATTGGAATACCACGTTCTACCCAGGGTACGCCCCCGGGCACAACCCCATGCTCCCCTACCCAGGTGATCCTCCCACTCTGGTCTTTCTCCTTTGTATACTTTTCTTACCATTCAATCATTGTCCTCTTCTTTATGTGTTTTATCGCCACATGCGCACCCTTCACCTCTTGTTAGATGCTTCTTTTGCTCTTAACACAAAACAGGTTTTTGTTGCCTTTGATAACTCACCGGTCATGTTAATTAGGCTTCTTTATTCAATGCCATTCATGTGGCAGTCAGGCCCGTTACCAACGCATCCTCCGCTCCTCCCCAACTCTGTTGTTCACCCCAGAGGGTAGCGGGCCACCTCGAAACACTTTGAAGGTTTCTCCTTTTTGCTCACTCGGTTTTGGTCGTGGAACGCTTATGGCTTCCCGAAAGTGTGGAAATCTCACCTGACCTTCTCTCTCTTTCTCTGCAGCAGCCAATCAGCCCTTTGGCCTTCCAACTTCCATAGGCCGGTTGGCATCAGCCTGGAAAGAGCTGTTCCTTCTGGTACCCAGCCATGCTCACAGTGTGTCTGTGTGTGCCTCCTTTTATCCTGACAGGGAGTGTTAACAAGTGGCAGGTGTATGTAATTCAGATTATGTGCCTGACTCATTCATTATCTTCCTCAGCTAAGTAGTGTTGTCAACGTGAAGTGGGGAGGAATTATGGGAGTTGTAGTTTCCCATAAAATAAGCAGGGATAAGGGTTAGATGGGTTAGGGGAAAAGGGTGATACCATGTCTCAAAAGGTCCGTCACCCCTACAATCCAAGGACCCCCTACCCAGGTTTTCCTCCATCACTTATCCACCCCCAGGGTCAGGATCCAAAAGTGATGGCCTTTCCCTGGCCAGCTGAGTATGGGATACCTGGGGACTAGGTTGTGAAACACCCTCTGGTTTTCACAATGTCAATGACAACCAATATTCCAATCCATGAGGAAGTTACAACAAAAGATGAACTGGAGAATTCAGCCCAGATTACCTAAATCACTGGTCTGAGACCTGCCTATCCACACGGTAACACTAATTTACAATAAAAGGATCACAGTGACCCACACAGAATAATCCGTACATGTGGTGTGGCTTTACCAGATTGTGGACCTACTATAATTTTGTCTTTTTCTGTATCTATATACCTGCTGTAGCCCCCGTAACATGAGGTGTGGCTCTGCCAGATTATGCTTTCAAGATCCACCAGTATGTTGTAACCCTAGGAGTGATCTTGAACTTTGTAGAATGTCACGCAGAACCACCTAACTATAAATAAAGTTAAAACTAAAGTGCTGATAATTGTGAATACGCGCAAGCCATTTTGTGGGTTTGTGTGGAAAATGGATCAGCGCTCACTGGAGGTGGTTGAAAACTACATTCATCTAGGGTTTCCCATAACATCCAGCCCAACAAAATCCTTTTATGATGGACATATTACAACAAAAATCTGGGAGAGATGGGGGGTAATTAAAAAATGTATTGCGCAAAAAGGGGGTATCAACATTGAGGGTCTGCTGTCCACATATGGCAGCGTTATTGTCCCCAGCCTTTTGTACGGCCTTGAGATCCTGTCAGAGAGACATGTCCAATGGTTGGAACAGTTAGAGGGAAAAATGCTGCGTTCCCTTTTGGGAATATCTAAATCAGTCCCGGTAGAGGCAGCCAGAAGTGAGCTGGGAGTGATGTTACTTCGATCCCGCTGGCTTATACAGTGGTGCAAGCTCTTTGGCCAATTTGCCACTGCTTCCCCAGGGGATCTAACATTAATGGGCCTTTTGACCAGGTGCATTGGGGAGTCCTGTTTGAGCAGCTTTCTCACAGGATTGAGGAAATCTGCTGTGTTTCATTTTGAAAACATCCCTTTCTCTTGCTGCCTCCCCCCAATGCCTGGCTGGTATTGAATAAAAAATGTGCTGCACTGGGATGCGGTTGAGAATACATCCAAACTCCAGAGGATATCAAGACTTTCAAGCCAATAGTGTCTTTGTCACTTCTGATCAATTTTGGAGCACTATCTACTTGGCCCCATCTTTGGCCATCGCAGCTGTGGTTTTTTACATATGGCACAAATTCTTGGTTTTACCTGTGGAATATTAATGGTGCATTGTTGAAATCTGTAAAATGTGTTTTTTTGGTATTTTTGCCTTTTATGACTACTTTTGTTGTGATTTTAGGCTTTATTAGGTAATTATGATGTATGTATGGCATGAATTGCCTTGTTTTTCGTTGTGCCTAAGGTTAAGATTAACCAGACCACTGAATACAAATATGTTGTAGAATGTCACTTCACACTTAACAGTAACTAGCGCCTAGATAGCCTCAGGCTTTTGTGTGCTGTGTTAAATGCAAATAAATAAATAAATGCCCCCAATACTTGGGTGAAAAGAATGCTAAACTGCATCTCATTGTGCAAGTTAAAAAGGGCGACAACAGGCCAAAAATATTGGCAATGAAAATTTGGCAACACTCAATAAAAATATGCAGACAGAAAGCAAAATAAAATAAACACTAATAGCAGAGTCGTGCAAGATAAAACAGCTATTTAATAAATACTTTAATGCACTCAGAGGCTCGGTATCGTCACAATGATCTGTGTGGTCACAATGATTCTCTGCAGTCAACACGACTGTGATTCATATTGCAGTGTATGAGAAACCTGAAGGTGGCTCACGCGCTAGTCCCCGGAGATCTGTCATCCAAATGGCCAGGAAACAGCCATCACTATTGGATCCAGTTCCTGAGGGTGGACCTGCGGGGTGGATCACCTGGATGGGGGTCTTCGGGAGTTGAAGTGTGACACCGACAGGCGACATGTGGTATCCCCCTCCTTCTAACCCCATTTCCCCATCCTACCCCGTAGGATACTTAGAAGCTCTACACACCCCTTTTTCTGTCACAAACACTTTCCTACACGATGAAAGACAACAAACTAACACCAGAGCCGTTTACCTGACATGTCCCAACACAAGAGTCCAGCAGAGTCAGGCAATTGACAATAACTACATACCTGACAAACCTTTCCCTTCCCCACAGAGATAAAAGGCACAAGAGCACCTTTTGAGCAAGTCCAAACGCATGAGAAAACAGCTACACGGACCAGAAATTCGAACAGCGGAGAAAGGCGGCGAGACATGGAGGGACGATGAAGGTGGAACTGCCCTGCCTTTTTCAACTCAGACCCACAAAGCTTCCGAAAGGGAAATCATAAAACCATAAAGTCCAGCTGGCGTGTGGTGTGACAGGTGTCCAGCTTGCTGCTCTGGTGCCATCCTTAATGCACAAGACAAGAAAACTCTGACAGTTCAGCACAGCCGGTTAGTTGAAGAAGATAGATAGTAAAACTGGACTGTGCTGGGCCCAAGGTTGCAGGCGGCGACCTTATTGACCAAAGGACTTGTTTTAATGAACTTTAATGAAACCACAGTAAAAGGTTTAAAAGTAGAATGGCCAGGCGTCGCGGGCGCTCATTCGAAGGACTCTAACTGAAGCCTTTTTTTGGGTTGTGTTTTTGTTTTGTTGAAACTACGAAAGCCAAGAGGCATTGAGAGAGGCCGGAGGCAATTGTAAAAGTCGTCCTACGAGGGTCGAGCAAAACCCCTTGTGCTTTCGAAAATCTTTGACATATTGGAGGAAGTGAATGGACTGCCAAACTGAATGAACTGTGAAACTGGCAAATGTGAACCCTGATAGAGGGATGACTGCGAATTGAGGGGAAACAATGATGTACTCGTGAACATTCTGACGACAAGTGTGAACCCGGCTGAGGGATGTCTCAATGGAAAGCTGCTTAAAAAGACATTGAAATTTCCGAATTATATGTTTTTGAGTGAAAGGCCGCAGTGAACTCGATTGAGGGAGGCCAACATTGCAAGAGGGATCTGAGCCCGGCTGAGGGGATCAAAAGGGGTGAAGAGCAATCCCCAACTTGAAAGATTACCAAAGGAACTTTTGTTTGTTTGTTGTTTATGGTACAGCAAGCCTTCCAATGCAAGAGACTTTGCAGGAAAGAGACTTGTCCCCAGAAGGTCCTGGCATTGTTCAAAGGAACTGTAACCTTGTGCTAGCGAGGACCAGGAGTGTGCTGTGCTCAAAGGTCCTGCCTTGTCCCATGCTAAACACGCGGGGAAGGGAGAAACCAGCCCTACCATCCTGAACAGTATCCCACCCTACTTTGTAATTTAGTTGTAAGGATTGACAATAGTTTTTTTAGTATCTGTCCTTTTTATATGACAAGACGCCACCAGGACTGCATTATTATTATTGATGGTTGTAACTTGTTCCCATCTTAGATTTAGGTTTAGATTAGGCGTTTTTCTCGCTCATTATACAGTTTACTAAGCATTCTTGAACTGTGACCACTTGTGCCTGTCTTTACTGTTGCCACCATGAGTTCCTTACAATTGGCTCTGGGATTTCCTCTTTTTGGAAGCTCTTTAAACGGACATGTTGTGCAGTGGTGGCTCAGGGAATCGGGGTATGCGGCAATACAATTTAAGCTCAGGATTCAAGGAAGCACTGCACTGCAGAGAGCACCCAGAAATCAGGATTAATCTGGAACAACATTATGTTAGTCATAAACAGGAACACCACATCAATGACTAATGCTGGACTAAAGCAATCTGATGCCTGCACAGCTCATCAATGCCCACATGTTTCATATGTGCCAGGTGCAGGTGGTCTGCTTCCTCTATCAGCCCTTGCCTGGCTTCCAAGGGTGGAGATAGAGCTGTGTGCAAGGGATTCTGGACACATCTTGAATACAATCCCAGAGCTTTCAGGCCAGAGCAGCTTTCAGCGCAAAGTTTGAAGTCAAGTTTAAAACTTGAAAGGCAAAAAAGCATGCCCCATACTAATGGGCAAAGGAGTGAACGTGATGAAGTGTGAATGCAGCTATTTGCTTGGCGCTGTTGCTGCTCAAGGAGCTGTTGGGGGTGAGTGATACTGTCCATGGTCTACTGTACAGGTTGACCTTCTGCCAGAAATAACATATAATAAGGAGCACACCCTGCACTAGGTTCTCTTACTGAATATTCACATAACCATGTGCAACAAGTGACACCTACACTAGAAGATGGTGTAGTGTTTTGTTGGTAGTGAACACACAGATGCAGTGCTGGGCAAAGCAACTTTTATTTAAATTTTTTATTTTTTTAAAACTCTATTTATTAATTTTCTGCAGACAGTATACAATTCGAAAACGAGGTATGGGCACCCTTCTGTGAGAACGAACATCGCTTAGTGACCTGTTCTATGGGAAGGTGCCCACTCGAGAGTCCGTAGCCACATTTTAGCTCTCTGTACCTTTCACAAAGGGGGAATACCCATTTGCATATCAGTCTTTGTCCCGCCCACTTGAGCAGATCAGCACTGACATACAATTCGAGACAAAACCCGTACGAGCTTACAGACTTTACTAGTTCTTCATCCCAACCCCCTACCCCCCCCCATTAGCCCTTCTGCCGGGCAAGTACCCGAAACACGCGACCCACAAGACACATTGGAACGATACGGAAAGCCTCTTAAAGCAAGCCTTATAAGTTCAGGTGCAGTGGACACCATTGGCTCTGAAGTAATCCCTGAGGAAATGTTAACCTAAATATCGACCATGCATTGAACTGACACAACAGAGAGTAGAATAGGTACATACTCCTATGACACTACCCAGTGCCGCAACATCTCCTAAATTACCCCTTCTACACCTATGTCGGCAGACACCCATTAAGGCAAGCAAGTGATAAGAGTGGAACAAATACTCTCTGCAAACCAATACACCTGAGAAAATGGGCGTGCTAAAACGCCGCAGGCAGATGTCACATTTCCAATCTATTGGAACTAGTTAGCAAATACAATACATAAAACACCAAACATGAAAAACATCATACAATTTTATTTGCAAACTTATAAAGTACACCCGGGAGAAAATGTAGGAATAATGTGTCTAGATATTTATTTATGTTTTTCTTGTCCGTCTTACTCACCAAGTAAAGCAACATGTTTTCTCCTTGAAAATATGATCAAGTATTGCATGCGACTCCCCTGATGAAGAGCAAAACGCCATGCATGTATATGTGTTCAGGCAGACTTCCGGACAGGCATTTGCTCAAATGGTCAATACGCCTCCTCTTTTTACATGGCAAGAAATTTGCCAGGAGGAGTAGACCCACATCCCTGTATATATGGGCTTCATGAAGTGCAACCTAGGGCGCCTGAGCCCTTTACATAGAGTACGCCCTCAGGGGGTTACAAGTAAGGCTAGCGGAGGAACTGCGATGGGAAGCGTTCAGCAATTGGTGAGATGTTCTCTCAAGATTCGGTTCTTCCGGTCCCTTTTATGTCAATGAAGCCCACATTCTGTTTTGAAGATCCCTATACCAGAGCCCCCACTATGTAGTTCGAATATCACCCTGAATTAATAATTGCACTGAAGATTTGATTTGGAACTATAAAAGACTCATTCCGTCTTCTGTTGAACTTTATTGGATTTCTCTTTTGCAAAACAAAAATACCCTTAATTGTACATTGATCAAACTAGTAAGTATGTATTTGAAGATTCTAAACAATGTATGTCATTAGAAATGATCCAATTTGATCAATGATCATAGCAAAGCAGCACAACTTTTGTTTCAGGAACATATATATATATTTTTTTATTTGCGTTTAGTAAAATTAATTGTTTTTACAAAGACGAAAAAGCTCTCTGTTGTTGAATGTTTGTCTCGTTTCTTACTCCGTTTTCTGCGGGTCATTTTCATCTTTTTCTTTTTCGATTTTTGCTAGGGCCATTTGTAAGATTTTTGTGTTGGCGATTGCCCATGGAGTCTTTTGTCCACTTATCAGGCGTGGCCACCAAGTGGTTTCTTCGCGATCCGCATATGGCCCTAAAACCGGGTTTAGGTAGATTTCTCTGGTTGTTAGCATTGCCGGACATGAGGTCACTAGATGACGGATGGATTCTACTTCGTCATCCTGCTTGCATAGTTTGCATGCGTTAGAATTTGACAGACCTCTGGTGTGCCGGATTTCATTGGTCGGAAGTATATTTAATCTAGCTCTGAGGAAGAGGTGACAATGCGCTTTGCTAGGGAATTTTTTGCAGATTTCTGCTTGGTTGTTTGCTTTTCTGGAGAGAGGTGGCAGATGTCTTAAGAGTTTGTTCTTATCGGCCCTTTCTAGGGTGTTGATCCAGTCAGGTTCTTCCAGTTTATTTTTTATTCTGAGGAGGTTTTGTAGCAACTCATCCTCTGAGCAAGCGATCGCCTCCAGTTGGGCCTTTTTTTTAGTCACCCAGATGGCTAGCATTTTGGATCTGCCTGACTTGATTTCTTTGTGTAGCAAATTTTATAGGACGATGCTTCCGGTAGCAGGATGTTCCTGTAGAGTGAAATGCTGCTGTTTTCTGCTGTGGCCTTTAGAGAGATGAGTATCTCTCTCTTCTGATAGCTGGCATTGAGGTTGAATTGGGGAGTGACAGCACGAACCTTCAAAAGAAGCCTTCAATCTTTTCCCAGATCTCCTCCGGTAGCGTTGACAAAGCTTCCGCACCATATAGCAGGCTCACGACCACTTTTGCTTTGTAGTAGTTGAGAAGCGGGATCAAGAAGAAACGGACAAATTTATTGTCCAGCATGCGCGCTTGAGTTGCTGATGATCTTGCTTTTGTCCAGATGAATAGTTGCATGTGTGCTTCCGTGCAAGAGTTGTCCAGTACAACCCCCAGGTATTTAAATTCCGACACTACTTCAATGTTTCTGTTTTCTACTTGCCATGATGTGCTCTTTGTCCTGTTATTGTTTTTCTCCAGGATCATTATCTTTGTTTTCTTTTTATTGATTTGCAACTTGTTTGTTTCTATATACCTTGATAAGTTGGTTAGTTGCCTCTGAAGGCCGATCTGTATTTTATCCACCAAGGTGATATCGTCAGCGTATAATGTTCTTTGGACCGGCGTTCCTCCAATGCTCGGTGGGAACGCTTTCACCGTTGTTGTTGAGTCCTTATAATCACCTAGAAAGGCTGTGAACAGTCCGCTGCAAGGGGCAACCCTGCTTTACCCCTCTTGTTATTGTGATTGCGTCTGATAGTATCCCATTTTTGTTCAGCTTTACTTGCATCGATGGTCCCGAGTAGAGTGCTTTTATTGGGTCCTGAATCTTCTTGGGACAGTTGGCAGCCAAGAGTTTTGCCCATAGAAGTGATCTGTCTACATTGTCGATTGTTTGGGAGAGGTCTATGAATGCTAGATACAGCTTTGACGACCCCTCTTGGGTTTTGCTTTTGAGGGTGCTTAGGAGCATAATATTGACAATGGTCCCAGAGTTTTTTCGGAATCCTACTTGAAATGGATCGTTGAGAGAAGCGGTTTTGATCCAGGCTTGAAAATCACGCAGAAGGAGTGAGGCAAACACTTTTCCAATCATGTCTAAGAGTGTGTTTGGTCGATAGTTTTGTGGATTTGCCCTGTCTCCATTTTTGAAGATGGGGACGACCACAGCCATGGTCCATGATCTGGGTAGCGATCTGCTGGCGGCACATGTTTTAAAGACCATGCTGATGAAGGTTGACCATTCTTCAGGAAAGTTCTTGAGGTCGACATTCGTCACCTCATCCGGTCCTGGGGCCCTTGAGTTTATTAATTTGCGGATGACTGTTTGAATGATCTCTCTGTCCGCTACATCTACCCACCTGTCATTTGTCTTGGTGTTATGAACATATTAAATATATATGCACTTATATCATGTATGTACCACGCTTGCAAACCTGGATGATGACTAGCCAACTAAAGACAAGTGGCTCTAAAACTAAACCATATCACTAATACGTAAGCAGTGTGAAGCTCTATGCAATAATCATGTAATCAGATGCATGCAATCACACCAGGGAGCAACTGGTTAGAGGCAGGGCTTGCACCATTCATTTGTATACCAGACAGGCTCTGGATTATCTTCTCAGCCAAGTTCTAGCTGGCCTTTAGAGCGCATGCTGAAAACATTCTGCTTTACTAAGCTTTAAAGATTGTAATGTAATGTATTGTAATTCAATCTGTCATTTGTATATCACCTTTATGCCACTGGTATCGCCTCAAAGCACTGTAGGTGAACAGCCTCGGGGGGACTGTTGCCCAATGTATGGGCAAATTGGTCAGCTGCATTTAGAATGAGTGTGCACATTTTAGCCAATGCACAGTTGGGTAGGGGTGGCCAGATCCCTACTAGCTGCCCATATCGAGCTGGCAAGTGTATGGGTGCTTTGAAGTTGGCAAGAAAGAGTGTGAGAGCAGTAGACTTATAATGTGTCCAGCTAGACTGAATTTATGTCATGGGGGATAGCTGCATTTAGACTGAATTTTTGTCATGGGGATAGCTGCATTATATTGGCAGAGGTGTTGTGCAATGTGTTGTTGGGAGTGGTGTGTGGTTGCAGATGTGTGCAGGTGAGTGGCCTTACCTTTTGCTATCTTCCGTAAGCATAGAGTGTGATATGTACCTGTGTGCTCTGACTGGCTTGTTGGTTTCATAGATGCAGCATGGACTCTCTCCGGTGTTCTGCTGGAGATTATTAGATTATTCATACTGTCATTCAGTGATTAAATGGTAGTTTGTAGCTGCCCCAGCCTGCGGGGAGTGATTGACTAACACAAGAGCGCAGGGTTTGTTAGGGTGCAAGATGGAATAGCCATGTCTTCAGGGTTCTCCGGACCGTCAAGTGGTCCTATGTGTCAGATGTTAAGCAGCATTGAATTCCAGATAGTGTAGGCTTGGATGGAAAAGGTGGATCCTACTATTCTAGCCAATTTGAAGGAGGGGATCACCAGGAGGAGTCCAGTGCCTTAACAAAGGTTTCTGTTGGGTTGGTAGTGGGTGATTTTTGTTGAAGGTATTTTTGGCCTGTCTTGTGGAGGGCACAGTGACTATGGCTTTGAATGAGGCCTGTCGTCCAACCGGGATCCAGTGGAGGACACAGAGGGTGGGGGTGATGTGCTCCCTGAAGCTGAGGGCAAAGAGGAGTCTAGCTGTGGAGTTCTGGACCCTTTGGAGCTTTCTGAGTCGATAAGCATGGGCGCCCAGGTAGAGGGAGTTGGTGTAGCCTACGTGGGAGAGGACAATGGACCAGATTGTAGTGACTCTGTGGAGATAGGAGAGGTAAGGGAAGATGTGTCTAAAAAATGCAGAGGTGTAGGTAGCAGGATTTAGACACAATGTTAATGTGGTGTGAGAGTGTCAGATCAGTGTCCATGGTACAACCCATATTTTTTACTGCAGTGGAATCAGTGGGGGAGGGTGAGCTAAGCAAGAAGGCCAGGGGTTGGGGTGGGGGAAGAGAGCTGCCTTTCCACAGAGCATGATTTCAGTTTTTCTGAGATTGTGTGGGAGGTGGTTAGTCATCATCCAATGATCAATGCCTGTGAGTCAGGATGCAAGGCCAGGGTGTGGGGAGGAGACAGACTTGGGGTTCTTAAAGATGATTAATTTGTTATCTACGTAGTTGTAGCAGGTGAGGTTGTGTGAGCAGATAAGTGTGAGGAGAGGGCTCATCTAGAGGTTAAAGAGAAGATGTGATAGGCAAGTGCCTTAGTGGACTCTGTTATTGACGGGGTGGGTGATTTGGTATCTGTTGGCGAGGAATGAAGAGATTCACCTTAGTGCTGTGTCCCTTATGCTGAGGGAGTGGAGTTTGTACATGAGGATGCAGTGGTTGATAGTGTTGTAGGCTGCTGAGAGGCCAAGGAGTATGAGTGCGGCACAGCCCTCTGTGTCTGCAGTTTTTTTAAGGTCATCCCACATGGAGATTAGGGATGACTCAGTTCCATGAAGGGGCCTGAAGCCAGACTGGGTGGGGTCAAGAAGGTGATTGAATTCAGTGAAAGTGCAGAGCTGGCAATAGGCCGTTTGGTCAGTGAATTTGGCTAAGAAACAGGCATTAGAAATGGGTCTGCAGTTGGCTGGAAGGAGGTGGTCATGTGAGGGTTTTTTAGGAGGTGTTTGATGTGTGGTGGTTTGAATGCTGCTGGAAAAATTACTAAGGTGAGGGAGGAGTTAAGGGGGGTCTTACGATGCTGTCTGCACAGGTAGAGGTAAAGATTTCTTTGAGGAGGGTAGGAAGACATGGGACTCTCGGTGATCTGGACCGATGGCTCTTGTTAACCAATAGCTTAAGGAATTTGGGTCTAGAGAAGAGAGAGAAAGAGAAGATAACTGGAAGCATATTGGTGTTCCTCAGTGCTGTTCAACATCCCCAAAAGTAAAATCACTTAAATGTGTAGTTGCTTACCTTTGTTATAATATTTAATTTATTTGATGTCATTTTTAATAGCCAGTCAGATAGATCAGTGAGTTAAGTTCTGGTGTCTTTAGTCTATGGGTAACATGCAGGCGACAGGTTAAAAACGTAGTGGGGTTGAATAATTATTCTGAGCTCCATAACCCCTCTTTTAATTACATCTCCACCAAATGGCAATCCAACTCTAGCAAGCAATTTGTCTTTTTTTGTTAAAAAAATAAATCATATTTAGTTTAACTTTTTCAAATTATTCGCTGAATGGAGTATGACTTCCTTGGGTATGGTGTTTGGATTGCTAAGCCTCCCACAGGGGGCACACATTATTTCAACACCAGCCACTGGGACGGTGGATTAATTTATGGTGTGTTTAGATAGTTATCACTCTGGAGGGCTTCAGCACCATGAAGGTAGTGTGATCTCTGAATATTGAAATGTAGCATGCCGGAATTAGCTCACCAGAGGCCTCATTACAGAAACTTAGCACTGTTGGAAGTGCACTTTTTGTGCGGTATCGTACAAGGGCAGAAATTGCCCCAGCACGAAGAATGTTTTCATCAGATGCATTTTTGCACCAAGGCATTGTTTCCCTTGCAGCAATGGCAGATTTCTGTCATTGGGCTCAAGGTGAAGGTCGACAGTTGCACATGCTAGCCTTCTGCAACCCTTCAGGGCCCTGAACCCCCCACCCCCAGTCCCCAACAGGGCTTTAAGTGGGCCAAGTCTATCCAAGGGAGAACTCTGACAGTCTCCTACAACTGCTCCCAAGGTAGGGCACTCCGTCATTCTTCGACTAACAGACATTTAATTGCATTTGCTGCTGTTGTGAGCATTTATAAACAATGGCTCATGAATTCTACAAGACCTTAGGTTTCAGTGAAAAAAAACTGCACTCAGGGCGTGTTGATGCTTGAGGCACCAGTTACCATGAAAGAATATGTAGCATGTTACATTGTCCTCATATCGTACATGAGCATTGCAATTGTCATGCAGTGAAAAACGACCAAGTTTTTCACAAATTATATTGTGTTATGATTATTTCTCTATAGTGCATTTACAAAAACCACAGGCCAATGTGTTGAGCCTTGTGTTGAACTCCATTCGGGTATTTGTTGTGTTCTATTTAATACGGGTGGGAAACTGCGGCCAAAGCAACAGCTTACTCCAGTTTGCGTTATATAATTAGATTTTATTTTTGCACTGCATTTCAAAGTCGGATATTTTTATCAGCTACTGGCAAGATATGTGCTGAAGTGCCTGAGTTGTAGACTGGTCTTCAGTCGTGATTCACCGCTTAACCAAAATGTGTGTTCCTGGACACTTCATTTTTTCTCACTGTCCCTAATGTGCCAAAATTAGAAGTCGCTACAGGTTATTCAGCTCACACGGTCTGCTACGCCGACAATGCCTTCCTCATGTTATTGCACTATATATAATACCAGTAATCATTTATGTATAGGACATTACAAAGATTTTCTCTCCTGGATTACTCCTGGCAATTACTTTTAATGTAACGTCCCATGATCTCCTTGAGTGTCACCCTTTCTGTGATGTCATGTTCTGTGATGTCACTGATGTCCCTCTATAGACAAAGTAAGGGGCCCACACATGTTTTGCCTCCCAGTGTCCCAAAAATCGTAGTTCCCCAAGTTGGCCAACTTTGGTGCTATTTGTCCCAATTCCCTTCCTTATAGATGATTTGTTTACATAATGAGTTGAATTTTTGATATACTGAGTGAGGGAGTGATTTATGTACAAACAAAACCAGAGAGAGATGCATTTACAACTTGCTGAATAGATGACATTGGAACCTGATGAGACCATCCGGTCTGACTCAAAATACATACTTGCAGGATCTCATGATGTATTGTTTGGGGCAGGTGGCCCTTGTCTAAGCCACCTCCCACCCCTGTAGGCCACGCCCATCCCTCTTTAAGGACACCTTGCACTTAAGCAACGCCCCTTGCTAGAGCCACACCTAGATTTCTCATCCCACTGAAAGTGGTGCCGGTGTGAGATCCCGCAGGCCCCGGCTTTGACTTGCTGCACAGAGGTCTGAAAGCAGTGCTAGGTCACGTGACACACGGAGGTGTGTATAGTTCTTTACATGCTTGGCAGGCTTCAGCATAGGTTAGCTCTCATTTCAGCCTTGTTGCACAGCACATGATGTTGCCAATGTCAGGAAAACCTGTCTAGAGTCTGCTGAGCAAGGGCCACTCATGCAAGCTAACAGGGCCTGGGGACGCTTGAGCCTATATTTACAGATGTCCAAGTGTGTTAGACAAGGCTTGGCAAATGTGGCATATTTGGGTTAGCACTTTGTCCAGCCTTTCTTTCCTGCCTTCTTGTGTGTTTGCTGAACCACTGCATACATCGAGAACATGCAACGTCGTTAATAATTAAGCCTGTGCACAGGGGATGGTTGCTGGGCATCTTCTCGTTAAATGATGCGTTCTTTGAAATAAGTGGCAATACATCATACATTATGATGTAATAGAAATATTGCAACACAATTTGACAACATAATTAGAAGGTCTAGTACACCAGTGTTTTACTTTGTGTGATGGTCTGTTGGGCTGCGGTGAACTCATTCCACTGAAGCCCAATGGTTAATAACAATACTTTTTGTGCAGACCCACCACAACTTTTGTTTTGCAGAAGAGGGCACAACCCTTTCTGTAATGCCGAGTTCACGGGCCTAGGTTAGCAGCTATGTATGCTGAAGGGGGTGCAGTGTTCCCTCGTGTGTTCCTGCACAGCTCTTGTGCAGTGGAATGAATGCAGGCGTTTAGACTTTCAATAGAGGTAATGATGGGGACCGCCCTGTGGCCAGATGGATATTTAGCAGCCACTATGGCAGATTTTGTGAGGGTTTATGCAGTGATCTCCAACATCCCCACATGGCTTCTAAGAGAGGTAGTGAATGCATAACTGTCCCCCACCCCACACACATATGCGCACCCACACACACGTGCTTATATTTATTTAAGAACATTGCAGCCAGACATAACTTACACATCAATCAATGACAGAGAGCAAGAGAAGTCCCAGGGAAAGGCCCCTTTACCTAAGAGTATTGTCAGAGTGAAAGACATATACCATGAGGGAAGGGGCAAGAATCGCAACAAAACCAGGGACAGGGGCTGGAGGATGGTGGCACACTTATCAATGAACGCATTAAGCCACTATTTCTATATGTGCACATTACATATTGTAGCCCAGAGGGCTGAAGGCAAGAAAGGTGGCTTTGATGGGTAGTTTGGACAGGATAGGAGAGTGGAGGGATTTGTAGGGGCTTCATGTCATGCCATGGTTGTTGTGCACCAATACTAACAACAGAGAACAGTCCTCAATCAACAGAGGGTGAAGTGGGCGGGGCAGTTTGGAGCGGTGCTCCTCTACTTTTTGTTTTTAAGTTTTACTGTTCCTATACTTTTATTTTAAAAAGAATGGTTTCTTTTTAAAATAAAAGTGTAGGAAGGAGTTGAAACTTGTACTTCAGTGCATTGCACTGATCATTCCCTTAAACGGCAGGTGTGTTTGCAGAGGCGTCTTTATGGGAGGGTGGAAGGGTTATGTGCACTGGGCCCCCACCCTGGACAGGGCCCCCACATGGCTGCCTGATTGAAATCAGCCAGTGCCCATTTGTTTTACAAAACTAAAATAACACACACCATGTTTTATGGTGCACTGCTGATATACGTGCAGCCATGCTGTTGCTGAACAGTACATTTTGCTTGGATCAATTAATCCTATAATGCTTTTTGTGTTCACTGTAGTACGCACAGTTTGTCCAGTCATTATAACACAACTCCTTCTATGGCTTATATATAGATCATGTATCATAATGAAAGTTGAAATGCATATTGAAACATTTGAGTGCCATTATTGCTAAGAAGATAGCTCAGTTTGTTAGGTACTGGTTACAGAGATGTGTGTTCATATTCCAAATCACAGTACTAGATTCCAGGAAGGCAGTCAGCCTTTCCTATGTCAGCGGTTGTTAAGCTTGCCTGTATATATACTTTTGTGATAGTAACAGATAACTTTTGCTACACAGCAATATAATTGCACCAGTTAGCGCTAGTTATAGAAAGTGGGAAAACATCCATCTGCTGCAGGTCTAGAGCTTTGTTCGTCCAAATGAGAGTTGTTCAAACTGGCAACCACTTCCCAGCGAGGAGAATAAAGTGTTAGTAGGGAGAGGCGATTAGGTTGTAAAATTTGAGACACTGCAACCAAAGTGTTAAGGCTCACATTGCGGCTTTTCTAGCAGAAGATACAGTGATCCTGGGCAAATCATCTTATGCCACTGTATTGTACTGTGCTGTCTCCTGTGGAAAGGTTTGCCTTCTCACTTACAGGTGGTGTTGTTTAGCATAGGTTTTGATATTTCTTTTCATGTAGGCCATTTAAGTGGAAGGGGGTTCTAGATAGAAGCGAGCCACCAAATGTCACAGACCTCTGGCAGACTTCTACACATACTCAATAACAGTCTTCAATTCTATCTTTAGGGTTTATGAAAAGTTTTAAAATACTATTGAAAATCCCACATGAAGCCCTTAAAGCTCACATCAATTAATATTGTGGTGCTTGTATACTTGCCTTGGTGATAGTGAAAATGAAGCTATAATCATTGTCATTCTGCATAACATACTTCTATAAAATGTTGTTTTTAAATTTTTTCATATTGGATTATTATGTGAATTGTGTACCTTCAAAGTCAGTCCTTAACACAATAAGACATGATTTTAGTTCATGAACGTGAAACACTCACAGATAATTGCACCTTGGTCTATGATAAGAACTGGGAAACAACATGGTAAAGTGCAAAAATTGCAGATTGGGCTCAAATCTCAGCTTCACCTCTTAACCAACATATGTGTTCCTGGCCAACTCATTTGATCTTGTTTTGCCTAACTTGTCCACATTTCCAGTCTCTAAACTTTTTGAAAATGTTCAGGGCCTGATTCAGTTCAAGGTGCAGTGAGCACAGTAAACACCATGCTTTGTTATGCTTTTTTTATGCCCAGGTACGTCCTCATTCTCATGGAATGCTGGGCATCAGCGAAGAGAGTGATACTGCCATGTCACAAACTGTCTGCATTGTGTCTGTTTTTTGTAATTAATAAGTGGATTGCAAGTTTTGGCAGCAGTTTCGTATATTTGCACAATACTAGCAATTTAACAAAAGCGCTGCCCAAACACCCCTTTTTAAATTCCATTTCTTTTTAAGCTTTCTGCAGCACTTTCAAACAATCCTCACCAAGACCTCTCTCCAACACCCCACAAAACAATGCTCTGGTCATTATAGTAACATTGCAGAGTTATTTTCAATTATGTGCAATATATCTACTTAAACCAACACAAGTAGGATCAGGTGTATTTGTAAGATTTCTTATTTATTTTTTCGAAACACGTAATCTGTTGTGTTCTCTCAGTGCAAAGGCACATGTCTAGTTAGATCTGTGAGGCCAGTTGTGACTGGGAGGGAGGTGGGTAACCTTACCTTTGTTCTCTGGTCACACTCCTCCACAATAGCGAAAGTGCAATAAGTGGAGTGTATGGGTCTAAAATATTTGCACTGTCACTAATGTGGAACAGTGACAACAGAATCCGCATGCAAACGACCTGTTTATGATATGATATGATTAGTCATTTATAACGCGCCTGTACACAAGTGTTTCCAGGCGCGACAAGACAAGGGAGAGAAGACAGAGGGAGGTCAAAACAACCAATCTTACTAGGCCTTGTTTCATTCAGATCATGTAAGTGCGATATGCAAAAGTGCAGGGAGGAAGGAGAGGGGAAGTGCCAGGGTGAGAGATGGGGGAAGTGCAATCTGGGCAGTAGTGCTCTGAGTAGGTGCAGCCAGGGCAGCGTGGCTCTGGGTAAGTACAGGGAGGCAGTGGACTGTAGGGTTCCAGGTACAGCCCCTAAGTGCATGGTAGGCACAGAGGCTGGTCAGGGGGTGCCTGGTCCCCATGAGACTCTGAGGATAGCCAGGCAACCAGTGTACAGAACTGGTGGTTGCCAGGTTGGTTTCCAGCCAATTCTGACAACAGGAGCACAGGTTCCTGAACTGGTGCATTGTGTGCTCCCTCTGTGAAATCTGAAACCATAAGAACAGGTGTGAATTACCAAAGAAGTTGGTAAACCATAAGCCAACATTTTTGGCAATTTAGACCTAGCGAGACTCAGGACTTTGGTCTCTAAGAGCCATTTAGTTGTAAGGGTATGCTCTTTAAATAAAAGTCTCACTCGTGGTTTTACTGGATACATTGTTGAATTGTATATAATAATCATGGCCATTGATAGATTGCACACCACAAAGTCATTTGTTTCTTTGCTGACTAATAGCAAAACCACTTGAAAACCATAGCTTCGTATTTATATCCACACTATACACAATCTGTCTGCGCAGTTGAGCATTTTTCATTTTAATGAGACTACTAATTGGAGTCTTCTCTCTATGTGGGGTATGTTTGCCGTTTGTCATACAGCTACTTATCTGTGCCCTGCATTTGAACTACACCTTTCTCAAGGCTTCTATTTCTAAAATCTTTCCTGTACCCATGCTTGTGACAACTAACCTTGTCCTGGACTGAAAAGGTTGCCCTTCAACTGCTGCTTGTTTATTATTCTGATTCCAGCAAGTCTGAAGAGGGGGTCACGAGGACTGGTAGGGAGCCCCATGTATATTGTCATTGCTGCAGGGCAAAACATCAAGCGGCGCGCTGTGATCACGATGCGGGGCAGCGAACAGGGTTTTGTGTCACGTAATTTCTTTGATTCAGAGGGGGGGCTCCAAAGGTATCTGTGCCCCGGGACCCGAGATTCTATAAGATGGCACTGTGTGTTTGCTTGTGTATTTGGATTGCGTGTGGTGATGGGGTTTGTGGGGAGCACGGGTAGGTCAGCAAGGAACATAGCTCCACTACTTCTTTTCGTACAATTCGACCACTGACAAACACAGCATTTGTTTGTACACACACAGCCTTTCTGGGAGACCTGAAGAACACCACGAAAGGTAGCTGCAGTCTAGGAGTGCAACCAAATTCGTGGAGATGAGCCATCCTCCCACACCATGTTGGGTATCAAGCACATCTTCATAAAGCAGCAGGTCCATCAACCACCCCATCCTGAACATGGCACTGTTTATTGTGCAAATGTACACCGTGCCAGGTCGTGGCTGCACAGTAAGCCATGGCTTGTGTAGTTAAACCTGCACATGTCTGCCGTTAGTGCATGTACTAACCTTTGCTTCATGTATGAGCGACTCGTTTATTTGTGATGGTTTACATGATGGAGCTTCTGGTTTCTCGATGTGTATCTTTGCTATTAATGTTGCAGTCGGTTAAGTCACCTGCTTTGTTCCAAGCATGATACTAAATCCAGTCATTGCTCTAGCACATTGTAGTGCAATACTTGTGTTACTTTGCACTAATGCTTAACAACTACCAGGTACACAACACCACTGGGCTGATAGGGCCATAGCCCCGACACCCGGAAAATCTGGCCTATTGCAAAGGGGCCTGCTCACCTTCAGAGCTGTTATGAACAAGAGAAAATGCAGATAATACACACTGGCTGGGAAGCATCTTAACATCAGCGTCAACATTGATTTTGTAAAACATTTCTTTTGTTATCAGCAACATCTTTGTATATATCAATATTTAGCTAATTGGCCATGTGATTGTACATTTCTAACTTTTAGAACCCATACAGCTGCACTTAACTATAAATTTTAAAGTGAATAACTTAAAGATCCCTTTTAAAGACTGGTTTATAATCATGTAGTTTAGTGGCTTGATATAGGCAAAGTAGGCCTGTTTTTATGTGGCTGGTCAAATGTTGTTACCATAATGCACAAAAGCAACCTGGAGGTTTGAGACAAAGCATCTCTAAACCCAGATGACGTTAGTACACCATTTCTCCTCTCTTACTGTGTGTTTTAAAGTGCTAAAATACAGTGGTGTAAGAAGGAAGGTTTTTCCAGGTTGCATCATTTTGCATGCTGCAATTATTATTATTTTGTTTCCATTCAGGAAAGCAGACGTTTGTCTGAACATGTTTCTATAAGGATGTACTTGTGAAATTGATTGGCTATGCAATTTGTGCATTTTGCAAGTACATTTAACTGCACTGCAGTAATCCATGAATCACACCACTTGAATGTATGTGCCTGTTAGGCAGAATCATATGCAGTACCCTTTGGGAACACCACACACAATTAAGACTACATGTACAAGTACAAATTCACCTTTGGTACAAGCCTGTACTACACAGTAAAGTGGTAGCGATGGCTGAGCAGCCAGACTTATCTAAAGAGTACAGTGAGCAGTATCAACAGTTGCACAAAGGACAGCAATTACTACGGTTCAAACAAACACTGACTCAAGGTTTCTTAGTAAAAGAATATACATTTATTTGCACATTCATTTATAAATATAAGAGGATTCAATTCAACACTACAGCTAAGTCAATGCCTAGTCTGGGATACTGAATGGAAACCCTTATTGATATATCTTTATGTCCAGTTCATGAGTTCTGGATGACTACCCCTATATAACACCCCTCTCTTGGAATCCCGCTGACCCCACTGAGCCAAGAAGTAGTTCTGTTTTGCAAGTTAAAAGGTTTATTTGAGAATTTAAACAATATATATATATATATATATATATCACACTTTATAATAAATGAATAATTGGATATCACACTTAATCTGAGCAGTAATCAATAATGGATAGTCTGGCACTAGCACACTTCTTTATAATCAAGGATGAGTGGTTATAGGATGGATAAGATAGCAACAATACTTTTATGGTTTCAAATGGATGTAAGGTGGAATGAAAATGCAGTACAGAAAAAAACTTGATAGGGTTTCAGCAAAAGACAATGTAATCACTTTCTTGGAGAATTCACCCCCCCCCCCCCCCCTTTTATGCAATGTAAGGAGATAAAGATGAAGATGACACAGTTCTTAGGAATGCAATCAAATAGAATTCAGTTCAATTTCCCCCCAGCAGCTTATACAACAGATAGGAGTTTTGAAACACAGGCAAAATGCTTTGAATATGGTGACAATGCAGTGAGAAATATGCTGAAAATGCTTTTAATTCCCTTCAGGAGGTTCAGGGTGAGTGGTATCTAGTTAATATGAGTTCAGGCTCACTCTAGCAACGATTCAGGGATGGTTCTTAAGAGGCAAACGAAATTTAGCAGTTCAGGCAAAAGCAGCTATCTTTTTACAAGTAAAGAAATCGGGCCAAATCACAAATCGCGGCAAAATTCGCGAGTGCGAGAATCGTGATTACGGCAAAGGTATAAGGAGTGGCAAGTCGGTTCTAAGCTTGTTGAAAAGCTGAGATTCTATGCTTTCAGAGGAAAGTTAAACCAAGTTCCTACAAACGGTTCCAGAGATACGGACGAATATATGTAGTTTTTCAGATTTGAAATTTTAAAAGTTCAAAGCGACAGGTTACAGCTTGCAGCTAGAAAATGACAGTGACAGTTCTACTTAGGTTAAATAGATTGAATTATATTATATTAAACTAAGGGATAGGTTCTGAGTTTTGCTGAGTACTCACAATATATTTTTGAATTAGGCCTCGCCACGGATCTGGCCAGGTTTTGGACTGGACTCCGGTTCTGCTCTCGGCACTTCACAGTGATCTGGATCAGCTCTCTGGTTCTGCTAACAGCGGTCTGGGTCACTCTGGATCTCTGGCCTCTGGTTCTGGATACTGCTCTGCTTTCTCTGGGTACAGCACTGCTTCTGGATCTTTCTGCACAGCTTTCTCTGGACCCAGCGCTGATCTGCACGGCTCCTGGATGCTGCTACCGCTGTTAGGTTTGCTGGATGCTGGGGCCTACTGAGAAGAGTTCTCAGTTTGTGGGTTTAGGCCCTTGCTTTGAGTTCTGAATCAAGTTCTTTGGAGTTTTAAAGTCTAAGTGTTGAATCTGGTATCTTCTGGATGTTGTATGGTCCGGAGGAGCGCGTTGCAGCAACTAGATTTGAATCTCCTCTCTAGCTTCCAGTGGCTCTTTTTATGTCTTTTGAAAGTGGGTGTGCCTGGGCCTAGCTAAGCCTGCCCCTTTCTACTTGTCATTGGCCCAATTCTCCCCTCTCCCATGATTGGGGAAGGAACTGTGAGTCAGAGTGATGCTGTAGGTTTTATGGGTCAGAGGATCCTCCCCCGGTCAGTTTGCCCACAAATCTATATTTGACCTAAAGACATATTTCATAGATACACAGTGGTTTGAAATTACATGCACCCATCACATATCACATGAGGTATACTCTGTTCAAACTCTGATGTTTCTAAGAGCTTGCATTCAGAAACGGCAACATTTTGCATTTTTTAACTGGTTTTGCAATATTGGTTTTTCATTAAAAATTATACACATATACATGGCCTGTCCATACATACTCCAGTAAATTCCCATGTCTCTAGCTTAAACACAGAGTCTGTAGTATACATAAATAGCAGGGTTTTGCCCCAGAACATCACACAAATTGGAGTTTGGGCTTGAATCGAAGGTACATTTTTTAAATGAAGGCTCTCAAAGTTATACATTCCTGTCATTTGATTACAAAGAGTTATCAGTGTTTCTGTAAAATATATATTTTGCTTTCAATTCAGTTCTCAGAGTGTTGAGTCCGCCTCCAAGACTTGGGTGGGTCAGTGATCACATGTGTCTTCTGGCAGGCAGGCCTTTGTTGACAGGAAACAGTCAAAATCAACATATTCTATTCAAGTGCCAGAGCCTATTGTGTGGTCTCCAGGAGGCTCCCAGCCAGTCTGCCTTCTATCAATCAAGAGGTCATGTGAGATTCTAACTCCTGGTGTGAATCTCTGGAGGTGAGAGGTTTCCCAGCCTTTGGCCTGTTAATTAAATCAGATTGTCTTCTTGGAACAGCATGTGGTTAAGATTTTAATTAACTCCCAGCCTTTGATGTAAAGGCCTCTCCTGCAACTCCTGACATGCAGTTTCCCTGTCAGAGTTTAGACCGCTAGCGCCGCCCTCAGTCAAAAGCGGGTACTGCATGCAATTTTTTTTGATCAGTCTTGAATTCAAGCATTTCAAACAAGAGATATTACATGGAAGTATATTGTCCAGGTTCAACAAATGGCATTGGTGTAGTTCTGCAGTAAAATAATTTTGTGCCCATAAATTAGCCATGTTTGACCTGAAGAAAACGAATTCCCACCAGTTACGGGTTGCTTTTGGCAATCAGCATTGCCCCTTTTACAATGGTTTTAGGCTCTGTGCCCTTCTGTGCTCACAACATAGGCAAAATGGTGGCAGCCTATTCTTCATGCATTTCCCTGTGCATTTTCTGGGAAGTTCTGGCCATCATGATGTTTTCCATGCCAGTACTGCACAGTTTTTGTGGTAGGGCTCGGATGCATGGGTAAAAACATCCCACATAAAACAGTCACTAAATAAAGCAGCAGATAAATCATACTCGTCATACACTACACAACACCCAATGAATTCTGGACAAGTTAAGCTCAAAATGAACTGTGAGCAAAATGGCACTCCAGCAATTTAAAAAGGGAGGGAAAGACACTGTTATACACAATTAAGCAGCACCCACAAGTAAGTAGGCAGGGCAATCTAGAAAAGGCTTACTACAACTAATATTCAAGTCAATAGGCCTGGGCCAATGTTAATGGTTCAGAGTCTTTGCAGAGGATCACACAGTTCAGAGTAGTTCGCTGTTAAGTCTTTGCCAAGAGTTTGAAATGAAGTTGGTCGAATTAAAATGTATTTAAAAGAGTAGAGAAGGACAAGCCCTCAGACTGGCGAAATATTTCAAACACTTTCACCACGGTCAGACAGAACGAACAATCGGGTTAGAACAGTACCTTAAATGACGGAGAAGGCTTTAGCTGAGGCAGAAGTTCCTGGCAGGACCTGCAGGCTCACGGTTCCTGAAGCGACTGTCGGACTGACATGAAGTAGGAAGAGTGAAGGGTCCTGCACTGCCCAAGGAAGAAACCAACAGCAGAGCGAAGCAACAAATAAAAGGTGAGCTCCTTAAAACCCAAACAGGATCCGGTCCTCCTGGCTATCCGGTTCACTGTAGCTGTGCACAGAAAATTTGACCAGAGGAGGGAGGCCTTGTTTGGTGTTTGGTGAACTGGTTGGACCCACCAGCTCAAGGGAAGAAGATTCCTTGCAGATCTTCTCTGTCTTCGAAGTTTGGAGATTCGGACCTGCAGCAGGGCTTCACCGGGAGGTTTAGTCATGGTAGTGGTCCTCTTCTTTCAGCTTCTCTTCGGTTCTCTTGATCCAGTGGCGACTCTGCTTTCCAAGTCCCACAGACCTGCTTTTTATGCAGTTTTCCCCGATTCACACAGCCTGGCTGTCAGTCATACAGCAGGGTGGCTGTCCTGACAGGACAGTCACCTAGCCAATGAAACCAGAGTGTGACTTGGGTTTCCAAGGGAACCATGTGCAGGGGGCCTAAAACCCCTTCCTCACATCCTGTCCACCCAGACTCTCAGGCGCCTAAGGAGGGCAAACAAAGGAACCAAACCTGGTTTGGCATGCAGAGTAAAACACGAGAAAGACCTTTATAAAAAGAAATGGCAAATAAACCTAGCCGGAACCAAATAAAAGTAAATGGGGTCCAACGGATTTAAGTTTGAGGCTACTGACTGGATCTGTGAATTTAAAAAGACTAACAAAGTCAATGGCAACTTTACATGTTCTGGGAGATAGTAGTCATTCCCAGAATATGGAGTTTAAAGTGGGAAGTCTGAAAAAGACAACCCTGTGTCACTGCACTAAAGGTTCTGTGTAACACACAGTAAAATGATGATTCCTATGGAGCAGGTGAGACTCCACAGTCTATGAACACAAACATGTAAAACACACAGCAAAACACATGTAAGAGTGGGAAAAAAGGCTCACACTTACCAGGTGAAAGAAATACGTCCTAGAAATCCATCAAAGCTGCTGGGGGACTTGATAGGTAAGGGAAATTAGCCAGTCTGGAGAATTCTCCCTAACAGTGCCAAGTAGAACTCAGTAGGTATGTGGTCAAGTAGCCAAATTGCAAGGTAGATTCAAATCCTGACTTCACTTTTTAACACAAGTGAGTGATCCTGGGCACATAATGTAATCTCACTGTGACTCAACTGCAAAAGGTGGGTTCCCTTACAGTGTGATAGGCGTAATGATTTCAGGGAACAAACACCTAGATTGGTATTACTGTTACACAATAATTCCCAGTTACAAATCGCTTGATTGGACCACCAGATGCATAGCCTTGCTAATCAGACAGTGCAGTGCACCCGAGATTTGAATGTAGTGGAATGCCTGTATCAGAAGCAACAGTCATTTCTTCCATTGTTGCTGCTAATCTCTGAAGATGCTTGGGCTATTCACAGTAGTTCCATCCAAGAGTATTATGCTATTGTAATGTTTGCTTGGGGCTTCATGATCTGCAAGAGGTGGGCTAGGGAACTCGCGTAAGAGCAGTGCAAGGTCACTTTGCCACCGTGGTGATGTGTGCCGATCTGAAAAGAGAGGGATCTGTGTGGTGTGAATGTTTTAGATATTTTCGAGTTGTCAGGAGCAGTGGTTAACATATGCTCCATTCGGCTTGATTTCGGTCCCAGTTTGCTTTGATTCATTCATTTTCATCATTCTTCCCCGGCTGTGAGCAGGAACGTTTGCTGTGCTTTCATTACTTTTGAGAAATAGTTGCCCAAGAGGAAGATCCTTGCTGCCGTTGTATCGCATTACCTTCCAGCCCGGAACTTTACAGAGGACATCCTCTTGTCAGAAGCCTAAAGTTTTGCTTACTACTTGCCATTAAACCCCCCTCTTCAAAGGTTTGTTGCCATTTTCAGGTAGGGCTGTAAAGGTCTTCTCTTCCAATTGTACTCTTCCCATGATTTTGTATCTAGCTTCTCTCCAAAATTTGATCCATGAGAATTGTTAGATTCTGTGTTCTGGCAGAAGTTTGAGTTTTGAGGGATATTACTTTTAGCCGGTCGCTGATGGGAAAAGGTATTTAGAGCTCTCTCTACGGCCCTTCCTACTGGCTTCCCCATTGTGTTTGTCATGCCAGAGCCAGCATTTGGAGCTGGAGTAGGAGAAGCCAATTGAGAACTCCTTAGCATAGGTGTCTGCAACTTTTGGCACTCCAGGTGTGTTGGACTGCAACTCGCATCAGCCCTAGCCAGTACAGTCAACTGGGTGGGATCATCGGTGTTGTAGTGCAAAACATCTGGCGAGGCAAATGTTGCAGACCCCTGCCTTAGGAGCTCCCATTAGTATTTCCTTGACAGAAGGGACAGTGAATTCCTTGACTGAGGCCTAAAGGGGTTGAATTCATGCACCATTCTCCATTCTCTGTTATTACTGGGTTTTAGGAAGATAGCAACACCTGCATATGGACACGTTGCATTGTGAAAAAAATCTGCCCAAAGAGCATGGTGGACTCAAGACCATCCTCTTTAAAAATGCATAAGAATGGTGACCGATTCCTAGGGTAGTGTGCTGTAATGTTATTTATGATCCTAAAGTCTCCTGCATGCTAACTCAAACTTTGCACGACAAAATACAGATTACTTTTCTGCGAACATAAAAAATATGCTGAAATACAAGCCCTCGATCTCTAGGGCAGTAATGGTCAAAATGGGCCGATTTGAAACAATCACTTTGCCGGGTGGAATTACTGTACGTGGTATTGCATACACACATTGTGTGCTGTAATAATCTCCTTATTATGATCTAACACATTTGTTTACTCTAGATTTCCCCTCACCCAAGAGGTGGAGATCATAAACACCCCTGAAGGTTTTTTTTAAAAAGAGTTTTTCCTGTACCGATGGGCAGAGCAAAGGTGGTGAACAAATAGGCTTCACTGATGGGGCTTTCATCCCCTCTGCCCTTAATCCACAAAAGTGTCAGGATTGACCTTTGTGTGCTTTTAAATCCTATACATTTGCGGTGGAAACTGATACTGTTTACAACCATTTACATCATCGAAATGAAGGTGAACACAGATGGAGAACATTTAAAAAATATTTCAACCGTTTTCCCAAAACACAGTGCTGGCTATGTCTAGAAATCTCCATCTGCCTAATCCCAACGTGGGAATTACTGCAATGAGGCGGAATTGAAGATGTAGCACGTGGTAGATTGTACCACGTGCAGTGATTGATTCTTTTCAACAGTCTCCCTAATTTATGAAGACCTTTGATGCTGAGCCTCGAACCATTAACAATTGTGCCAAAATGACTAATTGTCTTAGAGACGGCAATATCGCTGGTGAACTCCACGGTAAACCCCCAGCTCTAGCTCATAGAGAACAGGTCTAAGCCGTGAGTAATCCCCCTATAAGTTCTTCTTCAATTTCACCAGTGACTTTTGTATGAAGCCACTACGACCACCAAGTCCATCTACTGTTTGATCCGGATCTCCCTGACAAATTATCCTAGTGAAAAATGTTATCTTCTTTAACATTGAATCCTCACCATGTTTCAAGTGATTGGCACAACCTTACCCCCACCTTGCCCTGCATTGTCTATAATGTAACTGCTTGCTACTAGCCACAACATCATCAAAATCAATAATGGCTACTGTTTGGGGCTTGCAGTGCCGACTGGCATGATAACACCCTGAAACGTAGGCTCATCCATGTGATGCTCATACTCCAATGGGAATCAGGTACCCGCCCACTCCATTCTCATGGACATCACTGCTCACTAAAATATGCACACTAGAGATTTAGGGTTATTGTTGATCCCTATACTTAAAAGGTGTGATGATACGGATATGTGCTGGGCACATGATGCTTCATGACTCTACATGCTTCCACATTTGTATGTACGGAAAAGGAGGGACAAGAAGGTTTCATTACTGGAATTAACTTTGCTTGATTATATTAGCCTTAGGGAGTTACCCTCCATGGTGTACGTGGTTTCAACCCAGCACTCCACCTAAGTCAATGCCTAGCGTGAGATGCCCAGCTGGAACCCTTAATTATATATTTTTATGTCAAAAGTTCTTTTATTTCTGAACGATGTAACCTTATATCACGCCCCTCTCTCTGAATCCCCCCGGTCTCAATGAACCAAGAAGTAGGTTGTTTTGCAGATTTAAAATATTTATTTGAAGGATTTCATATATATATCATCACACTTTTATGAATTATGAACAATATCTGGATATCACACTATTAATATTTATATATTGATCAGCGTTAGGTAATATTACAGTAATCAACAATCTCTTTAATCAATAGGAGTCTGGATGCAAAGAATAATGTAGCATAGGATAAGACTTAGTGTGGGTGCAATGAAATGCAATGATATGAGATTAATACAGCACAGAAATAAAACTTGATATGAATTCAATCAAATGCAATGTAATCACTCTTTCCCCCTGATACTACTCAATCCCCCCTAATATGCAGTATGAAGAGATGGAATGAGGAACACAGGTTTCAGGAATATACAATCAACAAATGCAGTTTCAATCCCAATTCCCCCAGAAAGCATAGAGAGAAACAGGAATGATTTTAAAACAGGTCAAATGCTTTGAATGTGGTTTTTAATGAATGGGTAAATGCTAAAAATGACTTTAATTCTCTAAAATGGATTCAGAACTACTGGGAGCTGCTTTGGATAGCTTCAGGAAAACACTAGCAATGATGTCTGAATGGCTGGTAGATTGGAAACTGTATTCAGAAGTTAAATGCAAAGAAATAGCTGTTTCATATATGGTGAAATTGAGCCAAATGCAGAATTGCGGCAAACGTTTCAGCGCGCGGGAAATGCGATTATAGAACAACTATAAAAGATGAGGATGTTAGCTTCGAAATGACATTTAAATTTTGTTCCTAGCATGTACGGTTGAAAAGTTACAGAGGTTTTAGTAAAGGTTGATTTTTTTAGAAAAGAGTCAAGATTTCAAATGAGAGATGTGCTGTTGAAAATTACAAACAAGGATTTCTTAACTCTAAGAGGCTATGAAGATGCGAGATACCAACGGTACAGCCACCAGTCCAGAGGCGCCTCTGTCTGATCTTTGTCTGCTGCAACACTTGCCTTTCTTCAGCAAATATATATTAGCGCTATAATGCAGTTCTGGATAGGATAGAATGGGTTGGATAGGATTACTTAATGATAAGAGATTGGCTATGGACAATTCTATGCTAAATACTCACAAATATGGTTCTGAAATCTGCCCGTCAGGGATCTGGTCAAGGGTTTGGACTGGAATCTGCTCGCCACCGGACAGGATCAGGTGCTTGGTTCTGCACTCAGCAAGGCACACTTGTATCTGCACGGCTTCTTGGACTGGATCTGACCGGTTGGTTCTGGGTTACAGCTCTGCTTTATTGATTTGGATCTCTGGGTTCTAGCAAGGTTCTCAACAAGAGGCAGAAAAACAGCACAGCCCGGATGTTGAATTGGTTGTGCCCCTTGGAAGTTTGGGGTTAAAATCAGGCTACAAGATTTTAAAGGCCAGCTGAGAAGGGTTCAGCCTTGCATTGGGCCATCTGCTTTCAGAGTTCTGGAGTCTCCTGCAGAGTGCTTCACCAATAGATCAGTTGATGGGTGAATGTGTCTGTCTAGGTCCTCAACAGTCCCTATTTATATATTTCCCTAGGGGGTGGATAAGGTGATTATACTATGCCCACCGTTTAGGAATCCGATAGGTCAGAGAATTTGCTCTCCCCTGATGTGAGAAGGAAACAGTGTGTCATGATGTGTCATGATGTGTCATGTTTATGGTCCAGGGATAAACCCTCCCCTTTGATTCTGTAAAGTATATCTAATTTTCATATACAACATGTTTCCAATATCACCAACTTGCTAATAATACATATTTACATTGCAGATTAAATAAGGCACATATCCATCAAAGTCTCATCACCCTAAGAGTTTTGGTTCATAAATGACAGTTTTTCACACTTTTGGTTAGTTACCCAGTGTCAGATCTGTACCAAATTGTCCAGATATATACACATAACATCTGGACATACTTCTGTGAAATTTCATATTTTTAACATTATCACAACTGCTACAAAGTCAATATTTTGATAATTCAGTCTTTGAACATTGCACAAATTCTAGAGTAGTTTTAAAACGTGACCAACCTTTTCATTTTAACCACACTATATTTACAAATTTTTATAATTTTGTTCAGTTTTCTATGAGTCTTTTTCAAAAATATATTTTCTGTGCTCTCTGAATAAACAAAACTGTTTGTCTTCGCCTCCAAGGCTTGGCTGAGCCAGAGATGCAACCTGAGCTTATTCCTGCCAGCAGCTGGTTTCTATTGACGCCCGAATTAACATTTTCTTTTCAGTCAAGGGAGCCATTTCTTTTCTTGTCAGAGCAACAGGCCACAGTCCCCCTCCCAGTTCCTTTCACACTAATTCCTTTGTTGGGTAGAAGGTGTGGAATGTCTTTGAAGCTCAGTGTGGCTGGCTTTAACTTACTTTTTAAAACCATGTTTAAAATAGTCTTTTCCTAAAATACAAATTACATTTTTAACAAATATATCCACAAATCTCTTAGTTCCAGTCTTTTTAACATATAGTTTTGAATTGTATTCTCCTCTATTGCTTTTGATAGGAAGTCTCTTCTTTTGAATACTTTGATTTTAATGTAGAAGTTTAAAATGACAGGTTAAGTAAAAGCCAGCTTCTGACACAGGCGAGCGGCGGTACACCCACTTTTAACATATTTTTCCAAGCAAGCCTCTTTAAATGTGGATTTTCTTCTGATAAAAGATGTTTCTGCTGACATTTTGCTTAGGTGAATTCTTTGATAAAGTGATGTTTAACACCCATCAAGGATGTTGGAACTTGTGTTTTGTTTGAGAACCATGATTTTTTGCACTTTTAACAGCCAAGGAAAAACAGATTTTTAAAACAGTTTTTGTTTCCCTTGCAAGGCAGCATTGCTTTTTCAAGTAGTTTCATGTTACTCTGTGGGTAGCCCAATGATAGGTTTTGGCAGTGGTCTTCTGTGTTACCACTGACATAGGCGAAAGTGGATTGGCGGCCTATTTTTCAGGTTTTCCTGTGCACTTTCAGAGATTTTTAGCGCACAGATCTTTTTGGTGACCAAAAACGGGCGGCAAAAGTACCAAATTAGGGGCATATAAGTGCAGTAACAAATGAAGGCCCATACATGCAAACCGTAACGAGTAACGGAGGTAGAGACATCAGGTAAGCCACACATGTGGAGAAATGCATGACGTTTAGGGGTAGCTGCACACCAACTCGAAAAGTGTACATCAGAAACGAGCACACTAACACAGTCAGCAAATCTCTTCAGAGCGAGTAACGTGAACCGGGATATTCCGAGTGTAACAAGTAATAGAGGGAAACAGATAGCTTACCTTCGGATGCGTGAGAAACCAGATCATCTCGCCGCAGACGTGCGCACGAATTGACTCTGTTCACACAATCCAAACACAAGCGTCGCCTTGGTAAAGTCGTGCATGCACGTGAGTGCACCAAGGCGACATCCATCTTGGTATGGGAAAAAACGAGTGTGGCGTAACCATGGAGATGATGAAACAAACTACAGTGACAATGTCACCGAGACAGAGCGGTCAGTGGGCCGGGCAGTATCGCATTGGAGAAAAACAAAGGGACGCAAAATAAGTCATCAGGAAGGTATGGAAAGAGTGTAAAGGGAACGCGCGCGTGGGGGCAGCAACCGTAGCTCAGAGGAACTACGGGGTGCCCCCACGGCACGGAGGTAAACACAGTTCAAAGATCTATCAGAAGCCGTCAGCCAGCAAGTGTAAAAGGCAACACATAGGTCTAAGGTCCAACTAGGAACGGAAGCAGCAGGAGATACAACTAGTGGGGTCTAAACCCAATAAACAAATCAAGTGGAGCAAAGTAATCACACAATGTATAAAAAGCGTGAAGGGATCCTTAGAAAGGATGGGCACGGGCAAAGGTACAGCATCCTGACCCACAACTAAAGCGAAGGCTAAAAAGATGACTAGACAGGTAACATCAGTCGGGGAGGAACTATGGTCATCGGGCGAGTAAAAAGATAAAATCAACCACAAGAAGGGGCAAAGAGAGTCACCTTGAAGCGATGGAATAAGTACAACAGTCCGCCATGTGAAAAGTCCATGTTCAGATGGTGCATGTTGTCAGATTTGAGACATAACAATATTCATGAACAGAAAGGATAGGCGGTGCTATTAAGATGACATGTTATTGACATGTTATTACGAGCAAAGCATACCAATAAACAGTTTTCCAAAACACATAAATTTACACAAAACACATAAGGTCGAATTCGGTATTCATGCCACGTGGGCTCAACGAGTCCAACAGTTCAATCCACAAAATCTCCTGTTGCAACAGTTTACGCTGCACATCACCTCCCCTGCTTCCTGCTGTGATTTGCTCCAAGATAACACATTTCAATTGTGCAATGGTGTGTCGTGCTTCAGTAAAGTGTAGTGATACTGGTGACTTGAGACTCTTAGTACGAATATTCGATTTGTGTTCAGACCATCTAACTTTAACTTTTCTGGTGGTCATGCCTACGTAGTATAACCCACATGGACATTTTAAAGCATAAATAACATTTTGAGCATCACATGTGCACAAGTGTTTGAGAAAAATGGGTTTACCAGAGTGGGGGTGTGATATGCTGTTGCCTTTAATGATGTTACCGCAATGTTGGCAATTGTAACATGGAATGGTACCCTTAAACACTTTCTGTGGACTAGAAGATGGAATTTCAGCTTTGACAAGGCTCTTGCGTAATGACCTACTATTCCTGTAGGCAAAAGTTGGAGGTTCATGAAACAGTTGCTGTAATTGTGGATCCATTCTAAACATGCTCCAGTTCTTTTTGATGACCCTCTTAATCTTCATGCTCTGCATGGAATAGGTAGTCACGTAAACCAGTGCTTCGCCCGACTTGGGTGGTTTTGGAGTCAGTAATGTCTCTCTCCCAGTGCTTCTGACTTTGTTTGCGACTTCAGTGATCTTCAGCTGGTCATACCCCCTCGATGAAAATTTAGTTTCCAATAGCCGTGATTGGCGTTCATACTCGGCAGTCTCCGAGATAATCCTTCTGTAACGCAAAAATTGGCTAAACGGGACGCTATCAACAGTTCTCTTAGGATGAAAGCTTGTGGCAAGCAAGAGGCTATTTCTATCTGTCTTCTTGGTGTAGATTCTTGTCTCAAGAGTGTTGTTACTGGCATATATCTCCACATCCAGAAAGTGGATGGCAGTATCACTTGTCTCTGTGGTGAATTTAATACGAGGATGAATCGAGTTCATCATTTCGTAAAAGTTTTGCAATTCTTCTTCTGGGCCGGACCAAATTCCAAAAATATCATCAATGTATCTCAAATACAGTGGCAGATGCCTCATCCATCTTGGTGAACTGAGAATATTTTCATGTTCAAGGTTGTACATGTAGGTGTTGGCATAGCATGGTGCCATTGCTGCCCCCATGCTAGTACCGGATATCTGAAGGAAGAAACGATCTTGGAATTTAAAAAAATTGTTCGTAAGCACTAATTTTAATAAAGTTAGTACAAACAGTCTGTCTCCTTGACATTGCTCTGATTGAAGTAGGAGCCATTCAGTTGCTTCAAGACCTGCTTCGTGTGTGATGTTAGTATAGAGAGATGTCACGTCCATGGTGAACATCACATCTCTTCCTTTAACGAATTGCACATTTTTTAGTTTGTGTAAAAAGTGCATAGTGTCTTTTACGTAAGTCTTAGATTCCTGTATGAGAGGTTGCAGAATTTTGTCCAAGTATTGGGCCAATGGTTCAAGGAGACTTGCAGTGGCAGCTATAATGGGACGTCCAGGTGGATTTGCCAGTCTCTTGTGTATCTTAGGAAGTATATAAATAACTGGCATGATGGGATGTTTGTTTTCAAGAAACAGACGTGTCTTTTCTGAGATGACATCATTGGCTTCCGCTTCATCCAGTATCCCCTTGATAAGGGATCTTACTGCTTCAGTAGGATTCCGGGGTACTTCCATATATGTTTCTTGGTCATCCAGTTGGCGTTCAATTTCGTTGATGTAGTCCTGTTTATTCATAAGAACTAACGCACCTCCCTTATCCGCTGGTTTAAAAATGATGGTTTGATTATCAAGGAGATTTTTAAGTGTCTGACGTTCTCTCACAGTAAAGTTGCCTTGTGTGTTATTTTTTAATTGAATTTTCTTCAAATCCTGTAATACAGTTTTCTCAAAGGTAGAATGGATATGATTCTGAACCGGAGGGTTGAAGTGACTCTTAGGTTTCAATTCAAGAAATTTGTGTGGTTCCGTAGTGATTACATCCTCATCTTGTGAGTCAAAGAAGACTTTAAGTCTTAGCTTTCTCATTAGTTTGAAAAAGTCTATTTTTTCGCAGAGCAGAGTGCTATTGTTGTTGGGAACAAACGATAACCCTTTCTTTAGGACTTGTAATTCCATTTTCGATAACTGGTATGCTGAAATATTGACAATCAATGTTTCTTCGCCGTTTTTTTCCGTTGTGGGTTTTTTCTTCTGTCCTCTTCTGATTGGCCTTTTTCTAAAAAAGGCGAAGCGTTAGCTGCTGGTTCTTCTGTAGTGGGACCAGGGACGGTCTCACTGCTCTGCCCTGGGAGAACTTCAAGCTCAGCGCTTGAGACGTCGGATGAGGTGTTTTCTGCCAATTGTTGGCCTGGTTTCCGTGGGTTGTTGAAGTTGGGTTTATTGGAGAAGTGTCCGTAGTATGCCTGCCAACTATACACGATATATATCACGCTTATAATCCTGAGTGTCACGTCTAAATTTCCTAATTTTCTTAATTTCAAGTTCTTGTTTGAAATTAGCCAATTTTTGATTTGTTTCTTCTAGAATTTGTTTGAGTTGGTCAGCCGTGTATCCCTTGCTCAGAGAGGTTTTCAGCCCTTCTATATCTTCATTGAGGTTTGTTAGGGAATGCGCTAGTTCTTCAATTGTCAAAAGTATAAGATCAAGTGAACACTTGTTTAGAATTTGGTGCCAACGTTTGACGAATGCTGGATTCTCCTTGCAGAGTGTTGGCTCTAAACTGACACGTAAGCCCCTAGGTATTCTCTTGGCAGTATAATACTGAGCCAAGGTGGATGCATGGAGTTTAAGGTTGATCTCCCTTCGTATTTTCCATTCCAATTGTCGTATCAAAGCTTCTGGTTTATCGGTTGTTATGATCTCCGCTCCTGCGGATTTAATCAGACCTAATATCTTGAGGGCTTCCTCTTCACTAAAGGCAAGAGTTTCAGCTCTGTTGTCTGTTGTTTCTGATGCAGGCAGCGCCCAGTGCTGTTGCAGGGCATGGACTAGTGGGTTAAAGCGTCCCACAAGCCCCCCTCTTGAGATTTGGCGTTGATCGTCCATCAATGGGAAGTCGCAAGACTGGGATGTCAGTCTCTTTTCTTTGGGTTCAAAAATGGCAAAGCGCATCATCTTTTCTTCCATCAGCGGTGGATCGACCAGTTCTCCTCGCCCAGTCCTGATTGTGAGTATTGAGCGATACTCTGGGCCCCTTGGATCTTTGGTCCCTGGGTAGTCCTCCTTGGACATAGTTTTCCTGGTTTCCAATCCTAGGATGACAAAGCAAAAAGCATATTTGTAGACATTTTCCCACCACTGTTAATGTAGTTGGGCGGACACATACATTTTGATCAATCAGGATACATGTTTCTATTGTCTTTTATGGACTATATATGGAATATTTTATAGTTGGAATTCTAAGGAGCTGGAGTGACCCCCTCTGGGGTTCCAGAAGACTCCGCCAGTTGCTGCAGAGTGTGCCTAGGATGGCAACACTTTAGTTGGTTAATATGGACCCACTTATCTTCCCCCTCTGCCAAACTGCCTTTGGGGATGCGGATTTTGTAGGCGACTGGTGAGATTTTGTCTACAATTTCAAAAGGACCCCTCCAGGAAGGCAAAAATGTGCGCTGTTTAGCCTGGTTCCTTTGGAAATTGTATAAGTAGACCCGGTTTCCTACATTGTATTCTTTTCTGGTAGTCTTCAAGTCATAGTGGGTCTTCATGCTGTCTGCAGATCTCTCAAGATTTCGCTCAGTGTAGGCAAAAGCATGTTGAAGGTGTTTTCTTAGATTTTCAACATACTCATGAGTTGTGGAGGCATTTATCAATGTCTGGCCTTGGGTTCTGTAGAGCAGATGCTGGGGAAGCACCATCTTGCTGATCAGCTAAGTCATTTCCAGTTTTGTCTGGTCCCTCTGTGGAAATCGATATAATATTATGGCCCCAATCGCATCGTTTAAATGTATGTTAGCCTACGCCAAGCTGTCTAAAGGATACTATGTACATAGGTTCCGCGGCAAGGTCTTGACCTTAATGTATCGTGTAAGCCGCCATCTTGGATCTAGCCGCCATTTTGTGTACTCTTGCAGTGTGGAAGTCACCCTGAATCACAAAATGGAGGCCGAATGACATTTCGAGTAAGACTTCGGCCATGGTGACCTCCGCACACGTGAATGAATAATATGTCCGCAGGCTACTTGTTAGGGTCATGAACTAAGACCCTGTCCTCTGTTTAAACCTATGTGTAAATATGTAACCGTATCAGCGGAACTGATCTAATGTATGGAAATTGTGTGTTCGACCTGGCTACGAACCCTAGCCATGGTTCCAGAAATGGTTAACTTGTAAGAGGGCTGGCCAATGCAGTACTAAATGTATAAAAACCCAAGCATCCCGATGATCGGTCTCTCCCACTTTCAGTGCGAACCTAACGTTGAAGGTTCGTGTGTTAGTCAGAGGGCCGAATAGCTATTCGCATGTCAATTGACTTTGGTAACTTTGTAACTTTGAAATAAAGCGCTTTGTATGTCCTTTGTAACCTGTGTTGGTGTGTTTCCTTTTGGGCTTCCCGGCCTCATGTCAATTTCTTTGTTTCCACAGTTGGCGCCCGAATAGGGACCCTCAAGATTGATGCCGGATCATTGAAGGTTGACGCAGACTATCGAATCGGGATCGGACGGTGTGATTCTGCGGGCCCGACCAATCGAGACGCGATACCTCGGCAGCGCTGCACGATCCGATCCTTGGGCGATAGTCGTGCGGTCTGACACGGCATCTTGACGAGGGTCCAATTCCGAGGCGGGCAGATTTGCCGAAACCACCGAACGCTGGTAAAATTTGTTAGTTGAAGTCCTTTGTAAACCGTACGGTCCTCCTTAGGTTTGGTCAGGTGCAGTCGTGACCCGGCTCTTAATTTAACCCTGACAATTTGAATTTGGCGTATTGTATCTGCAGACACAATTATTGGACCAGGTAACACCAATTTTTTGAGAAATGCCTGGGAAATTGTCTAGCTGCTTTAGGGTTCTGTTCCGCAGCGATCGACAATCTTTGGAATTTAGCCGTCCGGCACCACAGGAGGGGTCGCCGGCGTGTACTATGTACTGTAAGTATGGCATTGGTAGTATTGTATTTAATGACATTTGGCACAGACAGACCAGAAATGCCTCCGAATTTCAGTGGCCAGTCAATGGTAGCTTTGAGATTCCCCGTATTGAATACTTAGAGTCGATCTTGCTTAAAAAGAAGGCTAGGCCAGCAGCCTTTGATGTGTTGCAAAATTGGAAAAAGGAAGCATTACAGCAGCTTAAAAGTAGGGATAAACATGCACGACGTCATAAAACGAATGCCGAAAAGGCATTGTTGTATGACAAGGAAAAACGATTAGATGAAACCCAGAAGATGGATAGAGCTTTCTCGCTCGGGGTCCAGAAAATGTACCCCTCTAAAGATTTCCATGTTTCCGAGGAGTTTATTGAGAAAATATTAAACGAACGGAGGCCTGATTCTTCAGCGCCACCTCCGTATGCTCCCGTTGTGGGCACCTTGCCCGTTCCTGCTATTGCTCCTATCGGTATTCCTACTCCTCCTGCGCAGCCTACTGCCCCTAGTTCTTTGGTTGTCGCTCCTCTGTCTATTTCGTCTATTACATTACCTCTTTCCCCTGCACCCTTGTTAGGTTCACCTACACCTCCGATTCTGGGGAGTCCCGTGTTCACTAAATCAGATCCCGGTGCAGGGTCGAAAATTGTGACTCGTAGTACTGTTCCTGCGGGCAGGAAACAGGAACTATTTGCTTGGGCTAAACATTGCATGGAAAAAGGTGATCAAACTGATGTACTTTCAACATTATCTAATTTGCACGATTTTCCCGAGAAAAACGTTTTTATTGAAGGACTGGGGATTCATTTAGGTGTAATGTGGGGTAGATTGCAGACTTTCGGATCTCCCACAAGGGGTAAGAGATCTGAATGCCTTGGCACTTTCAAGGGATACAGAGCAGAAAGTATATGGACATGTTGACAGATTGTTTGAGTTTCGGAGGGATTTTGAAAGGTTACAAAACAAGGATTGTGAGGACGACAGGATGTATGCATAGAAACGGTTCCTTTCGTGCCGAAGATCAGCACCTGAGGAAGTACGGATTTGTACTAGAGATGCGATTCGATGGATCTCGGATTCATCGATACCGCCAGATGAGGTGTATGACACATATAGTCAATACACGGTAGAGATGCAAAGGAAGGTAATCCAAGTGATGGTACAGCACTTACAGGAGGAATGTATAAGGAAGAAGGTTGGTTGCCCCATAGAGTTATTGGGTATTTGTAAAAGAACTTTTTCGCCCGACACTTCTACAGCTGCTTTAGCGCTCGATCTGGCCTTATTGCTCAGTAAGCGGTCGGAGGTCCCTATATCTCAGTTGCCTATGAGAGAGGTCCCTCCGACCCTTGTCCCAAAATTAGAAATCCCCGCCAACGCGGCGACTGGTGCTGCCGCGGTGGATATCCCTGCACATTACGTATCGCAGTTTGTTCATGTCCCGTTCTCCCGACAGGAAGTGAACACGATTAGACAATCAGTCCCTGATATTAGGAAAAACCCGACAGGGTTTTATAAAGAAATAGAATCCGTCTTGCAGTCTTCTGTGTTCACCTTAAGTGACATGGATTTATTGTTTCCAGTGCTTTTACCTGTTGATGTATGGAAACAGGTACGAACAATAGATGATGTGCCGGGGTTAGGGGATACATGGGTAAACTTAATTAGAATAGATGGGGAACGACCAGCTGGTGAGAAACCACCCCAGGTAATACTCACTTTACCCGATAGAATAGTTGCCAAATTAAAAACTATAATCCCAGAAAAAAGGATTATTTGGGACAAGCTTACGGCCTGCGTCCAAGGGAAAACTGAAGGTACTACTGAATTCTTTAATAGATTCGAACAGGTGTTCTCCGACTTCAGTGGACAGGATTTAGGTACAGAGTCGGGGAAGAGGTTGTTTGTGGACAAATTTGTGCGTGGATTGTTGCCCGACATCCAGTCACAAATTATGTCCTCAGAGAGCGCTTGGCAGGCAAAATCTCAGTCAGAGGTCTTGCATATGGCTCAGTATTACGAGAATCGGGTTAATAATGAAAAAGAGAAAATCGAAAAAAGAAGGGGTGACCTAAAGACTAAGGTATTGTTGCAGCAAATTGTCAGGAACCCCAGAGGAGGTACGACACAGACTAGAGGTCAGTACATTCCAAGAGGAAATACCCCTCCAAATTCTATAAATATTAATCAGTGTGCTTATTGCCGCCAGGAAGGTCACTGGCGAGCACAGTGCCCTGCCCTTTGTCAGAGGTCAGGAGGCACATTTGGAGGTATGGGTAGGCGACCTAGGGGCCGCCCCGGAGCAGGGGGCCCTGATAGGGGTCAGCTTCTACAAGATCCCCAGCAACCTTTTTCACTGGAAAATCAGACTCCGAGTATGGACTCGAGAAATATATTTGATCACCCTTCCGCCGCCTATCTTTCTGAGGAACTTCCCTTTGATGAAGTTCTGCCTTACTAGGATTGCCCGAAGCAGCGTTTGGAACCTTTACCTATTCCCGTTAATCAGAAGGGCCCCTATGTTGAATTATTGGTGGGGAATAGGAAACATCAGTTCTTGATCGACACTGGAGCACAAAAGTGCTCCATCGACCATTCGAGGGTTCCAAACATCCCACTGTCAGGGCAAACAAACGTTTCTATAGGGTTCTCTGGCATACCAACTGTTTGTCCGGTTTCTGCGCCGGTATCCGTTTCTTTGGGTCCTTTTACAGACCAGTGCTGTTTTCTTCTTACTTCAAACTGTGGAGAAAATTTGCTGGGGTTGAATTTGTTGAAGAAACTGAATGCAGTGATTCATTGTTCCCCTGGCGGAATAAGATTAACAGTTTCACCACAGCAACCCTTTAACTCCCAATACTTGACCCGACCTCTACCTCCCGAATTCGACATTGTCCCAGAATGTTTGTGGGCAATAGACGATAATGATGTCGGGATATTGCACATCGAACCTGTTAAGATAATATTGAAACATGGGGTTAAGCTACCGCGCATTCCGCAATATAAAATTTCAATTGAAGGAGAGCGCGCTCTGAAATGCATTGTCTCCGATTTTGTACATCGTGGAGTGATCGAAGAGATTACAGGTAGCTTATGTAATAGCCCGATCTTGCCAGTATATAAGAAAGGCGACAATGCAATTCCGTACCGGTTTATAATAGATCTTCGTGCTATTAACCGGGTGGTAGCCCCACAATTTCCAATCGTGCCTGATGTAACAACGATCTTAGCAATGATCCTTGCTACGGCTACACACTTTAGTGTCGTAGATTTAAAAAACGCCTTCTTTAGTATTCCGATACATGAGGAGAGCAGGTATTTGTTTGCGTTCACCTTGGGTGGACGCTCGTTTACATTCACAAGGGCACCTCAAGGGTATACTGAAAGTCCTAGTATCTATAGTAGAGCCTTAAAAGAGCAGCTCGACACCCTTGAATTACCACCTACTTGCACGCTGCTTCAATATGTAGACGATTTGCTCCTGGCTGCAGACTCTGAGAAAGCTTGTAAAGAAGGCACTATATTGTTGCTTGTTCATCTAGCTGAAAATGGTCACAAAGCTTCACTTAAGAAATTTCAATATTGTTGTCAGGAGGTTGCCTATCTAGGCTACCTCCTGTCAAAGGAGGGGAGAAGATTGACACCTGAATGAATAAAACACATTTCTGGCATGTCTGTCCCAAAAACACAGAAGGAAGTCAGAGCCCTGATAGGGATGGCGTCCTACTGTAGACTGTGGATCCCGAACTTTGCCCTAGTGGTAAAACCGATGTTGGCTTTGACGAAGAAGGGCATTTCTCTGCCATTGCCATGGGAATCGGAACATCAACGATCATTTGAGCTTCTCAAAGCCGCGCTGTGTTCAGCACCGGTTCTGGGTACACCAAATTACGATAAGGCCTTTGTGTTGTTTGTGCATGAATGTAATGGATGTGCTTTGTCTGTGTTAACACAGGAACATGGAGGGAAGAATAGGCCGTGCGGCTATTATTCCTCCGCCCTCGATCCTGTTGCATGCGCTTTGCCGCGATGTCTGCGCGCTGTTGCTGCTGCCGCTGCGTCTGTAAAACAGAGTGAGGGGATGGTCCTAGGCCACGATTTAATTTTGATGGTACCTCACTCTGTCGATATTCTATTGAATAAAACTCAAACACAACACCTTACTTCTGCCCGGTTGACCAGGTACGAATTAGTTTTATTTGCTCCTCATATCCAAATTAAAAGGTGTTGTGTTCTCAATCCGGCTGAACTTTTGCCTCTCCTGCAAACTACTGCTTGCGGCGATGACGGATCACATGACTGCCTGTATGCCACCGAACAAGAAACAAAGGGCAGAATAGACCTCTCAGATACTCCTTTGGAGAATGCGGAAGGGGAGCTGTTTTGTGATGGCTCCTGTTTTAAACTTCCGAATGGCACATCTACAGCTGCTTATGCAGTTACTACTTTGAACAAGATCGTAGAAACTAAAAGGATTCCGCATAACTCCGCGCAGGCCGCAGAGATTATAGCGTTGACCCGCGCTTGTGAGCTCTCCCAAGGGCATAGAGTTAACATTTATACGGATAGTCAGTACGCCTTTGGGGTGGCTCACAATTTCGGAAAACTGTGGTCGGAAAGAGGGTTTCTGACCTCACACGGGACCAAGATTCAGCATGGTCCCTTAATAGTACAACTACTTTTAGCGCTCTCACTCCCTGAACAATTAGCAATCATGAAATGTGCAGCACATCGCAAGGTCATAGACAATGTGGGAAGAGGAAATGCTTTTGCAGATTTGATAGCTAGACAAACAGCTACAGACCTTAGCACAGACATGTACACCTCGAGGGAAGTGAGAGATGGTTGTATAATAGATGAAGGCATTGGGTCTGTGCGAGATATTCAGACTGATGCCTCTGTTGAAGAATCTAGGAAATGGGCTGAAGGCATGGGGAAATTGGATGACGAAGGGTGTTGGGTGGACGCATCTGACGGGAAATGGTTGCTTCCTGATTCTTATGTATTAGCAATGGTCACGATGGCACACGGTCCAACACATGTGTGTGCCCAGCAAATTGCGAAGATATTACAGCAGGTTTGGGTGAATGATAAAATTTTGGAAACTGCAAAAAGATACACCCAGAACTGTACGATTTGCCTGCAGCACAATGTGGGTAAAGGGACAGTGACTCCAAGGGGAAGTTTCGGGCCCCCCTCTGTCCCCTTTGAAACCATTCACCTTGATTTTATTGAAATGGAGCGATGTAATAACTTGAAATATGTTCTTGTTATCATTTGTGCTTTTAGCAAATGGGTCGAGGCTTTCCCCGTCAAAGATGCTACCGCCATGACCACCGCAAAGATCTTGGTAAAAGACTATTTTCCTCGATTTGGGCTCCCGAGGATAATTTGGTCGGACAACGGCCCCCACTTCATCGCAGCCGTAATGTTGCAAATATGTGTTGCCTTAGGGATAGAGAAACATTTTCATTCAGTTAGGCACCCTCAAAGTGCGGGGTTGGTAGAAAGACACAATGGTATTTTGAAAAACAAACTTGCAAAAACATGTGCCGACACTAAATTAAAATGGCCAGATGCTTTACCTATTGTGTTGTTAGCTATGCGCACCACACCCCAGACTAGAACTGGGCTCTCTCCATTCGAGGTAATAATGGGAAGGCCTGCTAATATTTGGGGTCTCCCTAAACCTAAAGCCCTAAGGGATGTGGAGAATGTATTGCTCATAGACTATTGTAATCAATTGACTAAAAATCTGTATTTCATTTACCACCAGGTGAACGCTGCCTTACCTGTACGGTTTACGGGCCCAGGACACGATATATTGCCCGGCAGCTGGGTCCTGGTGAAGGCCTACGAAAGGTCTTCCTGTCTCGCGCCTCGCTGGCGGGGACCCTACCAGGTTTTATTGGTCACCAGGACGGCAGTGCGGGTGGCAGGAAAGAAGAACTGGATACACGCAACACATATCAAGAAGATCCCTCACCCGGCGCCACACGTTACAGAAGAAACAGAACCCCTCGCTGGTGCTACACTCTCTGATCTCGGAGTAGCAGGCAGCGTTGTGAGTAAGTCGAAGAAGTTCTCTGAGCCTGAGGAGCTCGGGGAGCCGTCCATTTTGTCTCCGCACTCCATTGATCAATCACTTCCGGAAAACCTTGTTTCGAGCTCTGCGACTTCCGTCGCTACTGATACGACGCTCCCCTTAGAGAGCGACGATACTTTGCTTTCGGATTCAACAAACTTGGGTACCATCCGGTACAACCTTCGACCACGCAAATAAAATTGCCGCACGAGTATCGTGCATCTGGAAGAAAAAGGAGTGATTGAAATACTATCGTCTTCCCTTTTTTTGGAACAAAGAAAAGGGGGGTTCTGTTGGCCAGGGTTGGGAAGGACTAAGAAGTCGCGCGGCCGAAATGCCGCCAGCAGCGAACATTGGGGTCATCGATCGGGATAACCATGATGCCTGCCGCCTTCACCGCTGCTCCTCGTATTGAACTATTAGATAAGGAGGTGACCAATTCGAACAATGGACAATGTGCCTGGGCCCCGAAAACGTACTGTTGTGTTCTCGTTTTGATTATTGTTAGTTTTGCAACTGCTGCTGTGGGACTTTGGTACTTTGAAGAAATTTATCCTTTGAAGCCTCTGTTACCGACCAAAATTGTACCAACTGTTTTGACTCCCTCTGTACACCTTCACACTCTGTCCCCTAGGGACTCTCGGCATAGACAGAAATATTATAATAACACTTTGATGATAGTGATGAATGCTACGCATGCTATTTTTAATAGAAGTAATTGTTGGGTCTGCACTCACTTACCACAACATGGGAACAAGGGACTGGGATGGTATATACATCCCTTACCTCTAACAACCTCTTGCTATGCCTCTCTTAGAGCACTCTTTTTTGGCCGATGGAATGATAGCATCTCAGGGAACTTCGATGGGACTAATTTGAATGAATTTGAAAAACGTGAATTGACTCCCCTGGGATGCTCGCTTTTCGCAAATAGGAGTAGACCTAATATCGCTTCTATTAGGCCGTCTGATAAACTTTCTTTCCCTTTTCAAAATCTAGTTTCTTTCAAGATGGCTCCGATAGGCAATAAGGATGCCATGCCTCCTTCTTATTCTGTAAATCATAGTCCTGATTCTGTCCCTTTCTGTGTACAAAGAAACGGCACTAGGCCAATGGGAGATTTCGAGCCTTGTATAAATATTGTAAATTTGACTGGGGAAAATAGGCCTTTGTATGTAGGGGGACCGGTTTATTTTGTGTGTGGTAGTTTAGCTTTTCCCTGGCTGCCCAAGGATTGGCAGGGGACTTGTTATTTAGGGATATTGTTACCAGGTGTATTTATAGCCAGTACCTTAGAGGTATCTAAGGCTCGCCCGCGACGGGATAATGATGGAGATACCCCTGGACAAGTGTTCGGGGATATAGCCAAATCAGTAGTTCCCTTCTGGGGACAAATAGCAAATTCAGAAAACATCAGGGGATTAGCGAGGGTGTTGGAGAAAACAATCAACCGGACCACGGACATACTTTACAATATGACCTTAGAGCAAAAGGCGATAAGATTGGTAGCACTTCAAAATCGAATGGCATTAGATGTCATTTTAGCTGAACGAGGTGGAGTATGTAAATTAGTGGGGTCCGCTTGCTGTGTTTTCGTACCAGATTCTTCACCAACAATATTCAAAGCAATTCAGAATTTACACACTCTTAGTTCTGAAGTCCATATCCCTGTAGGAGACTGGAGCCTTAGTACTTGGTTTTGGGATTCTCTACGATTTTGGGGGTGGAAGGTGCTTTCTGTTATTTTAGGTATTTTAGGGACTCTGTTATTCCTTTGCTGCTGTTTTCAATGCCTCCCGAGTATATGCGGAATGATAGGGGGATGTTGTGCTCAAGTTATGAGCGCAATAGGGCGTAGAATATATACCCCGAAGACAGCATCTAAAGAATTCATGTTGCAAGAAGTTCTTATGAACAACTTTATGGCTATTGACATTTCAGACAATGATGTGGAACCTATGGATGCTAATGCCTTCAAGTATTTTCAAAAGTATTAGGAAATAATATTTTAGCACTTGGCATAGGCCAAAAGGAGGGTCTGTGGAAATCGATATAATATTATGGCCCCAATCGCATCGTTTAAATGTATGTTGGCCTACGCCAAGCTGTCTAAAGGATACTATGTACATAGGTTCCGCGGCAAGGTCTTGACCTTAATGTATCGTGTAAGCCGCCATCTTGGATCTAGCCGCCATTTTGTGTACTCTTGCAGTGTGGAAGTCACCCTGAATCACAAAATGGAGGCCGAATGACATTTCGAGTAAGACTTCGGCCATGGTGACCTCCGCACACGTGAATGAATAATATGTCCGCAGGCTACTTGTTAGGGTCATGAACTAAGACCCTGTCCTCTGTTTAAACCTATGTGTAAATATGTAACCGTATCAGCGGAACTGATCTAATGTATGGAAATTGTGTGTTCGACCTGGCTACGAACCCTAGCCATGGTTCCAGAAATGGTTAACTTGTAAGAGGGCTGGCCAATGCAGTACTAAATGTATAAAAACCCAAGCATCCCGATGATCGGTCTCTCCCACTTTCAGTGCGAACCTAACGTTGAAGGTTCGTGTGTTAGTCAGAGGGCCGAATAGCTATTCGCATGTCAATTGACTTTGGTAACTTTGTAACTTTGAAATAAAGCGCTTTGTATGTCCTTTGTAACCTGTGTTGGTGTGTTTCCTTTTGGGCTTCCCGGCCTCATGTCAATTTCTTTGTTTCCACACCTTTACTTTGGAATGACCCTTGATCTTTTTCCAGCAGATGGTCATCCCATTCGAGGTGACCAAATCATCAATATTGTGAATTAATTTCCCATGTTTCACGGGTTTATTATTAGCACATAACATGCCTCTGGTTTTCTAATTGACGAGGTGCTCCACGAACCCGTTCCGTACATAATCCGAATCTGTGATTATGACCAGTTCATGGAGTTGATGTTGGACAGCAGTGAGGATGGCTTGATGCACAGCCATCAACTCTGCCACTTGACTACTTCGGGGACCAATCTTGTACCCAGCGGAGGGTTCTGGGGTCTCATTCACCCATGCATTCCCTACGCCGGCCACAAGTTCTTTTTCCCCGTTGTTGTCAACATGGTAAGAGCATCCATCCACATAGACAGTGAGCATTCCCTCACACTTGTCTTCTTCAAAGACTTTGTGTGGGGAATTGAGGTATGCCTCCATGTTGTCCTTGGTTTTTAGATTTTCATCCTCGAGACAGTTTTCTCTGGCACAATCATGCAAGTCAGCGAGAACTTGCGCGAGGGGACTCTTCTTGTTTTGGCCATATCTCACCTCCACAGGAAAGCCTTGCATTGACAGAATCCAGGAAGTAATTTGTGAATTACTCACATTTCCGGCCCGGATTCTGTCACTTTGGAGATATTGCAGAGGCTGGTGTGGCGTCTCCGCTATGATGTGTTCCCCCTGGATAAACGGGCGGTAATTCTTCAATGCCCACATCGTTGCCGGGAGTGCCTTCTCACAATCGTTGAATTTTTCCTCCACACAGGTTAAAGTTTTACTCGCATAGGAGATTACTTTATTGACCTTGTCATGCTTTTGGTATAATACTGCAGTCAAGCATGTATTAGAGAACCCTCTCTCCAAGAAGAGCTCCTTGTTTTTGATGGGGTAAGCTAGGCAAAGCGCTTGTGAGAGGCTTCTTTTGAGCTGTCTTACTGCCTCGACTTGTTCTGGACCCCATTCCCACTTGACCCCCCCCCCCCTTCAAAAGTTGAATCAGGGGTCTTTTGATCTCTGAGTAGTCCTCAATGAACTTTCTACTGTAATTAGTCAGTCCAAGGAGGCTCCTTAATTCCTGCAGAGTTGTGGGGACTCTCAATTTCTGGAGAGCTTCCACTTACTTTTCCTGGGGACAGAGACCCTTAGGAGTAATTTCATTCCCCAAGAAATGTACAACGGTTCTACACCACCGTGCTTTTTGAAAGGAAAGTTTAGCTCCGGCGGCCCTCAACTGCGTCCAAACATAACGGATCTCCGCTATGTGTTCTTCCACAGTTGAGCTTTTGATGAGAACATCATCTACATAGGCCAGGTCACCCCTCTCACCCAGGTCGGGCATGGCCTTATGCAAAATGTTAAATTAATCGCCGGAGTTAATGTATCCGAATGGAGTCCGGGTCCATGTGTACTGCTGCCCCAAAGGTAAAGGCCAACTTGTATTGGTCCTCCCTACTGACAGGTATGGTCCAGTATCCATTGGTCAGATCTATTGCAGTGAATACCTGTGACTCCTGGATCTGGGCCAGCCCTTGGTCAATATAGGGAAGAGGCCATCGGGAAGTATGGACTCATTTGTTGAGCTCCCTAAGGTCAGCGCAGAGTCTCCACTGGCCGTTTGGCTTCAATATCCCCAGCACCAGATTATTGAAGGTGCTGTGGACTGGACGGATTATCCCACGGGACTCAAGGTTCTTAATTGTTTCAGTAAGGGACTCCATTGATGCGAGAGCCAAGCGATATTGCTTCAAAAACACTGGAGTCATGCCAGGGTCCGTGGGAATTGTTGTTGTGTGTATGTCGGTGCGACCACAGTCATATGAGTCCACCGCAAAGAGATCTTGAAAATCCAAGAAAACTTGTTTCAATTTCTGCCTTTGCTCCAGAGTCTCACAGGCATCAGCTAGGTTGTCTCTCTCTTCAACCATCTGCATGAAGCCTGGGAAGACTTCTGGTTTGGCTATCTCAGCGGCCTCCTCCAGCTGGTTGGAGAAGTCCCTGGTCAGAGTGCTGATTTGGACTGGTGGCTTCAGGTGGAAAAAAGGCAGTCCTCACGGACCTGGAAAATCACCTCATCCCTCCTGAAGTCACAGGTCACATCCTCCTTACCATAAGGGCAGGAAGTGTACACCAGGAGGTTCCCCCCATGCCGGGTTAAAAATCCTGTCTGGTGTTGTGTTGTCATCAATGTCACTGTCAAAACAGTCCTTGGGGATTGGTCCTAACAGTTCATTGCCTAAATCTATGGAAAAATGTCGGTCATCAACCGCCATTCCAATAATGGTGCCTGCAGCTAGAGTGATTAAGTCGCTGTTATCCACCTATATTGGAATGGTGTCATGTTCTATGTTGACTAGTGGTGTTGGGTTTACCCCCAACCCTTGCTGTTGGAGGGAAGCATTTAGATGAATATAGGCATCAGGGTTTTTCAATTTCTGTCCTCTTTTAACTTTCACTTCCAGGGAGAATTGTCAGGTCCTTTCTGGGATGGTGACTTCCTCTCCAATCTGAATTTCAACTGCATAAGGCAGCAGTTGAGCTGACCTAAATGCTTTCTCTGGATCATCAAAGCCATGGGATTATCCGCTAATGGGGACCAAGCTTTGAAGTTTATTAGGTCCAAACTAATGGCAAAGCAATTGAGTATGTCACTGCCTAAGTAAAAGGCAGCAGTGACATCTCGCACGACCCAACAATTATGGACTATGCTCTTGTTGCCTATGGAGATTTTGAGCATACACCTGCTTGGCAGGAGATGTTTGGAATTGGGTGTTTGCAGTTCCATTTCCCATTTGTCTATGAGTCTAAATGTGGGAATGGCTGGATCTTTTGGGAGTTGGCGGAACATGGCTTCGCTGATGAAGCTCTTACCATTGTTCACGCACACTAGGGCGAGAATAGAGTCCTTCCCTTCATTTTACTGAATTGGGATGAACCACTGCTCTCCAATTTGCTTAATATCAGCCAGGCTCCGAGCTGATTTCTCATTTTTCTGGACTATAGGAAGGGGAATGTCTGATTGTGGATTGACAAAAACAAAGATGTGATGGCTGGAAGGTTTAGAATGAATCTTAACCACTGGCATTGCTCTGGGCAACACTCCAGACCACCGTTCTTCGCCTGCCAAGCCATTACAGAAGTGAAAATACCATATGTGTGATTGTGGATTGGTAAAGAATTTCAGAGTGTTTCCTTCCAGTGTGGAATGCCACCTTAAACTGGAAGGAAGGTTGATTTTCAGAAATAGAGAGGACCCTCCCCCCATCACCAGTTTGTTGTCCTATTGCTATTACTGTCATGTCGGGTATTTGGTTGTTCTGGAAGTGAAATTCTACTTGGTCAGATTTTTGTTCAACCATGTGGCAGGTGCCGTTTAAACTAACATGGTTGACACTCTGTTTTAATTTTATTGGTCGGCTAGTCTGGGTCCAGAGGACCTTGTTTACACAATTTATTAGGGGTGACAACCTTTGCAGGAGGTCATTCCCTAGTAAACAAGGGGTGCCCTCTGGAGTCACAACTATGACTGGGTGCTTCACCTTGCCCAATTTTAATGTCCAAATCCACAGTCCCCTCGACAGGAATTTCCTTCCCGTCAAAGTTCTGAAGTTGTCCAGGAAGAAGGGTGAGAGGAATTTGGTAATTCTCCCCCCTTCCTGAATTCAGTTTATAAAAAGCCTTTTTGGACAGAAGGGTAGCTTGGGATCCAGTTTCCACCAGTGCCAAAATTGTACCCTGCCCCTGTATTTGTACCAGGGCAGAGAATCTTCCCTCCTTCTCTGCAATGGGGCACAGATAATGTACATTTTTGGACAACTGGTGGGTTAGTTTTCTAGTTGGACCTTTTGAAGGAGGTGATTTGGGCCGAATTCTGTGGGGAGTCTTTGGAATCTGCAAAGAAAGGGTGGCAACTGGATATGGGAGAGGTTTTGGGTTCCCCTGGTTCTGGTTCTGGGCCGTCCTCCCTTTTTGGAGGCAGTCAGCAGGATGGGTTTGAACCAGGGGATTTTCAGGCTATTCGTTCTGGGGTTGGATGATGGGTGGTGCTAGCTCAGTCCCCACATCTACCCAGTCTGGATTTGAATCCTTTGGGACCCATTTTTCTTTGGGAGGAGTTCCCCCATCTTTGAAGGAGAACATCCTTTCCGCAGGATCCTCTGAGGATCCCTCTCCTTCAAATTGGAAGACTTGTACCTCCTCCTCAAAATGGGTCTGTTTGGGTTCTTTGTTTCTCCTACCCCCCCTCTGCTCCTTGGGTGGCAGACTTTCAGGGGCAGAGATTTTGGTTCCGGTTCCTGGGTTTCCAGGGGCTTTTTACAAGTGGGGAAGGAAGCTTCCTCCAAGGCTTTAAACCCCCCTTCCTCTTGTGCCTCCTCCCTGGGAACCGGGTTCTGCCCCCATCATTGCTTTGGAGCACCAGGTCCATAGTTTGGGGCATTCTGCGCTGACATGCTCATCTGAGGGATCTGTTGAGCCCTCAGCATGCGACCCAGATCCTGTGCCATGTTTTGATATGATATGATATGATATGGCATTTGTAACGCACCTATACACAAATGTTTTGGACCTGGCGCTCTAATTGTGACACCGGCTCAGGCTGATACGGGGTCCTTTTGTCTCCCCTGGGCTGATCCCGGGAAGGCTAGCTATCCCTTCTCTGAAAATACCCCAGGTTTGGAAAGTTTGGGTACCCCTCCATCCTTGGCCTCCCCTCTCCAGGATTAGGTTGTCTGGGATCAGGAAAGTGGGGAAAGAAGGATTGATTGTTCTGGAGTGAGAAGTTTTATGGGTACCTGGGGAAAAAGTTCTGTCCAGGATTTGGGGAATTTCTGCCCTCCTGTGGGAAGTGAGGAGGGAAGTTCCCTGGGTTAGCTGCAGTTTGGTTGGATTCCCCCTCCTTGGGCTGGAGGAGTCCACACATAACCCAGGATGGGTCTGTTCCCCTTGTAGCGGGAACTTATGTAGTCAGGGGAGTGAGGGACCCCATTTGTGGGACTACCTCCTTGGCTCCTTGTCTGTGACTGGCCCGAGGGCCTCCTGGGGTTGGGATTATTCTGCTGTGCAGGCAGGTTTTTAGGCCCCCCCATCTCTAAGTCTAAAATGGGGGCAACCTTCACCTCTGCCACCTTAGCAGCAGCAGGGGTGTTGGTTGGTTTGGGCTTTTAGGATTATTTTAGTTTTCTATGGGCTTTTGTACCTCATAAATACAGGTAGCCTGTTCAATGACCCAGTCTAGTGATCTTTTCTCATGAAAATATCTCACTAGCTGGGTCATGATGTACTTTGGTAGAGTGTGGAAAAAAGTATTGACAAATTCTTTGCTGTCCATGTGCACCATTCTGGTGGTCTGCGCAAAGGCACGCTTTAATTCCTGCACAAATTCTTGTGGCACCTAATCCTCCCCACACTGCAAGTTGTAGGCTGCCTTGCGAGCCTCCTGCCTCCTGCGGATTTAAATGTACAGAAAAATGCTTCAAGATGGCCGCACTATAGGTGGACCATCTAGAATGATTCTGCTGTCCTTCAGATGGAAAGTTTCCATCATCTGCTCAAAGAGCTCTAGGTGCTCCCAAACAGAATACTTGGCGTTCTTATGATATGGTGTGATGACGCTACTTATCGCCTTGATTTGCTTTAAGGGGTCCTTAAGCAAGGCCCTTTTTGCCTTATTGGTCTTCTTAGTACGGGTAACCCGGGCCCATTCCTCCTCTGACTAAGAGGCAGTGCTCCTGTGAAAACAGAAATAGAATATCGAGGCTGAGTACCCCAAAAGGAAATACACCGAGCACGGGTTACAAAGGAACATACAAAGTACTTTATTTTATACTGAATCCAGTTACGAAAACAGAGCAAAATCAGATAGCTATCGGCCCTCAGTATAACACAACGAACTCCAGCGTGGTTCAGTGTGTTCAGTGAGAGACGCTGTACATTAGAATGCATTCGCTTTTTATACATTTTGTGGGCACGATGCCCAGCCCCACTTCGGGTTAATATTCCTTTTAATATATCACCGATCTAAGGTTCGTGCCAAGTTTCAAATAACTGCATATAATTGGTTTGCCTTTAATACATGTATCAACACGTGTATGCAATAGCTGTGTATTCTAAAGTTTGCCATGCAGGCCTTTTTAAACATTAATACAATGTAGTTCAGTATTTGAATACATTGTCTCAACATATGCTTGTGGATTAGTTTTCATTGCACGAGTAATCATCCTACACATAGGTCAGTGAAGGACAAGGTCTCAGTTCATGACCTCAACAAGTGGCCTGCAGGCAAATTACACATTAGCTATGTACAGAGGTCAAGACGGCCATGTTGTAATCTGCAATGACATTGTCCACCATTTTAGCTCACAGGGTGACTTTTACACAACGAATCCTAAAATGGCAGTTTCACCTAAAATGGCGGCCTACATGGATTTAAGGTCAGGACCTTGCAACACAGATTCCTTTCGCAAGCGACTTTCGAGCAGCTTGGCGTAGACCAATATTAAATATATTTATTACAATAGGAGGCACAATATACTTTCTATTCCGACAAACCCTCCTTTTGTCCTATGCCAAGTGCTAAAAACTACTTTGGATGTCCTTGCAAATAACTCCATGCATCATTGTCCATGCACCCTGAATCACTATCAGAAATATCTATTGCCATTAGGTCTTTTGCTAAAATATCCTTCAATACGTATTCTTTGGAAGTCTTATCTGGGGCATATACTTTATGTCCTATCGAACCTATCGCTTGTGCGCAACATCCCCCTAGTATCGAACACATACCAGGCAGACACTGAATACAACAACAAAGAAACAACAGTATTCCCAAAATAATCAATAAGACCGAAAGCACCTTCCAACCCCAAGACCGCAAGAAGTCCCAGAACCAAGCGCTTAGATCCCAGTTTCCCTCGGGAACATGCACTTCGAACTAAAGACGTGCAGATTTTGTATTGCCTTGAAGATAGTTGGGGAGGAATCTGGTATGAAAACACAGCAAGCGGACCCCACTAATTTGCATAGTCCACCACGCTCAGCTAGAATGACATCTAATGCCATTCGATTTTGAAGTGCTGCTAATCTTATCGCCTTTTGTTCTAACGTCATATTATAGAGTATGTCCGTGGTCCGGTTGATCGTTCGCTCCAGTACTCTCGCTAGTTTTCTGATATCTTCTGAATTCGCTATCTGCCCCCAAAATGGCACAACTGATTTTGCTATATCTCTCAAGACTTGTGCCGGGGTGTCAGCATTCTCATCCCGCCGTGGACGAGCCTTTGAAACTTCTTTTGTACTAGCTATAAACACCCCAGGTAACAGGATCCCTAAATAACAGGTTCCCTGCCAATCCCTGGGCAACCATGGGAATGCTACATTACCGCAGACAAAATAGAAAGGTTCGCCTTCATACAAAGGTCTGTTCTCTCCAGTCAAATTTGCAACGTTGGCACAACCTAAAAATGTTCCCATTGACTGAGTTCCATTGCTCTGTATGCAAAAAGAAACTGAATCGGGGCTATGGTTAACAGTGTACGAAGGAGGCATGGCATCCTTATTGCCTATCGGAGCCATTTTAAAGGAAATCAAAGATTGGAAAGGACGAGACAGTTTGTCAGAAGACCTAATAGAAGCAACATTCGGTTTACTCCTACTTGCAAAAAGCAAGCATCCCATGGGAGTCAAAACACGTTTCTCAAAACTATTCAAATTGGTGCCATCAAAGTACCCTGAGATGCTATCATTCCATCGGCCAAAGAACAGTGCTCTAAGAGAAGCATAGCAGGCAGTTGTCAATGGTAAGGGATGAATATACCAACCTAGCCCCTTATCCCCGTGTTATGGTAAATGTGAGCAGACCCAGCAGTTGGATTTATTAAAAATGGCATGTGTAGCTTTGATGATAAGTAGTAGAGTGTTATTATGGTACCTTTGTCTGTGCTGGGAATCCCGAGGGGATAAAGTGTGCAAATGTACAAAGGGAGTAGGAACAATGGGTGCACTTTCAGTAGGCAACAAATGTTCTAAAGAGAGAGTTTCCTCAAGGTACCATAATCCTAAGGCAGCGACTATTAAAAAACCAAATATCATTACAAGAATACAGCAATACATTTTCCGGGCCCAGGCATTTTGTCCATTGTCCCGGTTGGTCACCACCTTATTTACAAGTCCCATACGAGCAGCAGCGGTAGCAGGCATTGTAGTCTTCGGATGGAAACCCCAATGTTCGTTGCTTGCGACATCCCGGTCGCGTGATTTCTTAGTCCTTCCACAACCCTTAGCCAACAGAATCCCCTTTCTCAAATTTGAGCAAAAGCAAGCCTTCGATGACTTTTTTCCTTCTCCGAATGCATAGCCGAACCGTGCCATAAGTCTATCTTCGTGGTCGCAAGTTGTATCGTACTTTTCCTGGTACTGATTGATCCGGAAACGATATGTCGTCACTTCCTGCTGGAGGCAACGTGTCGGAGGCAAGTGAAGAGGCTGACTTTGAAACAGCCGTTTCCAGGTGCAAAATTTGCAGAGAGTATGGAGACAAAATGGCAGCTTCCCCAAGCCTCCTGGGCTCAGAGATATTCTCCGACACACTCTCAGTGCTGTTTACTGCTTTGGGATCATTGGTTGCAGTATCAGCGAGGGGTTCTGTTTCTTCTGTATTGTGTGGCACAGGGCGAGGAAGTTTCTTGATGCGTGACGCGTGGATCCAGTTCTTTCGTCCAGCTACCCGCACCGCTGTCTGGGTGACCAACAGGACCTGGAATGTCCCACACCAGCGAGGCGCGAGGCAGGAGGTGCGCTCAAATGATTTGACGAGCACCCAACTCCCAGGTCGTATGCCGTGGCCTGGGCCCTCCTATCGTACAGGTAAAGCTTCTCGTACCTGGTGGTAAATCAAATACAGGTTTTTAGTCAATTGGCTACAATAATATGAAAGTAGTACATTTTCAACATTCTTTAAAGTTCGGCATTTTGGAAGATTCCAGATATTGGCAGGTCCCCCCATTACCACCTCAAATGGAGAGAGCCCAGTCTTAGTTTGAAGGGTTGTACGCATGGCTAGTAACACGATCGGTAAGGCGTACAGTCATTTTAGTTTGGTGCCGGCACACGTCTTAGCGAGCTTGTTCTTGATGAGACCGTTGTGTCTTTTACATAGGCATCTACAGTCTCCCTTGAAACATACATCTCCGAGAAGAGATCTGTGGCAGTTTGTCTAGCTATCTGATCAGCGAAAGCATTCCCTTTTCCAATATCATCTACAATCTTTCAATGTGCTGCACATTTCATAACTGCTAACTGAGTAGGAAGCACAAACGCTGAGAGTAGTTGCACTATTAGGGAGCCATGGTGAATCTTAGTGCCATGCGAAGTTAGGAACTCTCTTTCTGACCAAAGTCTCCCAAAGTTGTGAACCACGCCAAAGGCATACTGACTATCAGTATATATATTTACTGCAAGTCCTTCGGAGAGTTCACAAGCTCGGGTCAATGCTATAATCTCTGCGGACTGCGCAGAATTATGCGTAATTCTCTTAGTTTCCACAACCATTCTCAATGTAGTGATTGCATAAGCGGCTGTGGATGTACCATCCGGAAGTTTAAAGCAGGAGCCGTCACAAAACAGCTCTCCTTGTGGATTATCCAAAGGAGTATCTTTCAAATCAATTCTGCCCTTTGTTTCTTGTTCGGTCATATACAAACAATCATGTGACTCTTCATCGCCGCAAGTAGTATCTTGCGGAAAAGGTAGGAGTTCAGCCGGATTAAGGACACAACACCTCTTAATTTGAATGTGAGGAGCAAACAACATCAATTCATATCTTGTCAACCGTGCAGGAGGGAGGTGTTGCGTTTGAGTTCGGTTCACTAGAACATCTACAGAGTGAGGCACCATCAGGGTTAGATCATGGCCTAGGACCATTCCCTCACTCTGTTTAACAGACGCAGCAGAAGCGACAGCGCGCAAACATCTTGGCAAAGCGCATACTACAGGATCAAGGGCGGAAGAATAGTAACCGCACGGCCTATTCTTCCCTCCATGTTCCTGCGTTAATACAGCCAAAGCACATCCATCACATTCATGCACAAACAATACAAAGGCCTTTTCATAGTTTGGTGTGCCCAAAACTGGTGCAGAGCATAATGCATTCATAAGCAAGTCAAACGACTACTGGTGTACCGCGTTCCATGGCAATAGCGAAGAAATGCCCTTCTTTATCAAAGCCACCATCGGTTTGATCACTAGTGAGAAATTTGGGATTCACAACCTAGAGTAAGAAGCCATACCTATCAAGGCCCTAACTTCCTTCTGTGTATTTGGGATAGACATGCCAGAAATGTGTTTTATTCTTTCAGGTGTCAATCTTCTTCCCTCCTTTGACAGGAGATAGCCTAAATAGGCGACCTCCTGACAACAATATTGAAATTTTTTAAGCAAAGCTTTGTGACCATCCTTAGCTAGATGAATAAGTAATAACACAGTGCCCTCCTTACAGGCACTCTCAGAGTCAGCAGTTAGAAGCAAATAGTCAATGTACTGAAGAAAAGTACAGGTAGAGGGCAATTCAAGGGTATCAAGTTGTTCTTTCAAAGCCCTACTATAAATACTAGGACTCTCTGCGTACCCTTGAGGTGCAAGAGTAAATGATGTAAACGAGCGTCCCCCTAAGGTGAACGTGAACAAATATCTACTATCCTTGTGTATAGGAATACTAAAGAACGCATTCTTTAAGTCCACAACACTAAAGTAAGTAGCTGTAGCTGGAATCATGGTTAGGATCGTCATTACATCAGGCACAATTGGAAATTGTGGTGCCACAAATTTATTAATGGCATGTAAATCAATTATAAAACGGAATGGAATCATATTATCGCCTTTCTTGTACACGGGTAAAATCGGACTATTACACAAACTTCGTGAAATTTCTTCAATCACACCGCGATGCACAAAATCGGAAACAATACATTTCAAAGCTTGCTCGCCCTGAACCGAAATCTTATACTGGGGAATGCATGGCAGCTCAATTCCATGTTTCAAACATGGCTCGATCTGTAAAACACTGACATCATTGTCGTCGACAGCCCACAAGCTCTCTGGTACATCAATGAATTCTAGAGGCAAAGGTCTAGTCAAAAATTGCGAGGCAGAAAATTGCTGTGGTGAAATCGTTAAGCACACTCCATCAGAAGAACAATAAACCACTGCATTTAATTCTTTTAACAAATTCAACCCCAGCAAGTTCTCTCCATAATCCGAAGTCAACAGAAAAGGACACTAGTCCATAAAGGGACCCAAAGAAATAGGTACCGGCATAGAAACCGGACAAACAAGGTGTACTTGAATACCCTACAGAAACATTTGTTTGCCCTGACAGTAGAATGTTTGGAACCCGCAAATAATCAATGGAACACTTCTGTGCTCCAGTGTGTATCAAAAAAGTATGTTTCCTATTTCCCACCACCATTTCAACGTAGGGACCTTTCTCATTGACGGGAATAGGTGTAGGTTCCAAGCCCTGCTTCGGGCAATCCTAACGAAACAGAATATCATCAAAAGGAAGCTCTTCAGATAAATATGCAGCGGACGGATGATCAAATATATTCCTAGTGTCCGCACTTGGAGTCCGATTGTCCTGCGAAAAAGGTTGTTGAGGGTCTTGTGTAAACTGACCTCTACAAGGGCCCCCTATGCCCGGGCGACCTCTGGATCGCCTACCCATATTCCCAAATGTATTATTCGACCTTTGTTGAAGGACGGGGCATTGTGCTCGCCAATGACCCTCTCGACAACAATAAGCATACTGGTTAATATTCACAGGACCCAAGGGCACATTCCCCTGCGGGACATACTGACCTCTAACCTGAGAATTACCCCCTCTGGGGCCCCTAACAATTTGCTGCAATAGCACTTTAGTTTTTAAATCGCCTTTCCATTTTTCAATCCTATCTTTTTCATTATTGACACGGTTCTCATAGTACTGAGCCATGTGCAGTACTTCTGATTGTGATTTCGCCTGCCAAGCGCTCTCAGAAGACATAATCTGTGACTGGATGTCAGGCAGTAATTCACGTACAAATTTGTCCACAAATAATCTTTTCCCAGACTCTGTGCCTAAGTCTTGTCCACTGAAATCCGAGAATACCTGTTCAAACTGATTAAAGAACTCGGTAGCACCTTCAGACTTTCCTTGGACACAGGCCGTAAGCTTGTCCCAAATAACTCTCTTTTTCAGAATTATGGTTTTTAATTTAGCAATGATTCTATCAGGCAGAGTTAATATCACCCTTTGCGGTCTTTCGCCAGCTGGCCTTTCCAAATAGAGTCTAGTTATATTCGCCCATGTATCTCCCAACCCGGGTAAATCGTCAATAGTTCTAACTTGCTTCCATAAATTTACGGGCAGGAGTACAGGAAACAACAAATCAATGTCACCTAAGGTGAACACTGAGGATTGCAAAGCAGATTCCATCTCTTTATAGAACCCTGACAGATTTTTCCTAACGTGAACAAACTGTGATTCATAATGTGCAGGAATGTTCACAGCGGCTATATTATTTACAGGATCGGCCTCAACCTCACCCTTCGGGACAAATGTCGGAGGAACCTCTTTCATAGGCAACTGAGATGTAGGCAACTCTGAACACTTACTAAGCAACAGAGGCAAGTCAAGCACTAAAGCAGTCAAAGAAGTGTCAAGTGAAAAAGCTCTCTTATAAATGCTCAATACTCTGTGGGACAACTAATCTTCCTTTTTACACACTCATCCTGCAGGTACTCTACCATTACCTGTATCACTTTCCTCTGCATTTCCAACGTATATGTGTCATATACCTCAACTGGAGTTATCGATATGTCTGAAATCCATCTAATTGCGTCTTTCTTACAAATTCGCATTTCCTCCGATATCGGTTTACGACACGGAAGGAAACCGTTTCTGTACATACATATTCTCCTCTTCATCATCCTCATTCTGTATCTTTTCTAACTCCTTTCTATACCCAAATAACCTCTCGACATACTCATTTACCTTCTCCACAGTGTCTCTAGAAAGAGCTAGAGTATTTAGATCCTTTAACCCTTGCGGAACATCCACATTATTTAATCTTCCCCACATTATACATAACTGAATCCCTAAACCTTCAATAAAAACATTTTTCTAAGGAAAATTATCCGTATTACAAAGTGTGGCAAAAACACTAGCTTGATGATCCTTCTCCATACAATGCTTAGCCCATGCAATTAACTCACATTTCTTCTCTGGCGGTACAGTATTGTGAGTGACAACTTTTGTTCATCACTGCGGAATAATGCCCTAAAGCAGGTAGACAATTTCCCAGGCATATCTCAAATTCTTTGTGTTACCTGGTCAATAATTGTGTCTGCAGATACAATGCGCCAAAATTCAAATTGTCAGGGTTAAATTAAGAATCAGGTCACGACTCACCTGACCAAACCTAAGGAGTACCGATCAGTACTTCTAAGAATCTTATTGAACTAATCTTACCTCGTGTATGGTGATTTTGGCAAATCTGCCCGCCTCGATAAGTGGACTCTCGTCAAGATGCCGTCTCAGACCACAAGCTAATCGTCCAGGAATCGGGTCGTGCAGCTCTGCTGAGGTGTCGCGTCTCATCAGGGGCCCCCTTATGTCACACCGTCCGATCCCGGTCCGATAGCGTGTGTCAACCTTCAACAATCCGGCATCAATCTTGAGGGTCCCTATTCGGGCGCCAACTGTGAAAACAGAAAAAAAATATCGAGGCTGAGTACCCCAAAAGGAAATACACCGAACACGGGTTTCAAAGGAACATACAAAGTACTTTATTTTATACTGAATCCAGTTACAAAAACAGAGCAAAATCAGATAGCTATCGGCCCTCAGTATAACAAAACGAACTCCAGCGTGGTTCAGTGTGTTCAGTGAGAGACGCTGTACATTAGAATGCATTCGCTTTTTATACATTTTGTGGGCACGATGCCCAGCCCCACTTCGGGTTAATATTCCTTTTAATGTATCACCGATCTAAGGTTTCAAATAACCGCATATAACTGGTTTGCCTTTAATACATGTATCAACACGCGTATGCAATAGCTGTGTATTCTAAAGTTTTCCATGCAGGCCTTCTTAAACATTAATACAATGTAGTTAAACAGATGTTCTTCCTTCAGTATTTGAATACATTGTCTCAACATATGCTTGTGGATTAGTTTTCATTGCAGGTCGTCCCTCTGTCTTTGAAGTGCATCAGCTTTCTGGCACTCTTCATTAAATTCTGCCTGGGTGCCCAGGTCTTTCAAGATTAATTTATTGCTTTCCTCTTTCTCTCTATCTAATTGGCTTTGCAGGGTGACTACCTGCTCTGTGCCTGCCCTGTTAAAGTTTATTTGTTGCTCCAGCTTTTTCTGGCTCTGTAGTAGAGAGTCCAGACTTTCTTGGTACTCTTTCTGCAAGGCCAGAATTCTGGTATCCTGTTCTGCCTTTTCCTGCTGCAGGTTACCCAGGTCCTCTTTTATTTTGACTATATACTGCCTACTTTCATTTTCTGACTCCTGGCTCCTCTGCAGCCTCTGCTCAGAAGAGTCCAGGTCAGTTTGTGCCTTTTCTAATGCCTGCAGTTGCTTACTTGCCAGATCTTGGCCTTTAGCATATTTATCCTGTATGGCTCCAATATACAGGTAAAGGTATGCTGCTATGTTGGCAATCTTGTTTTGTTCATCCTTTTCCTTAGGTGCCATATATAGTTTACTCAGGGCCATATGTAAGGGACCCTGATCTTTCCATGTATCTAACCCTGTTGCAGTGATCTGTTGTGTCATTGTCTCCAACCACACATTCCGATCCTGCTCTGTCCATTCACCTCTCACAAATAACTTATGCAAAAGGTGTTCTCTAGCCATATTGATCTCTACCAATGTCACCATTCTACAAATATTGATTTCCTTCCTGACTTACAGAAGTTTTCTTTTATTTTTGCAAAACAGACCGTTTCCTTAGAGCGTTCCCTTTTGAGGGGTGCTTTTCACAGTATAACACAGCGTGGTTGCCCAACAGGATTTATGTACCCTGTCAGTTAGCACACTGTATTAAGCTGTCACAAGTGGTATATCTAATCCAGAAATCCCGGACGAGCTCCCAGTCTGTAAGTGGTTTCAACCCAGCACTCCAACTAAGTCAATGCCTAGCTTGAGATGCCCAGCTGGAACCCTTAATTATATATTTTTATGTCAAAAGTTCTTTCATTTCTGAACACTGTACCCTTATATCACACCCCTCTCTTTGAAACTCCGCCGGTCTCACTGAACCAAGAAGTAGGTTGTTTTGCAAATTTAAAAGATTTATTTGAAGGATTTGAACAATATATATTTCACACTTTTATGAATTATGAACAATATCTGGATATCACACTATTAATATTTATATATTGATCAGCGTTAGGTAATATTACAGTAATCAACAATCTCTTTAATCAATAGGAGTCTGGATGAAAAGAATAATGTAGCATAGGATAAGACTTAGTGTGGGTGCAATGAAATGCAATGAAATGAGATTAATACAGCACAGAAATAAAACTTGATATGAATTCAATCAAATGCAATGTAATCACTCTTTCCCCCTGATACTACTCAATACCCCCTAATATGAATTATGAAGAGATAGAATGAGGAACACAGGTTTCAGGAATATACAATCAACAAATGCAGTTTCAATCCCAAACCCCCCAGCAAGCTTAGAGAGAAACAGGAATGATTTTAAAACAGGTCAAATGCTTTAAATGTGGTTTTTAATGAACGGGAAAATGCTAAAAATGACTTTAATTTTCTAAAGTGGATTCAGAACTAGTGGGAGCTGCTTTGGATAGCTTCAGGTAAACACTAGCAATGATGTTTGAATGGCTGGTAGATTGGAAACTGAATTTAGAAGTTAAATGCAAAGAAATAGCTGTTTTATATATGGTGAAATTGAGCCAAATGCAGAATTGCGGAAAACTTTTCAGCACACGGGAAATGTGATTACAGAAAGCTGAGGTAGTTAGCTTCAAAATGACATTTAAATTTCGTTCCTAGCATGTACGGTTCAAAAGTTACAGAGGTTTTAGTAAAGGTCGACTTTTTTAGAAAAGAGTCAAGATTTCAAATGAGAGATGTGCTCTTGAAGATTACAAAAAAGGATTTCTTAACACTAGGAGGCTATGAAGATGCGAGATACCAACGGTACAGCCACCAGTCCAGAGGCGCCTCTGTCTGATCTTTGTCCGCTGCGACACTTGCGTTTCTTCAGCAAATATATATTAGCGCAAAGATAATTATCACTACAATTATCACAGGATTATATGGATGAGAGAAGGATTCAGGACAGACAAAAGAGATTCTATAATGCAGTTCTGGATAGGATAGAATGGGTTGGATAGGTTTACTTTTTGATAAGAGATTGGCTATGGACAATTCTATGCTAAATGCTTACAACTATGGTTCTGGAATATGCCCGTCAGGGATCTGGTCAAGGGTTTGGCCTGAAATCTGCTCGCCACCGGACAGGATTCAGGTGCTTGGTTCTGCACTCAGCAAGGCACTCTGGTATCTGCACGGCTTCTTGGACTGGATCTGACGGGTTGGTTCTGGTTTACAGCTCTGCTCTACTGGTTTGATCTCTGGGTTCTAGCAAGGTTCTTGACAAGAGGCAGAAACACAGCACAGCCCGGCTGTTGAATTGGTTGTGCCCCTTGGAAGTTTGGGGTTAAAATCAGGTTGCAAGATTTTAAAGGTCAGCTGAGAAGGGTTCAGCTTTGGATTGGGCCTTCTGCTTTCAGAGTTCTGGAGTCTGGATCTGGAGTCTGGATCTGGAGTCTCCTGCAGAGTGCTTCACCAGTAGATCAGTTGATGGGTGAATGTGTCTGTCTAGGTCCTCAGCAGTCCATATTTATATACTTTCCAAGGGGGTGGATAGGCTGATTATACTATGCCCACCCTCTAGGAATCTGATAGGTCAGAGAATTTCCTCTCCCCTGATTTGAGAAGGAAACAGTGTGTCATGATGTGTCATGATGTGTCATGTTTATAGTCCAGGGATAAACTTTCCCCTTTGTTTCTGTACAGTATATCTAATTTTTCATATAAAACATATTTCCAATTTCACCAACTTGCTAATAATGCATATTTACTTTACAGATTAAATAAGGCACGTATCCATCAAAGTCTCATCTTCCTAAGAGTTTTGGTTCACAAATGACAGTTTTTTGCGCTTTTGGTTGGTTACCCGGTGTCAGATCTGTACCAATTGTTCCAGATACATGCACATAACATCTGGGCATACTTCTATGAAGTTTCATATTTTTAACATTATCACAACTGCTACAAAGTCAATATTTTGATAGTTCAGTCTCTGAACATCGCACAAATTCCATAGCAGTTTTAAAACGTGACCAACCTTTTCATTTTAACAACACTATATTTACAGATTTTTACCAATTTTGTTCAGTTTTCTATGAGTCTTTTTCAAAAATATATTTTCTGTGCTCTCTGAATAAACAAAACTGTTTGTCTTCGCCTACAAGGCTTGGCTGAGCCAGAGATGCAACCTGAACTTGTTCCTGCCAGCAGCTGGTTTCTATTGATGCCCAAATTAACATTTTCTTTTCAGTCAAGGGAGCCTTTTGTTTTCTTGTCAGAGCAACAGGCCAAAGTCCCCCTCCCAGTTCCTTTCACACCTCCCTGCCAGTTTCTCAGCAGAGCAGAGGGGAAGATTCCTTTGTTGGGTAGAAGGTGTGGAATGTCTTTGAAACTCAGTGTGGCTGGCTTAAACTTACTTTTTAAAACCATGTTTAAAATAGTATTTTCCTAAAATACAAATTACATTTTTAACAAATATATCCACACATCTCTCAGTTCCAGTCTTTTTAAAATATAGTTTTGAATTGTATCCACCTCTATTGCTTTTGATAGGAAGTCTCTTCATTTGCATACTTTGATTTCAATGTAGAAGTTTAAAATGACAGTTTAAGTAAAAACCAGCTTCTGACACAGGCGATCAGTGGTACTACGCCCACTTTTAACATATTTTTTCAAGCAAGCATCTTTAAATGTGGATTTTCTTCTGATAAAAGATGTTTCTGCTGACATTTTGCTTAGGTGAATTCTTTGATAAAGTGATGTTTAACGCCCAACAAGGATGTTGGATCTTTTCTGATGTTTGGAAACCATGATTTTTTGCACTGTTAACAGCCAAGGAAAAACGGATTTTTAAATCAGTTTGTGTTTCCCTTGCAAGCAGCATTGCTTTTTCAAGTAGTTTCATGTTACTCTGTGGGTAGCCCAATGATAGGTTTTGGCAGTGGTCTTCTGTGTTACCACTGACGTAGGCGAAAGTGGATTGGCGGCCTATTTTTCAGATTTTCCTGCGCACTTTCAGAGATTTTTAGCGCAAAGATATTTTTGGCGCCCATTCTGTTGTTTCTGATGCAGGAAGCGCCCAGTGCTGTTGCAGGGCATGGACTAGTGGGTTAAAGCATCCCACAATGGACACCTTTGCGTGTAGCAGGAGAAGCAGGATCCCACCTCACTGTTCAACCAAGGCTGGCTGCCCTACACCTGCTGGACCCTATCAGCCATGGTCCTTACCTTAGATTATGATATAAACAGTATGCCAGGCATGTAAAAGGGGGGTAAGGGGTGGAGGGGTAAGGGCAGAAGGTGGTCATGGTAAGGTTTTGTTTCAATTAGTTGTGTGGACTTGACACATGATAGGTCACAGTATATCTGTTCTTAATTTGAGGCTCTGCGATCGCTACAATGCTGTGGTACTATGAACATTGCTTTTGTTTTGAATTACGTCTTGAAAAAAAAGATGAAAGCAACACAAATAATAAAAATAATGGTTCCTAGAGTATGGGTAATGCCTTCTCTTGGGTACTCCTTGTCTGCTACCCCCCTGATTCCTCTGCATGCTGCTTTATTTCCTTTGCTGCATCTGCTGTAATTCCTCTGAAATAATCAAAATAATGGTTACTAGGGTATGGGTGTGTATTAATGCCTTCTCTTGGGTGCTCCTTGTCTCCTACGCCCCTGATTATCTCTGCCCTCCTTCATCTGTATGATGCTTTATTTCCTTTGCTGCATCTGCTGTTATTCCTCTGAAATGGTCTAGGAAGTTAATTTTCACTCAATGCTCCGGGAATCCCCGGCCGAAGGCAGAGAGGGCCATTATTAACGATAATAGAGCATGCTATTGAAGGAAGTGAGCTTGTTACACAGGACTAGGCCAACGCGCCAGCTTTCATAGCAGACAGTTATATATAATTGAATCTTTCCACGGATAATGCCTCCTGCCCTCCATTGAGTACGCCCTGGCAGGTGGCACGAGCTGATGAACGTGGAAGAAGGAGAGTCACTCTTTTGTTGAAGGTGACCTTTTCTCGCGACTCTCTGCTGGAAGACAGAACACGGTTACAAAAGGACAGCCTATCGAAACAGTGCACGCATATGTAGCCTTTTGAGAAAGCAGTCTCCATGTCATAATTCCTGTCACCGTCACCCTTCACCGGCAGCGCCGAGAGTCAGAGAGAAAGGACACCTTGAGCTTTACGGGTAGTATGTTGTCCTGAGTTGCTCTTCATTCATCGTGCGGCCTCGGGTTGGGCCTCTTCGGCACGTACAGAAGAAAACTGCATCTATTTAAAGACTCGATTTATAGATGAGTGACAGGCTGGACAATTACCATAAACGCCTGCCTTTGTGTGTCTGAACAGAGAGTGCCTGTTGGTCCCATTACCCTGGCATATTTGGACAGTTCTGACCAGACCACCGTAAGGGGTGCGCTACGATTTCATTTCTGATCTGAGTGAAATGAATTGTTGTGGCTCACCAACTTGGTACACAAGTGGTACATCCTGTGAGTGGCCACAGCAACTGGTCGCAATGGCCTAGGTCTCCTGTCTGATGTGCACAAGCAGATCTCAACAACATTTGAACACAAGAGACGTACCTGTCATTTTAATATGCATCTCAAGGTATAGTTTGTGTTTACATCTCACCATATACGTATCTCACCGTGTTTGCTAATCCCCAAATGTAGTGTTCAGCCTCAAATCCTGCTGGAAAAAATACATTATCGGTATCTGTGAAGGAAACTGATGGATGCTATTTCAGAGAAGCACAAGGGGAAAAATAGTTTCTGGTGTCCACTATTTAAATGTACCTAGCAAAACACTCGCTTCCAAATCAGCCCAGCTCACTTTTAATAAAACAGGGTTTCTTTACAACTCAAATGTGAACATTGAGTACAAAAAAAGAAAAATAAATATAAATGTTCTATATCTGAATCCCCATTGACTCTACACATAATACAAATATGATGTGAATGACCGGTGCTCAGACCTTTCCCAGTGACTGTCAACACACTGGGCCTCATCACGACCCATGCGGTAAGGGGTTTACGGCGCCGTAAACAGCGCCGACCCTTACCGCCTGAGTACGAGGTCCCTTAGCGCCATGGCGAATTTAACACCTGCTTTTTGCAGGTGTTAAAATCCATGGCGCTAAGGGACCATGGAGTTAATTACGCCACCGTAATTTACGGTGGCGTAATTAACGCCTTCCCCACTCCCATTATGCCCTATGGGGCAAAAATGGGAATGGGGAAGGGTAAATGGGGATTGGGGACTTACCGCCCCGCCAAGGTCCGAATGGGGCGGTAAGTCCGCCAACCACTATGGCGTAAACGTAGTTTACGCCATGGTGGTAAAGTCACGGCCCAGGCGGTAACTTACCGCCTGGGTCGTGATGAGGCCCACTGTACCGAGAGAATGCCAACCCGAAAAGAAAGAAAGGGGTGAGGAGGAAGAAATGCCAATGGTCCAACCCGAGGCTGCAACAGAAAAACTAGCATGAGTTTCAAGGAGATTCACCACTCACCTTGCTTGTGTGTATGTAAGGTCAGGATGAGACTTGATAGTAAGGCAGGGAAAAGATGTGGGCTAGACGTATCCCCGAAGACACACATTTATTTAATGACTAGCTCCAGAAAAGAATCCCACCGGAACAAGGCTGCATCTCTGGGAACCGCTAGGTAAGTTCACAGCCATGAGTTCCTCCAGAGTAGCTGAAATCCAAACTGGATGGTGAAAGGACCACGTGACTTGCGAGGAAAGACGGAGAACTAGTCGAGAGTAACAGACCTATTTCTCATTGAGGAGCCGAGTTTGAGACAATTAGACCAAGGTCAATATCGGGCAATCTGGAGGAAACAAGGGGGGGAATGGGGAGCACAGTTTGCACATGATACAGGATGGAGCAGTCGAGAGCGGGTGGCACAAACACTGGAGGATGTACTGATCTGGCAAGCAGGCGATGAGTCGGCAGTATCAAGAGGGCCACCCAAAGGCTGTTTGAGGAGCCATTGTGGACCTCGTGCAACTTCCTCATAAGGAGAAGGTTGCAACCATATGGCACCAGGGCTTCTGGGAAGTAGATGTCTGCTTCCTGGTACTAGCAAGCACCCATTCTGCATTTGCAGTAAGTTGGTCTAACCCCCCATGGTGTTTCATCCACAATGTGGTTCACCAGGCTCGAGTCCCGACATATGATAAGAAGATGGCATTCTCCTGTGGATGCAAAAAGCAAAGTTATATTTCTAACGACTTCGAAAACTAATAGGGTTTGACAAAATATTAAAAAAAAAAACATTGTGGCAGACTCGGGTTTAACGAGCCCACAGAACTCAGATTGTTTTCAACTAGTTTCCCTTTATTGATGCTGCTGAATAGGAAACAATTGAAAAAGAAAATGCTATCCATAAGCCTTTCCTCCAGACCCTTGGTATATAGTTCTCTTCTTTCAGGACTGGTGGAGCAGATGCATTTTCAGATAGTTCAGCCAATTGCCTCTTCTTTAAGCAGCCGTAAAGTAAATATTCAAACAGAACGTGTCTGCCTTCACCTTTTCTATAGAGTCTTTCCCTTGAGCATTCGAAACCTCTATTTATGCCTTCCTTTTGGTGCAGCAAAAGATTATAGGGGCTCAACCTACAACAGAACCTCTACATCTCTATCACCTTTCTATCACCTCCTTCGACAACTTACATAACTCACATAAAGGACGCTGCTCCAGTGGTTGAGGTCTGCTGCAGTGGAGCTTAGCATTACAGCTTTAGGGAAATTGGTTTAGTCTAAAAGTAGTGGCACACTCCCAGTTCCACTACATGAGGGGTTATCCCAGGCTAGAAGTCCACCGTCAGGAAGGGCTTCATGCAAAGGCTATACTTATGCAGTGAAGGGGCCACATGAATACTGTAGATTTACCTGCACCCCTAACTCTGGTTTTCAAAATAACGAGCCCAGTGGTACTCAGAATTGCTCTGGCCACTTACTTCTATCATTGATTCTGTGGTTGGAGGTCAAGGGTTTGCAGGTGCAGTGGTTAAAATCTGTATCAGGCTTGGGGCCCGACTAGGGAGTGGAGCAGTGACCACTGAAACTGCCATAATGAGCCTGGGCCACCATGACACACCAGACACGAGGAGCAGCAAAGCACCCCCAATCAATCAGGGGTCAGCAGCCATCAGAAAGCAGGGTCCATGCAGGCCCATCTTTAGAGTGCAGAGCAGCCAAAGCAAGCGACGGGTCCTGGGCCACATGCTGCAGATTTCCAGAGTCCAAGCTCCAACTCTGGACTGTGCCCTTTGCATCAGAGAGGTCTGGTTGGTCTTTTCTTCTAACCGTTGGACTCTTGGCTCCAGTGGGCGATCTTCAGAAGGGGTCTGGACCTTCTCTTATCCATACTTCCATGGAAGAAAGAGGCCCCAGGCCACTAATGCCAAGTATCTGTACCATTAAAACAGGGAAGGGCTGCCCAGTCATGTACTACTTCCACCACATCTGCTCAGCAACAGGACAGAAGGGTAATTCAATTTGGAAGGATAAAAAAAAAGAATCTGGAACCAAGTGAATAATTTCATAAGGTTTAAATCATTGCATCAATTATATTCAATATGCATATTTTTTTACATTTTTCACAGGTTAACATTTATTTATTTATTGGTATTTATAATGCACCTATACAGCAAAAGATGTTTCAAGACGCAACAAGACAAGAGGGTGGGGGGGGGCAAAGATGAAGAAAAACAGAAAAACGGTCCTTCTGGGTCTTGTGTCATTCAGATCGTGCAAGGTGCAAGTGCAGTAAAAAGAAGTGCGGGGGAGAGGGAAAAGGGGATGTGCCGGTCAGGATGGAGGGACCATGGGTTATGTGAGTGCCAAGGGGAGGCCAGGTGGACATGTGCCAGGGGAAAGCAGAGAGTGCAGGGGAAAGAAGGTCCAAGATTTAAGTGAGAGGGATGGGGCTGGAAGGGCTTAAGGGGTGCAGGCCCAGCCAGGCTAGATCATGGGGAGGGAACCTGGAAGGGCAAGTGCAGGTTTGCGGGAATCAGGGGACACCAAGTGCTGGGGTAGAATGGTTAAGGAGGAGAGCCTGGTGCCCTGTAAGAATCTGAAGGAACCAGGCAGCCAGTCAAGAGGGAGAGGGGGGCATTAGCTGGGGAAGGGGATAGGGAAGGAGGAAAAGGAGGATCTTGAGAAGCTTCTGGAATTTAAGGAGATCTGGCTCAAGTCTGAGAGGGGCAGGGAGGCCATTCCAGAGGGAGACACCCATAGTGAAGAGAAATCTACCCCCCACTCTCTGTTTGGAAAAGCATCTGATCCGCAGAGAGTTGGAGCTGGAAGACCAAAGGGTTCTAGAAGGGAGGTATTTAGGGAGAGAGAGTTGGATGTAATAATAATATTAATTTCGCATTTATATAGCGCTATGAACCCTCAGGTATCTAAGCGCTGCTTATTATTAGCCACAGTGTGTGGTGCTCATTTATCGACCTCGGAAGGAAGAAACGCTGACATTGGCCCTGCCGGGATTCGAACCTGTGTTTGCAGGCTCTGCACAGATGTCAAAGTGAGCGCTCTACTCGCTGGGCCACTTGACTGGTATGTAACATGGCCCTAGGCCCCAGAAAACCTTTTGGATGACAAAGAGGGTCTTGAACTTGATCCTTGCAGCAACTGGGAGATGGTGGAGAGATTTTAGGGCTGGAGAGATGCCGTCCCTGGGCTTGAGGCCAAGGATATATCAAGCAGTCCTATTCTGGATTAGGTGAAGGTGGCAATGGGAGGAGTTAGGCAGATTGAGGAAGAGGCTGTTGCAGTGGTCCAGACTGGAGAGGATCAGAGCTCTGGAGACATTTGCCCTCATTACGGGTCTGGCGGAAACCGTGCTGGTAATTAACCGGCAGGTAGCCAATGGACCCGTAATGATTTACCGCTGCCTGATTTGCCAGATTCACTGGGGGTATTACAGCCCCAGCGGTCCGGTAAGTCAGGAGCCGGTAAAATGTTGATCCCCTATGGGACTCCACAGTAATGGGGACCCCGGATCACCGGCACCGTTAACAACGGTGCCGGTGCTTCTTTGAAAGTCTGCGGGCGGGTGCCGTTCGGCCTGCCAGGTCTGACACTGCAGAACGGCATGCGCCTGCCGACTCATAGTTTGCCTGTCCGGAAACAACAGTGCCAGTAAGCTTACCTGTATAGGCTGTATAGGCGCAATATAAATACCAATAAATAAACCTGTGAAAAATGTAAACAATATGCATATTGCATATAGTTGATGCAATGAATTTAAACCTTATGAAATTATTAACTTAGTTCCAGATTTATTTTTATTTTTTTTCCTTCCAAATTGAATTACCCTTCTGTTCTGCTGCTGAGCAGATGTGGTGGAAGTGGTACATGACTGGGCAGCCCTTCCCTGTTTGAATGGTGCAGATCCTTGACATTAGTGGCCTGGGGCATCTTCCCTCCATGGAAGTTTGAAAGCTTACCGGCACTGTTGTTTCCAGACCTTCAAACTTGTAATGATGGCTATTGTGTTTCTGGGGGAAGGTGAGGAAAGAGAGAATGCCTCTGAGGAGGTGAAGCTGAAAGTTGGCCTTCTTGGCAAGGTCTGTGATGTGACACCAAGGCTTTTTTGAGGAGTGTGGGGTGAAGGGGCCAAAGGAGGGCAGACTGAGTGTAGGAGGGAAGGCTTGAGCTGTGGTCCAATGAGAAGGATCTCAGTCTTATCAGCATTAAGGCAGAGATCATTAGAAGTGCACCATGCTTGAATATCAGACAGACCATCAGGAATGAGAGAGGAAGAGGAGGCAGTGGAGGGAAGCTTGAAGGAGAGCTGTGTGTTGTCTGCGTAACACTGGAAGTTGGGAGAGAAGACAGCGGTCATATGGGCTAAAGGGGCCAGGTAGATGTTGAAAAGCCAAGGAGAAAGGATAGAGCCCTGAGTGACACCAGAGGTGGAGAGTGAGATGCAGAAGAGAAAAGGGTCCAGTTGAACCTGGGAAGGTTGGTCAGAGAGGAATGAGATGAACCAGTTCAGGGTCAGGTCCTTGATGCCAAGGGTATCTTGCAGCTGATTTATGAGGGTGGCATGATTGACTGTATCAAAGGCATAGGAAAGGTCAAGAAGGATGAGAATGTAAGGAAAGTTGGAATCAAGATTAGAGAGCATGTCTTCACGGGTATTCAGGAGTGCAGTTTCCATGCGTCTGGCAGCACTGATGCCAGATTGGTGGGTGTTGAGACAACCAACAGATTCAGTGAGCTTCTCCAAGAATTTGCCCCGGACAGGGTTTAATGGTGATAGCGCAGTAGGTAGCCAGACAAGAGGGGTCAACAGAGGAGAATGTGCACAAGGGAGTGCTTGAGGAGTAGTGGGAAGGATCCAGTGGCAAAGGAGGGATTGCAGAAATCTGCTAAGGCTGTAGCAAGGGAGGCAATGTTGTCCTTGATAATTCTGTAGGAGCAGCGGAGCACCTGTTTGGATGAGACTGTCATAGAGCGGACTTGTCTGGAGACCTCATCAGGTGATATTGGAGAGAAAGAGGAGAGAAGGAGGGAAATTAAGAGGGGGGCAAATGATGCCTGAGACCTGCTGAGGGAGAAGGGAGTGGTGAGGAGAGAGTGAGGACAGGATGTCCTGAGTTTTAGTAATGAAGTGAGAGGCCAGTGCAGTGCAGAGGGCCAGTGTAAGGCAGAGGGCCCCACAGATGCAAGCTTGAATATAGGCCCTCTTCCTTGTGCAGATGAATAGTCTGTATATCCTTTGGAAAAGGCAGCAGGACAGTCTGTCAGAGGATGCGCTCAAAGCTAGCTACTTCCGCTCAGCAGCTCTGCACTTGCGTTTCAGAGAGTCCAGGTCGGAGTCATACCAGGTGTTGTGCTTGGTGGCAGGCTTCATGCAGATCCTCATGACAGGGGCAAGGATGTCCAGTGTGTTGGAGATGGAGAGTTGAAGGTTAGTAAGGGCTGAGTCAGAGTGAGAGTCAGTGGCTGGAGTGGGAGGGGGAATGAAGGTGGCAGTAAATGTTGAAACTGACATTCCCTTCATAGGTTGAATGATGGAGAAGAAGACTGGCAGCGTGGGTGGGGGCTTAGCCGGGGACCCATGAGGTCCAGGTGAGAGGACAGGAGAGCATGATCAGACCAGGAAAGAGGTGTAGTAAGAGGGTTGGAGATGTGGAAATCTGCTGAGATGAGAGCATTCAAGGTGTGTCTGGCTGAGTGTGTCAGACCGGAAGGAAGAATGGAAAGGGAAAGAGATTCACAGAGGTTGCAGAAAAGTCCAGAGTCTGCATCAGGAGAGTCAAGGTGATAAATGAAGTCTCCAAGGAGGATAAGCTTGGCAGTGGAGGCCAGGAGAGAAGAGATGAGGTCAGACCACTCTGTGAGGAAGAAGGAGATTTGACCATGGGGACTGTATTTGGTGGCCAGAGTCAGTGAGACTATAGGAGAGACACCAAGCCTGCAGATGAGGCATTCAAAGGAGGAGTAGGACTGAGTGGGTATGATAGTAACAGGGACCCATTCAGGGAAGATCAGGGCCACTCCACCCCTGGACATGTTAGGCATAGGTATAGAGAGGATCTTGTAGCCCTCCAGGAGGAGAGTCTCAAAACTTGTGACAGAGCTGGCCTTGAACCACATCTCGGTGAGACCGACGACATTGAAGTCTTCAATGAGGTGGCAGATGTCAGAGGAGTGTTTGACGCAGAGCAAGTGTTGAGGGTTAGCTAAGTGGAGCTGGTTTCCATTTTTAAAGGTCTTCCAAAGAGGGATACAGGAATGTGGTACACCCATTGATGATGGCAAAGGCGCAAGACGGATGGCAGAAGAAGGAGTGTCATGAGAAGGGAAAAAGTTGATGAGAGATGGATGATGCCTATCCAGAAGGAGGAGGTTGGGCTGACAGCCCTAGAACATGACAGTGCCATTCAGGTAGACATTAATGAAGGCCCTAGAAGAAGGGAAGTATGCCAAGAGTACTTCCCAACAAGTGCCACCATTAATAGGAGTGGGATAGAAAGGGGAGAGCACTGAGAACATATGGGGAATCCAAACTTCTGGAGAGCGAACAACAAAGAGGATTTCAAGGACAGTCTGCCTGGAAGAAGTGTTGACGTAAATGTCAACAATGGACAGGCCCAGATTGGGGACAAGGAGATTGTTCTTGAACGTTTTCCTTCCAGAACACAAAAGAGAGATAGGATAGGTAATAGAGTAGCAGTTAAATAAGATAGGGAAAATGGAAAGCACCATAGAGGGAGAGAGTGGAGGGAAGGAGGGAAGAGAGAGGGAGAAACCCCAATGCACAATGGCAACTTCAACACACAGCGATGCAATAATCTCAGTTTAGGGGGTCCAGGAAAAAGGGAAAAGGCTTCAGTTTCAGCATACAGCAGAAAAAAGCATAAACACCTGGAAGTGAGCTTCGTGGATAGAGTGAAAAATGCCTGGATAGAGGACTAGAGGGAGGAACATCTACATTTCAAACACACAGAAATGCAAGACACACACATTTCACTTTCCCAGATAGAGGGAGAAAGCCTTAATTTCAAACACAACAGCAAATCAAAACACACAGATTCAAGTTCCTAGAAAGAGGGGGAAAGCCAATATGGGTAACTACGACAATTCACCAATAATGCCAGCTATGGATAACATACAACTGAGACATGCAGCAGACTGCAAGCTTAGCTAATATGAGTCATAAGAAAGGAGGGACAGTTAAATAGGAAGCAGTAATGGCTGTTCCCCCTGCCCATGGCTTTCCCACCTCTTCAGTCGCTGCTAGTTGATGGCTGCACTGCAGCTTCCACAGCACACACAGGCAAATGCAGTCTAGAACTGCTACTGTAGGAGCTGCCCTTTGCCTTGGGGCCCCTAGCTGCAGGAGCTGCACAGGAAGAGGGGCTGCCCTATCTGATTCTCACAAGTGGTGATGTACACCCAATCAAGGATTGGGGTGGGACGCGAGAGGGAGCAGGAAGGGTATCAAGCTCCAGAGGCCACAAAGCAGTGATATGCTAAGAAGGTATCATACTTTTAAATCTGGAGTGGGAAGCACAAGGATGAAACTAACACTTACCCCAATCAAGTCCTGATTTAAGTGCTGCGCTGAGCATCGGAAAGGGAATTCCCTCACCCGTTCATTCACACAATGGCAGGACACCCAATCAAGGGTTCGGGGGTAGGGTGGGAGGTGGGAGGGAATGGTGAACAGTAAGTGAATCAAGATCCAGAGCCCGCAAAGCAGTGATATGCTTAAAAGGTATTTTACTTTTAAATATGGAACCGGGACTCCCAGAGATTAAACTAACAATCACCCCAATCAAGTCCTGCTTTGACTGAGCTCTGCATAGGACCACATTGACTTTCTATTGAAATATTTTTCACATCTTTTTGGGGGGTTTCATTTTGAGGAATGTCTTTGTTGTTTTTGTCTTAAACACTGAATTGAATTGGCCTGCTCTTTATGATATGTTTATAATAAAAATGTGCATTCTTATTTTTGCTTGGTTTGGGCATTAACTTTAGTGTACCTTTACAGTGAAATTTGACTGCATTCTTTAATATGATTTCACCTCCCGGGCCTTTTATGAATATGTCCTGGGCTTTATCCCCTTACCAAAGGGCAAGACAAGTGATAGAATTGGAGGCTGTTGGATTGCTTAAAGAAGCTTAACCCCCAGAAGGGGCAATGTCATGCAGCTACATATTGTGTAAATGAACTTGCTTCAGAGGGGAGGCTTGGGAAACACAGCTTATGGAGGCAGATCTGCATTGCTCCCCTTACCCCAACCAACTTTCTTGATTGAGGAAAGGAAGTGGGGCTGAGAGTGCAGTATGCCTGGCTTCACTCGCATCTTTATGTAGGGAGGTGGAATGAATCACAGAAAAATCAATCTAGTACAACAAGCAACAACTGAAAAATAATTGTATGTTTTGCCATCATATGTGATTCTGCATCATATGCCTACATACTCATACTAAATTACCACCTACACTTTCATATTCTATGCAGAAGAATATTTATCATATACTGCCCTCATATGGCATATTACACACTCATGTGCTAGGTAGAGCCGCCTATGCCAGCTTTCATTTTCCTTAACTTACACAGAAGCCAACATCACTATATTACCTAGTCTGCACCACAGTACTACATGTTCCAGAATTATGTGTGCCTCCTTCAATTGACATTCATCCACAAGAGACCCAGAATTCAATGCTTTTCGCTCATTGGAGATATCCCCAAATGCCTACAGAACACTGCACAATATGGGCCAGCGACCATGCCAAGATGATGCAGGCAAACCTAAGTGGGAATATTCCTTCATCATGGTAGAACTAACTGCTTGGTTACCCTTATAACTGGGCGCATAGCAAACTTAGCTTTAGGACAGTGATTTGTCTTGACCTAATGTGCATCAACACTGACTTTCTAGAATGCTCCTTGTTACAGGAACCTCACAAAGACCACCAGTTCCCTTCAACAGCCCTTTTAAATGCACCTTCTTTCATTCAGGGCAATTCAGCTTCATCTTGAACAGGCAAAATGTGGTGCCTGATAAGGTTGTGCGCAATAGGCCAAGAAATAGGAAACTGTCTGGAAATAATGGAGGTTGATGCAGAGGTTAGCAGGGAAAGGTTGGTTCCGCAACCCACTTATTAGAAAGTACTAAAAAACGGAATTCCCAGATCCACGCTAAAAACCCCTCTAATATATTTAGAAACAAACTGTACTTGCTCAGGAGCCAAATGGTTGGTAAACAATGTCAGCATTTATTCAATTTTAAGTCATTAGAAAGTTGTGATTGGATGAGAACCAAAAGGCACTAAGTTTTGTATAATGTGCTCTTTATGCATCACATTTACGTAGGATGAAGTAATATAAATGTCTCAGTTGTACAACATGGTTTCAATAATGTTAATTATATGTGATGGTTGAATTTCCATTTGAACTGAGTGCTTTCTCAATAAGGGCATGCCCTGAAGAGGACCCGCGAGGAAACGCGTGTTGGTACTTATTCATGTCTCATTGGGACTTTTTCATGATTTCTAGGGTATTTTTGCTTTAAGTGGATTTTTGAGGTATCTCAGATGTTCTATGGCATAATGCAATTCATCTGTTTGTATAGGTATTTTTCTTGTCTCCTTATGATCTACTCAGTCAACTTGAAAGTAGTGTTTAATCACCCTTGAGTTAGTGTGGAACTTAGTGCCTTTTGGTTCTCATCCAATCACCACTTTCTGATGACTTAAAGTTTAATAAATGCTGACATTGTTCATCAACCATTTGGCTCCTGAGCAAGTACAGTTTGTTTCTAAATACATTAGAGGGGTTTTTAGCAAAGCTCTTGGAGTTCCGTCTTTTAGTACTCATCCTGAACTGTTGACCCCCAGACTTGCACTGATGAAGACACGGTTATGTCCTTTTCGGAGAACACTTATTTGGCTTGCAACTCAATGAATATACCCTATAGCTTGCCACACTTTGATATGAAACTCAGAGACTGACAGTAGGGACCCGTGAATAATACAAGTCATTGATAGGTTGGATGATACATTAAAGATTGGAAAACTATGTCCATATTGTCTCCTAGAAGAGACCCATCTAGGGACAATCTATAATGATGTCTGAAACGGTGCACTCTGCCCCCGTGTAGTGCTAACCCATAGGCACAGAGATTCTTGTTGCACCAAAAGGTTTTTTCAGAGTGCAGAATTGCACCTCAAAGAGGAAATATATATGGTTTTGTTCTGATGTTGGGGTTCTACCTTTGGGTATCAAAACCTTTCCTGGTGTATTATTGCTGTTATAGGAAGGTTCACCTTCATGAGAAAGATTGGTCTCTCTGTTGTTTCGATACTTTCCATGCAATATGACCAACATTTTTTCCTATATCTAATTTAATTTGTAGTTGAATTTTATTTTGGATGCTGCACGAGAGCAAACCTCGCTACAGCATGGGTCAGAGTGCTACGCACTGGTACGGTAGCAGGCATGCAATAGATGGCTTGTAGGGGAGCAGTCATTACAACGTAACATGCATGTTTCCCTTGCACATCTTGTCTGCAGTTTTTTCTGAATGATGCACCAGCACGTTCTAAGATGCACAGTTGCATCCTTCAGGTGCATGAGAGCGTGTTTGTGATTCCGTGCAAACTCCCCAAAAAGAGCCAAACGTTCTAGTTCAGGGTTTTTCAACTCCAGGTCTTGAGGGTGGGAAACATGTCGGATTTTCAGGATACCCTCATTAACAATCATGAGATAAAATTGCATACAACGATTCTCAGTGTATGCACATTTTTTCAAGAATATTGAGGAATATCCAGTGCTGGCGATCGGGCCAGCTCTGAAAAGAAAACGCCCGCGAGCAAACTGTAACTTCCTCTGATCACCCCGTGCAAGGGGTCACAAGAGGAAGTTACAGTCCTCCGCCATGACCCGGTCCTCAGCCATGACCCGGTTTATTAATTTATTTGTGACAATTTTGTTGGATACATGGACCAGGATTCTTTATTTATTTATGCAATGTTTTTTTCAATACCTGTATCAGACAAACATGGCATACATAAATAAATATACAGGTATCCGACAAACATTGCATGAATAAATAAATAATACGGATCCATGTCCACACGATGCACCCACCAAATTGCTTTCAGAGGGGAGCTGCAGGAGCTGTGCCAGGTGTGGGTCAAGTAAAAGAAAACGTCACTTATGGTGAAAAGAAATTACCCTGTTTGAATAGAACCCAAGGGGGGATTTTTTTTAAATAAAATGGGACACAAATTGTGCATTTTAAAGAATATTTACTGAGCAACACTGGTCAAAACTATAATCCGCATAGTGAAGTAACTCATCACCAGTTCATTGTAAGTGATTTAGAGTGGAATTTATATATAGTTTTGAAAAGAAGCAGCCTGAAAGAAATAGCACTGTTTTAAACTATTATTGTGGACATTTCCTTTGATATGAGGTCAACTGCCAGCTCTGCCCCACTACAACCCGCCTACTTGGGCAGGACCCCCCAAACTCTGCTCCCACCCCGGCCCTTGTGGGATCCCCCACCAATTATTTGCCATTTCTATCACTGGGGATATCCCGAAAACCCATAAGGATTCCGGCCCTTGAGGCCTGGAGTTGGACAACCCTGTAGTTTATGCACATTTTCACGGGACACTTTTGGGGTTGCGGACCAGTTCGCCCGCACACCCTAAAAGCACTCCAATGCCTCCCACCACTGCTCGCCGTGTTCTCCAGCTTCACCACAAAATAAATGTGAAAACATTTTCAATACGCCCCAATGCCACGTGGGGGGGGGGTTGCCAGACCTGAGCTGGGGGGTATGTTATAGGATGCTGTCAGTGATGACAGTAGGCTTACCTCACTCACAGATACCTCACTTGGTTAAACCTGAGTTGGTTTGAACTTTTCCGAGAGAATCTCTGGAAAGGTTTGAGAAGTTCCTGGGACTTAAACCATCCCCATTTCGGGTGGTTTCTGTTTTGTCTCTACCTGTTGGGCCACCCCTCCTTACCGAGCACAATCACCTGTCTATGTTTTTGTTGGTTTTTCTTCTGAATGTCTTCTCAGTGTAATGCTTGATGTACATCACAATACACAGAACATGGTTCGCGGGTATATGCAACTGGAGGAAATGTGTGTGTGTGTGTCATGTAAGGACAGGGTGCATGTCAGGTGAGGACAGGGTGCAGGTCAGGTAAGGACAGGGTGCATGTCAGGTAATGACAAGGTGCATGGCAGGTGAGGACAGGGTGCATGGCAGGTAAGAACAGGGTGCATGACATGTAAGGACAGGGTGCATGTCAGGTGAGGACAAGGTGCATGTCAGGTGAGAACAGGGTGTATGGCAGGTAAGGACAGGGTGCATGGCAGGTGAGGACAGGGTGCATGTCAGGTGAGGACAGGGTGCATGGCAAGTGAGGACAGGATGCATGTCAGGTGAGGACAGGTTATATGGCAGGTGAGGATAGGGTGCATGGCAGGTGAGAACATGGAGCAAGGCTGGTAAGGACAGGGTGCATGGCAGGTAAGGACAGGGCACATGTCAGGTCAGGACAGGGCGCAAGTCAGGTAAGGACAAGGTGCATGACAGGTAAGGACAGGGTGCATGGCAGGTAAGGACAGGAAACATGTCAGGTGAGGACGTGGTGCATGTCAGGTGAGGACAGGGTGCATGTCAGGTGAGGACAGGGTGCATGGAAGGTAAGGACAGGGTGCCTGGCAGGTGAGGACAGGGTGCATATCAGGTGAGGACAGGGTGCATAGCAGGTAAGGACAGGGTGCATGTCAGGTAAGGACAGGTGCATGATAGGTAAGAACAGGGTGCATGTCAGGTAAGGACAGGGTGCATGGCAGGTAAGGACAGGGTGCATGTCAGGCGAGGACAAGGTGCATGTCAGGCAAGGACAAGGTGCATGACAGGTGAGGACAGGGAACATGGCAGGTAAGGACAGGGTGCATGACAGATAAGGACAGGGTGCATGTCAGGTAAGGCCAGGGTGCATGGCATGTGAGGATAGGGTGCATGGCATGTGAGGACAGAGTGCATGGCAGGTGATGACAGGGTGCATGTCAGGTAAGGACAGGGTGCATAGCAGGTAAGGACAGGGTGCATGTTAGGTAAGGACAGGATGCATGTCAAGCAAGGACAGGGTGCATAGCAAGTAAAGACAGGGTGCATGTCAGGTAAGGACATGATGCATGGCAGGTAAGGACAGGGAGCATGTCCCGGTGCTGCTCTGTGATACTTCCTTCCTCCCCCCGCGAACCCTTCTATTTTGAGACCTGCGGGTTTCCCGCTGGCGTGCTGCTGCCGAGCCTGAGGTGCTTGCAGCCGTTGAGAGGGAATGCGCTTTAATTGTCTCTTTTTTTGAGGGGCTCCTCATTGGAATGCACGCCGGCACTGGCGGGGCGCTCTGCCTTGTGAGATAAGCAGGTCTCCCCCACAGTGACTGTCTGTATTGCAGTTAGTCGCTGGCTTTTTCCCAGCTCTGGAGCTGCAGTGTTTTTCTCCTTCCGATGGAGCGTTTTCAGCCCACTTGAGCGGGCATGGCAATTTTGCGTGATTGTTCTGGGTGGGCGTTCGCATCCTTTCACATTTTCTGGCTGCCAAGCACGCGTCCTCTTTTTCTTTCGTTTCCATTTCCCCCGTTTAATGGGAGCTAATTGCAGAGGAGCAGGGAAGCCCCGGTTGTCTGCGGTCATTGCTGCATCGTCGACCTTTCATCGAGGGAGGGACGCGTGGACGGGGCACAGGTAGACCTCCCCACACGCTGCGTTCCGCCGAAGTGAAGACGTCTCGCCGCTGAGCTGCTGTCACTCCATGTGCTGCTGGCTGGGCTCCTTGCATCTCTGGCATACCGCAGCGCTGGGGGAATGTGTCCTATTCTGAAGAGCCCTGCCTGCTTTAGACCAATGATTTGCCATTGCAAACTTGCATGCACCAACAACACGTTGTCGCTGATGTTTGGATGCAAGGTAGGTGACGGGATGCCTGCCTAACTCCTTTCAGTGCATGCTTCGACGCCTATTAGCGTTGGATGTCTCTGTGCTGTGTCTTGTGCTCCATTGACTTGGACTCTACTCTGTGCATACCAATTGATTTGCAGCTGTGCGAGTTTCTGCTGTGCGTTTTTTGGCATTTGAAAAAAAACGCCAGTGTAGCAGAAGTAATTCCAGTTTCCAGCACATCATGGGAGTAGTCTCACGGGGGACTCCTGCTTAACCTCTCTCACCACAAAAGCAAGAAACCCCATAAGTCCCCCGCCGACCCATCCTCCCCTCCATTGTGATCTCTCGCATCTCTTTAACAGTTTGAGCCGCAGACCGTTTACACCAGAGATGATTAGCGATGCTAACAGGTAAATGGCAGTGACCATTACTGTGGCACTTTTTACATTTTACAATTCTATAAACTTTTAATATGCTGTGATTGCTGGTGGATTACATAATAAAGGGGGGTAGGAGCTTGCTAAACTTGCTGTAAGCAGCGTGAAACACACTTGTCATGCATTTTAATTCACCATGTGATCTTTTAGGAGTTCATTTTTTTTTAGGTTTCTATTTATTTGCCTGCTAGAATTGGTATATTTCTGTTCAAGATGGGAAAATAAGATGAAAAATAAAGGTACAATCATATGAGGCAATTTTGGAAAAAGTGGTGGTAAAAGCATGTATTGCTGCTTTTTAAACCACAACATATTTTGTATAATTTAGCAAGCAAAGTTGGAGAGCAACGCTGATTTAAAATGTTTGCTTGGTCTTTCTAGTCCCACCTATAAAATCTGCTTGATTTTCTGCCAACTTGTATGTTTATGCTGCAGAAAACAATTTGATTTCTTTGGAATCCACCTGACATTGACACCAGGTAAAAGCAGGCAGATTCCAAAGGAGTCCACTGTAGATTGCATACACACTTGTCTAGGTGATTTCACCTGTGTTTTACTATTTGCTTTTTCACTAAATAGTGGAAACAATTAAAATCACATGCAAATAATCTCTTGCACAAAAGTGCAAACAGAATTGGTCCCCTCCGTGCAACTTAGGATTCAAAACAAAATGACCTCCATAAACACTTTGATCAACATGTTTCTACAATCATCTATACATTGTCCAATTGGTTTATCATGTCACTTGAACAAAACAAAAAGGTGATGGCTGGAAGGTTTTGAATTAATGTTAACCACAGGCACAGCTCTGGGAAACCCTCCAGACCATCACTTTTCAGCCTGCCCAGCCATTACAGAAGGGGAACGACCATATGCAAACCAGGCTTTGCCCCACTCAAAATGGGGCAAGTTCAGCCCACACTGCTAGGTCACATCCCTTCTGCACAAGACCACAAGCATCCCCAGACATGTTTCAGCCTTGTCAGGCGTCATCAGTGAGGAGTAGTTTAGGTCTCTAGGCCCAGCAGGCTCAGGACCCACGTCTGGGCATACCCGTCCCACTCGGGGTGACTTAAGCAAAACAAAAAGATGTTGGCTGGAAGGATTTGAATTAATCATAACCACGGGCACAGCTCTGGGCAACCCAACAGACCATCATATTTTAGCCTGCCAAGCCATTACAAAACGAGAAAGACCATATGGAAACCAGGCTTGGTCCCACCCCAAAAGAGCAGTCCAGCCCAAACCGCTAGGCCACATCCCTTTTGCATGAGACCACAAGCATTCCCAGGCACGTTTCATCTGACTGATTTTCATATGACAGGGCTCCTTTTGCGATGGCACAGATGGGCTAAAAAACAGTTGTGTGGAAGGTTGCCAAGAGCAGTGCCATTGGTTCAGATTTACTCAAAACCTTCCACCCATCACTTTTTTGGTTATAGTTTGTATCCCTCTGTGAGAGAGGGTAGGCCCAGACGTGGGTCCCTTGCTCACTGCCCCAAACTGCACTTCACTGAGGAGACCCAACAATGCCAAAACATGTCTGAGGTTACTTGTGTTTCCATGCAGAGGGGACCTGGGTAGCAGTTCTGGCTGGGATGCTCCCATTGGTGGCATTACCTGACTGATTTGCGTATGGCTGGACCCCTTTTGCGATGGCACAGATGGGCTAAAAAATGGTGGTGTGGAAGGTTGCCCAGAGCACTGACAGTGATTCAGAATTATTCAAACCCTACCACACATCACTTGTTTGGTTATAGTTTATCATGTAAAATGGGCACTCTTAAAGTAATCTGTATTAAACAGACTACTATTGTAGGTCTTTAAAGTCAAACATGAATATATATTTGTACCAACTTGAGCTTGGAAGATACCTACATTTCAGACGGGCCTTGAATTCCAGCTTCACCACTTAACCAAAGGGTGTGATCTGTGCATTTGCCGTACCTGCCAAAATTAGGTGCACTTGGAAAATGTATCAGTTCCCAGTGTACACTATTCCAAAAAAAGCCTCACTCAAGATTTAATAGGCTAGTTTAGCTGCGTTTATAATAACAGTGATCCTTAATATTAACCATACGAAGTAACAAATCTGTATGTCACTCTGGGAATATTGGTTACATTTCCATGTGTTGTTGCTGTTGCATCACGACTCTCTACCCAGCATAGTAGCACTCATGTACACCCTCATAATATACTGCAAAACTAAAATGTGCTTCAAAATGATATTTGATAGGCCACACAATGTCTCATTCTATGTTGCAGTATTTTGGGTGGGTCTGTCTTTCACAACAATATGACCCCTCCATCGCGGCCTGCTGGGAGTAGCCACAGTGTCAGGGAGCGAACTGAAGCTGAGATGGAATAAGTGCTGAGGCCCTCGTTGCTCAATCCTTGCAGAGGAGCGGAGGCATCACCCTCGATTCTCTCCAGACGGGCCAAGTAGACATGGTGGGGGTGAATGGGAGAGATGGTATATCGGTATGGTGCTAAGGGAGAGTGGTATGAAGGTGACTGGGGTTAAAAGGTGAAGGGAGAGCCGATGAAATATAAAGGGGAGAGCAGATGGGAAGATAATAGCTTTTTCCATTACTTGTCTTTCTTCTCTTTTGCTCTGAGTTTGTACTGTTTATTCTAGGTCAGTTTATGCTTATATGCTGAATAAAAGGTGTACAGATTTTATACTTCGGGGATGATTAATTGGGATTGTTAGAGATCTAGAGATCTGCAGTTAACATTTTTCATTTTTCGTGCTGTGACAAAGTCAGTTTTCCTTGGGGGAAATGGGAGAGCAAATAGAAGCTAACGAGAGGAGTGGTTCAATGGTGAGAAGGATGGGGGGACAGATGGAATGTGTAGACAATGGAAGGTGAAAGGAGAGAGGGTTTTATGGAAGATGACACAGGAGCAGTGGCAAGATGAGAGCATAAGATGTTGGAAGAGCTACAGGAGAGCATGTGATTTTTGAAAGGAGGAGCAGATTGAAAGGTAAACCAGCTTTCCCATTTGAGAAATTTGAGTGGTCCTGGACAAATCACTTTGTCAGCAGGATCTGGTGAGGCGAGCAGGCTGTTGCTTCCAGTGATAACCCTAAACACATACTCCTAATAGTAGAAAAGAGAACTTACAATCAGTGGTCGAAGTGTACAAAAAGAATTAGTGGAATTATGTTCCCTACTGGCTTATGCCCACCCCCCACAAACCCCATCACCATGCCCCGTCCCACGTACAATCCAAACCCCCAAACACATGTTCCTGCTGTTTAAGGGAAGGTTCAGTGCAGTGCACTGAAAGTGCAAGTTTCAACTTCTTCTTACACTTTTATTTTAAAACAAAACCATTCCGGAATAGTTTATTTTTCAAATAAAAGTACAGGAACATTAACACTTAAATTTAAAAGAAGTAGATCAGCACCGCTCCTAACCGTTCCTGCTCACTTCGACCACTGCTTATTATAGACGGAACATTTGTCCTTAAAGTTCATCAATGTCACACTTGTGAAAGCCATTAACTCCTCCCACACCAAGATCTGCCTACCCAGGGCCCTCTGTCAATCTTGCTCACGGGGCCCTTCGCCTTAAATCTTCCACTGGACAGACTGTCCCCATAACTGCGGGAGAAGCGATTTTCAATATCTTTTACATTTTGCAAATATGACCCGATTGCCCAGTCATTTTTGATTTTTTGGTCTACTTAAGAGATGTTGACTTTTGCGCTCAGCGCTGCTGCCTTAATTTGAAGCCTTGTGCGAAGAGTGCACACTTTGATTTTGGTGGTGGGTCTAAAGCAAAATAGCACCTGGATTGACACTGTGCTTCAGTCAGCAGTGAGTTCATTTGAGCTCTCCCTTAAGAAAACTCCCATTGCTATGCATGTGATTTTGCTTTGTTTTATGTCATGCTTTCAAGGGTGAAAAGGCATGTCAGTGGAAGCCTGGTCAGGATACTGAAGCAGTCCAGTTAAGTATCCCATAACACTATCCCTTCTGACCCTTCACATTGCACTTGCACGTTCTGAATTACTCACAGGGCATAGTAGGCTCGTCCTTTTCCCTTTCCCCTCCTCTGTTGTGTACTCAATATGTATCACTCCCTTGATCCCACCTTCGCCCTGTGGGCCTTTTGATACAGTATGTACTTGCTGTATAAGTGCCTAATAAGCGAACAATAAATAAATAAACAGCTATAAAGTGAGGGACCTGTCAAGTGTTCTGTAGAAGTGACCTGCCTGTGGTTGTTATGGTGGGAGGTTAACCGTGCCTTTGCCTGGTGAGACAGCAGTTGGACTGGTAGGGAAGAAGCTGGCCCTACCACTTTCCTAGGCCTGATGGAGCCATGATGCAGCCTTGCCACGGCACAATACAGCCCTGCTGCAGCCTGCAGTCATGCCCTGATACTGCCCTGCCGCAGCCCTGATGAAGCCCTGCCATGATCCTGATACAGCCCTGCCACATTCCGGATTACATCTCTGCCATGCTCCTGACACAGTACTGCCACGCCGGAGCCCCCGTGTCCTGATACAGCCCAGGGATCAGCTCTGGAGGCTTTGATGAAGCATGTCTAGAAGGAATAATCCTGGTAAATGTAATGCCCACGCCACCACTGACAACTTTGCAACATAATTCTTGCCATTTACTTGCACTCTCTATTTTGGAAGATGGAATATGTGAGGCAGAGTGGGATGCATAGATCTAGTCGGGATAAGCTGTGAATTGAACTCTACGTTTATTTCTGCCATTACACCCCATCTCACCTGTGTCAGCTTTGAGTCTGTGGAGCTATTGCATGGTTCATGAAAGGCATTGTGAAGTCGGGGCAATGTCTAGACAAGTGCTGCTGCAGGCCTTGTTTTCACAAGCATCCATTAAAAGAGATTGAGACAACTTTGGCAAATTAACCACCATTGCAGTTTGTGTTGTTATTAAATGCGGATTAACCCCTTAAGTGCTAAGGACAAGTATGTTTTTGCATAGACTTGATTAAAGCTCAGCAGTTGAGGGGTTAAAATCAAGGAAAAAATGTGTACGAAATTCCACTAGCAACAATCGAAGAATTTGCCACTATCTTTTGGCCCAAGTTATTGACTGATCAAGATCTATGTATTTCTCATTTGCCCACAACCTTACCAAAAAGTGGATATTCCATTAGGCCCAAGATATGTAGTTGTGAGCACGTATGTGAACATCACATTTGCAATATTGTATATACTTTTGAAGATGCACTATTATGCTCATTACAAAAATCTCAAGCAGATCTTGCTCTAATATGGCATTTTCAAAACCGATGTTGATAGATTACTTGATTGATTTTGAGATGTATGCAGCGCGAACGGTCACCCAAAGGCATCTTGGCGCTGGAGAGTGAGGTAGACCATCCATATGAAAACCACTAAAAGAAGCAGCTGACTAAAACAGAAGTGTCTTAATCGCTTTCCTAAAGGCCATATGATTACATGATTGCAATTATAGCTCTGGCACCAAAGGAAGTAATGGATTTGCCTCCAGGCGCTGTAACACAGATGACACATCGGGGAGTATTGCAGAAACTAGCATTAGGAAAAAAAAATGACTTACTGCAAAACAATAAACAGTATTAGGGACACTTTACACTAATGCAAATGCAATTAACACTATGAAAAACACTTCCTTAGTGCAACAAATGCTCTTGCAATGCATTTATGTACAAGCACAATGTTTACCATTGTCCTAGAGCTAGTGTAAAAATGCATTGAAAGAATGACGGGCAGAGGAGGTAGAGGTAAAGCGACAAAGGTTCAGAGGTTTGAACAGTGGCGGCTGGTGACTTTGAAAGGTGGTGGGGCAGAACTGTTGCGGGACAAATATGTAAGCGAGCGAGCCCGACCCACGTAAAGCAGAGTGCGTGGTGGTTTGCCCCCCAGGAAATTTTGGGAGTTATGGCTTCCAAAATGTACAATTTACTGCCTAACCAACTAAAAGAATTAGGGTTTCGGTATTAATAATGATACTTTATTATCCATTGGCGACAAAGATAAAGCTAATAGCTGCTGATTATAACGAGACGGCCATCCAGCAGCAGGGAGCTTAAACACTAACTGCCCACTGAAAAGCTCTAAACTCTCCTTTGCCAGCAAGGGGATGATCTGGAGGAACCAGTGTTAGAAGGCAATGAAGTGGTAATACCTCTGTGTCTCCCGTGGATAGAGAAAACGCAGCTAGTAATGCCGGCACTGCAAAGGGCACATTTAAAGCCGGAGAAATAAAAATAACGTTCAAATAAATTGAGAAATATATATATTGCAGTGTTTCAAGATCACAGACTGGCAACATGGGGGCAGTTGATGGGGGACCCTCCTGAGGCTCAGGCACCTTTTATTTGAAAAGGTTGAAAGGCCCCATCACCGTCCCTGGGTGCACCAAGACTAAAGTTATGGGGATGGGAGGTGTGAGGGAGCTGACCCATCAAATGTTGGCATAGAGACTAGATTCAGACATTGTGGGAGAGTGGCAAACTTACTTGTGTGGGGTCTTCTAACTTCTTTACACTTTGAATGAGGCTATTCTGGTGCAGCTTCAATGTTATAAGCAATTAAGTCTCTCCTTGTCTGAAACTGCACAAGAACTGCTGTGAGAATGAGCTGTCTTGTCCTCCAACCCTACCCATAAATCGCTCCCCTGACATGCAGGTGCTAACACTTCACGATTTCAATTGCCCAAAAATGTATGCATAGGAATTCATTTTCTAACAATGAAATGCTCTACATTAGTAGTTGCTGGGCTTTTGTTAATTGTGCAGCCACAAGCCCCGCATATTGTCTTTGTCCTTCCCTGCCACCGCTCTGCATGTCACTCGGGTCAAGTATGGAAAGGAGGGCAAAGCTCCTGCTGTCAGTGTGTCGCAAGCACCCCCCTTATATGGAGGCAGGAATGCGTTCGTATAAACCTTTACTGCTCTACAGTAAAATGATAACGTTTCTCCAGAATGGGCACGCCGATGGCAAGCCATGCCTCTAACAGTCCCTAAGTGTGCAGATTTGCTTGCAATGCCAGGCTGCCTGCCTGCACACACCAGCGCAACTACTGTAGGTAGCTCTGTCAGAGAGAGGGTATTGATTGGGAGCACTGCAAGTGTGGCCCATCAGGGGCTTCACTGATGGAAATGGTGCAGGGGTGCCCATGACCGACAGCACAGATAGGCAATGCTGCTGTCTGAGGCAGAGCATGAAAGGGGCACCACAGCCTTTGTGAATGATAAAAGAGGGTCATTGCTCTGTGAGTCTGTGTGTGTGTTGGGGACAGAGTGGCAGGGTGCGGGATAGCTTTATTCCTCACTTTGCCTTCCATTCCCAAGTGGAGACGCCAGTAGTCCTGTAGTTGCCCCAGGATGGGGCCCTATAATACTATCATGGAGGCTCGCAGTCATTCTTTGAAAAGGAGTTTCTTTTTCGGTGTGGCTACTCAGGCAACAGCAGTGCTGTGACATAAGACACACAATAGACAGTTATATCAGCCCTTCCCGTCTATCCACGTGCACTTGTCTGAGACACTCTGCTCCCATCTCTGGGACAGCACAGGGGAAATTAGCTAGGGCAACCATTGCATCTGGGTGTGGCGGCAGTGCAAACATCCCGCACAACTGCCCTGATTGCAGCCTTTCAAGTCCCGACTCCTGCCTTGTCTGCCCAGTGCCCTTCTTACCTGGTGGGCCGCCCGCTACCACCAAGGCGGGGGCCGCCTGGGCCTACTTTGTTCAGCCCCCCGGTCCGTGCCGTGGATGCCCAACTTGGGGCGAGCGTTGGTGGTAGCGGGCCCCGCTACCACCAAGGCTCGCCTTAAGTAAGTTGACGGCAGCAGCCAGTCACTCAGCTCGGCAGCACTGAACGACGTGTAGGCCTAGCCTAAGCCTACACGTCGTTCAGTGTTGAGTGACTGGGCCTGCCTGCTGGGCCCTGTAGTGGAAAGTGGTCCACATAGTTTGGGCCCGGCGGGGGGGACTCACTCCCGACTCCGAGTCTCCGAGTCCCCGGCCCGGGCCGAAACTAACAGAGAAGTTCTCTGTTAGTTTGGGCCCGGGCCGGGGACTCGGGACTCGGGAGTGAAAAAACAAGTTACAACAAACGAACGCTGCGCAGTGCGCACAAATTACTTACAGCGGGTCCGCGGCGTCGCTGCTGGGCTGGTGGGCTGGTGTGGCCTGGTGCTGCAGCAGCACTCCTCTCCGGTTTGCTGATGTTCGGCCGGCGTCGGGGGAATCCGGATTCGAAAAGAAAGGGTCGGGTGTGAAGGCGGCGCAGGCGCACGCACACACCCTGCGCCGCCAGTAGATACAGTATGTCATTGGCTGTTTGCCAGCCAATGACATACTGTATCCATGGCAGGGGAGGGAGGGATTAATAATATAAGTGCGCTGTTTGCGCACTAGCGGGGCCACCCCTGAAGCGCCCCGCCAGGCCTCTAATTAAAGGGGCTACGTAGAGTGCGTGGAGCTACGAGCTCCACGCACTCAACTATAAAAAAAAAAATACTAAATTGGGACGCGCCCCGCTGCCGGGTCGGGCGGCTATACACACACTGCACACTGATTGTTTCCTTGCCACAGCGCCCCCGCGCTGTTGGCAAAGGAAATGCAGCAGCATCTAGGCTAAAAGAGATTCAATCAGAGAAGTTCTCTGATTGAATCTCTTTTAGCTTCTCTCTCTTTTTCTGGGGGGGCGGCGCCCGGCCGCCCTATTATAGCAGCCGCCACTGGGTTTGAAAGCTTTGTGCAGAGGTGTAAAAGCATAGTTGAGAAGGGCATAGAGGAGACTGACATAGTAGTCGGATCTAGGAAACACTAAGGAGTAGTTTGGCTTTTTAGCAGTATTGGAAGGAAGACAATGGGCCTCATTACGACCCAGGCGGTAAGGGGTTTACGGCGCCGTAAACAGCGCCGACCCTTACCGCCTGAGTGCGAGGTCCCTTAGCGCCATGGCGAATTTAACACCTGCTTTTAGCAGGTGTTAAAATCCATGGCGCTAAGGGACCATGGAGTTAATTACGCCACCGTAATTTACGGTGGCGTAATTAACGCCTTCCCCACTCCCATTATGCCCTATGGGGCGAAAATGGGAATGGGGAAGGGTAAATGGGGATTGGGGACTTACCGCCCCGCCAAGGTCCGAATGGGGCGGTAAGTCCACCAACCACCATGGCGTAAACATAGTTTACGCCATGGTGGTAAAGTCACGGCCCAGGCGGTAACTTACCGCCTGGGTCGTGATGAGGCCCAATGGGTTGTTCTGCTATTGAGGAGGGAATCATATCTATCTGTACTCTATGTGGGGTTTCCCTGCTGCAACAAAACTAAGGAACGTCTGTGTCAGGATGTTAAACAAAGCGTCTTCGGCCCGGTGCCCAAAAGCCAAAACTGACCCTTACCCTCTAAAATAAATATAAGGTGAAATTGGGAATTTCTCTGAACTATGAACTTATAGTTTTCTCTTGAAGTGTCAAACATAAAGTTCTAAGGTGCGGAAAAGAAATAAAGTTCCATTTGGAAAGAGGGCTTCCCTGCCCCAAGATTTTGTCCATTGGTTATGATGATATTTCTTCACAGTTCAAAGTTGTTTAAGGGGAAACTCTCTTGAATCAAAACACAATTCTTGAATCACAGCATAGTTTTCTCCAATCCTTAAAGGGGTATGAGCTTCTGTTGCACACTTTCATATATGGGGTTTGATCCCTGAGATTTCTCATTCCTCCTTCCTTTCCCCTGGTATACTCTCCTGCAAAGACATTGTTCCTTGTTCCTGAAAAAGGGATATGAGCCTTCCCTTTTATTTATCTTCTTACCCCTGGGTTACTGCCCTGCTAGTGTATCATCACATTCTTGCTTGGGTGTGCATCCCAGACTCACTGTGTGGTTCACTAACCTGCCAGGGCTTTTCCACTCTTTGTTCAGTTTCTCTTTTATCCAGCTCACAACACTTGCCCAATATTACGTCATCAACCCTTTCTCATTACCTCCACTGCCTTTATTTAGGCTCTCGTTCTAAACAATGTTTATGTTTGCAATAGTTCCACTGCCTTGGCTTAGGCTCTTTCTTTCAACAATGTTCATATCAGTAAGAAGTGCACTGACTTTACTTAGGCTCTTTATCTCAATAGTGTTTGTATCAGTAATTATTTTACTTCTTTACCTAAGCTGTCTCACATAGTTTGCTGTGCACGGCATTCACCCAGAAGCACCCCGGTAACCTGCTCACTCTCTCTGGGCTTACCGACTGTGTGCAGCATCTTCAGCTTTCCTTGTGCTTCACCAGCATCTGTGTCCCAGTAAATTGATTGGCAGTACGCTTTGTGAATTGTTTGTTGCCTGCAGTGAACTTATCCTGATCTAGCTCCTCTGTACAATGTGCCCATTGGCCTCTGTGCTGCACTCGGCAGTCTGCTCACCTCTGCCGTCCTCCACAGTGTCAGCATCTTTCGGGTGCCTCTCCAGTCTCTGGTTCTCTTCTTCTCCCTGATTCAGTTCACCTGTGGCCCATTTAAATGTCCCGTTCTTTCTCTGCAGTCTGCAATGACTAGAATGCAGCATTGGCTTACTGTGTCCAGTCATCCTCATTACTCCATCCCTCCTCTTCTTCTCAGTACCAAAAGGGGGGGAAAGGTAAATGAAGTTCTCTGACAGAAACACCTGGGAGGCCAGTCTCTATATTACAATAAGCCATGTAGGAATGTTTCAATGGCACACAGTTGTCACTAAGCATTATGACTGAAGGGTTATCTTAACTCAGTCTTTACCCGTCTCCCTGGAGTGGGTCCTCTCCCACTTGGTCCTCTCGCCGATAGTCACGCCCAGGGTCGGAATCAGGTGGCTTCGGCCTTTCTCTGGCCGCATAAGAGAGGCTTCCTTCCAGGGAACCAGTGACGAGGTTGTCAGATTCGTTACAGTTTGGTATAGCTGAGGTTTCTAAAATGTGTCAAATGTGTGAACATTTTAGGCTGTATGTTGTAACAGGACCACCCCATCAACCTTCGATCCATACAATCAAACAGTTTCAGAATGTTTTTTTTTTTTTTAAACAGTTTCAGAATTTTGAAAACTAATTAATGCAGATGTATTCTCTCTCAGGGGAAATTAAGTACAATCCACCATTCTGACAAGGTAGGACAGGGGTCTAGGGACTGTTATTTAATGTATATTCTGGTCTGTAGGCTTGTTTTGGAACGATGCCCCTGGTGCACTCCAACCCTTTCATGAAATTCAGATTGTGCTCGTATGGGAATCACTTTCAAACAATTCCCAGCATTATTGTGGTTTTGCTTACCCTTAACATAGAAGCTATGGCTAAATCACTGTAATGGGAGGGCAGCATCCTATCACATGTTCCATGTTTCTTTATCTCGTATATGATTGCACAATCAGCAATATTTAATAATACCACTAATAGCTATAATTTTTTATCACACAGTGTGTGCTTACCAGAATGTTCAACATTTTGTAGCACTGTTGAAATCATGTGTTGTGACACAATTTAATCGCATACAGTAATGCATTGACCCAAGAATGATGTGATCAAAGGCTGATATGCTCCTCCTGTGATTCAGTTTAACTAAGGAAAACTTATAATATTTTATGTATATGTATATATTAACTGAAAGAACTGTAGTTAAGGGACAGTGATCCAATTTAACGCAACAACACCCTTGACTTTCAGCGGATGTGGGAAATGATGATCATCTTTACTAACATCCAAGTGCTTTACATGGAACACACATATACATACAATATCACCCAACCGCAGTTGGTACTCATTTATTGACCTTGGAAGGATGAAAGGCTAAATTGGCCTTGCCGGGATTCGAACCTGCAACCTGCAGATCACGCACAGATGGTCACAGAGCTCTCTTGCTGGCCTATAATTTTGTATGACACTGTGAATCCCAGCTGTTATGTATGTGCTCATGGGCTTTTCCGGGGGGGGGGCACCACGTTAAAGTGATCATGACATCCCAGATCTGTTGAATTTCAATGGTTTTGTTGTGTTAAATCTGATCACCATAACTGTCCCAGTTTTCTAAGTGAATTTAAATGGTTTTGTTATACCATAGTTTATTTGAGGGCCATTAGCCATGGCCTTTGACCATGGCCACTGTACATTTTGCACCGATAGGTTTATTTAGGACCCGCTAGCAAAGGCCATTGCCTTTGGGAACTGTGCATGTTCCATCTATAGGTTTCCTTGGGTCCGACTAGCCATAGCCTTTGGCCCTGGCCAGTGATCATGGCTTTTGGCCATGCTCACTGTATATTATTAAAAACAGGTTTCTTTCAAGCCCACTAGTCATGGCCTCTGGCCATGTCCGCTGCACATTTTTCTTTTCACCAATAGGTTTCTTTGGGGGCCACTAGCAAAATGGCCCATTTGCCCCTGCCTAGTAGATGTGATCACAACAGATGTCCTCCCATTCATTTATTTGTATTAGTTTTGATTACCCTGATAATCGATTGATAATTACCAGGGTAATCTTGGGTAATCTAGCGCCAATTACTGCGATATTGCTCACAAATAAAAAAGTCCACACAGGCACTTCCCATGTACCTCCTTCCTTTTCTCTATGTCCCCCTACCCACCTCAGTTGATTTTGACCTCCCTGGCCCCCAACCCATTATTGTCTTTCTCCCTTTGCTTCGTGTGATGCTTTTTCATTTCCCAGCACATCTTCCATTATTACTGCAGTAATCTCGCAAGATTCCCTCGAAATTCCCTCTATAATGTGAAAACGTCCAAAATGTAACTGGCTCCTTAGACCATCACAAACTCCCCAAACTCACACAATGTCCTCTTTTCCCCTCTCCACCTCTAGCTTGATGCAATTTCAACCTTTCTCCTCCTCCAAATAGACTTTTTTGCATTGTTTATTTTTGTATTCCCCAATATTAATGAGGTAATTGCTCGCATTAAGCAAAACAATGTTTGCCTTTTCATTTCTGAAATGCCTCGTTGCTGCAAAGCACCATGGAAGATATAGCTATAATTCTGGGTAATGATATCCCAATTAGGTGGAGGAGCTGCTATTGCACATGTGGGTTTTCTGCACAGGCCAGAGGATAATGAGAATAAGGAAAGATCACTGTCAAGTTGGATCTCAAAGAAGTTGAGGTTTATAATATGTCATGCAATAACATAGCCTTATAGACCTCTGGAGGGAACGGGTCCCTATCCCAAGAGATGTCTATAGGCTGTTAGCACATATTGCTAATCGCATGAAGATTCTATAAGGCTATTAGCACATATTGCTAATCGCATGAAGATTTAGGATTTGGGGTGAAGAGGTAAAACGTGTTAGTTTAAGACTGGGTAAAATATACAAAACGTTTTAGTAAGTCAATTGTGATTTCATTTCGTAATATTTAAATAATTAGGTGGTCTTTAAAAGGTAAGCTGTTTAATTGTAAACATACTGACAAAGTTTTAGCATGTGCTTACTTTAAGTGCAATGCTAAAGGGATATGGTTTCCTTTTCAAAATTGAACGTATTGTTCCATGTGTTTGCTTTCATTCTGTTGTGCTAAATTAGCTTGGAGTGGCGTATTGACATAAATCATACTGGGAAATTGCATTGCTGCTTCTTGAATGCAGAAAAATGGGCTCTGTTTTTCCCCTGGCTGCTTTCAAGATCAGAATGTCAGGATTGCAGTCAATACCATGACTGCATTGCACACATTCTGATGGGCTGAGAGGAATTCAATAAGGAATTCCTTCTACTAATAGAAAATATTAGACCATGCACATGTTGGCTTTGCTGCCGTGGCTCATACTTTCTGCACAGGTAGAATGGCGTCATTCAAGGCGTGTCTGACCCAGGCAGCACTTCCTCAGGACTGAAGGTTTGCTGCTGCTGTTGACAAAATGGAGCCACAGCGAAATTTTTGTAAGATGAACCTGCAAATCAAATGTATTATGTTCTCCAGAGGGAGTGAGAGAAAAATATCCTAATACATCATTTACTGGTGAATGTATTAAAACACACTTTACTCTCTAGCCTCTGTATGCTTACTGCAATCAAACGTATTCACGTTTAGTGATAACACAATACCGGTTTTCCAAAAATACATTTTTAGGATAATCAACAAACCACAGGATTTTGAAAACCTGTATTGTAAACCCATTGAACATGTGAACAATGAGGATCAATAAATACATTGAAATGTATTTTTGGGCAGGAAAGACATGTCATGGGTTGTGGCTGAGCAGAAGCCTGTGTTAATTGGTCCAGATTTTGGAATGGTGATCAATAGGGCTGAAAACCAGGCTTTGGTAGGAAGTATCAATGGCCATGAGGCCACTATAGTTGATGCACTGACATGAATAAACCATAAATCACTTATTTGTTACATTTGTTTTGGGGACTCATATACCTTAAATTCATCTCAGGTGTTTTATATGCTTTGGAGCAGAAGTTGTAACTTGACATGAGACATGGTTTTGAACTTTTCTTTTTTTTGGTAAAGTTTTTTTAAAGATATGATCATATCACAAGAAACACACTGATGTTCCCGGATTAGTTGTAGAGATCATATAGCATGCCTGTATTTTCATTTATGTAAACTCTGAATTAGCAATGTCGTCAATCCTCAACACCTCCCACAGATTAAGCGGAAGTAAAAATAGTAGACACGGTAGATCACACCACAGCAGGAGGAGACTAAGAGCATTTGCAATAATCCCAGTAAAATGTGAGATATTACTCAACAAGTTCACGTTTCTCTGTAGCGGGAGATATGCAAACCAGCAGCCAGAGCTTCTCAAATAGCACCTGGTCATGTGCTCTGCATGTTTAGAAGACTCTGAAGTGTAGGGTCCTAGCCAGACACTGTAAGAGGATTCAATTCAACACTACAGCTAAGTCAACGCCTAGTCTATAATACTGAATGAAAACCCTTATTGATATATCTTTATGTCCAGTTCATGCGTTCTGGATGACTACCCCTATATAACACCCCTCTCTTGGAATCCTCCTGACCCCACTGAGCCAAGAAGTAGTTCTGTTTTGCAAGTTAAAAGGTTTATTTGATAATTTAAACAATAGATATATATATCAGACTTTATAATAAATTAATAATTGAATATCACACTTAATCTGATATGATAAAGATTAACAACGGAGAATCTGGCACTAGCACACTTCTTGATAATCACTAAGGAGTTGACATGAAATGGATAAGATAGCAACAATACTTTTATGGTTTCAAATGGATGCAATGTGGAATGAAATGCAGTACAGAAAATAACTTGATAGGATTTCAGCAAAAGACAATGTAATCACTTTCTTGGACAATTCACCCCCCCTTTTATGCAATGCAGGGAAATGGAAGGGAGGCACACAGTTCTCAGAAATGCAATCAAATGTGATTCAGTTCACCCAGCAACTTAGACTACAGACGTTGAAAACACAGGCCCAAATGCTTTTAAATGTGCTGGCAATGTAGAAAAAAAATATGCTAAAATGCTTTTAATTCCCTCTAGGAGGTTCAGGGTGAGTGAAATCAAGTTAATGTTAGTCCAGGCTCACTTTAGCAAGGATCTAGGAGTAATTGGTAGGTTAAACGAATTTTTGGCAAATGAAAGCAAGAAGCTTCTGTTTTCACACGTGGAGAAATTTGCAAATCGCGGCAAAATTCGCGAGTGCGTTTTTCACGATTACGGCAAAACTATAGGAGGTATGAATGCGGTTCTAGGTTCGTAGGAAAGCCACGATTCTAAGCTTTCTGAGGAAAGTTACTGCAAGTCTCTAGCACAAACGGTCACGGAGATATGAGCGATTAAATAAATGTCGTTTTTCAGATTTGGAATGTTAAAGTTCAAAAAGACAAGTGCGGCTTGCAACTAGAAAATGACAGGTGACAGCTTTACAAATGACAGGTGACAGTTAGGAGACAGTTCTACTTAGATTAAAATAGGATTGAATTATATTATTTTAACTAAGAGATTGGTTCTGCACAGTTCTGCTAGGTACTCACACTATATTTTTGAAATATGCCTCGCCACGGATCTGGTCAGGTTTTAGACTGGACTCTGGTCTCTGCACTTCACAGTGATCTGGGTCAGCTCTCTCTGGTTCTGCTAACAGGTCAGCTCTACTCTGCTGGTCTGGTCTGGGTCTCTGAAGGTTGATGGAGGTAAAGTATGGATTTTCCCGGCAGAGCTTCCAGCTGCAAATGGATCTGTCCTGTCTCTCTGCTTTTATCTGTTTAGAATGTGGGTGTGTTCTAGCATCACTGACCCTACCTCTCTCTCAGCTTCTCATTGGCCAAGCTTTCATTTCTCCCCTGATTGGGGGAGCTAAGTTGTGTCAGAGTGATGTCATTTTACAGCCTGCAGAAAGTCCACTCCTCCTGTCAACTTGCACACAAATCTAGATTTGAACCAAATACATATTTGCAGAGGTACATATTGTTTTAAAATCATATGCACCCATCATGCATTACAGGAGGTATACCCTGTCCAAATCTGCTCTTCCTGAGGGCTTGCATTCAGAAATGGCAATATTTTGCACTTTTTAACTGGTTTGCAATACCGGACATTACCCCAAATTTACACACATGTGCGCAAGGAGTATGGACATTAGTTGATGAAGTGTCAGATTTTTCACATGCACACATTTTGAGTAATATCCTCTTTTCCGCTAAAACCCCCCTGAACATGCCACCGGTTCTAAAAACCTCTTAAAATGTGGGCAGAAAAATCACAAGAATTATGGTATCATTTATAAAATTTTCACATGTCCGCTCTATGAGTTATTCATCTTTTTAGAGTTATGTTCTGGCCCCAAAGGGGTATGGTTTTCCCCCAGCACAAGGTTGAATTTCTGGTTTTTCCAGTTCTGCCAAGCCAGCTTGCTCTCACAGGCAGTGCTCCTCCCCTTTACTTCCAGGAGGAAGCTACATTTACGACATCTGCAATAAACCATCTGCCTGGGTCAGGACAAGGCTTTGTTCAGAGCTCCTGTATTCTGTGGGGGCTCCCCTTAATTCAATTATCAGAGAGATGGCATATCCTTAGTGTGGCCAGCAAAAGGCAGATAGGCCTGGGAACACAGCTGTGACTCAAGTTTCACTCCTGATGGGGGGTAGTTGCCAGGCAAAATTGGAATCTCTTTAAGCCAGTTTTTAGCTACATGTCATTTCTGTTCCCCAGTTTAAGTCAAGACATTTTTTTACATATGCAGCTAGGATGCTGATTCTAAGTTTAAAACTATGACATTTAAACAATTGCAACCTATGTGACACTCAAAGTAGGTCACTCATTTCTTTTAAACATTTAGATTTGTAGTGTCTTTCAGTCCAAATTTACTTAAACTGCTGAAATCCACAGCTCAGCCAGTCTTGTTATAAACCTTCAAGTCACTTCAGAATATAACTTTACATTGGATCCACCTCTTAAAATGTCTTTCTTTGGCATGTTTTGGGTTCATTTATTCAGTTTTATACAAAAAGTAAAATCTGGTGTTGTTTTAAAACGCCGGCTTTTGGATAGTGGTGAGTACTGGTACTGCACCCCTTTTTGGGATTTAAGAAAAAAAAATGAATTCCCAACAGTTATGGGTTTGCTTTTGGCAATCAGCATTGCCATTCCCAATGGTTTCAGACTACTGTGTGGGTAGTCCAATGGTGGTTTTAGGCAGTGTCCTTCTGTGCCCATAACATCGGCAAAAATGAGCGGCAGCCTATTCTTCATGCATTTCCCTGTGCATTTTCTGGGAAGCTCTGGCCATCATGATGTTTTCCATGTCAGTACTGCACAGTTTTGAGGTAGGGCTCGGATGCATGGGTAAATACATCCCACAAGCCCCCCTCTTGCGATGGCCATTCTATTTCACTAATGGGACTCGCAAGACCTGGGATGTTTCCTCATCTTCTTCCAATAGATGGCACAGTTCAGCATCTTTTTCTCCATCCGGTCGGATCGATCGGTTCTCCTCGCCGGTCCTGATGGGAAAATTGGGCGGTACCCCGGGCCCGTTGCGTCTCTGCTCCCGGTCTCCGGATCGTCCTCCTTGTCCCGTCTCCAGGTTTTCTTTCTCCTAGGACGACAAAGGAAGAGCGGCAATACCTATTCATGGACATTTCTTCCCCACCATTAATATAGTGGGGTGGCATATAGATTTCATCATAACGAAACATTACATTCTTATTTTGAAAAAAAAAACAGTATAACTAAGAGACAGTTTCATGCAAATCACAATATTTTAGAGACTAGATGTGGTATGTTTTATGGTTGGAACTGAATTAATCTGAGACAGTACCCGCTAGGATTCCAGAGGATTCCTCCAGTTGTTGCAGAGTGTGCCTGGGATGGCAACATTTCAACTGGTTTATGTGGACCCACTTGTCTTCCCCCGCTGCCTACGGACCTTTGGGGATGTGGATTTTGTAGGCCACAGGGGAGATCTTGTCGATGATCTCAAAGGGTCCCTTCCACGTAGGCAAGAATTTCAGCTGTTTTGCCTGGTTTCTTTGGAAGTTGTATAGATAGACCCGGTCCCCCACCTGATATTCCTTCCTGGAAGTTTTCAGGTCATAATGGGTCTTCATGCTATCAGCCGATCTTTCTAGATTCCGCTGAGCATAAGCAAAAGCATGTTGAAGGTGTTTCCTTAAATTCTCCACATACTCATGAGTTGTGGAGCATTTATCAGTGTCTGCTCTTGGGTCCTGTAGAGCAAATGCTGTGACATTTTGGTTGCAGATGAAGGGGTAGATCTGATGGCCATTAGGACCAGAGGTAGTCGGATATCCCAACTTGGCCCAGAATCTGCCACAAACTTTTTTAAGATGCTCACAATGGTTCGGTTGTAGCGTTCCACTGCTCCAGAAGAAGCTGGCCTGTAAGCAATGTGTAGCTTTCTCTTGACCCCCAGTATCTCCCACATCTTTGTCATTACTTCACTGGTGAAGTGGCTACCTCTGTCTGACTCAATCCTTTGAGGTAGACCAAAACGGGAAAAGATGTGGTTAATCATCAAGGCAGCTGCAGTTTCTGCCTTGCAATTTGGGGCTGGGAGACATTCCACCCACTTGGTAAACAAGCATGTCACAGTCAACATGTACTTATTCCCCCTAGCAGAGCGAATCACAGGGCCTACAAAGTCGATTTGTAAATCTGACCATGGCAGTGTCATCCCCCTCTTTTGGAGAGGCGCAGGGTGCGTGAGGGATGATGGCTGAATTTGTGCACACACAAGACACCCCTTCAAGTATTGGTCAAGGTCCTGCCCCATGTGTGGCCAGTATGCAACCTCTCTTAAGATTTCCAATGTTGTGTGAAACCCCCTATGACCGGCGGTGGCCGCATCATGGGCGTGACTTAACATCAGGCTTCGGAATGAGGTAGGAACCACCCACTGATCGTGGCCAGCTTTGGATTTCCTTACCAGCAAACCGTCTTGGATTCGGAACATTTTTGGACATTTCATCAACACTCTTAAGTCCTCTTTCCCAATGTAATCGGTATCCGTCAGGGGAAATTTCTCAGGGTCCTCAAGGTGTTGGTAAAATTTACCAATTATGGGATTCCCCTTCTGAGCTGTAATCAAATCAGCACCAGGGGTCTCCTTACTCCATTGGGCGATTGAAAGGTCGTTGTGAGCATTTGTCTGGGACCTAGTGATAGCAGTGACCTGGATTTCCCCCAATAGGGACTCAATCTCAATTAGATCCCCTTGGATGGCCCCGGTTTTGGCCAGCTGAACAGCTAAGTCATTTCCAGTTTTGTCTGGTTCCTCTACTTTGGAATGACCCTTGATCTTTTTCCAATAGATGGTCATCTCATTCGAGGTGACCAGATCATCAATGTTTTGGATCAACTTCCCATGTTTCAAGGGTTTGTTGTTAGCACATAACATGCCTCTGGTTTTCCAATTAACCAGGTGCTCCACGAACCCATTCCGTACATAATCCGAATCTGTGATTATGACCAGTTCGTGGAGTTGATGCTGGACAGCAGTGAGGATGACTTTGTGAGGATGACAAAGACTTTGTGTGGGGAATTAAGGTATGCCTCCAGGTTGTCCTTGATTTTTAGACTTTCGTCCTTGAGACAGTTTTCTCTGGCACAATCATGCAAGTCAGCCAGACCTTGCGCGAGGGGACTCTTCTTGTTTTGGCCATATCTGACCTCCACAGGAAAGCCTTGCATTGACAGAATCCAGGAAGTAATTCGGGAATTACTCACATTTCCGGCCCGGATTCTGTCACTTTGGAGATATTGCAGAGGCTGGTGTGGAGTCTCCACTATGATGTGTTCTCCATGGATAAACGGGCGGTAATTCTTCAATGCCCACACCGTCGCCAGGAGTGCCTTCTCACAATCGTTGAATTTTTCCTCCACGGAGGATAAAGTTTTGCTCGCATAGGAGATTACTTTATTGACCTTGTCATGCTTTTGGTATAATACTGCCGTCAAGCACGTATTAGAGAACCCCGTCTCCAGGAAGAACTCCTTGTTTCTGACAGGGTAAGCTAGGCAAGGCGCTTGTGAGAGGCTTCTTTTGAGTTGTCTTACTGCCTCGGCTTGTTCTGGACCCCATTCCCACTTGACCCCCCCCTTCAAGAGATGAATCAGGGGTCTGGTGATCTCTGCGTAGCCCTCAATTAACTTTCTGCTGTAATTAGTCAGTCCAAGGAGGCTCCTTAGTTCCCGCAGAGTTGTGGGGTCTTTCAGTTTCTGAAGTGCTTCCACTTTCTTTTCCTGGGGACAGAGACCCTGAGGAGTAATCTCATGCCCCAAGAAATTAACACGGGTTCTACACCACTGTGCTTTCTGAAAGGAAAGTTTTGCTCCGGCGGCCCTCAACTGCGTCAGAACATAACGGATCTCCGCTATGTGTTCCTCCACAGATGAACTTTTGATGAGGACATCATCTACATAAGCCAGGTTACCCCTCGCACCCAGGTCGGGCATGGCCTTATGTAGGAAAATGTTGAACTCATTACCGGAGTTAAGTTATCCGAAGGGAGTCCGGGTCCATGTATACTGCTGGCCCCCAAAGGTAAAAGCCAGCTTGTATTGGTCCTCCCTACTGACAGGCACAGTCCAGTATCCATTGGTCAGGTCTATTGCAGTGAATACCTGTGACCCCTGAATCTGAGCCAGCCCTTGGTCAATGTAGGGCAGAGGCCATCGGGAAGTATGGACCCGTTTGTTGAGCTCCCTGAGGTCGGCGCAGAGTCTCCACTGGCCGTTTGGCTTCAATATTCCCAGCACCGGATTATTGAAGGTGCTGTGGACTGGACGGATTATTCCCCGGGACTCAAGGTTCTTAATTATTTCAGTAAGGGACTCCATTGATGCGAGAGGCAAGCGATATTGCTTCACAAACACTGGAGTCATGCCAGGGTCCGTGGGGATTGTTGTTGTGTGGATGTCAGTGCGACCACAGTCATATGAGTCTACCGCAAAGAGATCTTGGAAATCCAAGAAAACTTGTTTCAACTTTTGCTTTTGTTCCAGAGTCACACAAGCATCAGCTAGGTTGACTCTCTCTTCCACCATCTGCCTGAAGCCTGGAAAGACTTCTGGTTGGGCTATCTCCGCGGCCTCCTCCAGCTGGGTGGAGAAGTCCCTGGTCAGAGTGCTGATTTGGACTGGAGGCTTCAGGTGGGAAAGGCAGCCCTCATGGACCTGGAAAATCACCTCATCCCTCCTGAAGTCACAAGTCACATCTTCCTTACCATAGGGGCAGGAAGTGTACACCAGGAAGTTCCCCCCATGCCGGGTAAAAATCCTGTCTGGTGTTGTATTGTCATCACTGTCACTGTCAAAGCAGTCCTTGGGGATTGGCCCTAACAGTTCATTTCCAAGATCAATGGAGAAATGTCGGTCATCAACCGCCATTCCAATAATGGTGCCTGCGGCTAGAGTAATACTCTTTAAGTCGCTGTTATCCACCTCCATTGGAATGGTGTCATGTTCTATGTTGACTAATGGTGTTGGGTTTACCCCTAACCCTTGCTGTTGGAGAGAAGCATTTAGATGTATGTAAGCATCAGGGTTTTGCACATATTGTCCTCTTTTAACTTTCACTTCCAGGGAGAATTGTCGGGTCCTTTCTGGGATGGTGACTTCCTCTTTGATCTGAATTTCAACTGCATAAGGTAGCAATTGAGCTGACCTAAATGCTTTTTCTGGATCATCAAAGCCCATGGGATTATCCGCTAATCGGGACCAAGCTTTGAAGTTTATTAGGTCCAAACTAATGGCAAAGCGATTGAGAATGTCACTGCCTAAGTAAAAGGCGGCAGGGACGTCTCGCACGACCCAACAATTGTGGACTATGCTCTTGTTGCCAATGGAGATTTTGAGCATACACCTGCTTGGCAGGAGCTGTTTGGAATTAGGTGCTTCCGGGTCCATTTCCCATTTGTCCATCAGTTTGAATGTGGGAATGGCTGGATCTTTTGGGAGTTGGCGGAACATGGCTTCGCTGATGAAGCTCTTACCGTTGTTCACACACACTCGAGCGAGAACAGAGTCCTTCCCATCATTTAACTGGACAGGGATGAACAACTGCTCTCCAATTTGCTGAATATCAGCCAGGCTCTGAGCTGATTTCACATCTTTCTGGACTATAGGAGTGGGAGTTTCTGATTGTGGATTAGTATAGAATTTCAGGGTGTTTCCTTCCAGCGTGGAGTACCACTTTAGACTGGAAGGAAGGTTGATTTTCAGAAATAGAGAGGACCCCCCATCACCAGTCTGTTGTCCTACTGCTATTACTGTCACGTCTGGAATTTGGCTATTCTGGAAGTGAAATTCTACTTGGTCAGGTTTTTGTTCAACCATGTGGCAGGTGCCGTTTAAACTAACATGGTTGACACTCTGTTTTAATTTTATTGGTCGGCTAGTCTGGGTCCAGAGGACCTTGTTTACGCAATCTATTAGGGGTGACAACCTTCTCAGGAGGTCATTCCCTAGTAAACAAGGGGTGCCCTCTGGGGTCACAACTATGACCGGGTGTTTCAACTTATGTCGCCCAATTTTTATGTCCAAATCTACTGTCCCCTCGACGGGAATTTCCTTCCCGTCAAAGTTCTGGAGTTGTCCAGGAAGTGAGGTGAGAGGAATTTGGTAATTCTCTCCCCTTCCTGCATTCAGTTCATCAAAGGCCCTTCTGGACAGAAGGGTAGCTTGAGATCCCGTGTCCACCAGCGCTGAAATTGTACCCTGCCCCTGTACTTGTACCGGGGCATAGTATCTTCCCTCCTTCTCCTCAAGGGGGCACAGATAATGCACATTTTTGGACAACTGGTGGGCTAACTTTCTGGTTTTGGACATCGCTAGCGAAGAGATTTGGGCAGAATTCTGTGGAGAGCCTTGGGAATCTGAAAGAAAAATTTGGCAACTGGAGATCAGAGCCATTGTGGGTTCCCCTGGCTCCGGTTCCGGGCCGCCCCCCCTTTTTGGAGGCAGTCACCAGGATGGGTTTGAACCAGGGGATTTTCTTTCTGTTGGTTCTGGGATGAGATGGTGGGCGGCGGTAGCTCAGTCTCCACATCTCCCCTGTCTGGATTTGCATCCCTAGGGACCCATTTTTCTTTGGGAGGAGTTCCCCCCTCTCTGAAGGAGAAGATCCTTTTCCCAGGATCCTCTGAGGATCCCTCTCCCTCAAATTGGAAGATCTGTACCTCCTCCTCAAACTGAGTCTGTTTGGGTCTTTTGTTTCTCCTACCCCCCCTCTGCTCCTTAGGAGCCAGACTTTCAGGGGCAAGAGATTTTGTTTCCGGTTCCTGGGTTTCCAGGGGCTGTTTACAAGTGAGGAAGGAAGCTTCCTCCAAGGCTTTACACCCCCCTTCCCTTTGTGCCTCCTCCCTGGGAACCGGTGAGTTATCGGGGTGCTGCCCCCGTCATTGTTCTGGGGCACCAGGTCCAGAATTGGGTGCATTCTGCGCCGGCATGCCGATCTGAGGGTTCTGCTGAGCCCTCAGTATGTGACCCAGATCCCGCGCCATGTTTTGAACCTGGCGCTCTAACTGGGAAACCCGCTCAGGCTGATACGGGGCCCTGTTTTCTCCCCTGGGCTGATCCCGTGAAGGGTAGCTATCCCTTCTTTGGTAGTACCCCTGGTTGGGAAGATTTGGGTACCCCTCCACCCTTGGCCTCCCCTCTCCCGGATTAGGTTGTCTGGGCTCAGGGAATTGGGGAAAGAAGGATGGATGATTTTGGGGTTGGAAGTTGGGTGGATACCTGGGGAAAAAGTTCTGCCCAGGATTTGGAGAATTTCTGCCCTCCGGTGGGAAGTTAGGAGGCAAGTTCCCTGGGTTAGGTGCTTGGCTGGATCCCCCCCCTTGGGCTGGAGGAGTCCACACATAACCCAGGATGGGTCGATTTCCCTTGTAACGGGGACTTACATAATCAGGAGAGCGAGGGACCCCATTTGTGGGGCTGCCTCCCTGGCTCCCTGTCTGTGACTGGCCCGAGGACCTTCTGGGCCTAGCATTATTAGGTGCAGGTAGGTTTTTAGGCCCCCCCCATCTCCAACTCTAAAACGGGGGTGACCTTTACCTCTGCCACCTTGGCAGCAGCAGGGGTGTTGTTGGCTTTGGGGATTTTGGGCGCATTATTTTTATTTTCTATTGGCTTCTGCACCTCATAGATCCGGGTAGCCTGTTCAATGACCCAGTCTAAAGATCTTTTCTCGTGAAAATCCCTCACGAGCTGGGTCATTATGTATTTGGGCAAGGCATGAAAAAATGTATTAATGAATTCTCTACTGTCTGTGCGCACCCTTCTGGTGGTCTGCGCAAAAGCACGTTTTAGTTCTTGCACAAATTCTTGTGGGGCCTGATCCTCCCCACATTGCAAATTGTAGGCTGCCTTGCGAGCCTCTTGAGGATTTCTATGAATGGAAAAATGTTTCAAGATGGCCGCCTTATAGGTGGACCATCTTAAATGATTTTGGTCCTCCAGCCCCGCAAAGAAACTGGAGTATTCCGGGGAGAAGGTCCACTTTACATATTGAATACAGCTTTGGCTGTCCTTCAAATGGAAAGTCTCCATCATTTGCTCAAACAACTCTAAGTGCTCCCAAACAGAATACTTAGCGTTCTTATGGTAAGGCGTGATGACGCTCCTGATCGCCTTAATCTGCTTTAAGGGGTCCTTAAGCAAGGCCCTTTTTGCCTTATTGGCCTTTTTGGTTCGGGTAACCCTTGTCCATTCATCCTCTGACTCAGAGGCACTGCTCCCAGAGGTTCCTGTCTGTTCTTCCAGGTTTTCCCGGATTCTGCGAGCCTGGGAATGGCTGGCAGAATGTGGGGACCTGGTCTCCTGTTTCCTGTGGTGCTCAGAGGAGTCCTCAGATCCCTCCTGGCTGCCAGGATTTGCTGGGTACCCCCCCCACTGACCTAACTGGGCAGAGGTTTTCAGGATGCCCTTAAGGGGCCTACTCTCCTGGGGTTCCCCACTGAACTGTACTGTACTTGGGTGCCCATACCCAGATGCCCACCCCTCCATTCCTGAGTGGTACTGGCCTATGAGCCCCATACTTTTAGCTGGATAGTAATCTGCCATCCCTGTGGCCCTGTGCTCATGTGCGCCAGGGGACATGGGGGTGGTAGAGTCCAGGGACTGGGAGAGATGAAGGCCCCTGGTGTTAGGGCTCCTGAGGTTATGGTCAGGTGTCTCTCTTTCCCAGCGGACCTCATCTCTATCCGCCCCTGCTCCCTGTTGCAATGCAAGAGCCTGCATTTGTGCTTTCAGTTCCTCAGTCAAGGCCTTACTAGACTCTATCAGTCTCTCCTGCATCGCTACCTGTTGTTGGAGCCTATCATTGTGTTGACAGAGGGCCTCATTTTCCCTCTGTGCTTCCTGGTTGGTCCTGGAGAACTGGGCCAGTCTTTGCTGCAGGAGGTTTACCTCCTGAGTCCCATCCCTACTGGCCTGCTCCTTTCTTGCCAGAGCATCTTCCACCCTTCTGGTGTGCTCTACCAAGTTCTGGTTTTCTTTTTGGAGGTCACCCAGCCCCTGGAGGGCCAGGTGATTTTCTTCAATTTCCTTTTTTAAGTGGCAGACTTCCTGGCCTACAGTGTCTCTTTCCTGACTGAGAGCCTGCATCTGTGCTGCCAGGTCGTCCCTCTGTCGTTGAAAGGCACCAGCTTTTTGGCGCTCCTCATCAAACTCTGCCTGGGTATCCAGGTCTTTCAGAATCAGTTTATTGCTCTCCTCTTTCTCTCTATCTAGCTGACTTTGCAGGGTGACTACCTGCTCCGCGCATGCCCTGTTGAAATTGATCTGTTGCTCCAACTTTTTCTGGTTCTGCAGTAAGGAGTCCAAACTGTCTTGGTGCTCCTTCTGCAGGGCCAGAAATCTGGTATCCTGGTCTGTCTTTTCCTGTTGTAGGATGCCCATATGCTCTTTTATTTTAATGATATATTGCCTACTATCATTTTCTGACTCCTGGCTCCTCTGCAGCCTCTGCTCAGAAGAGGCCAGATCAGATCGGGCCTTCTCTAATGCCATCTGTTGCCTATTTGCCAGATCTTGGCTTTCAGTGCATTTATCCTGCATGTCTCCCATATATAGGTACAGGTATGCTGCTATCCTGGCAATCTTATTGTGTTCATCTTTGGCTTTAGGAGCCATATATAGTTCACTCAGGGCCACATGTAATGGACCCTGATCTCTCCATAGGTCTGACCCTGTTTCAGTGACCTGTCGCGTGATGGCCTGCAACAAGTCATCCTGGCCCTGTTCAGTTCATTCACCTCTCACAAATAGTTTATGTAAGAGGTGCTCTCTGGCTATTTTCATGTCTACTAAGGTCGTCATTCTAGAGATTGGTCTCTGTCCTGACTTACAGAAGTTTGTATTTTATTTTTGCAAAACAGACCTTTTCCTAAGAGCGTTCCTATGAGGAGTGCTTTACAGCGTAACACAGCGTGGTGATCCGACCGGATATGTGCATCTGGTCAGCTGGCACACTGTATTAATCTGCACAAATGGTAGATCTAACCCAAACATCCCGGACGAGCCCCCAATTTGTAAGAGGATTCAATTCAACAGTACAGCTAAGTCAACGCCTAGTCTATAATACTGAATGAAAACCCTTATTGATATATCTTTATGTCCAGTTCATGCGTTCTGGATGACTACCCCTATATAACACCCCTCTCTTGGAATCCTCCTGACCCCACTGAGCCAAGAAGTAGTTCTGTTTTGCAAGTTAAAAGGTTTATTTGATAATTTAAACAATAGATATATATATCAGACTTTATAATAAATTAATAATTGAATATCACACTTAATCTGATATGATAAAGATTAACAACGGAGAATCTGGCACTAGCACACTTCTTGATAATCACTAAGGAGTTGACATGAAATGGATAAGATAGCAACAATACTTTTATGGTTTCAAATGGATGCAATGTGGAATGAAATGCAGTACAGAAAATAACTTGATAGGATTTCAGCAAAAGACAATGTAATCACTTTCTTGGACAATTCACCCCCCCTTTTATGCAATGCAGGGAAATGGAAGGGAGGCACACAGTTCTCAGAAATGCAATCAAATGTGATTCAGTTCACCCAGCAACTTAGACTACAGACGTTGAAAACACAGGCCCAAATGCTTTTAAATGTGCTGGCAATGTAGAAAAAAAATATGCTAAAATGCTTTTAATTCCCTCTAGGAGGTTCAGGGTGAGTGAAATCAAGTTAATGTTAGTCCAGGCTCACTTTAGCAAGGATCTAGGAGTAATTGGTAGGTTAAACGATTTTTTGGCAAATGAAAGCAAGAAGCTTCTGTTTTCACACGTGGAGAAATTTGCAAATCGCGGCAAAATTCGCGAGTGCGTTTTTCACGATTACGGCAAAACTATAGGAGGTATGAATGCGGTTCTAGGTTCGTAGGAAAGCCACGATTCTAAGCTTTCTGAGGAAAGTTACTGCAAGTCTCTAGCACAAACGGTCACGGAGATATGAGCGATTAAATAAATGTCGTTTTTCAGATTTGGAATGTTAAAGTTCAAAAAGACAAGTGCGGCTTGCAACTAGAAAATGACAGGTGACAGCTTTACAAATGACAGGTGACAGTTAGGAGACAGTTCTACTTAGATTAAAATAGGATTGAATTATATTATTTTAACTAAGAGATTGGTTCTGCACAGTTCTGCTAGGTACTCACACTATATTTTTGAAATATGCCTCGCCACGGATCTGGTCAGGTTTTAGACTGGACTCTGGTCTCTGCACTTCACAGTGATCTGGGTCAGCTCTCTCTGGTTCTGCTAACAGGTCAGCTCTACTCTGCTGGTCTGGTCTGGGTCTCTGAAGGTTGATGGAGGTAAAGTATGGATTTTCCCGGCAGAGCTTCCAGCTGCAAATGGATTTGAAGGTCCCTATCTGTCCTGTCTCTCTGCTTTTATCTGTTTAGAATGTGGGTGTGTTCTAGCATCACTGACCCTACCTCTCTCTCAGCTTCTCATTGGCCAAGCTTTCATTTCTCCCCTGATTGGGGGAGCTAAGTTGTGTCAGAGTGATGTCATTTTACAGCCTGCAGAAAGTCCACTCCTCCTGTCAACTTGCACACAAATCTAGATTTGAACCAAATACATATTTGCAGAGGTACATATTGTTTTAAAATCATATGCACCCATCATGCATTACAGGAGGTATACCCTGTCCAAATCTGCTCTTCCTGAGGGCTTGCATTCAGAAATGGCAATATTTTGCACTTTTTAACTGGTTTGCAATACCGGACATTACCCCAAATTTACACACATGTGCGCAAGGAGTATGGACATTAGTTGATGAAGTGTCAGATTTTTCACATGCACACATTTTGAGTAATATCCTCTTTTCCGCTAAAACCCCCCTGAACATGCCACCGGTTCTAAAAACCTCTTAAAATGTGGGCAGAAAAATCACAAGAATTATGGTATCATTTATAAAATTTTCACATGTCCGCTCTATGAGTTATTCATCTTTTTAGAGTTATGTTCTGGCCCCAAAGGGGTGTGGTTTTCCCCCAGCACAAGGTTGAATTTCTGGTTTTTCCAGTTCTGCCAAGCCAGCTTGCTCTCACAGGCAGTGCTCCTCCCCTTTACTTCCAGGAGGAAGCTGCATTTACGACATCTGCAATAAACCATCTGCCGGGGTCAGGACAAGGCTTTGTTCAGAGCTCCTGTATTCTGTGGAGGCTCCCCTTAATTCAATTATCAGAGAGATGGCATATCCTTAGTGTGGCCAGCAAAAGGCAGATAGGCCTGGGAACACAGCTGTGACTCAAGTTTCACTCCTGATGGGGGGTAGTTGCCAGGCAAAATTGGAATCTCTTTAAGCCAGTTTTTAGCTACATGTCATTTCTGTTCCCCAGTTTAAGTCAAGACATTTTTTTACATATGCAGCTAGGATGCTGATTCTAAGTTTAAAACTATGACATTTAAACAATTGCAACCTATGTGACACTCAAAGTAGGTCACTCATTTCTTTTAAACATTTAGATTTGTAGTGTCTTTCAGTCCAAATTTACTTAAACTGCTGAAATCCACAGCTCAGCCAGTCTTGTTATAAACCTTCAAGTCACTTCAGAATATAACTTTACATTGGATCCACCTCTTAAAATGTCTTTCTTTGGCATGTTTTGGGTTCATTTATTCAGTTTTATACAAAAAGTAAAATCTGGTGTTGTTTTAAAACGCCAGCTTTTGGATAGTGGTGAGTACTGGTACTGCACCCCTTTTTGGGATTTAAGAAAAAAAAATGAATTCCCAACAGTTATGGGTTTGCTTTTGGCAATCAGCATTGCCATTCCCAATGGTTTCAGACTACTGTGTGGGTAGTCCAATGGTGGTTTTAGGCAGTGTCCTTCTGTGCCCATAACATCGGCAAAAATGAGCGGCAGCCTATTCTTCATGCATTTCCCTGTGCATTTTCTGGGAAGCTCTGGCCATCATGATGTTTTCCATGTCAGTACTGCACAGTTTTGAGGTAGGGCTCGGATGCATGGGTAAATACATCCCACAACACGTGCGCACTCATCTAGATACATAGATCCCAAATGCTAGAGCAGTCAAGGAAACCCATCGCCACAAATGTCCTCGTAGAGTGATTCACTATCCCTTGTCCGAAGCACCACTCACCCGATGGTCACCAATGTCCTCATGTCCATCAGCTAGTCCCCTACCTTCAGTGTTCTGTCCTTCTTTTATTTAGTCAGAATTGGTTTATTCCTCAAACCTAACCTTTTCTTCACACACAGTCTCTTCAATCCGCTGTTCAATTCCTCCTTCCCATCTATCCGCTGTTCAATTCCTCCTTCCCATCAATCCGCTGTTCACTGCCTACTTTCCACTGCTAAATAGCATAGTTCTTAAATCGCAGTGGACATCAGCGCTCCGAGGTATATCTTGTCCTACCCAGTGTGACTTCAGGGCAGTGCCAAAAGAGCGCCCCCCCTTATCTCTTCCACACTTGCAGCCAGCACATGATGCACTTAGCTCAGCTCTTGACATGCTTTGGTGTTCAATGCTGCATGCGGCTCTGCTTCTGTGGCCTCCGTCTGTCTGGCACATGATGTTTACTCTCGGGATGGGATACTCCTGATACCTCTGCAGGCCTCCTCTGTAATCTCAAAGCCCAGCTCCAAATCCCATTGATCTAGGCGCTTTCTGAATGGTTACATGTTGCCTACTTGCTACAACCTTCTGATTGCGGAGGGCCTTATGGTCACTTTATCACCTAAAAGCAAGTGGTTCACCTCCTCTGTGGGAGGTTCTCTGGCTTAATTGCCTGTTCTTCAATTACTTTGCAGAGTTGCAGAGAACACCACAGTTGATGATTCAGTAGACTCAACTCGATCCTGCCGGTTGAGAATGACGTCAGCCAAGTGCCTTTATTCAGCTGCTGTGCCAATAAGAGCGCCTCTATTTATCCATTCTTCTTGCCAAAACGTAGTGCCCTCCAGTCTCAGGTTGGGTTGTGTCACATGGTTGCCCGGTTTGCTTTGTAATAAAATCCCTGTAGCCGACCCACAGCGTCTGAAAAAGTCTTCATGTGTCTAGATTGTTATTAAAATAGCTACTTGAGTTTGTTCACCCCTGACCCAAGAGTGGTAGATGGTAACATGATAAATTCAATCTAAGCCCACTCCTTAAACTGATTGTGTAGGGATTGTCTGCTTCTTACACCACACACAGTTCTTCTTCCTGGCACAGTTCAGTACATGGCAGGCTGAAACAATTTGCATCAATGGGCGGAGTCTTTGTTTTAAAGAGTGTTTTTATCCATACACAAACAAATGTTGTCAACCATGCATCTAGCCTTCGGTACATCCTCGCGTGCGTACTACCCTCCATGTTGTCAACAATTCGTATTATTTGTGACATCCTGAACATTGTAGCCTCAATCGGTTTCACCCATGGTGTTAACCTGAGCTCTTCCCATCCAGCATTGCCTATAAACAGGGCGTTGTTAATGACTCCAATCAAGCATTCCCACTAAGTCAGTGCCTTGTCTGGGATTGCTCAAGGGAAGCCCTTATTTATATATTTTTATGACAAGTTATAATCTGGATGATGAACCCTTGTATATGCCCCTCTCTTAGAATCCCCCCTGACCCCACTGAGCCAAGAAGTAGGTTTGTTTTGCAAATTAAAAGATTTATTTGAAAAATGAAACAATAGATATATATCACACTTTTATAATAAATTACTAATTGATATCACACTTAGACATATGACAGTGAGTGATCTACAATGGATGATGTTATACTAGCACACTGGTTTAATTACTTAGGAGTAGTATAGAGGATAAAGTAGCTGAGAATGCTTTATATGGTACAAGGAAATGCAAGGTGGAAAAGAAGCAACACAGGAATAAACTTGATATGACTTCAGCAAAAGATAATATGATTACTTTTCTCTGACAATTCACCCCCCTCTATGCAATATAAGGAGGTGGAAGTAACACACACAGTCTTCAGGAATACAATCACAGTACAATAGAATTCAGTTCCCCCCTAGCAAGCTTAGAGAAACAGGGATGATTTTAAACACAGGCAAAGTACTTTAAAGGTGGTATGCAAAGAAGGGAAAAATATGCTAAAGATGATTTTAATTCCCTATAAGAAATTCAGGGTGGCTTTAAATTAGTTCAGGATGACTTTAGCAATGCTCTATGAATGAGTGTCAGGTTGCAAACGAATTTCAGCAAAGGAAACAAAAGACAAATATTTTTACACGTGGCTGAAATGAAGCAAAATGTCAAACCGCGGCAATTTAGTCGCGTGCGTCGAGCGCAATTACGGAGGAAGTATAAGGAGTAGCAAGTCGGTTTAGAGCTTGTTGGAAAGCTTAGAATCTCAGCTTCAAAATAAAAGTTAAAGCTTCGATCACAAACGGTTCAAGATATACGGACGATTTTGTGGAGGTAGATTTTCAGAAATTAAATTTTAAAGTTTCAGAATGACAGGTGACAGTTTTGCAGCTTTAAAGTCACAGAAGGACACACAATGCTATGGTGTAGTTCTAGATAGGTTAAATAGTTTGAATTAGATTATTTTAAAGTAAGAGATTGGTTTTGCATAGTTCTGGCTGAGTACTCACACTATATTTTTGACAGGAATGCGACTTCGTCACGGATCTGGTCAGGATTGGCTGGGGTTCTCTCGCCACTGGGTACTGGTTCTGCGCACAGCGATTTGGGTCAGCCCTCAGCGATCAGGTCTGGGTCTGGTCTCTCTGGATAATTCTGCCTTCTGGGTCTGCTACCGGTTCTGGCAAAAGTTCTTGGCAAAGAATTCAAACAGCTCGCCCGGCTGTTGGATAGTTTGCAAATGATTTGGAGGCCTGCTGAAAAAGGATTCAGCTTGTGGATTCAGGCCTCTCTGCTACAAGTTCTGGAGTTAAGTTCTGGTCTGTGGAGATTGATGGATTTGAAGTCTGGAGTGTCCCGGCAAAGCGTCCCGCAAGAAAGTGGGAAGTGAATGTCCCTGTCTGGCTTCCAGTGGCTCTTTTTATGTCTTTAGAAAGTGGGTGTGTGCGTAGCATAACTGAGCCTGCCCCTCTCAACTTATCATTGGCCCAGTTCTCCTCTCTCCCTTGATTGGGGGAACTGAGTTGTGAGTCAGAGTGATGAGGTAGGTTTATGGTCAGAGGAGCCTCCCCTTGTCAAATTGCACACAAATCTATTTCTGATCCAAATACATATTTCCCAGATACACAAGTGGTTGACATTACATGTGCATATTACAGATTACTTATGGTACGTTCTGTTCCAACTCTGATGTTTCTAAGAGCTTGCATTCAAAAATGACAACTTATTTTCGTTTTTAGTTGGTTTACCAATATCGGACGTTTACCAAAAATGGCACACATGTACACCGCCTTTCTACACATATTCCAGTAACTTTTCATTTTTCTAGTGTGAACCCCGTGTCTGCAATCTCCATAATTCATGGGGTTTTGCCCGAGAACATGGTACAGAGTTCTAACACCTCTTAAAATTTTCACTGAAAAATCACAAGAATGATGATGTTATTTATATAATTTTTACAAGTCCGCACTATGAATTATCCATCTTTTTAAAATTATGCTCTGGCCCCGAGGGGTGTGGTTTTCCAAAGCACATGGTGGAATTTCTGGTTTATCCACTTCCCCCAAGCTCAGCTTGCTCACAGATGCAGTGCCCCTCCCCGTTTCCTTCCAAGAGGAAGCCATTTGCGACCCCCCTATTTTAACATTTGCCTGGGCCAAGGACAGTGCTTTGTTTAGTTTCCTGCAGTCCCCAGGTCCCACTCCCCTAATTCAATCAGAGAGGTGTCATCTCCTTTTGGCAGGGGCAGCAGAATGCAGCCAGGCCTGGGAACACAGCTGCTGATCAAGTTTTAACTCCTGTCGGGGGTAGTTGCCGGGCAGAATTCAATCTCTTTCAGCCGGGCTTCAGCTAAATGTCACTTTTGTTCCCAGTTTTTCTTCATCCAAATCAAACTTACAATTTTTACACATGCAGCTAGAACGCTGATTCTAAGTTCAAAACTATGACATTTAACAGTTGCAAACTATGTAACACTCAACAGTAGGTCACTCATTTATTTAAAACATTTAGATTTTAATATCTTTCAGTCCAATTTCACTTGAGCTGCTGACATCCACAGCTCAGCCAGTTTTGTTATAAACATTGTTTTGGGCTCTTTCTCTTTCCAGATTTAGTATGCACACAAGAATACATTCTGCCAAATGTCTGCTGGTGTTCAGTGAGATTTTTGAATATCTTACAATGTTTAAAATAGGCATTTTTAGCCTTCATTTCAGAGAAACAAAGGTGATTTCAAAGCACTTTCTGAGCTAACCGGCACTGCTGTCTTTCCTTTGGCACACATTTCACCCATGGCACTCCTGGCCCATCACGCTCGCACTGGTGGGTGGTAGGTCAGGGGAACCTTTTGGTGTGTGCCAAAACTGCGCGGTTTTCCCGGATTCTGGCGCAAATGTGGGCTTTTCCGCCCTCTTGGATTTCCTAAGCCCACAACACCAAATGTTGCAGCATAATAGTCCAAACGTGGGTCATGACACCCAACAGCGTTGAGGGGTGATTTCACTTCATGGTTGACAATTATGTATTTATTTATTAGTTATTTGTGTTTCAATGCGCCACAAGACAAAAAAGTGGGGGGGCTGCAGGGGAGAAAGATAACAAGAACGGTCCTACTAGGCCTTGTGACATTCGTATCATGCAAGTGCAGTAGCAAGAAGTGTGAGGGCGAGGGGGGGAGGGAAGTGCCAGTCTGTATTTAATTCAATTTAATTTATTGATCTTGATGTTCCTCAGTAATTATATGCACAGGTTCAATTATGCATTCCATTTTCTAATGTATGCCTGAGCCACACTGCCCCAACAAATAGGTCCCTTACCCCGATCAATGGGTATTCTATAAACAGCAAATGCTTTGAATTCGTCAGTAAGGTCCATTACAGTGCAATCCAAACAACTTCATATCTGCTGTCCAAGCCTTGGTCCTCTGCCACCTGGATGGTGGCAATGACCTCATGACACCACCCTGGCATCTCTGATATGAGTGCTACAGCACCCTGCCCCTCATTAAAACTGCACTGTTTCCCCCCTGTGAAAAACAGAGTTGTGCACCTGAAACAGGTCAGAAGATACATAGGAGAAATAGCATGGGTATGCCAGTACATTTGACCGCTTCTGTGCTAGGGGGCATGCACAGCCGTGAGCCAGAGGTTTTAACACAGCACTCATTAAACTCTATAAGAATTGGTGACCTTTTATTACATAATTATGTCCCTTCATGCCCCGCAAATGAATTGAATGAATGCGTCCTAAGTTCACTCATGGGGATAATGAGCAAAAAAAACACATTTTAATATTAACAACATAACCTTATAAATATAGGTCAAATAAATCAACAAAAACTTTGGAAAATATAGAAGTATCATTTCTTCATTTTGTTGGTTATGGATTTTCATGAAATGTGTTGCCAACAAGTGTAACCCGGAGAACCGCACAAAATAATTGACAAATATGCTCAAGCGTTATGAAGCAAATCAGCATGGGTCACACATTTCGACCTCTGGACTTTAGTTTATAGACTTAGGGAGGGGTCACTATCTTGGGATAATGATCCATCCTCAGTTTGTGGCCGCATCGAAGCTAAGGGCCATACATTGGGGAATGGTCATTAACCCATGTGATAACTCACATTCTTTAGGTCTTTAAGACTCCTAGCACATGGCGATATTGGCAAAAGAGGTTTTAGAGTAGTGGCGGTGACGTAAAACATAAGTTTAATGTTGAGTAAAGTAAATGGACAAAAGACATTAATAGCTTACATTTTGTTTTATTGTGTAGTAATACAATAACAAGGTTGTCTTTATAATGTAAGTATTGTCATTGCAAGCTTAGTGTAACTGAAATGTTTTTCACATGGGCATGCCTTGGGAGTAAAAGTATTCACTATACACAAGTGAACGCTTTTTCTCATGCTTTAGTCTGCTTTCATGTGTTCATTTGTCTGTCTCCTTGAAGGTGCAGCGTAGAAATACTTTCAGAGAGCGTGTTCTAATGAGATTGCACCATTATAAAACGCTCCTGTGAATCAGGTACTGAGTGTATTGTTGAAAAGTCTTGCTGTGAAAGTATTTATTGAATCTTGGATGCAGAGAAATGCTTTGCTTTGCTGTTTGCCTGTCTTGTCAGAATGTTAGGAATGCAGTCAATTCCAGCAGTTATTGACGTGATTCTGATTGGTCAAGAGGATTCAGAAATGAAAATCATGTACAAACAGGATTTGTTAATTATGTATTTTTTAAAAAACATAACCTCTAAACAGGAAGGGTTTAGATAGTACAGAATTATATATATTAATTGCATGTTTTAATTATGGCATTCTCATTATGCAGTAGTGTGAATATTAAAATGAATTGTACAATCTGCACTCTTGGGAAACACACGTATCTAGAGGGAGGGACTGACATAGTTCAATATATATGCCTGAAAGGACCTGGGGCCTGATTCATGCAGGATCTTTTTACTGCGAACACAATGCAACCTTTGCACATTCCACTTTACACTTCACATCATTTTTAGTGAATTGTACGGGGCCACAGGCACAGAGTCTACCCTATAGTCACAGAGGTGCTAGTACGTCACCGGGGACAGAAGAACACCTGGGGTCCATTGCCTACAAAGTGCAAACTGCATACAGGAGACCACCAAGGGTAGATGCTGGGTCCCCTGTACGCCATGTTGAACTTTTGTGAAACGGATTGCAAAAGTGTAGAGAACAATCCAACCACATGATGTTTAATTTGCACCCCATTTTGTAAAAAAATTAAAATGCTGCCTTTACTTAATGCTTTGCATTTGGCATTTTCAATACTTTGCTATTGAAGCTGCCTTCATTTAGGAGGTGCTAAACGCAGACGAATTCTATAGGAATCCATTTGTTTTACATCTACAAGAAAATCGCATCCAGGTGTATAACTAAGAGGAATTTGGAGGAGGAATGTCTGGTGGGAATGCTATTCCTTGCTTTTACACTTTACTTTTGCACCCCACGACTTATACACTGACCCCGTTGTGTAGTGCTATATCCTTTCAGCGTTTCCCTGGTCAATATAATCACTTAGTGAGCATCAACAAGTCAGAATGAGCCCCGCATATACTTAGAAGGTGTTGTTGTTATATTGTCGATTTTCATTCCACATTAAATAAGGTGCAATCTACCTTTGTTTTGTGACTTCTAACACTGTCCCAGGACAGTAATGAGGGAATACTTGCCGGCAGGAGAGGCCCACCTGTCCAAATTAATGAAACAAGGGCCTTTATAGGCACAGTCTGACTGCCCTGCCGATTAATATTACTTTAGAATCTAAGAGATGGGAAATGCAACTTTTTTTTCAAATAAAAGAAAAATACAAATAAAAGGTTCCTTAAGTGGTTTAATGTATTCTGCGTTGTTCCACTCTCCTGAAGTCCATGTCTGTGTTTATTACAATCACAAGTGCAAAAACTGTTCCGAACCAGACAGCTCCACTCGGTCCTACAAAATGGCTGCTTTTTTATCCAAGCTTTCAGCAGAATGCTGCATCAATGAGAAGCAGACTAACTAACACCAGAGCCCCACTCTAAAACGCATCATCAAAAACTCGGGCAAAGTAAGTGCACAATATCTCTTTAACTGCATTCTAAAACAGGTAATCTAAGCAAATACAGACACATGAATCATTCGTTAGGGGTGTAATGGGAATCAAAAGAGTTCCTGAAAATGATGTTCAAAGTGGCTCCATATTGCACGTTTTCAGCAAGCCCATCCATGTTCCTGTGGATATAAAATAGTCTAGCACACAAAAGAGACCAGCATGCAGAGGCCTCGCTGGAAATCTCTACAGACCAGTCCACCCGTGTCGTCAGTTCAAGAATGCAGGGATACATAGCTCCAATCACTGTTTAACCCGACATGAAAGGTTTCCAACGTGTTCCTCTCCTGTCCCCTTTGCAATCGGCCCCTTCAGAGAGATGCTCCTTTGCTGGCAGGCGGACCCATTTGAGATAGCAAAGGGCCTTTTTTTATCTCGCTGCATACACACATAGCTCTTATTAAGCAAACGTCAAAGGCACAGGCGGGCATGAAGGGACTTCATTGGGGGGTCGCCAGAGGTCGAAGTTGCAACCCCTGTGCGCTCCCTTTTTATTCCACTAAAAAAAAGAAATATCTGTATGCACCATGTGGCTCTTTGTTTATGGAGTGGCTGGCATTCTTGTAAAGGCTTTTTTTTCTTTTTTTTTTTAAAAAAAGGGGGTTTCATAAGTGTAACACTAAGAAGTGACCCTAAATAAAAAAAAATAGGAATAACAAATAATTCGTCTTTATGGAATTCTATATAATAATTGCTAAACTCATTAAAGGTTTATTTCAGGCTCACTTCAGGGGCTGGGCCACTGATTTAATCTGTTCTTAAGCACTTCAACTTCACAATGCAGACACAAACTTCCAAAAAGCATTTAGAGTAGCATAATCATCCATTTCGATGTGTGTGCGATCTGCAGGTTGCAGGTTCGAATTCTGGTGAGGCCAACTCAGACTTTAATCCTTAATGAGCACCAACACAGGTTGGGTGATACTGTATGCATATATTTATTTAGCATCAATTGGTTTACATTAAAACCTTAAATGCAGAGAAAACAAGATCAAAAGAAAAAAAAAAAAGGAAAGGACACCACTTTAAAAAAAAAAAAACACTACAAATAATAAAAACTGCTCAAATTTCCGAGGCCAGGGTACAGACCGCAAAAGGAATTTCCTAATAACCACAAAGGGACCTAATTGTCCAAGGTTACAAAAATGTCCCTCAAAAAGTTCAAGAGAGCCAGAGTCAAAGATAGTCTCCTTCCCCATCTTAAAATTGACCACCACTCTTCCAATATTCTTGATTCAAATTCACCTAGGAATTTTCCCAACCATTTGTCTCTCAGAACTGCTAATGAATCACATCTCAAAACCAAGTGGTACAGGTTTCCGTCCCATTGCCACACATTCGACAGGATAATAGTCCATCCACCCGGGTCTTTTTTCCTCTTTCTCTAACTTCCATAGTTGGATAAAAGTTCAACCGGAATCTTAAGAAATGTTGTCTTTCCACTCTACAAGGGAACTTTTCCAGGTGTGGATGAACCGTGCCCCTTGTGTAAATTTCGTCACGCCCTGGGACAGCAATTTTGTATGACCACAGCTTCTCCTGGGTCAAGATCCAATCGTATATATATGTATATTTTTATATATACATGTATATTTATATATATATATATATGTTTATACAAATATGTATATTTGTTCTATATAAAGCGCTTAAGCGCAAGTGCTACATAATAACACATTTTTATAATTTGGCCTTGGACATCTGCTTGCATTCACAGTAATTTAGTAATATAGGCCTATACACACTGATCTTAATGATACATATGGTGATCTATTCTTGTATGAAATGTATATCACATTACAGTGATATCGTAACCATATTTTTCATAGTGTACAATGCTAGGTGATGCCACTTCCTGTTTTGTCAAGGGGTGAAAGGTTGTTTTCCATTGCTTCCCGGGATGTGACTTAGAGGTGGGGGTCAACTGACATCACTTCCTGTGATGTCATCAGAGATCAAGGGTTGTGTGATGTCACTTCCGCTACACCTGACATATTAGTGAAATGACATCACTTCTGGCAGGTCAACCTCTGCATTTTCCTACATGGGCTTACATCATGGCTTTAAAAGTGCGCCTGCTGCTTCACTAATGTTATCCTACTCTGTACACGTTGGTTCTGCTGTGTGATCTGTGAAAAAGAGAACTTCACAACCAAAAAAGTGAACCACCAGCCCGTCCACATTTATTTTCAAGTATATTCTCATGCATAACATGTATATATCTATGGTAATATGATGCAGAGACTGTCAGGGCTGATGTGAGCTTCAGGACATTTGTATAAATGGACAACTTCTTTTAGCACAAGAAGCGGGCACGGGTCATACTGCAATTAGCTGTTGTTTGATTTTGTCTCTGCACTATCTCCTTTGCCCAGGCTACCCCTCATGAACTAGTGCAGTGGTGGTAGCCACAGTGCCCTAGAACTGTATTATTTAGGCAATCCTCAATAGGACCCAGTGCTGCAATGGAGCCATTTTTGGGTGTTTCTAAGTCTGTAAAAATCTCCAAATCCTTCAACAAAGATGAGCCCGGAAGTGAAGGACTTCCATAGAATGAACAGTGCTTAAGATAAAACTTCCAGTCATGGAGTCTCAGAAGTATTGGTAAATATTCCAAAAGTGTTCATATTACGTTTGTGTAAGATTTGTTTTAAACCATATCAGAATTTTAAAAAGTTCTGATTTTCCTCCAATATTGTCCCTCCTTCCACACGCTGTAGCCATATTGGATTTTTTTCGCAGATCCAAGTGCCAATTAGTCCTGTATTTTGTTCTCACTCTTTTTTACTTGGCAAACATATATTTATAAAATGGAAATCAATTTCTCCAGCATGGAGGTATTTGAACTTCCTAAGACATGTACAGACTTCAGATTGTGTAACTGCGTGACAGCATCTCCCAAATTGTTATCTGATGCTCTGCTAGTAGCTGGCACAACTAGAGCACTTAGTTTCTGTAGTCCTCTCACCGATGCGGGCTAAAGTAGTCATGTCTCAGGGATGGTCAAAAGTCCTCTCACCCATGCGGGCTAAAACAGTCATGTCTCAGGGATGGTCACAAGACCTCTCACCCATGTGGGCTAAAACAGTCATGTCGATGCGGGCTAAAGTAATCATGTCTCGGGAATGGTCATAAGTCCTCTCACCCATGCGGGCTAAAGTAATCATGTCTCGGGAATGGTCATAAGTCCTCTCACCCATGCGGGCTAAAGTAGTCATGTCTCGGGAATGGTCATAAGTCCTCTCACCCATGCGGGCTAAAGTAGTCATGTCTCAGGGATGGTCAAAAGTCCTCTCACCCATGCGGGCTAAAACAGTCATGTCTCAGGGATGGTCACAAGACCTCTCACCCATGTGGGCTAAAACAGTCATGTCGATGCGGGCTAAAGTAATCATGTCTCGGGAATGGTCATAAGTCCTCTCACCCATGCGGGCTAAAGTAATCATGTCTCGGGAATGGTCATAAGTCCTCTCACCCATGCGGGCTAAAGTAGTCATGTCTCGGGAATGGTCATAAGTCCTCTCACCCATGCGGGCTAAAGTAGTCATGTCTCGGGAATGGTCATAAGTCCTCTCACCCATGCGGGCTAAAGTAGTCATGTCTCGGGAATGGTCATAAGTCCTCTCACCCATGCGGGCTAAAGTAATCATGTCTCGGGAATGGTCATAAGTCCTCTCGCCCATGCGGGTTAAAGTAATCATGTCTCGGGAATGGTCATATGTCCTCTCGCCCATGCGCGCTAAAGTAGTCATGTCTCGGGAATGGTCATAAGTCCTCTCACCCATGCGGGCTAAAGTAGTCATGTCTCGGGAATGGTCATAAGTCCTCTCACCCATGCGGGCTAAAGTAGTCATGTCTCGGGAATGGTCATAAGTCCTCTCACCCATGCGGGCTAAAGTAATCATGTCTCGGGAATGGTCATAAGTCCTCTCGCCCATGCGGGTTAAAGTAATCATGTCTCGGGAATGGTCATATGTCCTCTCGCCCATGCGCGCTAAAGTAGTCATGTCTCGGGGATGGTCACAAGTTCTCTCACCCATGCGGGCTAAAGTAGTCATGTCTCGGGGATGGTCATAAGTCCTCTCAATCATGCGGGCTAAAGTAGTCATGTCTCGGGGATGGTCCCAAGTCATCTCACCCATGAGGGCTAAAGTAGTCATGTCTCGGGATGGTCACAAGTCCTCTCACCTACGCAGGCTAAAGTAGACACGACTCGGGAATGGTCCCAAGTCCTCTCACCCATGCGGGTTAAAGTAGTCATGTCTCTGGGAGGGTATGCACTCCTCTCACCCATGCGGGCTAAAGTAGTCATGTCTTGGGGATGGTCCCAAGTCATCTCACCCATGAGGGCTAAAGTAGTCATGTCTCGGGATGGTCTGCAGTCCTCTCACCCATGCGGGCTAAAGTAGTCATGTCTCAGGGATGGTCACAAGTCCTCTCACCCACGCAGGCTAAAGTAGACACGTCTCGGGAATGGTCCCAAGTCCTCTCACCCATGCGGGCTAAAGTAGTCATGTCTCTGGGAGGGTATGCACTCCTCTCACCCATGCGGGCTAAAGTAATCATGTCTTGGGGATGGTCCCAAGTCATCTCACCCATGAGGGCTAAAGTAGTCATGTCTCTGGGAGGGTATGCACTCCTCTCACCCATGCGGGCTAAAGTAGTCATGTCTCGGGGATGGTCTGCAGTCCTCTCACCCACGCAGGCTAAAGTAGACACGTCTCGGGAATGGTCCCAAGTCCTCTCACCTATGCGGGCTAAAGTAATCATGTCTCGGGGATGGTCACACGTCCTCTCACCCATGTGGGCTAAAATAGTCATGTCTCGGGGATGGTCCCAAGTCATCTCACCCATGAGGGCTAAAGTAGACACGTCTCGGGAATGGTCCCAAGTCCTCTCACCTATGCGGGCTAAAGTAGTCATGTCTCTGGGAGGGTATGCACTGCTCTCATCCATGCGGGCTAAAGTAGTCATGTCTCGGGGATGGTCACAAGTCCTGTCACCAATGCGGGCTAAAGTAATCATGTCTCATGGATGGTCCCAAGTCCTCTCACCCATGCGGGCTAAAGTAATCATGTCTCGGGACAGTCAGAAGTCCTCTCACCCATGCGGGCTAAAAGTAATCATGTCTCGGGAACGGTCACAAGTCCTCTCACCCATGCGCGCTAAAGTAGTCATGTCTCGGGGATGGACACAGGTTCTCTCACCCATGCGGGCTAAAGTAGTCATGTCTCGGGGATGGTCATAAGTCCTCTCAACCATGCGGGCTAAAGTAGTCATGTCTTGGGAATGGTCATAAGTCCTCTCACCCATGCGGGCTAAAGTAGTCATGTCTCTGGGAGGGTATGCACTCCTCTCACCCATGCGGGCTAAAGTAGTCATGTCTCGGGGATGGTCACAAGTCCTCTCATCCAAGCGGGCTAAAGTAGTCATGTCTCGGGATGGTCCCAAGTCCTCTCACGCAGGCTAAAGTAATCATGTCTCGGGACAGTCAGAAGTCCTCTCACCCATGCAGGCTAAAGTAGTCATGTCTCGGGGATGGTCTGCAGTCCTCTCACCCATGATGGCTAAAAGTAATCATGTCTCGGGAATGGTCCCAAGTCCTCTCACCTATGCGGGCTAAAGTAATCATGTCTCGGGGATGGTCACAAGTCCTCTCACCCATATGGGCTAAAATAATCATGTCTCGGGGATGGTCCCAAATCATCTCACCCATGAGGGCTAAAGTAGACACGTCTCGGGAATGGTCCCAAATCCTCTCACCCATGCGGGCTAAAGTAGTCATGTCTCTGGGAGGGTATGCACTCCTCTCACCCATGCGGGCTAAAGTAGTCATGTCTCGGGGATGGTCACAAGTCCTGTCACCAATGCGGGCTAAAGTAATCACGTCTCAGGGATGGTCCCAAGTCCTCTCACCCATGCGGGCTAAAAGTAATCATGTCTCATGTTCTCTCACCCATGCGGGCTAAAGTAGTCATGTCTCGGGGATGGTCATAAGTCCTCTCAACCATGCGGGCTAAAGTAGTCATGTCTCGGGAATGGTCCCAAGTCCTCTCACCCATGCGGGCTAAAGTAATCATGTCTCAGGGATGGTCCCAAGTCCTCTCACCCATGCGTGTTAAAGTAATCATGTCTCGGGACAGTCAGAAGTCCTCTCACCCATGCGCGCTAAAGTAGTCATGTCTCTGGGATGGTCACAAGTCCTCTCACCCAAGCGGGCTAAAGTAGTCATGTCTCTGGATGGTCCCAAATCCTCTCACCCATGCGGGCTAAAGTAATCATGTCTCGGGACAGTCAGAAGTCCTCTCACCCATGCGGGCTAAAGTAGTTATGTCTTGGGGATGGTCTGCAGTCCTCTCACCCATGAGGGCTAAAGTAGACACGTCTCGGGAATGGTCCCAAATCCTATCACCCATGCGGGCTAAAGAAGTCATGTCTCTGGGAGGGTATGCACTCCTCCCACCCATGCGGGTTAAAGTAGTCATGTCTCGGGGATGGTCACAAGTCCTGTCACCAATGCGGGCTAAAGTAATCATGTCTCAGGGATGGTCCCAAGTCCTCTCACCCATGCGGGCTAAAGTAATCATCTCTCGGGACAGTCAGAAGTCCTCTCACCCATGCGGGCTGAAGTAGTCTTGTCTCGGGAATGGTCATAAGTCCTCTCACCCATGCGGGCTAAAGTATTCATGTCTCTGGGAGGGTATGCACTCCTCTCACCCATGCGGGCTAAAGTAGTCATGTCTCGGGGATGGTCACAAGTCCTCTCATCCAAGCGGGCTAAAGTAGTCATGTCTCGGGATGGTCCCAAGTCCTCTCACGCAGGCTAAAGTAATCATGTCTCGGGACAGTCAGAAGTCCTCTCACCCATGCAGGCTAAAGTAGTCATGTCTCGGGGATGGTCTGCAGTCCTCTCACCCATGATGGCTAAAAGTAATCATGTCTCGGGAATGGTCCCAAGTCCTCTCACCTATGCGGGCTAAAGTAATCATGTCTCGGGGATGGTCACAAGTCCTCTCACCCATATGGGCTAAAATAATCATGTCTCGGGGATGGTCCCAAATCATCTCACCCATGAGGGCTAAAGTAGACACGTCTCGGGAATGGTCCCAAATCCTCTCACCCATGCGGGCTAAAGTAGTCATGTCTCTGGGAGGGTATGCACTCCTCTCACCCATGCGGGCTAAAGTAGTCATGTCTCGGGGATGGTCACAAGTCCTGTCACCAATGCGGGCTAAAGTAATCACGTCTCAGGGATGGTCCCAAGTCCTCTCACCCATGCAGGCTAAAAGTAATCATGTCTCATGTTCTCTCACCCATGCGGGCTAAAGTAGTCATGTCTCGGGGATGGTCATAAGTCCTCTCAACCATGCGGGCTAAAGTAGTCATGTCTCGGGAATGGTCCCAAGTCCTCTCACCCATGCGGGCTAAAGTAATCATGTCTCAGGGATGGTCCCAAGTCCTCTCACCCATGCGTGTTAAAGTAATCATGTCTCGGGACAGTCAGAAGTCCTCTCACCCATGCGCGCTAAAGTAGTCATGTCTCTGGGATGGTCACAAGTCCTCTCACCCAAGCGGGCTAAAGTAGTCATGTCTCGGGATGGTCCCAAATCCTCTCACCCATGCGGGCTAAAGTAATCATGTCTCGGGACAGTCAGAAGTCCTCTCACCCATGCGGGCTAAAGTAGTTATGTCTTGGGGATGGTCTGCAGTCCTCTCACCCATGAGGGCTAAAGTAGACACGTCTCGGGAATGGTCCCAAGTCCTATCACCCATGCGGGCTAAAGAAGTCATGTCTCTGGGAGGGTATGCACTCCTCCCACCCATGCGGGTTAAAGTAGTCATGTCTCGGGGATGGTCACAAGTCCTGTCACCAATGCGGGCTAAAGTAATCATGTCTCAGGGATGGTCCCAAGTCCTCTCACCCATGCGGGCTAAAGTAATCATCTCTCGGGACAGTCAGAAGTCCTCTCACCCATACGGGCTAAAGTAGTCTTGTCTCGGGAATGGTCATAAGTCCTCTCACCCATGCGGGCTAAAGTAGTCATGTCTCTGGGAGGCTATGCACTCCTCTCACCCATGCGGGCTAAAGTAGTCATGTCTCGGGGATGGTCACAAGTCCTCTCACCCAAGCGGGCTAAAGTAGTCATGTCTCGGGATGGTCCCAAGTCCTCTCACCCATGCAGGCTAAAGTAATCATGTCTCGGGACAGTCAGAAGTCCTCTCACCCATGCGGGCTAAAGTAGTCATGTCTCGGGGATGGTCCCAAGTCATCTCACCCATGAGGGCTAAAGTAGACACGTCTCGGGAATGGTCCCAAGTCCTCTCACCCATGCGGGCTAAAGTAGTCATGTCTCTGGGAGGGTATGCACTCCTCTCACCCATGCGGGCTAAAGTAGTCATGTCTCGGGGATGGTCACAAGTCCTGTCACCAATGCGGGCTAAAGTAATCACGTCTCACGGATGGTCCCAAGTCCTCTCACCCATGCAGGCTAAAAGTAATCATGTCTCATGTTCTCTCACCCATGCGGGCTAAAGTAGTCATGTCTCGGGGATGGTCATAAGTCCTCTCAACCATGCGGGCTAAAGTAGTCATGTCTCGGGAATGGTCCCAAGTCCTCTCACCCATGCGGGCTAAAGTAATCATGTCTCAGGGATGGTCCCAAGTCCTCTCACCCATGCGGGCTAAAGTAATCATGTCTCGGGACAGTCAGAAGTCCTCTCACCCATGCGCGCTAAAGTAGTCATGTCTCTGGGATGGTCACAAGTCCTCTCACCCAAGCGGGCTAAAGTAGTCATGTCTCGGGATGGCCCCAATCCTCTCACCCATGCGGGCTAAAGTAATCATGTCTCGGGACAGTCAGAAGTCCTCTCACCCATGCGGGCTAAAGTAGTCATGTCTTGGGGATGGTCTGCAGTCCTCTCACCCATGAGGGCTAAAGTAGACACGTCTCGGGAATGGTCCCAAGTCCTATCACCCATGCGGGCTAAAGTAGTCATGTCTCTGGGAGGGTATGCACTCCTCCCACCCATGCGGGCTAAAGTAGTCATGTCTCGGGGATGGTCACAAGTCCTGTCACCAATGCGGGCTAAAGTAATCATGTCTCAGGGATGGTCCCAAGTCCTCTCACCCATGCGGGCTAAAGTAATCATGTCTCAGGACAGTCAGAAGTCCTCTCACCGGAGGCCACATGGCTGCCTGATCGCATCGCTCCCGCCGGATCCGGTCTGTCAGAGGGTATTGAGCCCCCCCCTGCGACCCCCCCGGAGCCCCACCCGCATTTTCCAGTCGATTGACCCCCCGGGCACCCCCGCAGCGAAAGAACGGAGTCTGCGGACCCCGGGAAGCTCGAGATCGAGTCCCGCGTGAGCCGCGGGAAGGCAAGATACGCGGCCCGCCCCGCCGCAGAACCAGCAGGGCAGTGCAGCCTCCCGGCGTATCTCCGGACGACACGCGGCAGAGGCGGGTGGGGTGCAAGCCACCCCCGACTGGAGCCGGAGACCAGTGCTGGGAGCGGGGAGCGGAGACGGGACGACGCGGTCCCAAAGCAAACCCCCGTCGGGGTGCGCCGGAGCCCCTCTCGCGCCTCCGGGCCTGGCCACTGCGGAGGACGTGCCCCCCCTCCCCCGCCGAAGCTGAGGATCCGCGGACGGCGGTAGCGGGCCCCCATGGGGAGGCTGTGGATTCGTGCCGGGGATCGGAGGTGAGGGGGTGCGCTCGAGCACCGGCCCCCCCCCTGCCTCTAGCTGCTACCCGGGTGAGTGGCCCCCGCCGCCGAGGGACGGTGGGGCGAGTGCCCGTCCGGAAGGATCCCCCCCCACTGTGGGGATCAATCCTAAGTGTAAGGGGGACAAGGGGACAGGAGCTGCAACCCCCCCGTCGAGGGTCCCAGGGCTCGGGTCCGTGGGGGGAAAAAAAGAAAAAAAAAAAAAAAAAAAAAGAAGAAGAAGAAAGGACGGGCCCCGGCTGGCCACAGTGACCCCGATATAGGGTGTGAGGCCCCCGCCGGGCAACGGTGGGGCGTGTGCCCGCCCTCAGTGAGGTGAAGCCTGCTCCCCGAGGTACGGGGCCCATCTCACGGAAGCGCCTGCGGCCCGTGCCGGGGAGGCCTCCCCTCCCCCCCCCCGAGGGGGGCGCAAAAGGCGGACCCCCTGCCCCCGGGTCATACACCGGATGAGCTGGAGAGAGACTTTGCAGGGGTACCGCTTTCAAGAAGCCAAGAGGGGCAACAACGGTTTGGGCCTCAAAAGAACCATGGCCCAGTCGGAGGATGCGGCTCCCCCCCCCCGTCAGCTATGGAGAGGGGCTTCGCCTCGATCCTGCAAGAAATCAGGGACATGCGCTCTGACATAGCCCAAAAACTCGAGAAAATGGACCAGAGGGTGGAAAAGGTCGAAGACAGATTTCTCCAGGTTGAGACCAATCAATCCTCATCAGTGACCCAAGACATACAATTTAAGGTGAGGCTGGAGGCCCTGGAAAAGAGAGAAGAGGAGAGAGCCCGACAGATGGACGATTTTGAGAATAGGGAGAGAAGGAATAACCTCAGAATCTTCGGGGTGCCGGAGTTGGAAGGAGAGACAGAGAGGGACGTCATCAGAGCAGTGCAGGACATCATCACCCTCCTATTCGCCGAAGAGATGACCACAGAACCTACGTTTGACAGGGTGCATAGGGCGGGGGGCAGACCGGGGGGCCCCCGGTCGATACTGGTCAGGTTCCACTACTACTCGGAGAAAACGAAGGTGCTGGAGGAAGCCAGGAAGGCCAGAAATATCACCTACAACAATGCTCAGGTCTCAATATTCCAGGACCTTTCCGCCTACACGCTAGCCAAGCGGAGAATGTGTCGCCTGCTCACGCAGTTACTCAAGGAGAAGGGAGTACGATACAGATGGGGCTACCCCTTCTCCCTGACTTTCGAATACATGGGCCAAAGAACTACCCTGGTTACTGAAGAGGACATCCGGGGAGCCCTGCTAGAGTATGCGACGGACACGAATGACCGGAGGGGCCCGTCGGGGCCGGAGAGGGCAGGACCTAGTGGACCCGGCCCGTCGGGGGAAAGGAGGAGGCGGACCGGCGCACGAAAGTTCAGAAAAATGAAAACGCCTTCACCGGCTAAAGACGGGGAGAGGAGAGACCCGGATGACTAGGAAAGGGATCGCTGCACACAGGTTGGGACAGCTCAGTCAGGTGCATGTGGGTGTACCGATTCCTACGCCCCGACGAACAGCAAGTATACGGGATGTATTGAAGGGGTGGGGCCCTGGGGGGCCCGGGGGGCTCAGGAGGAACAGCTTCCAAAACGATCGGCCCGGCCAGGGGAGCGGGCTGGTGGTTCGGCCAAAAGCCAGATATGGCGGGACAACTTGGCTGGACGCCGGGGAGGGGGGAGGGGGTTAACGCGGGAGTTGGGGGGTTTCAGTTTGGGGGGGGGTCCGGGGGGCAGTTGGGGAATAGTTACAGGCCCCCCGGATGGGGTGGGGAGGGGGGGGTGCAAAGGATCCAACCATGGGAGTATCCAAACATAGGTGGTGTAGGTGAGCCGACACGGAGAGCGGAGCCGCTAGATGACGGCTGAGGGTCTGCCGGCCCTGGGGGTGGGCACTCTCAATGTACGGGGCCTGAACACCCCCACGAAGAGGTCCCTGGTCACTAGAGAATTCAGAAGGGCCGGTCTTGATATCCTCTTCCTGCAAGAGACTCACTGGGCAAGAGGAAAGGAACCCACGATGAGGGGGGGAGGTATAGGAGAGGTGTTCTGCGCATCCCACAGGTCCAAGAAGAGGGGGGTGGCCATCCTTCTGGGGAGAAACATGGGCTTTGTAAAAGAGGAAATAGTGAAAGACCCGGAAGGCCGATTCCTGCTGGTGCGAGGATCCCTACAGGACTCACCGCTCACCCTGGCGGGGATTTACGGTCCCAATGAGGGCCAGGCCCAGTTTTGGGAGCGAGTGGCGGAGAAACTCAAGCTCTTTGTCCGGGGGGGGTTGGTGGTGGGCGGTGATTTCAACATGGTAATCGACCCCGACTTAGACAGAAGGCGTGTTGGCCCTCAGCTCTCCAGGCCCACGGATGTCCACATGGCCCGGTCCTTCCGGAAGGTTAACGCAGAGCTGGGCTTGGTGGACACACTCCCCTCGCCCGGAACGGGTACTCCTTCCTACACATATTATTCGTCCACCCACTCGTCCTTTTCTAGAATTGACTACATTCTGGTGGACGAGTCCCTGCACTCGTATGTCTCGGGCCACAAAGTCGACCCCATCCCCTGGTCGGACCACGACCTGGTTCGAACCACCATTGCAAGGGGCTGGCTAAGTGACCGCAGAGGGAGATGGAGATGTAACGATTCCCTGCTGAAAGATGAGGTCCGTGCCCAGGAGGTGCTAGAGGCTATTACGGAATTCTTTGAATTTAACGACAACGGCGAGGTGGGCCCACACACCCTATGGGACGCCTTCAAGGCCACAATAAGGGGCTCTCTCATTAAAATGAGCGCTCAGGCCAAAAGAGTGAGGGAAGCCCAGGAGAAAGCCCTGAGGGGGAAAATTGCCCAACTGCAACCGGTGGGGCCCCGAGCGGCCCCCTTGGATCACGGACGGCTCGAATCACTAGCCGACTATCGGCTCCAGCTGCGAGACCTCCTCCTACACAAAATGGAGCGAGGCCTCCAACTGGTCAAGCAGAAGTATTACGAAAAGGGGGACAAAGAGGACAGAATCCTAGCCTGGAAACTGAGGGAGGTCCAGAGGGAAAGAATGGTAAAGGCAGTGAGGAGTGAGGAGGGGACCATGGGCCATGACACTCCCCACAAAGGAGAGGCCTTCCGGAGATATTATGAAAAACTCTATACCTCGGAATGTGACGGGCGGGAAGAGGAGATAGAGGGGTTTCTCAACTCGGTCTGGATACCGGCCCTGTCCGGGGAGATGGCCGAGTGACTGGAGGGGCTGGTGACCGAGGAGGAGGTGGGCAATGCTATTAGCGGGATGAAGGCGGGGACCTCCCCTGGGGAAGATGGCTTCACAGTGTCCTTCTATAAACGGTACCGCTCTACTCTGGCCCCACACTTAGCAAAGGTTTTCAATGCAGTATTAGAGGGGGGGACCCTCCCGGACTCCATGATGGAGGCCATAATTGTCGTCCTTCCCAAGGAAGGTAAGGACCCCACTGATTGTTCCTCATATCGCCCTATATCTCTACTAAACGTTGATGTCAAGGTCCTTGCCAAAATCATTGGGAAACGGATGGAGAAGATTCTGCCGACACTGATCCATGGAGACCAGGTGGGGTTTGTAAGGGGTAGGCAGGGCTCAGACAACATCCGTAAAACTATAAACTTGATCCACCACGCCCAGAACTCCGATCTTGACGCGAGCCTCATCTCTCTGGACTCGGAGAAAGCGTTCGACCGGGTCGAATGGCGATATATGGAGCTACTCCTCCAGAGAATGGGATTCGGTGCACACATCAGGGGTTGGGTGACGGCTCTTTACAGAGCTCCGAAGGCCAGGGTACAAGTGAACGGCAGGCTGTCGGACCCCTTCTTCCTCTCTCGGGGCACGAGACAGGGTTGTCCACTGTTCCCCCTGTTGTATATCCTTACAATGGAACCCTTGGCCATAGCGGTGAGGTCGCACCCGGAGATCAGAGGGATAATGAGGGGGGAGGTGGAATTCAAGCTCTCCCTGTTCGCCGATGACATCCTGGCGTACCTGGTGGACCCCGGAGCCTCCCCCCCCCCTCCTGTCCCTGGTGAAAGCATTTGGGCACTTCTCGGGGCTAAAAATTAACGCTTCCAAATCGGTCCTTCTCCCCATGCGGGTAAACGATCCGGCTCTGGACCCCGTGGGAACTTTTCATGGGATCACAGTGGGCAGGGTTTCTATACGCTACCTGGGAGTCCTCCTCACCAGAGACTTATCCCAACTGTCCCCCGCTAACTATGACCCGGCCCTGGCTAGCATTACCAGGGACCTCAGAAGGTGGAGCTCTATGATCTTGTCTTGGTACGGCCGCATGACGGCAGTAAAGATGAACGTGCTGCCGCGCCTGCTGTATCTCTTTACCTCTCTCCCATCCAACATTCCCGACCACCTCATGAGGACACTACAGAATGCGGTCCGAGAGTTTATCTGGCAGGGTAGGACCCCGAGGACTGCGAGGGCGGTCTTGACCTTGCCGAGGGAGGAGGGAGGGTTCGGCTTGCCTGACTTCCAGCTCTATTTCCGAGCCGCCCAGTTGCGAGTCCTCCTGGAGCACATGAGGGAGGGGATGGGCACCTACTGGTCTTACCTGGAGGACATGGACGCTCACCCCCTCAAGGTACGCAATCTTCTCTGGGCGCCACACAAGTTCATCCCGAACAGATTGAAATCCCATCCCACCTTGGGCGTCCTTTGGGCAGTCTGGAGGGAGGGCCCCCAGACGGCGCACCTAACGACGTGGCCATCCCCAATGTCCTCTCTCTGGGGACACCCGTTCAGATTAGGTAACAGGGGTTTTTCCAAGGCACAGGCATGGTCTGATTCGGGTCTGGAGTGGGTGGGACAGCTGTTCCGGGAGGGGGAATTCCTGCCCTATGAGGACCTAAGGGACGCCATTGGGCGGGGGTCTCTTTCCGTGTTTGAGTATCTACGCTTGAAGGGAATCCTCGGCGACCAATCATGGGGAGAGAACTTGAGGAGGCAGTTGACCCCCTTTGAGAAGTTCCTTGATATGGCGACCTCAAGAAAGGGAGCCGTCTCCGGAATGTATAGAATCCTCAACACTGTGAATTTGGTAGAACGGAGGGGCTTTCGTTCATATTGGAACGATCTCGCAGGGGAGGTGATTTCGGAAGACGCTTGGGCAAGGATCTTCAAAATTGCTTTTCACGGTAATTTGTACACGGCAGATATGGAACATAACTTTAAGATCCTGCAGGGATGGCACAGGGACCCTGTGAAACTGTCTAAAATGTTTACGGCGGTGTCCCCCGATTGCCCGAGGGGCTGCGGCCAGTGGGGCTCACGAGGCCACATGTGGTGGCACTGCCAGAAGGTGCAAGCATACTGGGCAGAGGTGAGGGGCTGGATGGCTGAGGTCACAGAGGAACTGCTTCCCCAGGACCCCCTGACGGTGCTGTTGGGCCTCCCGCCAGAGACCTCGGACCTCTACAGGTACCCCAGAATGTGGGAAACGATGCTACGGGCGGGGAGAGTGGCATTGGCACAGAAATGGAAGAGCCCGGAGACCCCGTCCAAGGCTGACTGGCTAAAGAAATTGAAAAACTTGTTTTTAATGGACAAACTAACGGCCATGGTGAACAATGATTCTGGGTCATTCCTTGAAAATTGGCAGGGGGTAAGGGAGGCCTGGGGATGGGATGTGCACTGAGGCCTGAGGGGGGGCCGAGCGGGGCTCGGGGGGACTAAGCCGAAAGACTGTACCATAAAGTACCAGGGACCCCATGGACGGAATGGGCGCCCACGGCCCGGGGACATTCGGTCGGCCGTCGGCCACCAGAGAATGCCGATGCTCACACTCACTACCAAAGTAATGGACGCAAAAGAAAAGTCCAAATCTCCCTATGTCATGGTTCGAGTTGGTAAAACGAGGGGTGGGGGGAGGGGGGTTTGAAGGGGGGGCGGTTGGGTGGGGGGGGGGAGTTTGCTGGGCAAGTGCATCGTGAACAACTGAGGATTACAAACACTGCCTGCTTGTTATATTCTTTAAAATGCCAATAAAACCAAAGTTTTAAAAAAAAAAGAAGTCCTCTCACCCATGCGGGCTAAAGTAGTCATGTCTCGGGGATGGTCTGCAGTCCTCTCACCCATTCCGGCTAAAAGTAATCATGTCTCGGGAACGGTCACAAGTCCTCTCACCCATGCACGCTAAAGTAGTCATGTCTCGGGGATGGTCACAAGTTCTTTCACCCATGCGGGCTAAAGTAGTCATGTCTCGGGAATGGTCCCAAGTCCTCTCACCCATGCGGGCTAAAGTAGACATGTCTTGGGAATGGTCCCAAGTCCTCTCACCTATGCGGGCTAAAGTAATCATGTCTTGGGGATGGTCACAAGTCCTCTCACCCATGTGGGCTAAAGTAGTCATGTCTTGGGGATGGTCCCAAGTCATCTCACCCATGAGGGCTAAAATAGTCATGTCTCGGGGATGGTCCCAAGTCATCTCACCCATGAGGGCTAAAGTAGTCATGTCTCGGGATGGTCACAAGTCCTCTCACCTACGCAGGCTAAAGTAGACACGTCTCGGGAATGGTCCCAAGTCCTCTCACCCATGCGGGCTAAAGTAGTCATGTCTCTGGGAGGGTATGCACTCCTCTCACGCATGCGGGCTAAAGTAGTCATGTCTTGGGGATGGTCCCAAGTCATCTCACCCATGAGGGCTAAAGTAGTCATGTCTCGGGATGGTCTGCAGTCCTCTCACCCATGCGGGCTAAAGTAGTCATGTCTCAGGGATGGTCACAAGTCCTCTCACCCACGCAGGCTAAAGTAGACACGTCTCGGGAATGGTCCCAAGTCCTCTCACCCATGCGGGCTAAAGTAGTCATGTCTCTGGGAGGGTATGCACTCCTCTCACCCATGCTGGCTAAAGTAGTCATGTCTTGGGGATGGTCCCAAGTCATCTCACCCATGAGGGCTTAAGTAGTCATGTCTCTGAGAGGGTATGCACTCCTCTCACCCATGCGGGCTAAAGTAGTCATGTCTCGGGGATGGTCTGCAGTCCTCTCACCCACGCAGGCTAAAGTAGACACGTCTCAGGGATGGTCACAAGTCCTCTCACCCACGCAGGCTAAAGTAGACACGTCTCGGGAATGGTCCCAAGTCCTCTCACCCACGCAGGCTAAAGTAGTCATGTCTCTGGGAGGGTATGCACTCCTCTCACCCATGCTGGCTAAAGTAGTCATGTCTTGGGGATGGTCCCAAGTCATCTCACCCATGAGGGCTTAAGTAGTCATGTCTCTGAGAGGGTATGCACTCCTCTCACCCATGCGGGCTAAAGTAGTCATGTCTCGGGGATGGTCTGCAGTCCTCTCACCCACGCAGGCTAAAGTAGACACGTCTCGGGAATGGTCCCAAGTCCTCTCACCTATGCCGGCTAAAGTAATCATGTCTTGGGGATGGTCACACGTCCTCTCACCCATGTGGGCTAAAATAGTCATGTCTCGGGGATGGTCACAAGTCCTCTCACCCATGCACGCTAAAGTAGTCATGTCTCGGGGATGGTCACAAGTTTTTTCACCCATGCGGGCTAAAGTAGTCATGTCTCGGGGATCGTCATAAGTCCTCTCAACCATGCGGGCTAAAGTAGTCATGTCTCGGGAATGGTCCCAAGTCCTCTCACCCATGCCGGCTAAAGTAGACATGTCTCGGGAATGGTCCCAAGTCCTCTCACCTATGCGGGCTAAAGTAGTCATGTCTCTGGGAGGGTATGCACTCCTCTCACCCATGCGGGCTAAAGTAGTCATGTCTTGGGGATGGTCTGCAGTCCTCTCACCCATGCAGGCTAAAGTAGACACGTCTCGGGAATGGTCCCAAGTTCTCTCACCTATGCCGGCTAAAGTAATCATGTCTCGGGGATGGTCACACGTCCTCTCACCCATGTGGGCTAAAATAGTCATGTCTCGGGGATGGTCCCAAGTCATCTCACCCATGAGGGCTAAAGTAGACACGTCTCAGGAATGGTCCAAAAGTCCTCTCACCTAAGCGGGCTAAAGTAGTCATGTCTCTGGGAGGGTATGCACTGCTCTCACCCATGCGGGCTAAAGTAGTCATGTCTCGGGGATGGTCACAAGTCCTGTCACCAATGCGGGCTAAAGTAATCATGTCTCAGGGATGGTCCCAAGTCCTCTCACCCATGCTGGCTAAAGTAATCATGTCTCGGGACAGTCAGAAGTCCTCTCACCCATGCGGGCTAAAAGTAATCATGTCTCGGGAACGGTCACAAGTCCTCTCACCCATGCGCACTAAAGTAGTCATGTCTCGGGATGGTCACAAGCTCTCTCACCCATGCGGGCTAAAGTAGTCATGTCTCGGGGATGGTCATAAGTCCTCTCAACCATGCGGGCTAAAGTAGTCATGTCTCGGGAATGGTCCCAAGTCCTCTCACCCATGCGGGCTAAAGTAGACATGTCTCGGGAATGGTCCCAAGTCCTCTCACCTATGCGGGCTAAAGTAATAATGTCTTGGGGATGGTCACAAGTCCACTCACCCATGCGGGCTAAAGTAGTCATGTCTCGGGAATGGTCATAAGTCCTCTCACCCATGCGGGCTAAAGTAGTCATGTCTCTGGGAGGGTATGCACTCCTCTCACCCATGCGGGCTAAAGTAGTCATGTCTCGGGGATGGTCTGCAGTCCTCTCACCCATTCCGGCTAAAAGTAATCATGTCTCGGGAACGGTCACAAGTCCTCTCACCCATGCACGCTAAAGTAGTCATGTCTCGGGGATGGTCACAAGTTCTTTCACCCATGCGGGCTAAAGTAGTCATGTCTCGGGAATGGTCCCAAGTCCTCTCACCCATGCGGGCTAAAGTAGACATGTCTTGGGAATGGTCCCAAGTCCTCTCACCTATGCGGGCTAAAGTAATCATGTCTTGGGGATGGTCACAAGTCCTCTCACCCATGTGGGCTAAAGTAGTCATGTCTTGGGGATGGTCCCAAGTCATCTCACCCATGAGGGCTAAAATAGTCATGTCTCGGGGATGGTCCCAAGTCATCTCACCCATGAGGGCTAAAGTAGTCATGTCTCGGGATGGTCACAAGTCCTCTCACCTACGCAGGCTAAAGTAGACACGTCTCGGGATTGGTCCCAAGTCCTCTCACCCATGCGGGCTAAAGTAGTCATGTCTCTGGGAGGGTATGCACTCCTCTCACGCATGCGGGCTAAAGTAGTCATGTCTTGGGGATGGTCCCAAGTCATCTCACCCATGAGGGCTAAAGTAGTCATGTCTCGGGATGGTCTGCAGTCCTCTCACCCATGCGGGCTAAAGTAGTCATGTCTCAGGGATGGTCACAAGTCCTCTCACCCACGCAGGCTAAAGTAGACACGTCTCGGGAATGGTCCCAAGTCCTCTCACCCATGCGGGCTAAAGTAGTCATGTCTCTGGGAGGGTATGCACTCCTCTCACCCATGCTGGCTAAAGTAGTCATGTCTTGGGGATGGTCCCAAGTCATCTCACCCATGAGGGCTTAAGTAGTCATGTCTCTGAGAGGGTATGCACTCCTCTCACCCATGTGGGCTAAAGTAGTCATGTCTCGGGGATGGTCTGCAGTCCTCTCACCCACGCAGGCTAAAGTAGACACGTCTCGGGAATGGTCCCAAGTCCTCTCACCTATGCCGGCTAAAGTAATCATGTCTTGGGGATGGTCACACGTCCTCTCACCCATGTGGGCTAAAATAGTCATGTCTCGGGGATGGTCACAAGTCCTCTCACCCATGCACGCTAAAGTAGTCATGTCTCGGGGATGGTCACAAGTTTTTTCACCCATGCGGGCTAAAGTAGTCATGTCTCGGGGATCGTCATAAGTCCTCTCAACCATGCGGGCTAAAGTAGTCATGTCTCGGGAATGGTCCCAAGTCCTCTCACCCATGCGGGCTAAAGTAGACATGTCTCGGGAATGGTCCCAAGTCCTCTCACCTATGCGGGCTAAAGTAGTCATGTCTCTGGGAGGGTATGCACTCCTCTCACCCATGCGGGCTAAAGTAGTCATGTCTTGGGGATGGTCTGCAGTCCTCTCACCCATGCAGGCTAAAGTAGACACGTCTCGGGAATGGTCCCAAGTCCTCTCACCTATGCCGGCTAAAGTAATCATGTCTCGGGGATGGTCACACGTCCTCTCACCCATGTGGGCTAAAATAGTCATGTCTCGGGGATGGTCCCAAGTCATCTCACCCATGAGGGCTAAAGTAGACACGTCTCAGGAATGGTCCCAAGTCCTCTCACCTAAGCGGGCTAAAGTAGTCATGTCTCTGGGAGGGTATGCACTGCTCTCACCCATGCGGGCTAAAGTAGTCATGTCTCGGGGATGGTCACAAGTCCTGTCACCAATGCGGGCTAAAGTAATCATGTCTCAGGGATGGTCCCAAGTCCTCTCACCCATGCTGGCTAAAGTAATCATGTCTCGGGACAGTCAGAAGTCCTCTCACCCATGCGGGCTAAAAGTAATCATGTCTCGGGAACGGTCACAAGTCCTCTCACCCATGCGCACTAAAGTAGTCATGTCTCGGGGATGGTCACAAGCTCTCTCACCCATGCGGGCTAAAGTAGTCATGTCTCGGGGATGGTCATAAGTCCTCTCAACCATGCGGGCTAAAGTAGTCATGTCTCGGGAATGGTCCCAAGTCCTCTCACCCATGCGGGCTAAAGTAGACATGTCTCGGGAATGGTCCCAAGTCCTCTCACCTATGCGGGCTAAAGTAATAATGTCTTGGGGATGGTCACAAGTCCACTCACCCATGCGGGCTAAAGTAGTCATGTCTCGGGAATGGTCATAAGTCCTCTCACCCATGCGGGCTAAAGTAGTCATGTCTCTGGGAGGGTATGCACTCCTCTCACCCATGCGGGCTAAAGTAGTCATGTCTCGGGGATGGTCACAAGTCCTCTCACCCAAGCGGGCTAAATTAGTCATGTCTCGGGATGGTCCCAAGTCCTCTCACGCAGGCTAAAGTAATCATGTCTCGGGACAGTCAGAAGTCCTCTCACCCATGCGGGCTAAAGTAGTCATGTCTCGGGGATGGTCTGCAGTCCTCTAACCCATGATGGCTAAAAGTAATCATGTCTCGGGAATGGTCCCAAGTCCTCTCACCTATGCGGGCTAAAGTAATCATGTCTCGGGGATGGTCACAAGTCCTCTCACCCATATGGGCTAAAATAGTCATGTCTCGGGGATGGTCCCAAGTCATCTCACCCATGAGGGCTAAAGTAGACACGTCTCGGGAATGGTCCCAAGTCCTCTCACCCATGCGGGCTAAAGTAGTCATGTCTCTGGGAGGGTTGCACTCCTCTCACCCATGCGGGCTAAAGTAGTCATGTCTTGGGGATGGTCACAAGTCCTGTCACCAATGCGGGCTAAAGTATTCATGTCTCAGGGATGGTCCCAAGTCCTCTCACCCATGCGGTCTAAAGTAATCATGTCTCGGGACTGTCAGAAGTCCTCTCACCCATGCAGGCTAAAGTAATCATGTCTCAGGGATGGTCCCAAGTCCTCTCACCCATGCGGGCTAAAGTAATCATGTCTCGGGACAGTCAGAAGTCCTCTCACCCATGCGCGCTAAAGTAGTCATGTCTCGGGGATGGTCACAAGTTCTCTCACCCATGCGGGCTAAAGTAGTCATGTCTCGGGGATGGTCATAAGTCCTCTGAACCATGCGGGCTAAAGTAGTCATGTCTCGGGAATGGTCCCAAGTCCTCTCACCAATGCGGGCTAAAGTAGTCGTGTCTCTGGGAGGGTATGCACTCCTCTCACCCATGCGGGCTAAAGTAGTCATGTCTCGGGGATGGTCACAAGTCCTGTCACCAATGCGGGCTAAAGTAATCATGTCTCAGGGATGGTCCCAAGTCCTCTCACCCATGCGGGCTAAAGTAATCATGTCTCTGGGAGGGTATGCACTCCTCTCACCCATGCGGGCTAAAGTAGTCATGTCTCGGGGATGGTCACAAGTCCTCTCACCCATGCGGGCTAAAGTAGTCATGTCTCGGGGATGGTCTGCAGTCCTCTCACCCATGCAGGCTAAAATAGTCATGTCTCGGGGATGGTCACAAGTCCTGTCACCAATGCGGCCTAAAGTAATCATGTCTCAGGGATGGTCCCAAGTTCTCTCACCCATGCTGGCTAAAGTAATCATGTCTCAGGGATGGTCATAAATCCTCTCACCCATGCAGGGTAAAGTAGTCATGTCTCGGGGATGGTCTGCAGTCCTCTCTCCCATGCGGGCTAAAGTAGTCATGTCTCTGGGATGGTCTCAAGTCCTCTCACCCATGCCGGCTAAAAGTAATCATGTCTCGGGGATGGTCACAAGTCCTCTCACCCATGCGGGCTAAAGTAGTCATGTCTCAGGGATGGTCACAAGTCCTCTCACCCATGCAGCCTAAAGTAGTCATGTCTCGGGGATGTTCTGCAGTCCTCTCACCCATGCGGGCTAAAGTAATCATGTCTCGGAGATGGTCACAAGCCTTGCCTGCTGTCCAGCACAGGTCCTTTAGAAATACATACAGTGAGGTACTTCCATACGCTCCATAACACAATGCACAACCCTAAACCATTCTTTCTGATTGGAATTAGCACCCAATGTATTCAGTATGACAATTGATTCTGGATGGACACTACGCCAGTGCTGATATTTTTAACAAACCTTACATTTCTCAAAAAGGGTGGTGTTTCCTAAAGCCGGTTCATGTCTGTGCTTTTAACTCCAGGAATCTGCAATGACTTTTCTGTAAAATCTACCGTCCAAGTGATGATTTCTGAAGGTCTGATAAGGAGTTCATGCATTATCTGTCATGATGCACATAAGAGTCTTTGCAGATCCAGCTTTGACTCATTTGTAATTCTCGTCTAGGTCCAATTAGAGCTGTTCCTCCTATGGGATAAAGAGACTGGGGTTGTCCTATGGAGAAAAAAAAGATCCTGATCATTTTCAAAATCCCAAGTTATTTTGACGAAGATACCGGGAGGCACGAGGCACGAAGTACAGAAAAGTATGCGATGTGACTGGTTTGCCTGAACGTTTCCATGCCCGGCCCCAGCAAACCAATCAGGCTTCTGAAAAGTTACCTCTTTCCTTAAGCCTCACTTCAGTCCAGATTTAGGGGATAGAGATAAAGACCTACCACAATCTAAAGTGCATCGCTTGTCAGTAAGGGACACATTCTGGAATTCTGCCTGCCCGTCCCTCGGCACACTCCACAGCCACATCATTTGAGAATCTTGTTCCAAATTAAGGAACATGAGGATAATACGTTTTTACACCACTTGACATACTTTAGCAGGTTTTCAGTGGCACCACAGGAAGCTATTAAATGATGCCCTGCAGAGGAGAGACACCAGGACATCCTTACAACTCGTCAATGTGACAGGCTCAAGGATCTGGTCCTGGAAGAGGGGGTGAGGGGGTGAGGACCACTCTCAACCTGGGCCAGGAGACCTACCAGGTTGAATAAGACTAGTTCTTCCCCACTAGCGGGGTCTGTGAGGGTGTGTGAGTTGGGAGGAGACATGTCTGTCTCTTCTTTATGTGTCTGGCTAAGAGAATCGAGTACCGACTTTTCTCTCCTCATAGCTGTAATGCACTCTGTTGGCCGGTTTCATTCTGATTGTCCAGTGTGACTACATCACCTTGGAGGCCTGGCGTTGGAGGAGAGAGCAAGCAACCTATCTGGGAGAGAGCTATTGAGGAACAGCAGGACTGCGGTGCAATCCACACCGCAAATTGGGAATCGTCACACTCTTCATGAATAGGACATGTCCTGAGGAAATGAGCATACCTTCACCAGGACCATGGAGCAGTATGACCATCAATCCAGCAATCCTAATGCTCAATTTACTCCTAATTCAAACTTTGGTAATGATAACACTTCCAATGAGCCACAATTGTACAAAGGTTATGGACTTTCAAACTATGTAATTGATTATGTTGTTGTTGAGCCGCCATTTCCAAACATCGTCAGACCCACGTAGGGGGCATAAAACCCATTGTATGTGTTTGTGTTCTTGTAAAGCAGCTTCTGGGTAGCAGGAAGTCAGTGGTAGGGAAGAGGAACCAGCTGAGGGAGAGAACCAATGGAAGGGGAAGGGGAAGATAAGAGGCAGAGGAAACCAGGCAGTGTGGGTTTCATGGGTGAAGTCAAGTGAGGAGAAGGACCAACAGGCCCAGCAGAGGAAGGATTGTACAGAGGAGTATGGAGGCGAATTACTGACAGAGGTATTGGTTGGTGAGAGAAAGTGGTACTTGGGTGTGAGAGTTTGTGCAAGTGAGTGAGTGAGACTAATAAAGCGAGAGTGGCGAAAGAGAGTGAATGGGAAGGTGACTAGGAGAGTGAAAAGAGGGTGACCGAGCGAGAAGTTGTGAGTGTACTGTAGTGTAGGAGTGGGGAGAGCAGTAGAGAGACAAGGGAAGAGCAGTAAAGAGATGGGGAGAGAAAGAGTAAAGATTAGAACATTGGAGGGACAGAGGGGAAGCGTGAGAGAGGGAAAGATAAAGAAGAGTGATAGAAAGAGAAGGTAGTAGAGCAGAAGAAGACATGGGGAGGAAGGATAGAACACCAGAGGGAGGAGTAGAAGAGCATTTAAGAAAAATAGCAATTTGGAAATGGATGGATTGAAAGGCACCTCTTCTTGTAACATTCAAATTGTGCGACCTAGTTTAGGATTTATTTAAATGGTTCCCCAAGGGAGAGCGAGAGAAAGGGAGTTAGGCCGTAGGTCATCACTACCAGTCAGTCAGTTATTATACAGGTGGGGCTACCCATCTCTGGTGACCATCCCAGGGTATATGGATGCCTGGGCTGGGGAGTGAACTGCCATTGGAAATGAGAAGGAGAGGGGCAGCCCTTGGTGAAAGCCTTATCATGTATTAAAAAAGAAAAGAAAACAACCTTTAACTATCTTCAAGAGTTGGTGTGTTCCTGTGGCCACTTGTGGCACATGACATCATGGAAGTCATCCAGCCAGGATGCAGTGGCAGCACGCATGAGAGAAAAATTAATGAGAAATCAGAGACAGGAAATTCCTTGGTGATTGCAAATACTGAGCCTTCTGACCAAGAGATCTGAAAGATATTATTAGAATTGGAATTTCTTAGACTTGAACCCCTGCCAGAAGAACCAGAAGACCCCTGGTAATCAGCCATGTGGGACAACACTCAAGCGCAAACTAACTCCCGGAAGAATCCACTACCCTGGCTGAGGAACCATAGAAGAGCTTACTATAACAGATACCGGAGGCTCAGGAAAGAACTTGCCAATGAAGACCCTCAAGCCAGTAGAAGTGGATTACTAAGGTTTTAAAGCACCTCTGAATTCCAACAGTGAAGAAACCCCATAGATTCCGATGAAGAGGAAGAGGAGGAGGCAGACTTCACAGCTACACCACGTGACACAGATGCCAGGAAGAAGTCTCCACAGCAAACCCGATGGAGGACTTATTGTGGGCTGTGGTGGATGGCCAACTATCATGAATAGACTCCTGTGGCTTCACTGGGGGGCTGTTACTGAGAGACTGGAATAGATAGCAGTGCCACCTGCAAACCTACACACATTGAGCAATGGGGAGGATCCAGCAGCCTTTTTCAAGGACTATGAGGGGCTGGCCGAGACAGCAGGCTGGCATCAAGATTGATGGGGCTGGTATATTAGCCTGTTTTTAATAGAAGAACAGCCCTCAACCCTTATGGCAGTACCCCCTATGCAAAATTGAATCAGATGATCGTGGAGAGACTGGGTCAGGATGGGGAACACTACAGAATACATTTTAGACATCTGTTTGCGACAACTGAAAACTTCATGGCAGATGTCATACAGAGATTGGGACCTGCTAAACAAATGATTAAACAGTAAGACCTATGTAGAAGACAAGGGCATGGTTTGTCCTGGAGCAGTTTAATTCCCTGCACCCATATGGGTTACCTATCTCTAGTCACCATTCTGGGATTGGCGAAGCCTGCGCTAGGGAGACAACAGCCCAGTGGAGACGAGTGAGAGAGGGATGACCCTTACTGAGCCCCATCACAGTTATTTCAAATAAAACTCTTGAACTATCTTTGAGAAGCGGTGTGTTCCGGACTCCATCTATGCCATCGGTTCCTGTGCAAGTATGACCTGACTGCATGAAGTACCTTTAGACTGAGGACTCCTGCATAGGATCATGTACCAATGAAGGCATGCAATTAATATCTACAATTTAAGAATAATAAACATTAGGCATGATATTCCTGCATTCAGGTGTTAAAGGATTCTCAGTCTGTAGCATCCAATGTTCTCCTGCAATAATCGACAAAAAAGTTTTTCACAAGCTTCCCCAAACACTGCCGGCCATATTACATAACGGGAATACGATTACTGCTGGTGTTAACTGTCAATTACTGATATTACCATTACAGAAGCAGAAATGAGTGTCCACTACTAAAACTGCCTCTGCTGGGTTACCACTGGTAGTAAATACCATTATGGGTAATTAACGCTGGTACTAAAAATTACAGTCAGCAGAAATGCATTACTGCTCGGAAACACCTTTATGAAACAAAATAACAGCAGGACCTGGCCAGATTTTTTTTTTTAAATATAATTTTTATTGTCATTTTTAGGTTATTACAACAAACATATTGTTTCAAATCGGTTCCATTCCCTTAAAGAACATTCTAACAATAACCCTTCGCCACCCACCCCCAACCCTGACTCCCCCATACCCAGTGATCGAGTATCAATTTCAAAATTGTCTTGCAGACCCACAATATATATTTTCATACTCGGACTGTCCGATAGTCTAGTGCACACATAGTCTTGGGCTCGACTTAATGGCGCCCCATGAGGGGGCGCATGCCTTGTTCGATTAGTGTCTGTGATGTCCCAACCTCATCATGCCCTGAGGCATGGGCAGGTCGGCGGGCCAAGGTTACACCCCTCAGGCTGGGCGCTCGTATTTTTCAAAGAAGGGGAGCCAGAGTTCCTCAATGTTGGATCTAGATTCATCCAGGACGTGAGTTAGGAACTCCATGTCGTATATCGCCGGAACTTTCGTGACCCATTCCTTCTCCTCGGGCATGTGTGGGTTCTTCCATTTCTGGGCCAGGCAGCTCCTGGCCGCCACCAGCATAACCTGTAGCATGTGACCCTGGGTGTCCTCCTGATCATCTCCTACCTTGATACCAAAGAGAAGCAACCAGGGGCATAGGGGTCTACTGACTCCATCCATCCCCCTGATCGAGGACAGGACCTCTCCCCAATATGATTGCACCCTAGGACAAGACCACCACATGTGCATGTAGTCACCTTTTGCTTTTCAGCATTTCCAACAGTGAGGGTCGTATCCCGGGCTCATTCTGGATATCCTCTGTGGAGGGTAGTGCCATCTGTGTAGGACCTTTAGAGCTTGATGTCTATACTGGGGGGATGTCGTTGAACGGTGGGCCCGGATGCACATTTTTGGCCACCTTTTGTCATCTATAGCCATACCCAGGTCTTTTTCCCATTGTGTCCGTGCCGGCGGGGGGTCCCTTGGTATCGAGAACAAAAGGAGCTTATATAAACAGGATATGACCCCCCTGGAACATCGAGTGGAGATGATCATTTTCTCGAAGTCCGTGAGGTCCCTCCTGAGGGTGTCACCCCATGAGGGTTCAGAGAGAACTCCCTTGAGTTGAAGGTAGCAGAAAGGTGATAGCTTGCCCACCCCCAGGGCTGCTTCAAGATCTAGAAGGGGCATGAAGGACCCTCCCACCCACAGGTGGCAATCCCTGACAAGGCCCGCCTCGTACCACTTCTGGTAGGTGGCCGGTTCCGCCACTTTAGCCAAGAACGGCGGAGCCCAAGTACAGCTCAGCAGGGAGGGCCAGGTTGTGAGCCATCTGTAGTAGCTCCCTTCCTTCCAGATGGACCACAGAACTCCCAGTACCGGGTGATCCAGTATCCGCCTGCGGATATGTGCTCTTGGAACCCATAACCACTCGTCGAGCGTGACTGGGATGAACAGCCTATTATCCATTGCCACCCACTGCTTTTCTGACCTAGGGTTAAAGTGATCAACCAGGATCCTCAACTGGGATGCCTTGTAGTACGTGTCAAGATCCGGAAATCCCACCCCTCCGTCTTCCTTTGACCTTGTTAGGATATCATAGGAGATACTGTGTTTCTTTCCAGCCCAGAGGACCTGGGCAGGGTGCGCTTCATTGAGTGTAGGAGTTTTGGGCACCTGAGTGGGGAGCATCTGGAAGAGAAACAGAAATTTAGGGAGTACTACCATTTGATCAGGTTGAGTCATGCCATCCATGAGAACCCCGAGGCCATCCACCTCTCTATATCTCTCTTGACCTCTGTCCACAGTGGGGTGAAGTTGCTCGAGAAGAGGTCAGCCAGGTTGGGTGTGATTTGGATTCCCAGGTGCCGGAACCCATCTCTCTGCAACTGGAAGGGGAGATCCTCCACATATTTTATCTCGGTTTCCGGCAATTGACCCCCTCTAAAAGCCACCGATTTGCCTAGGTTAACCTTGTACCCTGAGAGATCCCCGTAGTGCGCCAAGGCCCGCAACACGTGGGGGATTGTTTGTGACGATTTGGTAACGTAGAGGAGAGCATCGTTAGCGAACAAGCTGATCTTACAATGGAGGTCGCCCATCCGAACTCCAGTGATAGCCTCATTGTTGTTCACCGAGATCGCCCAGGGTTCCACGACGAGGGCGTATATCAAGGGGGATAGTGGGCAGCCCTGTCTTGTTCTCTCCCTAGGGGGAAGGCCTCCGATTCCATCCCATTGGCAACAACCCTGGCCGTGGGAGCGGAATATAATGCCGGCATCCATCCCAACCACCTCTTGCCCATCCCTATTGCCGACAGAACCTCCCCCATGAATGCCCAGCTCACTCTATCGAAGGCCTTCTCTGCATCCAGGGATAGCAGTAGAGACCCCCCGTCCCGGGTTTCCCATGAGTGTAGCACATGCAGGGCTTTGCGCATGCTGTCTGAGGCTTGTCTATTAAGTATGAAGCCCGCCTGATCAGGGTGAACCAGGCAGGGCAGACATTTCTCTAGGCGGGTGGCCAGGATCCTGGCAAAAATGTTGGCGTCGAGGTTCAGGAGAGAAATGGGTCTGTAAGACTCTGTCAGATCCTTTCCTGGCTTGGGGATTACCGTGATGAGGGCCTGCAGGAAGGTGGGGGGGATCATATCTTTATTTCGTATTTGGTTAAACAGTTTGGTTAGGGGCTCTGTCAGTGTGGGCTGGAATTGTTTGTAGAAGTCAGCCGTGTAGCCGTCTCCCCCGGGGCCTTCCCCACTTTCAGTCTTTTGATGGCTGCCTCAACCTCCTCAACAGCTATGTCCCCCTCAAGATCTTGCAATTCAGCCTCTGTTAAGCGGGGTAGCTGGTGTTCCACCAGGTATGCCCGGATCTCCCCCAACGATTCCCCCTCCTGTTTTGCATACAGGTCCCTGTAGAAGTCTGCAAAGGAGCGTACTATCTCTGCCTTTTTGTTGAGCACAACACCCTCCCTGTCCTTAATAGGCCCGAACCTCCACTCCAGTCTACATCCCCTGGCTCTATGCACCAGTAATGTCCCCACCCTGTCTCTCTTTTCATAATACCTTTGTCGTGTATATCTCAGTTTCTTGACCACCTCCCCTATGAGGACTGTATGTAGGGCCTGTCACTTCTCTCGCATTTCTGACAGGAGGGACTCCCTGTCAGCTCCCTCCTGGGTAAGCCTACCCCACAGGATCTTGAGCTCCGTTTGTATCTTGGCCTCAATGAGCCCTCTTTCCCGTTTGGCCTGGCACCCTCAGCTATGAGGAGACCACAAAAGGTGGCCTTTGCCGCCTCCCACACTGTCACCATGTCTCCTCGTTGTCGTTTGTCTTAAAGTGCGCCACCATTTTGCTTCTTAGCAAGTCCATGAAGACTGGATCCCTCAGAAGAGTGTCATTGCACCACCAACGGACTGATCTAGGGGATAGGGGCAGCGACCAACATGCCACTAGGAACGCGTGGTCGGACCATGTTATTGCCTCGACCTTTGGGGTTGTAGCCACCCCACTCCTCTCCTTTGAGGTTAAAAGCAAATCGATTCTAGTGTAGGTGTGGTGCGGGGGGAAAAGAATGTGTATCCCCCCCCGGCTCCGGATGTGCCACTCGCCAAATGTCCTCCCAGTAGTGTTCTCTCAAGAGGGTCTGTAACGCAAGATTATCTTTAGCTATCCCCTTCTGTGCAACCCCTCTCGCCGTCCACCAATCTAGTTTGGGATCTATTATAAGGTTGAAATCACCCACCAGTATCATGGCCCCTTCTGCCCATTCGTCCATTACCCCCAAGTTTTGGGTCAGAAACCCTATCTGGCCTGAGTCGGGTGCATAGAGGGTGGCCAGAGTTATCCTCTCTCCTTCGTAGGTGCCCTTCATCCCCAGGAACCTCCCCCCAAAGCCTCTTTTGGTTTCAATGTTTGAGAGGTGGAATGTTTTACTCAAGAGGATCCCAACCCCCTCCTTTTTCGAGCTTCTGTGGGAGGCCCAGAAATTGGATCCAATTTCCCTCCCCTGTTTATAGTGGGTTTCTTGGAGAAAAAGCGCCATTAGTAGTTGTTTGCGGAACATGTTACTGGTCAATGACCTTTTTTTTGAGAGTTTAGGCCCTTGACATTGAGTGTGCCTATCTTGCCTTCAACCATTTTCGTCGAGGGAGTCCATCTCTTTCTGCACCTTGATGTAGTGCTGGTGTGTGGCCTGCTGTAGAATAAAAGACTCTGGTTCGATCTAGCTAGTCCCAACTCCCCCCGTAGACCCGTCTTGGTGATAACATTTTGGCATCTGCAATGGTCATTCCCCCCTTCCCCCCTGTCCATTTCCCCCCATCCCCTCCATCATGAGCCGTTTGTCCATGTCACCTGATTTCCTTCGGGGACGATCAACGAACCACCAAGGACTCTACCCCAGCCCCGGGTAGTGTAAGCGTGCGGATAACCCATTTCCTTCTTTTCAGTGTATATGTGTTAAACCTTGGAACAAATATGTGGGACGTGACCTTACATCCGAGGCCCCCCACCTTCGCCTGTGTCCTCATACTCGGACCCCCTGTGCGGGTCCGTCGAACAAGTCAATAAACATTTTGAAAAAACAGCAACCAGACCCAGAACCTTGGGGGTCCAACTTGACGCGAACGTGGCGCGCCTCCGTAATACCTCAGGGCTCCGGCCCTTCTGATCCATTAACGTATCCCCCATTGTCCTTAGCCACCAGGAAGTCTCATGTACCATGCGATGAGGTGACGTTGTTGTCACTTCGGATGGTCCTCAGAGGTCGATGATGGGTGCCTGGTTTTTCGGAACTTGTGAGCCCCCTTAACCTTGGTCTTGCCACTGAGTTGTCCTGGTCTGTCAGGGCCCCGTGGGGGGTTCCTAGTCTCTCCTCCTTGTCCACCGGAGTAACCTGCTCGGTCATCCACCAGGTCATTGGTAGCCCGTTGAATGTCTTCTTCCGTCACCAGATGGTGTCTTTCCCCTGACCACTCGAATGCCAAATAGAAGGGGTGCCCCCAGCGATATCTAACCCCTTTGCCCTGTAGCCATCTAGTGAGGTTGCCACATTTCTTCCTCATTGCCAGGGTGGGGGCTGAAAGATCTTGATAAATTGCAACCTTGGAGTCTCTATATTGAATGTCGCCAAGGTTCCTCGCTTTCTCCAGGATCCTGGCTTTGTCCTTGTAGTAGTGCAGTCGGGCCAGCACCGAGCGTGGTCCCCCGCCCCCACCCCCAGCGCGGTGCACCCTGTCGAGTTTGATCTTGTTGTCAGCCTCCGCCCCCATGACAATCCTTATGATATTGTGTACCTTGCCCTCCAGGCCCTGAGGGTTCTCCACTTCCGATTCTACTAGGCCAAAAATGCGCATCCATGTTTTCCATGTCATCCACCTTGAACCGTAGTTCCACCTCACGACGTTGCACCTCTTGAAACCTGGCCTCCATTTGAGTCTCCAGGAGTGCCGTGGAGAGCTTGTTGTTTTCGACTCCCTCCACACGGTCCTCCAAGGTGGTGACTTTGGTGGTAAGGTCAGCCAGATTGACTCCCATGTCGGTCCGAATCCCACAAATCCCCTCCAGAATCATCTGGATATTGTTTTGAATGACACCCAGGTCGGGGGCGGTATGGATGGGCTCCTTGTGGCCATTTTGTCCTCACAGGCCACAAATTGGTACTTGGAGAGGGCCTCCTTCCAGCTCATTGGGTTCTGGTTGCGGCCGGGCGTGATAACTTTTCACTGTGTGACCCGAGCCCGCGGCGGGACTCGTGTAAGGGGAGGGGTGTGTGGTATTCATGGGCGCTGGCTCTTGAGATGAACCTGGCTTGTTTAAGGCAGGGAGGCGCCCTCGGAATGGCTGTCCGTGGATGTGCAGGCCAAGTCACTCTAGGACTGCAGTGTCAGTGGGTGGGCGGATTTGCCCTCCACCAGGGATTGGGGAGACCAGTAGGTGGCTGGCCGTGAACGTTGAGGAGGAAATGTCCTCTGTGGTGGGGTGCGGGGGAGGTCCTTTGTCCAGGTGGCGCTCCCCCCCGCCGCGACCCGGCTCGTGGTGGCTAGTTCAAAAGATCCTGGCCTGGGGGCCCCTCACCTGAAACATGCTTTCTCCTGTGCCCCCCAGTCAGATGTAATGTGGGCGCTTCCACTACGGCCCAGACTGGGGAGCTCCGGTGTGGAAGCAGGCGGGTCTGTCCAACTCAGTTTGTGGGTGGATGGTGTGCTGGGGTGCCTCGATTCTTGCCGGTATGGTGATGGTCCGTGTTCAGCCCTTCAAGTGCCGTCACTCGGCAGTGGCCGCAACAGGGGCGTGCACCCGCGTCGGCCCAACGCCGCTCCGCTGTGCCTGGTAGCGGTGGCTCAGATGAGCTGTGTGAGCCACGGGGCTGCGAGTCGGGGGAAGGGAACCGCTCCCCCGTCCCGCGGGACCACTTCAACGTACTCCTGTGAAGCTGGGGTGGCACCTCGGGCCGCAAGGAGCTCCTCGGCGTGGCTCGACCTCTCACAGCTCCGCAGGCCACATCTCTGAGGCCCACAGCCCTCAGCTCCTCCTCGATCAAGGTGGGCGCGCCCCCCGCGGGTCACTGCAGTGTCTCCTTGCTCCCGCTCTGTGTTGCGGCCTTGGTGAGCGCCGCCGGCGTGTTGCACGGGACCGCGGAGAGGGGCCGCATGGGCTCCAGGCGGCCGAACTCGGCTCAGGAGCGTCGAAGAGACTCCTGGTTTGGACCCTTTGGGGGGCCACGGGTTCACACTGCCTTTTATAGGGATCTTGTGAGGGATGGGCTCCTTCTTCCATCTCAACTCTGCAAGTTTCCCGGGGCTGGGTACAAAGCTATCGGCTCAGGCGGCCATTTTGCCTGCGTCCCCTGGTGGCCTCGACCTGGCCAGATTTACTGCCAGAAATAGGACACATTTTCTGCTGTACTTAAAATAATAAGTGGCCCGTAAATAGCTGTTGATATATAAATAATGCGTCATGCAACACCTATGATAATGGGGGAATTTGTTGTGCATTAGGGTCAGATGTCAGCCGCTCACGTTTTATTTACCCTGTCATTCTTGGTAAAGCTGCTTGAAAAGCTTGCATATGTGTGATCCACAGGCCTAATGAGTGCCAGTAGTACATTTTCTTTTCCCCTTGATGCACCCAACACTGCAGTGACTTGCATCACCGTCTTTACTTTACCTTCAATGGGTCAGTACTCTTTGGAAATATAAGAGTGAAGGGCAACATGGCTACTAAGTTCAGTGTGCAGTCTCTTGCCACATACACATCTCCATTGCAAGTGCTATCGCTTGGGACACATGACTACTCCCATCTGCTGTAGGAGCTCTGGCACCTTGTGCGCTTTGTTACTTAGCAGTTACCAGGTAATGGTGAATGTTCACATTCAATCTGTGGCTGTGAGTCACTGCATGCCCCGCCTTTCTTCCATGATTGAATGCTGCATGCCTGCAAAGTGATTCCTTGCTGTAAGGTGCTTTCCTGAATTGTTCTTTCCGTGGCAGCTTTGCTGTTTCCAGCTACATACATGGTCACTCTATCGATGCACTGACCTTGGGCTCAGTATTTTGCCATGACCACCTTACTCAGAGCTCACTGTTTCTCTGCTCTCTCTTTGTGGCTGATTCTAAACAGAACATGCCTGGCTCCCTTCCTCATCAGTTGCTGTGTTGGCTTTGAGACTGTTTTTCCTTTTGATTATCACTGCGTCTTTGCTACAATAGACAGTGTGTGGGTTTGGCACACAATCCCAACCTGCTCATGTCTGGCAACTTTGCAGAGACCACCCTGTCAGATCATTGTGACCAAGAGTTCTGGGTGCTCTGCTCGAGAGCCATTCAATCCTCATCCCGTTGCTAGTATGAAGAGGAACACCAGGCTTTATAAGAAGGAGATATGGAGAAGGTTGTTACTTCCGTTTTGTCACTTCCGTTTTGAGCACTACAGGCCACATTCACAGCTGCGAGTGACTTCATAACAAGTAACATGTTTCGAAACCTACTGGACAATACTTCTGCCCAGGTCAGCTCTTAGTGCAGCCTGAACTTCAACACCCTCACATGACCTCACAAAGCAGTGACTGGTCCAAAAACAAGAGAATCCCACCCTGGCACAAAATGAGGTATTTGAGTGTGCCAGGATATACAACACCACCCTGTAAATGTCAACACGGAGTTGGTTTCCACCTCTGCATTCTTGGTGACTCAATGCACAGCTCGAGCTTCTCTCTCTTTCACTTGAGGGCATCTGTTAACTGAAATAGCCAAAGATGGGATCTTCCTGAAGTGCCAGGCTGGAGACCAGGTAAGTTATATGTATGTTTATTTGGTCCTGAAGTACAGTTGTAGGCCAAGTGCAAAACACACATATGCAGCGCAGACACTGGCCCATCCACACACCAAGCCAGCTTCCACCAACTGCCCCTCACACAACACTCACTCACCCAACCAGCACACACCATTCCATAGCACATGCACGTTCCACACACAGCAGCCATGACATACTGTGCAGGGAGCACATTACTACATCGTCTTTCATTGGAGAACGTCCTCATAGTCGATAGCTCCCATCTGCACTTCTATATATCCACTTGCAGCATTCGCCCTGATCGCCCTGTGCTAAATCTGCTGTAAACAAAAGGGATTTTTAAGGTATCCAGGCAACAAAATGGTCTTCCGCTTCACTGACCTTGGCTTGCTTCAACACTCGTGTATGAAATAAGATACCAACAACATGAAAATAGGAGGCAGCCTGTGAATTTCCAAAACTGCCTTTTCTGTAACAGTTCTTATGCACAGGCTCTGTATAAAAGGTCGGAATTCTTCGGTGCTCTGCTGTTTCTGTAGAAAAGCTATCTTCTTGACACACTGCTTAGGTTCTTCAAGTAAGCTTTATTTACAGTTCATTCCAGGATGTTATAAAGCGAACCAGTGGGTCCCATCACCCAGGCTGAATTCTCCCAACTGACTCTTAATAGAACCTTGACACAGCATTCACACCCAAATATTCTGCTGTAGCACACCAACATTCTCTCAGCTCATCATGCACATGCATACATTGCAAGCACTTCACAATAGTTTCTTTGTACATTGCTTGGTTTTTGCTGTGTTTTATAAAGATGTTACTGAACAGTCTTCTGGTTTTACTTCCTTGATTTCACATAGTTGGTTGCTGTGCTTAACCTCCTGTCAGGTGAAAGGGGTGTGGTTGGTTGGGCCGGAGGATAGCTCAGGGGCAACACGTTTGTCTTGGAAGTAACACAACACAGAGGGTCCAAAACTTAGAGACCTGTCTCAGGTATCAAGTGTGTTATACAAGAATAATTAATAGTAGTGTTGTGTGACTTTAGTTTAAATTTACAGTGTGATCTTTATAGTTGGGAAATATTTCATGTATTCTGTCTGTTTATAGAAACCCTAACTTTTTTGATGGGGTTCCAGGCTCATCTTCTCATCTCTATTTTCCTGCCTCTGAAGCATGCATGGAATGTAAAACTGAGGCTTCGTCAGTTTCTTATGTCCTTCTTTCAGCACGTGCCATCATCCCCTCCCAACTCCTCAGCGGCAACAGAGACAAAAGGGAGTTGGGCTCAAGGCTTGGGTGCCCTTTTACCCAGCTACCCTTTCTGGAGCAAAAGCTTCATGTGTTCCGCAAAATAGTCACACTTGTCTTGGCTTCCCAAATAGATTTTCTTTTTTTCAATAAACAGAATAAACAATAATATTGTAAACGCGCAATACAGAATTATGTGTGTGTGTGTGTGTGTGTGTATATATATATATATATATATATATATATATATATATATATATATATATATATATATATATATATACACATACAAATATATTCAGTGACAAAACTTTGTTAAAGGGAAGTTATGGTTGCAAGTAAAACTGAAAAAACACAGAAATGTGCCAGTTATTATAAGCTAAGCAACCATAATTTGCGCTGCCACCATGCACTGCTAAGACTAACACCTAGGACATGAAAGATGACATCACAAATGTGATTGATGACATCACATATGAAATTTATTTTAATAAACAGTCCACACGTTGCGAACGGGTCTGTGCTTTGTGAACAGTTTGGAACTGCATTTTCTTCTGATCTAGGAACTTTCTAGGTCAAAATGTATCCTTGCACAGCTCCAACACCTATTCTTACTCATTATCCATTAACAATCTAGCACAATGCACATACTCGAAGGAATGTTAGCAAAACTGCTATTTATCTTACAAATGGCATCAGCTATTGCCATCCCTCCTCCCAAGAGCCACCACCAGCTGGAGGACCTACACACCAAAGAAAGCACAGTACTACCAAAGACAATGAAGAGGGCCAAGAAGATGAGATAGAGGAAGTGCCTTCCACTAGCACCCAGAGAGAATCATGTGTGTGGCAGTTATTTACCACTGTTGGGAATGTACCAAAGGATAAAGCTACCAAAGTGAAATGCACTCAGTGAAACGTTGTACTCAGTAGCAGACAATCTGGACAGTACTCCTACGGACCACCTCCATGCACTGCCACACCAAATCCAACCACTGCAATGCTCTCCGAAAGGTTGTTCCTTTCTTAGCAAGTAGGAGGCTGTCTTCCTCCACCTCATCTTCCTCAACCAATACTATAACCACACAGCCTACGTCTGTGGGACACAAAATCCCACCAGCTACCTTGCAAACGATAAAAGAGGCTGTTGATCCATATCTTTCAAATACAACAGTACTCTGTATATACTGCAAAACACCACTCTGCAGGGGGAAGCAATTTCAAAGTGCTTTTGAAGCTGTAATCAAGGAGCATGAGGAAAAACTACCCCCTACCTTACATGTAACAAACGTGCAATATCTTCCCCTGTCCACCTTCCCCACTATACCAATGAATGGTGCCCCTTCTCTCATATCCCTCCCCACCTTATTTTCTGACATCTCCTGCAAAAAGAAGAACACACAAAAAAGGTTCCTTTAGGAACCAACTTTCACTGATAAAAAATAAAAGTAAAAGAAATAATCTTATAGACTACATCTACTTTACATTTCTCAACCCAGCAGTTTGCCACTTGCTGGCTGCACTACCACTGTTTATCACCTTTATATATTTATTTATTTATTTATTTTACTTATTATTATTTATTCTGTTCTCTCCTCTGTTCCGCACTTTCCACTTCTCCCCCCTTCCATGCACTTCCCCCTTTTCCCTTTCCCATGCACTTGCACACTCTTAATGTCACTGGGCCTAGTAAGATCATTGTTTTTGTTCTGCCCTGTTCCCCTCCCTTTGCCAGGTCGCGCTCTGAATCACTTGTGTATGAGCGCGATATAAATAAAATATTATTTCATTTCATTTCAATGATGTAGATAGACTCAATAAGATTCTCCAACATTTCAGTTAGCATTTTAGGTTATGCTAATGGGAATAATGTGGAGTTCATCGACGTTCCAAAGACTGGAATGGGGGATAACGGCCCGGCACCCCAAGTTAGCTGCCAAAGTGAAGCAAGGGTGAATAATGAGGGCTCTGGGCTGCTATCCTCCATTCCAGGCCCTTCAACGGCGTCCCACTGTAGGAAGGAAAACTCTTTTTCCAAGATAGCCTCCATGGTAAGGGAAGGCAGGGCTCCGCATGGAGGCCCTCTTCCCTTACCACGGCGGCGTGCGGTAGGTGAAGAGAAAGAGCAAATGCAGCAGCGTCACCCGCTGCCGCGAAAATAAGGTAAGTAGGGGGTGAAATTAAAATAACAAGTGGGATGGAATTTGGGGGGGAAGATGGCGGTAGGGAGAGCCGGCCATCAGGCTGCTGGGAACAAGGGCTTGTACCGTCAGTTCAAGCCTGCGTTCCTAGCCACCTGATTGTCTGGCTCCCCCACCCAGGGTGCTAATGGACAATTGTATACTAGAGAAAAATATAAAAGGAGAGAACCATTTTTCTGTCCCAAATACCTTTTTTCTGGCATACAATAAGGACCAAGATCAATGAAACTTTATAACTATCCATGGTCTCCATAGTCCCCTTTCCAGGCCATGGATCATTAAAACACCCGAATGGCATGTGCACACCATTGCATAGGGCAGCACTTATACCCTTTTTAATATGATATTGGTAGCACTCCCTCAATGCCTGCTTTCAAACAGTAACACATCCATCCACCAATCACTTCCAAAAACTGTACAGATAACCCTCTGATCAAAGAAGCTTCCACACACCAACAGCCACTTAACAACTTTTACAAATCTTTTGCATTTGCATTTCGGATGCCAAGATGGGGCACCACTAACTACTGGAGGAGAGGAGTCCCAAGGGTAGGATACATTTTAAGCATAACATCCCTTTAACAAAGTTTTCCCTGTCAATTTAATAGGTTTTTATAAGTGAAAATGTTTCATGGTGTTACATCACTGTACATAAGTTATTAATATGTCCTCTTTTCGTATATATGAAAAAATTATCAACCTCCTTTAAGAAACATATTTTTTGCAACATATACTAATGTCTGTCGTTATCAGCAGTGCCTGCTGAGGATGGAAATCATTGTTCAATTGCCTACGGCATAAGGCTCCACCATGACCACAGCCAAACCAAACTAGCCCTATTATTCACTGCACCTACTCTGCATCCTAGCTCAGTGTCCATTATACCCAAATAATGTAAATAATGGCCAGTGCTCATGGCTTCCAGCCATGGCCAGTCTCCAAATCCATTAGGCATAGGCGTTGGCCATGCTGCATTCCTCAATAAGAAAATCAGAGTACACATTTACATTTACCGAGGGCCAGGACCACTACCCAGACACCCAATGTATATCACTGGTTGTTCTACTTACATTCTTACACTTTAAAAAAATAAAACATAAGACACATTTCCAAAAACATGCTTTTAGGTCCTTGTTAATGCTCGCTGTGCAGGATTGTTGTGATCTAGTAAACCACTTCAGGCTGTAACCACAAGCAGAATATTCTTTCCCATTCTAACCTACCGCTTCGGCCATGCCACTTCCCCAATAAGCAAATTACAGTACACATTTCTCCTTGCTGATGGCCAGGCCCATTGTCCAGACACCAATGTTTCATAACTGTGTTGTGTATTTACATTTGACCCTTTTGAAAAAAATAAAACACAGGGCATATTTCAAAACCATGCTTTGAAGTTCTTGCTGATCTACCTTGTGCAAATTTGCTGCAATCCCATCCGGCACTACAACCTGTACCCACAAGCAGATTTGCTTTTCCCATTCAAACCTATACCAAGTTTGAAAATCTTTACCACATATCCAGTCCATGGTGGCCATGTTCACTCTACCCCATTGCTGATCCCTCGTGGTCATGGCCAGTAGCCAGATGGTCCGGGTCATGGCCATCTGGCCACTGTCCATGGCCATAGGCTATACCTCAGTCACCAATCAGCGGGCACATCCGATGTCCGCGGACATCACGCTGCCCTCTGGGCCAATCAGAGGCCTGTCTGCGGACCGAACAGGAAAGTAAGTCTGTTGACCGAACCCACATATATTTTTGTACCTACTTTTTAGCTGTTTAAAAATAAATAACGGACAGATTTACACCAAATTTACAAAAGCATGTTTTCAGGACCAAGCCGCTGCTCCTGATGCAAATTCGGTGAAAATCCATCCAGCAGTTTGGGCTGTAGTAGTGAGCAGAATTTTGTTTCCATCACATCTATGGGAAAAACCACACATTTTGGGACCCCCTATAACTTTGCTCCTCCTGCACGGAACCTCACCAAACTATGCAAAATCAATCTGAGGGGCCATATACTTTTTTGCAAAGTTTTGTGAGGATTCGTCCAGTTTAGGGGGCAAAGTTATAAGCCACCCAAAAAGTGTTCTTCCTATGGGTTGAGCAACTTAACCATAACTACAGGGGCGCTACCGCAGGCCCTGTAATATATATATATTTGAAACATAATTTCAAACTACAATATAATTTTTGGATAAAAAGCCAGTCAGTAAAAAGGAAGCAACATGACTTTGTATGTTTTCCGAAGCATGTCTTAGTTATTTTGCCTGCCATAGTAATGGCCCAACAGGTGACTGACACTAGTTCTTTATATAAGGAGGGAGTGAACAACTGAGATGCAGAGCATTTTTTGGGAGGGTGGGCACTACATCACTTTGTGGATTTTTAAAGAAGCCTGTGCATGGCAGCCGCATTTATGTTGTTAGAAATCAATGGTTTTTGGCATTAGAATAATGAAAAGGTTAAAAGCAGACATCTGCTGTCTGAAAGGTCGTAACTACTGGAAAGAAAGAACTGGCATTCCTAAATGTCAGCCACATTGCCAATTCTATTGGTGTAGCCTTTATGATGTGTCTTACTTGTTATTGCTAATTACTTGTGAAATCAGAAATGAGAGATGGACACAAGTCTGCCATGGTTTTGAGACTTTTGTTAAAGAAACAGTGGTTTGGGATAAGGCCTCGCTGGCCCTGCTCTAAACAAAAACTAAGGCTCTGTCTATGTCAGGATGTCAACAGTAAAACTGTCCAGTGTCCAAAAAGTGTTCAAAAAGGAATTATACGTGATTTAAACAAGAGTTTCCTCAAGGACAAAGTTCTTGGTTCTAGAGGGTAGTTTGTTTCCCATGGATTTGTTTGTACACCTTGAGGTTTCCATATACCATAGTTCTTTGGTGCCTCTCTTGCCCAAGTACAACACTTGCGTAATAATCATTTGACTTCAAAGTCTTTGGGGCTCTCTTGTCCGAGTACAACACTTGTATGACAACTATTTCACAACATTGGTTTCCTTTCAAGAACATTTTTTTGGCCCTTTCTTGGCCATCTGTAAACACTTTCATACACCACTCTTTGTCTTCCTGCAATCTTCTTCAGTTGCTTGGTATACTTCCTGCCAGGACTTTCACATTACACACTTGACCTTGCCTTGTGTACTCCCCTGCCAGGAATTTTAGTTCACACACTTGAGGTTTGCCTGGTGTACTCCCTCGCCAGGACTTGTGTTTCACTCCACATACTTGTGGCTTCCTGGTACACTCCACTTCCAGGAAATCTGCTTCTACTCATATGGGTTTTTCACCTGCTACAAAATTCATCTGTATATTGTATTTGATAATGTATCTTCCCGATATATTATCTTTCTTATGATTGCTTCGTATTGACACTCTGTACAAGCACACATAAGCAAAGGCTTTGTTTGCAACTCAAATTTCCCTTTCCTATTTCTATCTCTTTTCTCCCTTTCATGCAGATCATTTTCAGTTGGACGTCATTGGCGTGTTCGTCAATATGTCCTGGTGTCCCGGTAACTCTCAGGAGGACTCACCAGCTTCTGTGGTCATTGATTTCTTCTCTCGTCCTAAGTCGGGGAAGGTGTCCTACTTCTCTCTCTTGCGGTCTCCTTTCCTTCTTTCGCTTGCCGGTCTACTGCGGCTTTCTGCCGACACGCCTGCTGTCCGGTTGGCTTCAGTAAGCGAACTGCTTCTCTGCTTCTTCTGGGAACGCCCAGGAGTTCTCTACCTGCTCCTGGCTTTCCTGCAGCGCCTCTCGGTTCCACAGTTCCTTCTTCAATCAGCAGAGAGCCGCTTGACTCTCCCTGCTTTGGGCAAAGGTGTGACTCTCTCTTGCCAGTCACATCAGCAGCTGCCCTTCATTTTCTGTTTGGGTTGCTTACATTTCCCCGGCACAGGTGTGTGCCGGGAAACACTAGAATGCTCACCAGGTTCACAGTCTCTCTTTTTCCACATTGCTCAATTCTTCCTCTTCTTCGTCTCAGTATTTTGTGACTTCTGGGAAGAGAACTTGATTGTAAATGTTTGACTCATGGAAATTGGATGAGCATTTCCAAAAGGTCTTGATGGTAAATCATCTTTGATAAATTGATAAGTGGAACTGAAAAAGGTGATTCCATCAGACAAGGGTGTTTCACAGATTAGACTAGAGGGGTTTCCCTGTTGTTCATGTGGAACAGGAGTGGAAACATGGCAATACTGTATAGTTGTAGGAAACAAAAAAATGCATCAGCTGGTAAGAACATTCAGGCTTAACTTCGGTACTCCATATATTTAAGTTAATTTGCATTTTACCTAGACATGAGGGGGTTGACATGTTGGTCACCAGCAGCATTATATTTAAATGTGTTGCCGGTTCCCCGCTGACTTATTGTTTATTATTTGGTTGGTCATCAGTGGCCTATTGTTTCATCTCTTTTTGTTCCCGACAGGTACGTAACCTCCACTGGTCGACTACGTTCTAGCTTTTGAAGAGCCTACTTTCACCATGTTATCTCCACTAAGCACACTGTTTAATTTTACTTTAGTTGCCTGGACAGATACTTTCCAAATCCTGCACTGGACGTGCCTCAATTGCCCCAACCAATCAACCTACACCTTCTGACCCCCTGCCCACTCTACCATCCCTTCCATTTATTTTGGGATACCTGGATATCCTGGTGCTATCCCCCTAGCCTCTGCCCCTCTGACCTGACCCCAGGCTTGATGATTATTCACAAAAGGCATCCTCTCTACACCTAAAACATCAAACCCAAAGTCCTCAGCCCTTTCTCTCTTTTGGAGTCTGCCTTCCATATTTCTCTCTTCTTGCGCTTTCTAACTTTACTTGTGGGCTATGGAATGGCCACTCCATCTGCAACAAGACTTCCTTCATCAGTGAGCACAGTTCCCTGACTTTCATACGCAAGAATGGGCATCACTGAAACCTGGATCACCCCATGACACTGCCATGCTTGCTATGTTTCACACTGAGCTTGCAACATTTTCTGGAATTCTTTGAGTGGACAAACGGGATGAAGGAGTTGGCTGCATGAATAACATGTCCTGCCCATCTGCTCATGATTCCCTAGCCATCTTTCTTCCGCCATCATTTGAACACAATGCTGCTGCCCAACTTATAGCTCCTACCCCCACCTATTATTCTAATGATCTACTGGTCCTCTCGACTACATGTTCCTTAATTTTGGCTTCCTCCCTGACTTCTTATTCACCCTAGCCCTTTAGTCTAATGGGAGACTGGAGCCTCCCAAACAAGTCCAACCCACATCATCTTGAACTAGGTTCAATCCTCCATCCTACCACTCTCTTTGACCTCCACACCCTGCTGGTGCATACCCAAGGCAACTCCATCAATCTCATATTGCTATCTTCAACCTTCGTTTTGTGGTCCTCAATATTGGCCATGGTTCCTCTTAACACTCCCTCCTTCATGTAATCATTTCAGTTCTTCCATTCCTCATCTCCATGTCACTAAATGTGGACTTAAAGCTGACTTGATCCCTATCTAACTGAAGTCACATCCTCTCTCCTTTCTTCCACTGGTCCATTCTTTCAAACAGGCCTTTCTTAACTTCAGCCCTGCCTTTGCTTCTGTGAAGCCCAACAAACCATCTTTCAGAAATCCAGGCCTGTCCTCCATACATCCCTTGACTCTGCTATATTCAGCTACTTCACAAGCCTCTTCCTGTCTCTGTGCTCTCACAGCTGTAAGTTTGTTCTACCCTATGATTTACTCACCCCCTCCACTTAGTCACCCCTTTTTCCCTGTCATGACTTTGCAATGTAATTATCTTCTAAAATATCTTAAATCAGTGACACCCCCACTTCCTTCTTATCTCTTACTTCACCCTCATACTTCAATGTCCCCCCTCATGCTACTAAATTGGGTTTTGCATAGCAACCAGTTATTTATTTGACGCCCTCACACCAATCTGGATTCTTCACCAGGCACTTCGGAGACACTACAGTAATGGAGGTGTCTAGCATTTTCACTGCTGGCCACCACTCATAACTTTCCTAAGTTCTTCTCCTCCTTGTTGTCTACTGCCTTTGATACTGTCAACAATTAATCCCTCATTCCCGCCGTCTCCAACACACACATCCAAGGCCCTAAACTTGGCTGGATCACACCTGACATTTTGGACCAAATATTTTCCATCTGGAATAAAGGCTCATCTTCTCCCATTTCTTCCAGTGGGAGTTCCTAGAGGGTCTGTCCTCGGTCTGCTCTGTTTCACCCTTGACACCTAATCAATTGGCAAAGCAATCTTCACCTTGCTTCCTTTACAACTACCTGTTCCCCACCCATGAACTATGGTCCCAAATAGTCTCTTTTCCACCTGCCAGTGAATGACTCTTTGTTGCCTCATTCTAGATTCCTTTAAATGTGACATTCTCTTCCTCCACTCCTCTTTAACATCTCCCCTGATCTTCTTGCTCCATCTCCCATGGCAAAGATTGCCCTGGATCAAACAAATATAATTTGAATGCATTTTTTATCTTAGTACTAATAGCATTCCATATTAGCCCTAGCAGCAAAGTGTGCCCTGGGGCAAACATGCAAGTATATGTTTTCCCTGTTAGGCCTTTTCTGTGTGTTTGTACACTTTTTATGATTTGCTTTGCCTTCCATGCCTTTTTCCTGCCTTGATATGTTTATATGTTTGCCCTCTTAGGCCTTTTTCGTGTGTTTCTAGATTTCTTATGTTTTGCTATGCCTTCTATGCCTTTTTTCTGCTTTGCAGTGTGTTCAATAATTGGTTATGCAGTACTGCCAGGGGTAGCTGTACGCTTTCACTAGTGCTTAATACCACCTCCTGTGTTTTGGGTACAGATGGGTTTCATACTCGTCAAAGGGTTTTTGTTCCACCAGTGTCTAGAATGCAAGACCTATACACAGATGCGTTTATTACATCATGCAAAGCCTTCAAATCATTGTGTAATCAGAGAGGAGTGGCTGGTTAATGCATGCATGTATGCCTTCTGTATCCATACAGAAGTAATTTCAAGAATAAGGCCATGGACTGTATGAAAATACTGAAAGCTTCCAATACAAGTGACAACATTGAAACTGATTAATATTATCCAGTGGTGTCCACAGGCTAACTAAGCAAACATGTCAATTGCAGTGAAGGCAATTCAATTAGGTGTTAGAAATTGAGTTTGAGAGAAGAAATGGCCCACAAGGAGAGTGTGGTTTTGCACGTATGTTTGCATTGTAGTCCGATAGTTCAAATCCATCTACATGTCAACTATTGTAATTTCTGAACACTTTTGCAGAAAGTATTATTTGCACATTTCCAAGGAATGAGCGTGACCTCCCTTAAACCGTGGCCCCTTAAGAGGTCACTTTGGTTGAAGACTACTGAGTTTCTGAATGTCTTCACCTCATGTATTTGTAAGCTTTGCAGTTGTACATATTTCAGAGGATGCATCTTTTTCACCTTGTTCAGTGTACTTCAAAAACCACTAGTATAGTATAGGGCAGGTGCCATCTTTGATTGGTTTCCTTGTCATCACAAACCTCTGCTCTCACACGTGCGTGTCTATTGCTGGAGAGGCTCTGGAAATATGCCTTCTTTGATGTGGAGTAGGTCTGAGCCAAGACGTTATGATCACATCAGTGTATCTTCAAAGAGCTGTGTGACGAATCACCAGATGTCCCCACTTCTCCCCGAGGGGAAAGACCTTTCCCATGAGGCCAGGGAGGTGTGGCCATCACCCAATAGTCCGCCTGGGGGTGGTATATTGCGGGAGGATCTCATGCAGAGGGACTCCCCTTACCCCTCAGGGAGAAGGACGACCATCTAGTGTACATCCCTAGTAAGAATGTCACCCCCCACATACTCTAACCTCTCCTTCCTCTAGTAACCTCTTTGTAGATGTACTGTTATAAGGCAGAATTCTCAAAGGTTCAATGGGCACAGACATCGCTTTCTCAGTCAGCTGCAGAGGACAGCAGGTGTGCTGTGCACCCAAAGCACGAGATACAAACCTGCGTCGCTGATCAGGAGGGAGGGAACTCTAAGGACGCCAGCAGTTTGCAGTGTCTGATTTTCAGAAGGTCTGTAGGAGCAACGTCAAGAGGAGAAAGGCAAACAGAAGGCAGACTGGAACGCTATCGCACAGCCGGAGGGAAAGCAAAACTCTGGATAAACCGAATAGAACGCCCGCCATTCCAGGAAGCCCCGCCGATGTGTAGAAGCCCTCAACAAGCCAAACAGACATAGGGTGGCTTTCAAAGCTGGTGCATGCAGTTTTCCCTAGGCCCCTTTGCAACCATAATGCTTGGGTGGTACGGCAGGGGCAGACAGCCTACATACTTTCTCCTCCTCATTTTAGTGGTGAAAGAAAGCCCGTTGATCACCAGACGAGGGTCGAGGACTCCAAATACTGTAAAGAGAACTTGAGAGGGAGAGTCCTTCACAACAGTGGTGGGGATAAACCCACTGAGAGAGAAACCAGGTTCTTAGACCCCAACCAAGAGAGTAATATATGTCATCTTCCTTGTGCTAGTACTTAGCAGGGAAGTGAACCAATTGGGACAAACCAAAAAAGAAGAGAAGTCAGTGTCACAGGCCCTCATAACACTTAGATTTGGGTGCAGTGGGCAGAAGCCTAATGAAGAGAAGACCAGCGAAAAGAAGTTAATCCCCTGCTTGTCAGAGACTGTTCTAAAATTACCAAGAGAAGGAAGTAATTCTCCCGCTAACTCAGACCAGGAGTAAGATCCCACAGGCCTGGGAAAGTATTTTTTCGAACTTTGTGACATGGGGAAGGCAGTCATTACCCCAGGATATCTGAGACTGGACATCAGAAGAAGGGAGGCATTCTCCTGGGCCACCAAGGAAACATTATGTGGAACTTTAATCATACCCCAGGAGAAGGGCACCATTCTCCTGGGACTAGAACAATACTGCCTTCTTGTTTAGTTTTTAGTCTAAGGGACTGTAGTAAGGTTTTCGTGACGCATGACGTGGACACTTTTGCTTTGATAGACATCCTGACAATAACCTTAGTTCTATAGTTTAAGCAGGGAAACCCCTCTTAGGATTAGGGATTTAAATACAATGCTTTGGCCCCAAACATGCCACCTTTGCGTCATATGCCTTCGTCTGCACCCTTTCAGTTAATATTCATCCACATAATGCATTTGCAAACCACTTGCATCATGCCTAATTTAATTAGACACCTCGAGTTGCAGGATCATTTTAAAGCAACTTCCTGTTTGAAATTACCCAATTACGCTGAAAGGGGAGGACTGGGCTTGCCAATCAAACCTATATATTTTAACGTATGCTGCCAATCTTGGAATATTAGATTAGCAATTCTAGGAAGAATATTAATAGTGCAAATTAAATTAAAAACAGTCCATTACCATAAAATGCGTATTCCCAGGTGCATCACATTTTCTAACAAAGTCAGCTTTACAACCCTGTTTTTATGGAAGCACTAAAATACATCAAGGTAATTAAAATTGGTAGTGAAGTAGTCTCTGTAAAGAGGCAGATGTCTTATGCAAATTCATATACCTTCGAAAGAGTGCCTTTGTTTTTACATGTCATTTAAATTAATTATATTTGGAGTTGCTTGCTACATTGTTCAGTCATGATTTCCTACTTTGAGAAGTCAAATACATGTTAGCGACTTTCTCCAATTCATATTAAATTAACACACATTCTTTCACAGAAATACTGCACATGTTCCTAGACACAGGGACTCTATTGAATGCATGCATGTGGAATGTAAAATGGATTAAGTGTTATGCATTAATCAAGCACCTACATCACCTGTGAAATGCAGCACTGCTCTTTGTACTTAGATGAAACTACAGTTTCCCATTTCTCTGCTCGCACAGTGTGCCTTCGCAACTTAGAGGACCCTCGCTCCACACACCCTGCACAGACATACAAATCAAACACAATTGCACATCACCTCTGCCAATGAATGAAGCTACTTTTAACGACAGAAATTCGAACTGTAGCTTCCCACATAACTATCTTCTAAACACAACCCCCCCCTTAGCCCTAAGTATTACTCTGCTGCGCCCATACACACTCGACTTAGACATGGGTGACTACCAGGGTCTTGGCCACCCTCACATAGCTTTAATGACTGAAATGCACACATGAATAATAGCACCTCCCAAACTCTCCAACATTTTCAGGTCTCCTGTCCATCTGAGGACCTTAAACCAAAAGCACGGTGGGACCATAAATATGGTAAAAGACACTATAACAAATGACAAAATAATAGAATGAATCAGCCAAGCTATACACATTCAACCCCTCCATTAATGAATTTCCACAACCTTTTATTCCCTACGTTAATATTCAGTGACATCCCATACATAAATCAAAGTCCCTGGTAAAATAATAACAGAGGGAATCATATCTAAACCTCCTATTTGGAATTGCTTTACAGGAATGTGTTGAATGTTCCAAAGAACAGAGCAAACCAGTCTAGCCTTTACTACTGTTTCATCTGTGTTGCTGTTTCTCCCATGGTGACTCCACCACCCACTGATCACGATACATTTTTCGTGAATACACACTATGAATTGTACAATTAAACCCAAACTTGCTAAGATTAAAAGAGCACACACGTACGGAAGGTGTGTGATTAAGGAGGACTTCTAATAATTATGTATCCACTCATCGTTATTCATAGTTCTCTAGCAATATGTAATGTAAGTGGTCTTGTATAGTGCCTGTCTGCCACTGTTGGTGGTCTTGCTGCACTTGGCTCTTTAAGAGTGAAGAGGATATGATGGGTGGGTTTGGTAGTGGGACAGTGGGAAAGGCAGATGCAAAACCTGTAGTTTTGATGGGTGAGGGTTGGAAGTACCCAGTTCCTGAGTACCAATCAGCTTTCTATGGGTTTGATGGAAGACATGTACAGGGGTAACAGATCCCCTCCCCTCTCAAACTGAGTACCGATAAACTGATAGGTTGATCAATGGTTCCAGTATTGCAAAAATCAGGATTATAGCATTTTTAGTTTTAGGTAAAAGGTGTATGTGACGTGACACATTTTTTGGGGTAAGAATGACTCAGGAAGTAAAGGGTGTCTCCAGTATTACTCACATATCATGAATATGTAAAAATATAATCTGAAAACTGGATAGAAAAGGAGTTATAATGAAAAGTAAATAACAACTCTCCATTGGTAGCTGAACATCTAGGCTGAAAAGACTGAGATATTTTTAAAATGGATGCCAAATACAAAATGGCATCTTGGAAACAGGTGCCAAAAGGCCTGAATCATGCTGATGTTGAATATTCTTGGCAGCAGTTCACAGTAAGATAAAGCATGTCTGGGATGGTATATTTAGACATTTTGGCAAGGAAAGTAGACAATGATTGATAGTAAAATAGATAAAGGCATGGTAAAGCTACCAATTAGACAGAACAGCTGCCTACTTGGTAACAAATAAAATGAGCTCATGTAGTTTTTCACAGTATGAGCTGCCAAGTAAATTTGGCAGGACCTTGAGAACCAGACAAGGGCTGGTTCTTGGCAGGAGTTGAAGAATAAGTAATTGGATCTGGCTGGGTCTCAAGTAAGCTTATCAGTCTATGTGCCAGCCAACCGGTGCATGCCAAAATGAGCTAATGTGGGCTTTGTGAGTGACAGATAAGCCATGCAATCAGAAGAAAGGAGGGCTTATATTAAAGCATTATGTAATTGGAAACAAGCCTATAAAAGTAAGCTAATTGTAGCAGCTATGTGTGCCTTCCAGTCCGCCTTTCTGAACCTGTATTAAAGATGGCTGTGAATTTGTACCCAGGCGTCTGGTCCTCCTTTGTCCAGTCTCAAGTGTCAGAGACCACAGATGTCAAAGCTGATGAAGTGCAGAGGGCCTCCCTTTACAGACACTTGGGAGTATATCATCCATAGGGAAAGGCCCAATATCTGATGGACTAGAGTATTCTGAGTCTGGTTAGCCACTGATGTGGTAGAGTGCGATAGAGGGCTAAGGAGGAGAGCTTAGTCGTGGCTCCATTTGTGTTGATATGATAATGACTAGGCCTTTTGTGGCCATCTGTGGTGGGGTTTGTGGGTGTACTATAAGGTGTTAGACGATCTTAGAGGGGAGTTAGTTAGTCAGAGGAAGGTCGGAGTAGTCCTTATAAGGCAAAAACAACCTTCAACCCTCAACTCCTACACCTGGCCTTTGTAGACAGGTTCCATTTGTCTAGCTTCCAATGACACCCCTTCATCCTGCTATCATTATCTGTCTCAAACATATACATCGCACCCCATGTGGAACAACACAATAATCTACTAGTTGGCAACATAGGGAAAGGTTTGTGTGGAAACGCAGAAATTACTATAACCTGCTAAGGCTTATGGAAGGTAAGAATTTAAGGTTCATTTGAAGGGCAGCTTAAACTTTGAGGACCATGGTCACCCATTTCACCTTCATTAGCATGTTGATTGGCATGCTGGTAGAAGCTACAAACCTTACTCTAACATGCCCTGGTGCCATGCACAGTGGTCTGCTGGGACATTGGCCTTTCAAGGGCAGGACCTGTCAAGGCAGGGCGAGGTGTTTGGAGATTAGTCTTCCACTTACATTTTGTTTGGTTACTGACATCATAAACACTCAAAACATTAACTATGGAAGTATCTTGACTTCCATAGTGACACATTTTAGGCACAACATGTTATGTTTTACTATCTCAAAATGTAACTGAACGCTTGTTCGAGGACATACTCTGCATTTGTGTTGTAATATCAAGTAAATTAACAACCTCTCCCAACATTTGTTTTTTTATTGATATTCCAAAAACGTATACTTGTTACCCTTTCCAGCCCTTAAATTACAACACCAGAGCACATTGTGTCGCTCATATGTTCTTGTACTTTTTAACCTTGGCATATAGGTACAAATATTATGACAATCGCTGTAATGCCAGTCTCATCCTTAGCTTGCTAAAACCTGTCTTTGTAATGGATGTGATGAAAACTCAACTGATTGCTATTTACCCCCAGTGGACCATAATATTGTTCAAGCCTCCTTTATCTGCAAATTATTATTGTATGCCCAGTAGAGGCATTGGCTGGAATTGCTTTTTATGCTATCCTTATATACAAATGTTGTCTTCCATGGATAATGGGTCAATCTTCTTTGTTGAGAAATTCATTAAATGGAGGTAGCTAAGCACACAGAGCCACATGGAGAGTTCAGCTATATTCAGAACGCTGCTGTCACTATTCACAATTGTGCAGAATTCAGGAAGTTTCCAACCGAGACCCCTTGGTAAGATTCAATTTCATGTTAGTGTATGCTCAGCATTCAGAGTGGTGACCAACTCTCATCTCACTTGTCTTGAAACAAACTATTCTGATGAGGGAGAGCATGAAAGACTATTTTGTACATGCCGCCTACACTAGTTGCAATCAACGTCATTGGGCCTCATTACGAGTTTGGCGGTAGCTACCTCCAAACTCGCTACCGGCACCGCTACCCGCGATTGGGCAATAACCAGCCCATTACGAGTTCAATGGGCCGATAATTGCCCATTTGCGGGTGCCAGTGCAGTTACACGTTATGCTCGTGGGTGCCGCACAGCCCGCCAGGTCAGACCTGGTGGGCTGTCAGGCACCCGCAAGCAGAACTCGTAATTTAGCGGCACAGTATGAATGGTGCTGGTGCCTTACTGGCACTGTTCATACCATGGCTGCCATAATGAGGCCCATTGGCTTCAAAAGAAAATATTCTTCTTGTTCACTTTTCAATGTTGCACCACAGGGCATAATTTTGATAGCATGATACTTGGCGAAAATCTTGAACCTGCAGCAATTACTTTGTACACTTCCCTTACAATATTTGGTGTTCCGCCTAAGAATGAACAACTCTGACCTATGGCGTCATTATTGTTTGGCTACCGCTGCAGGTGATGTGTCTTGTAGGGATAAGAAACAATGGGTCTCATTCCAAGTCGGGCGGTAAAAAAGTGTCGGTATATGTGGATGCCAGCACTTTACCGGACTGCCCGACTACGGGTTTGCCGGTAGGGCACCTGGGTTGCTTCCAGCTAAAATCTGGAGGTTGACCAGCTGCCCTACCGGCAATAAAAGCTGTCAATACTGCCACTGGCATTGCCGGTGGTGGTAATGATGGGAAATCCCCATATTGAGTACTATGGGACCACATGAATGGGAAAGAACACTGTCCCGCCGGCACTCGTAATCCTGTGGGAATGCCGCCGAACCGAGTACCGGTAAAGGTAAGTACCAAATGTTGGTATCCTGGCGGCTCTGGGCAATGCTTGCAGGTCTTAGCTTTTAAAATCACCCCTTAGTTTGCTGGTTTTTTTTACTGACTCACACCTCACACCTTTAACTTTACAGTCATTTGCATGGGTTACAAACCATTGCTTTTCATTAGTTAGATGTTCAAAATTGTCTTGGGAATCACTTTCCCTTTTACATGAGTGCCGCGTCTGCTGCTTGCTCTCTGAGCTTCTGTCACTTTCACGTGAGCAGTGCATAGTCGCTCCGGGGTCAATAAAAACCTGTGAACTCACCGGATGCCGGTGCAAGGAATTTTGCCACCCTAGCCAAACTGTCAGATTGGCACCCCCCCACCACGATCTTTCCGGGTCCTAACCGTTCTCAACCAACCGTCACCATTTTGTTACTGATTGCTGAAACCCATTACATTACCTTCACCTAACTCATTGCTCACGTCTTCTGCTGTGTATGGATTCCAATGCACTTTCTTGACATTAAACTGCAAGAGCACTAGCATGTCACAGGGACACTGTATCCAGGCAGGCTGGCTGCCTTCTGAAGGCTCTTGGATGCGGTTGTGTGTCAGCTGCACACATGCTCGCAACGGGTGATGGCAGGTTGAGAGATGGCCAGGAACAGCAACCGAGAGCTAATCGCTTGTGCAGGGTTATTTTTCAAAGGGACTCTGTCACAGTGCATGGAGACATTCATGTCAGTGAGACACTTATTGTACACAGGGATGCACACAGCATGCTTTGGTTGTATTGATGACTGATGCTGGCTAATAAAGTAAAGTAAACACAGTCTGGCTTTCTTTTGGTTTGCTATTACTCAACTTACCCTCCACACTGAATCTGTTGGTTGTCTCTGTGAACATCAGTCTGGCTTTAGAGCAGGCACAGAAACTGCTCTTCTGAACACCCGTGAGGACCTGCTCTCAAATCTTGACTCTAACTCTCCCTCTGCCCTCATTCTTCTCGACCTCTCTTCTGCTTTCGATTTGGTAAACCACAACATCCTGATCACCCGTCTCCGTGATACCCTTGGCATCACAGATCAGGCCCTGGCGTGGCTCACCTCCTTTCTCTCTGACCGGCCCTCCCAAATTGAACTTGGGTTCTTTATCTCCTCTATTACTCTCTCTGCTTGTGGTGTCCCACAGGGATCTGACCTATCCCCCTGCTTTTTCAATATCTACATGGCCCTGTTGGCCCACAGGATCTCCACCTTTACCTCTAACTGTCAGTGTTATGCGGATGACACATAGCTCTCTTTCAGGCTACCCTCGGACTCCTCCTCCTCCTCGGCCATTTCTGACTGTCTAGCTGCAGGTCAGTCTTGGTTTGCTGCTGACGATATTTTCCTGAATGACAGTAAGATAGAGATCGTACTCATTGGGACCCCTGCTCCCGCTTTCCCACTCTCACACTGGTCGACCTCCCTAGGCCCTGCGCCCTCACCTACAAATGAGGCAAAAAATGGTGGGATCATCTCTCCTTCTCCTCTCACATTTCAGACATCTCCAAAAAGTCCCACTACCAACTGCACCTCATGAGAGGTATTCTGCCCTTTCTCACTTTCCCCCAGAGACTCACCACCTTGCAAGCCCTGGTTCACTCTAGGCTGGACTATTGCAACAGTCTTTTTCTCAATCTTCCTACCTCTACTCTCTGTCCTCTACAACTCATCCAGAACAGAACCACTAGACTTGACTTATCCTTGGCCTCAAGACCATGGACTGCATCTCTTCAGCACTGGAATTCCTCAACTCGCTCCGCATGGCTGCAAGGATCAAGTTCAAAACCCTATGCATAACCCACAAGGCTTTCTGAGGCCAGGGCCTGCACTACCTACAATGCTCTCTTTCTAAATACTGTCCCTTTAGAGTACTCCACTCGTCCTCCTCCAACACTCTGTAGGGGAGCCACTTTCACAAACAGAGATTTGGGGGTAGATCTTTGTCCTCCCAGGCTCCCCCGCCAGTCTTTTCACTTGCCTCTGAGCCACTGCACTATGTATTACTGCACTTTCAGATCATGCTCCATGAGCGGGGCAACCTCTCTGCACTTAACCCAGGACCCTGCTGGACTGGACTCATTTGTTCCACCTAAACCCTTTTCCTCGCACCTCCGTCTGTATGCATGCATGACCTAAATGTTCCAGGATTAGTAGGTTTGTCTGTCCTGTCGGTTACATGTAATTATAACAAATCCAGAGCAACTAATACCATAATAACGAATACCATAATTACGAATTCCCAAATAACACATTTCTTTATTGTTGTTGACCATTTTTTTGGTCTTAATGCTTTTACCCCACCCCCAAAACCATTATCCCCCCTCCCAACCCCTTTTCTTTGTCTTTTTACAAATTCAATATTTTGGAATTCGTTATTTTAGGTTTTTTATAATGGTATTAGTTATTTTGGTATTCATGATAATCACTTCATACCATCCTGCCCCCCCCCCCCCCGTCCCTCCTTTTTGTGTTCCTTCTCCCTAGCTTGGTCGCTACTGTAACTAGGTGAAATGCTGTCAGGCCGAGTATGCTAGTTTTTCTGTCAATCACTCAGGAACTTCAAGGCCTAAGAGTGATTCCTGTATTTCCGTATTCCCTTCCCGCATTGAAGCGCTCTGAAGCACTCCACCTGTGTATAAGCGCTGTATAAATGAACAATAAAATAAGTAAAAATAAATAAATTATTGTCATGATGTTCCCTTAAATAGGTTACCTTGCACTCCAGTACTGGAGGGAGTGTCATGAGCTGGTGCTCCTCACAGCTGCCAACTCCCCTTTTTCTTTTTTAATCAACAATTGTATTTCAAAGTGACCTGCTTGAGCAGAGCTGTGACCAAGCAGTAATGAACTGCACTTACTCAAAACATCTTTCGCTGTTGGTGCAGCCTGACTGATGGGGCTGAGGGTTGACTCTGAGATGACCACGGGCGATATGGGGTTATTGGCTTGCGTAAAGCGAGCTCAAATACATCCCAGGAGTGGATGCGATTTGGGCAAGAAGTGGGTGGGAATGGCTGGCCATAGGAATTAGCATGGCCTTAGATAGTCAATGGACTGCAAGCTCAAATGGGCACAAGCGTCCCACAAATGCAGATGGGGCAACTCGGCTCGCCTATGTTCCTCGCATTTGATGTAATCAATAAAACAATGTCCGAGAATCAGGAATACTCTGCAACCTGCAGAGCCACTGGGACTGCCTGAATTTCAGGGTCTCAGTAAACATCCCATATTTATTCCACATTGGGCATCCGTCAATTCCTTGCCTCCAGCTCCCCTGGATGTGCTGAAAAGCTATATTCCGAACCCCCTAATTTGTACCTTGGGGGACTGGCTACATTATTCGAGGTCCTGGCTCTGTCAAGAACTAGTGTTGCCCCAAGGAAGGAAAGGGCAGCCATGTTTGATTGACCTTGGAAGGTTGAAAGGTGGAGTCAGTCCTGCTTGCATTAGTGCCGTTGACCGGAAGGGTTTGCATTGCACACAGGCGGGGTGTCTACAGCAGGCGTGTTAACAAAGTGAGCTAAGTTAACGCATAATACATTGCATGCACGCACCTCTGCCTACACTCTTGGTTATTTTCCACTGTTATAGTCAGTGCATTTAGATAATGGGTACAAATGGGTGTGCTATGTTTTAAAGGTGTTTACAGGGGACGCACTGACTTTCGTGTAGTGGAGTGTGAAGGAGACACATGGCACACATGTTAATACAGATACCAGTTCCTGCTAGGTGGATTTGAAGAGGAGGGGGAGGGAGTGTGTGAAGGTATCTGGGTCAATCCTATCAAGGCAAGGCAGTATACAATTCGTGTGGAGTCCTCACCTGCGTGATGTCGGACTGTTCTCAGCACAGGCTCCAGTACAGGCAGGGCCCAGCCTCAGGGCTGCTCTCACAGCCCAGCAGGGGCCAGCACATCCAGGATGGGTGGCCTATGCGACAGGTACTCACTGGCCTAGCGCACCGCACAGCAAAAGGCCACTGCCGGCCTCCAGCCAGGGTGCGCAGGCAACCACGTCGGACAGTGGACCAATTCAAGTTAACAGGCTCAGGGCAGGGGGCTCAGCCAGGCTGCACAGTGCACTGCAGCATTCCTTGATAGACTCACACCGTCACAATCACGATGATCGGTCGTGACTCGAGGGGGCACGTATGGTTCTTCGTTCATGGCTTGCCACGGGGAATGGAAAATGTGCAGGTGCCAGACCGTGCCAGCGCTGCCATGCCCATGCCACTCGTGACCCTGGTCTTTTGGTTGTAGCCCCGGATAGAATCTCAGGAGCTACAACCAAAAGGCTAGCTAGCCCCCAGTCCTGACAGTTCCGACATCAGCGTAGCCCCAGGTCTTTTCCAGACCTAGCAACACCCCTGCAGCGCCATATGGTCTGCTGCTGCTGCTGCAGCCAGCCTCAGCCTGACAGGGCTGGTGCTATCACAGGCAAGGCAGTTAGTACACAATTAGTGTGCATGTGTTAAAGCAGCATTTTGCCTATCTAACATTTCCACATATAGGCAAGCACCAAACCTTGTTTAGTGATAGCACCAGCCCTGGATAGGACACACATCTCCATTCCCTTCGCCGCTCGAAGGACTTCTGCTTTGGTGGCTTCTCGCTTCTCAGCAGGCTGCTTCCTTCAGTTTGCCTTTGCCCGCGCCACCAGTAATTTTAGCTCCTCTTGCTCCGGCGAACATCTGATGCAAAACAGCCACCAGAATTCTCCCCGAGGCACGCAGGTACACGCCAGCCACCTGAGATGGTCCCTCGTGAAGGAAAGCTTCCCTTGCCTTTGCTTCCTAGCCTCTGCAACAAAGGTCTCCCACAGGCAAGCTTCTTCCCTGCATGCTGCCTGCTGCGCAACCTCTGCTCTTCCAACTCCGGTAGGCATGGACCCATGCCTACCGGAGTTGGAAGAGCAGAGGTCACGCAGCTGGAAGCATGCAGGGAAGAAGCTTGCCTGTGGCATGAAATCTGCCACACCTAGGTCCCAGCACACTCTCTCTCCTCCATCTTCATTACAGGGGGTCTGCACGTGCATTCTTCTGCTTCCAACTGCTACTGCTTCTCTCCTGCTCTCCTGGCCTGAACCCAAGGGGGCACTTTAAGCCTCCCTCAGGTGTAGGTAATCAGGATAAATTAGACTACTCCTACACCCTTGTTCCTCTTCAGCCCTCTTCCTCGCCCCAGTACATAGGGAATTATGAGACTTGAAGTCCCTAATAGCAAAGTTACTTTTCTTCCTTTCAGTTATTTTACAATAAACCATTTGAAGAGTGCGGCTTCAAGTTAAACAAGGGAGTTTCCCATTCCTCCTGGCCTGCTTGCCCGCCATGTGATCCTCCCGCCGAACACCATCCCCGAGGCCAGGATCAGAAAGCTTTTGCCTTTCCTTGGCCACATGAGAAGGGTCCCAGGCCAGGTGTTCTGGGTGAATCATTGCTGATTCAACACAGCTCGGTGGAGAGTTTGATTACAAGATGCTTGCTTTTGGAATTGGACGATGCTCTGTGCCACAAGTTTACCATCCACTCAGCCCTTCATTCTCCTGAGGTAGTACAATTGAGTACAATGAGTACCATGAGTGGGTTGCAATAGTGACACCAATTGTTACAGTGCCTACAAGCTGGAGGAATGAGGCATTCAGTGCTATATAAATTGCCATATAATCATTATTATGTTTATTATCGGTAATGATAATAAGATGAATATGGTTGTTTTTAAGGTCCGCAAAGTGAACCGGAAATGGAAAGAGCTTGAGCTTTGAGATAAGGTGTTTGTAGCAGTGCACTGTGACTAAGGCTGACCTTCACTCAGTAGGCACAGTAGGGAAGGATTGTTTAATGCACAGTCCTCGTTTCGAACCAGGGAGGAATGCATTTGAGCTCAAGATAGAAAATGAACATTCATACAAAATAATGAATACATTCAGGAAAAGGCCAAAAGCAAAAGAACATGAATATATAAAAGCACAAAGGATTTCAGAAGGTTGTCCGAGGGAGACCCTCATACTACCAGCTTTGATTTTCAAATAAGGCCTTTCCTCCAAGCGTGTGCTTTGAACCTTTGGGCCAGGACAGGTGTCTGAAGAATTCCTGCGTTCACCAGGATTGGGGAAGTCAAAGACAACTTGCACACATGTTAGACGTCACCTGTGCAGTAATATAGCGCCGCCTTGCACTGGACGCCAGATTTCAACTTCTCACGGGTATCTATTGCATGTCATGGAGGCTGTTGTCTTATGACTATAATTGCCCATAGGCCAACATTTTCAAGTGGTTAGTGTTTTCTCTGGCTGGATCTTTCACCCCAACTAAAGAAGATCTTTACATAGAGGCTATATCATTACACGCAACAAATTCCACCAAAAAACGAAGAACAGTGATTATAGGCTCAGATCTTGGGAGAGATGTCCTAGCATATTTTATTAATTTATTTAGCATTTTTAAAGCTCTCACACAGCCCGCGGGCATCAAGGTGCTGTTACAGGAATTGTCTGTTTTTTAGTTGCATCATAATATTTTTGTCTTAGTTGCGTATTTATAGCACGCTTGAATAGGTTTCTAAGCGCGGATTAGAGGATCGAACCTATGTTGCTGTGTGTGGTCTTGCTTCCAAGGCGAGCACTTTGCCGCTGAGCTATCCTCCCAGGACATATAAAAATATAGAAATAATAAAACCCCTGTTCACTGCGGCCACACCTTGTGAGCTCATGTTGAGAACACAATCTAGCAGAATAGCTAGGTTGCATGCACCCATAATCATCATCATCATCGTCATATAAATCGCCATCAGAGTTTTTTTGTGAAATTTGCCATAAAAGCTCATCACCAAAAACTAAAAATAAAATAGCATGCATGCATGTACAAGATAAAATAAAAAAATTCAGCCCAAGTGATCATGTGGCACAAATACACAATAAATAATGATAGACAATAGAAGTATAAATGTGTCTAGATTTTTACAGCCAACTGGGATTACTTACCTGCTAGATCCTAAATCACAAAATACAATACATATGGAAATAAAAAGAGAAGTACCTGTTGGTGAGACTCTGCTATAATGCTGGCGTATATAAAAACAACACAGCAATCCCGCTCTGATATTGGAATTGTAATGATAAGTAACCACGAGGAAACGCTGTTCTCTGTGTTGCTAAAGTAAAATTGGCTAAGCAATGTGTATCAATAAAGGTAAATCGTTTCCTTCTGGTGGCAATCCATAAATATTTTCAAAGAGCCTAATAACACGACCGGGTCCCAAATTAATTGCATCACAAAGAATAAAGCAGGGCTGCATTGGGAAGACGCTTTTGGAAAATTAACAAAAACACTAAAGTCTGGGCTCGAACGTTCTCATATCTAGGACACAGCCTCATGCAGTGTTTTCTCTTGCATCTATCGCCACACTTGTAATCTTCCTTTCTAAAGAAAGTTTAAAGGGGTTGAGATACACCACCTGGCATTTCGTCGCCAATACCATAATAACCCCAGTCGCTTTAGGATACCTTTCAAGGAGCATTTTCTATCCCTAAACATATGGTCAGACAATCCGAATAGGTGACCATCTGGGAATCGGTGAAGGACGAGAAGAATTCTTGTATGCCACGTACCATAAAGTAGACCTATTATGCAAATCTATGGTGATTTGTTGGATGCAGTCTTGCGGAAACAAGCGGATCCCAATGAGAGGCTGTTATCGATCTACATAAGTGCCAACTCTCAAATATCTCTGCATGATCATTAGAGCCTGATCCAGTCACATGATCAAGGGCCACACAAGCAAAAGGCCCACCAAATATCATCTATACACATCAGGCAGTCACCTGGACCATTCACTCAAAATCAATTATTTGAGACTCCATGTGTCTCAAGCAACAATTTCATTCGGTGTGTGTAATTAGTCTACACATTTATGTATTTATTTTAATTTTATTTGCATTTATTTGAAGCACACCTAACCCGTAGGTATCTAGGTGCTAGTTTCATTGAATTGTGAAAATGTAGATCATTTATAACGTGCTGTTTATTATAGTGCGGATCCGGGATTTGAACCTGTGTTTGCTTAGCCTGGCCCCCTTAAAACCCACACCTATCCTCTTATGCAGCAGGTTTACTCGAGGTTTGTTGCTGCTCATAGGAGCAGTGCCCACAGAGAATGAAGTGACATCACACATAGTATTACTAGGTTCATTTGGCTCTATAATGTGGACAGAGTTTCAAATTATTGCTTTCATTCTTCTGAGAATGTGGATGCCTTTTAATCGAAGATGAAGGCTAAACATTTGGTTATACATTCTTTAACAAAGCATCCTTACTTACATTGAAATACAGACGTTCTATTCAGTGCTAAACAGCACTATTTTGTAGGACACCTGGCATCATCTTCCAACCCATGTTAAACATGCGATGCACCCTGTGGCTATTGATGGAAATATAGTATTTTTCTGGCATTAAAAGTACCCTTGCTTTCCACACTTAACACTCTGAATGTATGGCTAGTGAGCACCAAACATGCCCACTTCCAAGAACCACATATCACCATCCTAGTGGGATGAAATTAGATGCAGCAACATTTTTGTTTCTCCCTGACCCTTTTAGCTTTACTCATCAGTTGGTTAATTGCTGGTTCTGTTGTCAGTTTCAGGATTGATTATTGAATGAAGCGTTTCTCTTCATGACATAGGTTCACTTACATTTGCGCAGTGCTATAAGTAGATTGTCCCACAGACAAAAAACATGTGTACAAAGGTGTGCTGTAACATGAATCATGAGTGTGAATCCCATAGCTCGCAGAGTGCAGGCAACTGCATGGTCAGTGTGTCAGAGTGGTCATTGCCCCACTCACTAAAATCCTCCTTGCACAAAAGTGTAGAGAACACTAGTGCCAAGAATACAGCACATCAAAGGTCTTGACACAGACTCTAACCTCTGCTTACTCTTTAGGCGTAGAGTAATATATAGAAGTTAAATCTCTTTCAGTACCTCACATGTTATGTTTACGCTACTGTGCCACATTCTTTTTTTTAAAAAAACTTTTATTTTTGGCGGCAGAGGTATACATTAGGCATACAGACCAATTCAACGAACAAGCAGTAGAGGTGACATATGGATTGATATACAGAGTACAGTAATCACAGACGTAGCAACAGAACTTCACATGAGAAAAATGAGAGGAGGAGTTCATGGTACAGGAGTAGTCCTTAATGGAACCGGGGACAAGTCCGACCCGGGCGTACTGTCACTTTGGCTGTTAAGGTACGTATTGAATTCGACCCAGATGTTTTTGGGGCGTGAGTGGGAGGGGAGCATATTCAGGTATTCCTCTTCGCAGTTTCGTGGCGAGGTGCGCAAACGCAACCAATTCTGGAAGGCCGGAGGGGAGGAGCTCCTCCAACCCTGGAGTATACATTTTTTGGCTACCATACAGCCTATATTTAAGAACTTAGCCGAGCTCCCAGTCCAGACCCCTCCCCAATCCCCGAACAAGACTGCTAAAGTATCAGGGTCAATCACCGTGTCAGTAATTTCCAGCAAGTGTTTCTAAGATGCGCTTCCAAAACTCTGACAACCTTTCGCAGGACCAAAACATATGTAAATGGTCAGCTTTTTCAACCCTGCAGGGGGGGCAAGAGTGTACAGTGGCGTGGGCGAACCTTGAGGTTCGATGTGGGGTATAGTATAGCCTGTTAAGAAGCTTGTATTTTATGGCACGATGCCTAAAATTTAGGGAGACTTTTTGAGTGTGTTGGCACATTCCCCCCCAAATCTCGTCAGAGATCTCCAGGCCCAATTCGTTTGCCCATTCATCACATGCCCTGAATGTTTGATTCGGGGTAGTGTCTTGCAGGATCTTGTACAGTGAGGAAATGACGCCGCGGGCGCCACCAGAATTGCCAATGTATGCAATCGCCGGATCATCAGGGGGCTCGTCTGGAAATGAGGGCCACATGGTACGAAACGCGGCCCGGAGTCTATAGTATTGAAGAGTCTCTGTAGCAGATCCAGTGTGCCCCTGTTTCCATGTTTGGGGGTCAATGAACCTGCCCTCAGGGTAGAAGTCGGATAATGCCTGATACCCTAGTGAACCCCAGTGCCGGGCCAAGGCGGTGTCATGTGTGGGTTCCAGACCAGGGAGGAACCACACAGGGAGCCATGTGTAGTATGGGGAGGACTCAGGTGTCGGATAGAGAAGGCGTGTCCAGGCGTGAAGGGTCGTAGTGATTGGATCAATAGGAGAATCGGGTGTATAATGTTGGTGCAGAATAAGAGACATTATGTTGATGCCAGCGGCTGCCAGTCACTCCAACTTGACATGTGGGAGTACCGGAGGGCCTGGGTACCAATGAGTGGCGTGTTGGGCTTGAGCCGCAGTCCAATAAAGGGTCAGATCAGGAGCCGTGAGTGCCATGTCAGTCCACTTCTTGCGAACCGCACCGGAATGCCATAGGAACTGTGCATAGAGCAAGTGTAATTTGGTGAAGTAGGCCTTCCCGGGCCATATGGGTACGTTGCTAAAAACGTAAAGGAGCTTGGGGAGTAGAATCATTTTAATGAGGGAGAGTTGGCCAGCAATGGATAATGGAAGAGCACGCCATCGCAACAGCTTAGTCTCAACTGTTTGCGCCACTGCTGAGTAATTGTTGGCCAATAGGGTGGGTTTAGTTAGGGATATTTGAACGCCCAAGTATCTAATACCATCCGGGGACCAACGAAGGGGGAATTCAGAAGTGGGTTGTTGAGTAGATTTAGTAAGTGGGAAGATCTTGGACTTAGAATAGTTAATTGTGAAACCGGAATGGGCCCCGATACGGGTGATGTCTCTCAATATGGGGTCGAGATGGGTTATGGGATCTCTGATGTACAGTAAAACATCATCTGCGTACAGGGATATAATTTCAGGGTTATTTTTCAGTCTAATCCCCTTACGGGCGTGACGAGCTCGGATAAAGTCTGCCATCGGCTCTATCGCCAAGGCAAATAAGATCGGTGAGAAGGGACATCCCTGACAGGTGCCCCTAAAGAGTGTGAAGAGATCAGAGGTTAGGGAGTTAACCCTTACTCGTGCCACAGGGGAGGTGTAAAGTAATTTGATGTACCTGATCATATTCGGGCCAACACCCATCGTCTCCAGTACCAGCCACATTTAACGCCAGGAGACCATATGGAAGGCCTTTTGAGCATTCAGCGTGACTGCCACGGCTTGCACGTTTTGATCTATACGAGACATAACATTAAATAATCTCCTGATGTTGTGGGAGGTAGACCTCCCAGGAACAAAGCCTGCCTGGTCTTCGTGAACTAAGTATGTCATGATGGGCAGGAACCGATTTGCTATAACTTTAGCAAAGACTTTTCTGTCAAGGTTCATGAGGGAGAGAAGTCTATAAGAACCGCATTCATCTTTGGGTTTACCAGGTTTGAGCAGGACCGTGATAACAGCCTCCCGCATGGAGGGGGGGAGAATAGAGACACGTAGTGATTCGATCCAGATCTCAAGCAGCCTAGGGGCTATTATGGCAACATGCTCTTGATAGAATTCGGCAGTAGGTCCATCAGGACCCGGTGCCTTACCTTTGGGCAGATCCGAAATAGCAGCCACTATTTCATCCAAGGTAATTGGGGAGTCCAGCTCATCTCAGGTAGAAGGGGAGATCTCTGTGGTGGGGATCTGGTCAAGAAGGTCGCAAGTGTGTTGGTTGGTGTGTTCGGTAGGCTGGGAATAGAGGGAGCTGTAAAATTTGGTGAAAATATCTACGATTTGTTGGTCAGTCCACTGTATGTTGCCCTGTGCGTCTTTGATGGAGGTTATCTGAGTATGGCCAGACTCTCTCCTCACGAGTGTAGCTAACTTTCTCCTGGATCTGTCTCCCTCCCCATATTTCCTGGTGGTCTGAGGGCAGTATGCTCGTTGGTGGCAAGTGCATTATATGTATGGAGCTCCTCGCTGATTTGAGCAAGGATGTTGGGATCCGCCCCAGTAGAGCATCGCAGTTCTAGTTGCTTCAGTTTGGTCTCGGAGCGAGCAAGGGCAGCCCTAATTGACTTCAATACCCCCGCCTCATGAGAGATAGACATACCCCTAATATATACTTTGACAGCGTCCCACCTAACCGCGGTCGAGGTGGCCTGAAGGGAGTTGTGCTCAAAGAAAGATTCAATGTCCGCTAGTATTTCAGCTCTGAACACAATATCCCTGAGGGCCTCAGATTTGAAGCACCAGGTGGGAAATGTCGATATAGGGATTCCCAGCCCTACAGATAGTGTGATTGGAGCATGGTCAGAGAGTGTGCGGGATAGAATTCGAGAGTCCTCCACTCTGCCCATCATTTCGCACGACACGAAGCACAGGTCTATCCTGGACAAGCTGTTGTGACAGACGAATAGTAAGTGTACTCCCTCCGCTGGGGGTGTAGTGTCCTCCAGGCATCGCAGATATTGAGTATCCCAATGTGGTCTTGTAGTCTACGTGCAGCCCTGGACAGGGCTTGAGCAGCCACACTTGTTCTGTCCAAAACAATGTCCAGGATAAGATTTAGATCCCCTCCTCATATTATCTGAATACCTACATAGCCCAGTAATAGGGAAGTTATAGTGTCAAAGAATTCAGGAGAGTCAACATTAGGGCAATAGGTATTAACCAACAAGTATTCACTGTTTAACAGTGTACAGTGTAGTATGACATAGCGGCCCTCTGGGTCGATGTAGCTTTTATGTGATATAAACTTAATTGATTTATGGATCATCGTGAGAACACCCCTAGAATGGGTCGAATAGAAGGTAAAGAATCTAGCGGGGTCCCATGTCTGGGCTATGGTCCTCAGCATGTGGACCCCAGCGTGTGTCTCTTGTAAAAGCAGAATCTTACACGCATGCCTATTAGCATAGGACATAATCTTGCAGACCTTAGTGTGATTTGTCAGTCCCCTGATGTTCCAGGACATTATGAGAGTGGTCATTTCAGTATCGGGTAACTAAACCTGTAATGTGCAATTAATGAACCTCCCAAATCCAACAATAGTATAGGCTCCCAACTGTGAATCTGGAAATATGGTTATGACCAGACAATGTGTGTGCTGTGCAACCTCATGTGCCCTTTTGAGTAACGCCCCATTTCCCCCCACCTCCCTCACCACCACCCCAGGAGCAGCAGTGTGAACATTACCCTCCCTTAACTGTAAACGGTTGGACCGTCCCCAACTTTGCCCGAGCCGTCCAAAAGCCCAACTGGGGCTAACCCACAACAATAATGTAAGGAACATTGCAATCGCAGCGGGGTGCGCCATTGCCGTGCACTGGCAAGCTTGGAACCCAAAAAGGGTCAGTTGCAAAATAAGCATGTTTTGCGCTCTTATGGTGCTAATCCAGAGGTCTAACCAGCAATAGGGGCCTACATTAAAGGCATTGACACATCGCAATTTGAACATTCATAGCCAATAGGGATATTCAAGATGAATAGTAAAATAGTGCATCAATCTAGCAATAAGTATCAGAGACGCTAGCAGACATGTATACAGCCGGATCTATACAACCAGACAAATGGAATAACAAAGTGAACTATTGATCGTATCGACATGCAGTAAATCTCTTGATGCACATAGAAACAGGACAATTAGAGGGTTCAGTCATTATCCATGATGTCATCAGCAGGAGGATGAACCGGAACATGTGCCTCTATAAATGTCACCGCTTCTGAAGGGACCGTGAAGAAATAAAGTTTGTTGTTGAATGTGAACTTTAGCCGTGCAGGGAATAATATGGCATAAGGGATATTTCTCTCTCTGAGCAGTTTCTTCATACCGAGAAATTGTCGACGCTCCTGCTGAACACCAATTGAGAAATCAGGGAAAATCCAGATCACCTGCTATTCCATTCTGAGCTCACCTTTTTCGCGCGCAAGCTGGAGAATCTGGTCACAGTCTTTAAAGCTGAGGATTTTCGCAATTATGGGTCTCGGGAAGTCCCTAGGCTTGGGGCGCGGTGACAGCGCCCTGTGAGCTCTCTCAACGGTGAAGAAGGGAGACATGTTGGGGTTTCCCAGGAGGTCCTTCAATAGATTCTCAACTGCCAGCTTGAGTCGGCCCTTCAGCGCATTTTCCGGAACCCCAACGATACGTATATTGTTCCTTCGCGATCTGGATTCTAAATCGTCACATTTGGCCTTAACCGACTTCATGTCTGCGACCAGAGTGGATACCGTGCCCTGCAGCGTGGTTATATTGTCCTCATTGGCACTTATCCTATTTTCAGTCTCCATAATTCTCGACCCCTGCTGGTCTAATTTAGCTTTGAGAGATGCCACACTTGCGTTAATGTCATCTAGTTTCTCTTGAAAGGCAGCAACATTTCTGGCCATTGATTCCATCATGGCGGTTAGGTCTGTAGCAGGTGCCTCAACAGGGGTCAGCGAGTCCGCCTGGTCGCCCGATGCATGGCCCGAGTCAGATCTCGGGGTGGCTCTTGCAAATTTGTCCATGGCGCCCATCTCATTAGTACTCCTGGACCTATTGGGCATGGCGTAGTATGGCTACTAGATATTCAAAGTGCAGTGTATGGCTGTTATGTGTAGTATGCTCACAGGTGCAGTGTATAGCTTTTATGCGTAGTATGCACGCAGAGAATATGAGTCACAGGAAGCAAGATGAGGGCTCAGCTCTTTTGGTGAAAGTACAGCCACACTGTTCAGAGTTAGCAAGCAGCAGCTGTAAATGCATGGAGCCAGGAGCCAGTGGGATCGATGCCCAGGGAGGCGAGCAAGGAATCTTAAAGGGGGTCCGCCTTAATGACCACCCAGAGCCCAGGAGTAGTGGTCAGAACATAATGGGCCCAGTCCGGGGAAAGCCAGGATCATGAGGGAGAGCAGCCGCCGTGAGAGAGCGGGGCGGGGGAAGTAAGATCAGAGGAGTGGCAGGCAGTCCTGCACAAATCAGCCCCCCCGCTCCTCACCTGTAGCCCGGCAGACGTCCAGCACCAGAGCCGCGGATCCCCAGCAAGCCTGCACGGGCCCCACAGGGCGCGCACCGTCGGCCGGCAAGCCCGGAGGGGAGCGTGAAATCCGGCCCCTCTGGGCCACAGGCAGCGCTGCAGTGAGCCCGCCGGCCGCAGCAGTGGCTCCTCCAAGCGGGGCACGGCAGGGAGACAAGAGCCTCACAGGAGCGCCGGAGAGCGCCGACAGCCGCGGGGGCAAGGCGGCCGCAGGTCCTCAGAAGTCGCGGGACACAGGCACCGGCGTCCCACGGAAGAACAGCCTGCTCTCAACAGCGCAGGCGCTCCAGCCTCACCCGACTCAGCCCCAGCCTCCAGGCAGCGGGCTCGGTGAGCGTGCACAGCAGGAGAAGCGGGTTGGTGGGTGGGGAATATCCAGCGGCCGCGGGGTCCAGGACACTCACTCAGCACTGCAGTGCACCCAGAGCACCAGGGCCGGCCCAGCCAAGCACCGGGGCAGCGCGAGCCGGCCAGATGCCAGTCCAGGAGACACAATTCAAGACCAAACTTCACAGGCAGATAGCCCTGGCCAAAGGCAAGGTAGGGGCCAGGTATGAGGCCATAGCAGAGTGGCAGACCGCAGATGTTGGAGGATATAAGGCGGCAGTGCACGGAGCTGACAAACTAGGCAACCATTTTGCCCGCTGCTCAACAGCGCCCCCCTACAGTGCCACATTCTAAGCCACAATGCCAGAAGGTAATCCTTGGCCCAAGTTCATAGGCTTGAGCAAATCAAGTGTCTGTAACGAAGTCCAAGTTACATTACAACAAATTAATGACCCAGGCAAGAGGGCAGTATTATTATTATTATTATTTATTTAGTCTCAAAAGAACTTTACAAAATACACATTATATCCACATAAGCATCATAAAATCATTGTAAATCTTCATAAAACAGCTAATAAAAACATTTTACAAAGCATATTTTAAGAACAGTTTTACAAACAATTTTTTATAGAAGCCTATCTAAAAACTTGTCTAAAATACTCAATGCACACTAAGACCAGAACATCCTTCCGCCCCTCCACCCCTTGTAGGAGGTTATATTACAATGTATTAATTCCCTTTCAGTCGCCTGTCCTAAACTAGGCACTTTTTGATGACATCACACAAACGATTCATGGCTATGTGGACTATTTGATTCTCGGTCTTCAAACAATAGTTCCAAAAAGCGTTGTCTTTGATGGAATCATAAGAGTGGACAATACCACACAGAATTGTCATATACTCCACCCCCAAGGTCGCACATTCTGTCAGGTGGTGTTTGGCATTGTCCACTAATCCAGGGTTTTTACAAATTCGACATCTGTCCGTAAGTGGGATCCCCAAATAAGCACCGGTGTGGGCCAGTACAGGCAGTTGGTTGATACATAGCCTTAATCTGAAATGTAAGACTGAGGGGTTAGGGCACAACTTCAAATATTTCTGTGGTTGAAAATATTTGTGTGTGACTCCAGAGATATAAGAGGAGAAGCGTAAGGTCGCTAGGTGGTTATAGTTGTTTATCGAGTCCCCCTCTCTGGCTTTACCTTTAAAGATACATTTTAGTGTATCGTACTTAGTGTCACTTAGGAAGTCAGGACTCCATCCGATGTCCCTATAAGGTTTAGCTACTAACATCTCAAAGTTGTCCTCACTGCGGCCTTTAAGTGACACCAAACCTTACTCTAAGCGAATATATTGCATGGATGTAGAGGGACTCAGTCTCAGTATCCATATCCATTTCCAGAAGGTTCCCTCTAGTGCATCCACCCATGCCAGGTCTCTCATAGCCAAAACCTCAAGCCCGTACAGCACCATGGGACAATACCACGGTTTGTATAATATTATGATCCGCTTCAATGAAAATCCTGCAGTCTTTCTTGCAAAACTGGGGATCAACTGTTTCAACTGAAGAGCTTTTGTTCTCTTTGCTGCCACTATATTCATGTAGGATTTCCTACAGCTCATATCAATGCCAAAATATGGGTATGTTTCAACACAGTCCACCTTACCCAAGGCAGTGGAAAAGCTAGGACACTTCCACTTTTTGTTGGAAACCACCAATATTTTTGTCTTCCCTGTATTAATTTTGAGATCATTTTCAATTACAAAGTTATACAAGTTGGAAAACATGGCCTTTGCTCCACTATATGTATAATGTAACAAGACTAGATCGTCTGCATAGAGCATAAGGGGATAGAGCTCCCACCTCTCTTTGGACAGCACCCTATGTTTGGCGTTAAACAGCCGGGCAGGTCAGCCATATATAAATTATACAGCAGGGGTGCGAATGTGCAGCCCTTTTTAACCCCCTTACATATCTTGACTTGTGCGGATACGTCTTCATCATTAGTCAAATTGACCCGTGCGTGATTGCTCTGATTTAGACCGTTCAATATATTAATAATCCACACAGGACAGTCCCATGTTAGTAGCTTTCCGTCATGTCTAAAAGTGACATCAGTCTATAATTCTCTGGGCACCGACAACAGTCCTGACTGTAGCCAAGACTCTGGGATAGTCTGGCACATACACACCTTATCAAACAATACCTTCAGTATCCTCGCCCACTGTTCTAGATTCTGTCTTAGAACAGTGTTGGCCAGCCCATTGGGGCCAGGTGCTCTAGAGCTGTTAGAGCTGTTATTGCTATTAGTGAATTCCACCCAATGAGGGTAACATGGTCTGTTTAAAATGTATGAAGACAATGGAAAAATATTGGAATGTTCGGACAGATGAGATATATTAGCAATTAGCACCTGGCGCAATGGCACCAGTCAACCAGGAGGCTAGAAAACCCATGCTTGCGGTGATGGTATAAGCTCACGTTCCTTCCGACCCTCTAATGCCTCTGGCCCTATGCCAAAAACAAAAGAAAAGAAAATGACTGCCTCCACACCCCTCCCATCTCCATTACCTCTTCCCCCTCTATCTTCTTCACTCACACACTTGCCCTTCTGCTGCCTTGGTCCCTCACATCCCATTCAGGCCTCCCACAATGGCCACCACTTACAAAGAAAAGGGATTTTGGCCCTTTTCAATGTTGCGTGGTCGCCACATTTTTTTCACGAAATCTGGCTTGTACTGTCATCTCAGACCCAATACCCTTAAACAAATATATTAACCCATAGCCCTGGTAATTGTCCTCAGCCCTCATGTGAGACCTCATGCCTCAGCTAGAAGACTGTTACTAGTCAAGCCAGCCCTCCAGCCCGATTCTTAATGCCCCATTGTAGCCTTTTGCCTCTGCCTTGTCTTTGATGGAACTTCCAACATTCCATTGTTCTTATTGAGTTTTATAGACATAATCAAAGGCCTAAGTGAAACCAGGGGGTTTCTGAAGGTTCCCAGGTCCATTTTGCATGGTACTGCTGAAGGTAGGGTATATGAAGCTATTCTCACCTCTTTGCTTTTTAATGAGAAGGTAAAAAGAGCATAAATGGTGGATACAGTAATAACTTTGCATGGATATATAATGGGAAGATTAGTGTTCTCTGTTTCCTGTCGGCAGTGTGCATGCCTGCTTAGGTGTTTATAGTAACATGGGTATTTAGGTACTTGTTGATAGTATTTAAATCCACCTGGGAAACTCTGGGTAATTGGATGAGGTACACATACACGGATCTATTGATTAAAATAAAAAAAACACATCGGGCTGGACGGTCAATGGCAAGTGGCTGCAGGAATGCTCTGCATTGCTGAAAGGCTTGGAGTGTGGCACTTTGAACTGTCGAAACTGATATAATATTGTTTCGTCTCCATTGTATATGTTGGCCTATGCCCAGTCGCTTTGGGAGTAAATCCGTATTGCAAGGTTGTGTCCTTAAGTTAATCAAGCCTCCATTTTAGGTTAAAGCCGCCATTTTGGCTTGTCGTGCAAAGTCACCCTGTGGCCTAAAATGGCCAACCTGTGTTCTCTTGTTCTTACTTTAACCTCTTCAACCTCTGTAGGCGAGTTAATGTCCAACCTGCCTGCAGGCTACATGTTAGGGTCATGTAGACCTTGTCCTTTGTTGACCTAGAGAGCAGGGGATTATTCGAATCGGCGATGTTAACCTACAAGTGTACAAGAACGATAATGCTATTTAAACATCATATGCAAAACATCTGTTTGACCTGCATTGAAGTAAATGTGTGAAAAGTGTAAAGTCAAATCCAGAGAATAGTAGTACTTGTTAGTAATAGTAAATGTATTAAGAAGTAAACCACATGCACAAGATATGTAAATTAGGAATGAACCTGGCACGAACACTAGCCCAGTACATGATTAACTTGTAAGAGGCTGGACATCGTTACGAAGAAAGTGTATATATATGCTGATGTCCAGCTAGCAATTCCTGTTCACTGCTCACATTGAACCTGCTGGTGGTCTCTGTGAAGTACTGACGGCCAAATAGCTATTTGTGTACTTTGTTTTGTAAACTGTTCAGTGTTGCAATATAGATTCTGGAAATCTTTGCAAGCCCGTGTTGGTGTATTTCTCTTTGCATGGTGTAAAAGCTTTTGATATTGTATTTTCTGATTCCACAGATGGCACTCGAATAGGGACCCTCAAGATTGACTTTGTCTCGTTGAAGGTTGGCTCAGCTATCGGACTGGGATCGGACGGTGACAACAAAAAGTCCCCTCTGGACGAGAAGCGAATTCCTCGACAGAACAACACGATCCGATCCCTGAACGGTGAGCTGTAGCTTGAGACGACGTCTTGACGAGGGTCCATATATCGAGGTGGGTAAAATTTGCCGAAATCACCTGACACGTGGGTCCTTAGATTGTCCTTAGTAACCCGATCGGGTCTCCCAGTCCTTTGGTCAGGTGAATTGTGACCGATTCTTAATCTAACCCTGACAATTTGAATTTGGCGCATTGTACTCGCGAGCACAATTATTTGACCAGGTAACACCAGAATTCTGATATGCCTGGGAAATTGTCTGCCCGCTTCAGGGCATTATTCCGCAGCGACAGACAATCTTTGGAAGTTAGCCGTCCCGCACCACAGGAGGGGTCGCCGGAATGTACTATGTACTGTAAGAAAGGCTTTGGTAGTATAGCATTTAATGATATTTGGCACAGACAGACCAGACATAACTCTAATCTTCAGTGTCCAACCAATGGTAGCTTTGAAATCCCTCGTATAGAATATCTAGAGTCTGTATTGCTAAAGAAAAAGGCTAGACCTGCAGCATTTGACGCATTGCACAGTTGAAAAACAGAAGCTTTGCAGTAACAAAAGAGTAGAGAGAAACATATGCGTCGACATATGACAAATGCCGAAAAGGCACGGTTATATGATCAAAATAAACAATTGGAATCAGTTAGGAACACGGACAGAGCGTTTCAATTAGGCATTCAGAAAATGTACCCTTCGAAATATTTTCATACGTCCGATGCATTGATTAACAAACTTTTGCATGAACGAAGGCCCGATGCCTCTGCGCCACCCCGTATGTCCCTCCTCCTGGTGCTTTGCCTCTTCCTGTCGTTATTCCTCCTCCTATAGTCCCCCCGGTCCTTCCTATTGTTCTTCCCGTTGTTCCTCCAGCCGTCGCTCCTTTGCCTGCTCCCTTGCCTCCACTTAATGATATTCAGAATGTGCCTACTCTCCCTCTTCCAAGTGATTCCGCATCGCTTGTAGTAGACCAGGGAACAGGATCAAGGGTTGTGACTCGTAATACTGTGTCCCCAGATAAAAAGAATGAATTAATTGCTTGGGCTAAACATTGTATGGAGAAGGGTGAACAAGCTGATGTTTTTTCCACACTCGAAAATCTAAAAAGTATTCCTGAGAAAAATGTTTTTATTGAAGGGTTAGGAATTAATTTGAGCATATTGTGGAATAGATTAAACGATGTAGATCTCCCACAAGGGTTACGGGATTCAAATACCTTACCGTTGTCTAGGGATACTGCGGAGAAAGTATATGAGCATGTCAAGAGGATTTTTGTGTATAGGAAGGAGTTGGAAGAGTTTCAGAATGAAGAAACTAATGGTGATAGTTTAGGTACTATATTTTTACAGAAACGGTTTTCTCCTCGCCGTGAATTAATAGGAGAGGAAGGGCAAATTTGTACAAAGGATGCGATAAGATGGATTTCGGATATGTCGATAACTCCAGATGAAGTATATGACACCTATAGTCAGTATACGTTAGAAATGCAAAAGAAAGTGATACAGGTTATAGTAGAATACCTGCAGGATGAGTTTGTAAAAAGAAAGATTTGTTGTCCCGCAGAATTATTGGGTGTTTATAAGAGAGCCTTTTCGATTGATACTTCTTCGACTGCCTTAGCGCTTGATTTAGCTCTGTTGCTTAGTAAGCATTCGGAGCTACCTACTTCTCAGTTGCCTATGGGAGAGGTCCCTCCGACATTTGTCCCAAAAGTTGAGATTGCGGCCGATGCTGCACGAGGTATAGTCGCTGTGGACATTCCTGCACATTACGTATCGCAGTTTGTTCACGTCCCGTTCTCGAGACAGGAAGTGAACACCATAAAGCAATCTATTCCTGATATAAGAAAGAATCTGACGGGGTTCTATAAAGAAATAGAGTCGGTCTTACAATCATCGGTATTAACCTTAAGTGATATTGATTTATTATTTCCTGTACTCCTGCCAGTTGATTTGTGGAAACAGATTAGGACTGTAGATGATGTACCTGGGTTATGAGATACATGGGATAATATGGTTAGGCTCAACAGAGAAAGACCAGCTGACGAGAGACCGCCTCAAGTGATGTTAACTTTGCCTGATAGGATTATTGTAAAATTAAAAACTATAATTCCTGAAAAAAGAATCATATGGGACAAGCTTACGGCCTGTGTCCAAGGAAAGTCTGAAGGTGCTACCGAGTTCTTTAATCGGTTCGAACAAGTGTTTTCGGATTTCAGTGGACAAGACTTAGGCACAGAGTCAGGGAAAAGGCTGTTTGTCGACACATTTGTACGTGGATTGCTGCCTGACATCCAGTTACAGATTATGTCCTCCGAAAGCGCTTGGCAGGTGAAGTCTCAATCAGAAGTACTGCACATGGCTCAGTACTATGAAAATCATGTGAATAATGAAAAGGAAAAACTTGAGAAAATAAAGGGTGACCTGAAAACAAAAGTACTATTACAACAGATCGTTAGAAGCCCGAGAGGGGGTAATACGCAATTTAGAGGTCAATACGTTCCACAGGGAAGTGCGCCCCTGGCTCCGGTAACCATTAACCAGTGTGCCTATTGTCAACAGGAAGGTCACTGGCGCACACAATGTCCGACCTTGCAGCAAAGGTCATTTGGGAACATGAGTAGACGATCCAGAGGTCGCCCAGGTGTAGGGGGCCCTTGTAGAGGTCAGTTTGCGCCAGAATCACAGCAAGCTTCTTCACAGGATAAACAAGTTTTGAATGTGGATAATAGAAACATTTTTGATCATCCTTCTGCCGCGTACCTCTCTGAAGAACTTCCTTTTGATGACATTCTGTTTCGTTAGGATTGACCGAAGCAGGATTTGGAACCTACGCCTATTCCCATTTATCAGAAAGGTCCCCACGTTGAAATGGCGGTGGGAAATAGGAAGCCTCTATTTTTAATAGACACGGGAGCACAAAAGTGTTCCATTGACCATTCACGGGTTCCAAACATTCCCCTGTCAGGGCAATCCAACTCTTCCGTAGGGTTTTCAGGCACACCTGTAGTTTGTCCAGTCTCTTTGCCGGTACCGATAACAGTGGGTCCCTTCACGGAGCAGTGTCCATTTCTACTTACTACAAACTGTGCGGAGAATTTGCTGGGGTTAAATTTGTTGAAGGAATTGAATGCAGTAATACATTGCTCCCCAGACGGAGTTCGGTTAACAATTTCACCTCAGCAATCACTCGCCTCTCAGTTCTTGACTCGACCTTTGCCGCCAGAATTCAGTAACATTCCGGAATGCTTATGGGCAATTGATGATAATGATGTGGGCATTCTTCAAATTGAACCTGTTAAAATTATTCTGAAACATGGAGTAAAACTGCCTCGCATTCCACAATATAAGATCTCAGTTGAAGGGTAACAGGCTTTGAAATGTATAGTTTCTGATTTTGTACTTCGTGGAGTAATTGAGGAAATTACAGGTAGTTTGTGTAACAGCCCGATTTTGCCAGTATACAAAAAAGGTGATAATGCGATTCCTTTTCGGTTTATAATTGATTTGCGTGCTATTAACAAAATTGTGGCTCCTCAATTTCCCATTGTACCTGATGTAACAACGATACTAACTATGATTCTGGCTTCTGCCACTCGCTTTAGCGTTGTTGACCTCGAAAATGCGTTTTTCAGTATTTCTATACACAAGGATAGTAGGTATTTGTTCGCGTTTACCCTAGGTGGACGCTCGTTCACATTCACTCGTGCACCACAAGGGTACACTGAGAGTCCAAGTATTTATAGTAGAGCATTGAAAGAGCAACTCGATACTCTCGAGTTGCCTACTACTTGCACGTTACTACAGTATGTAGATGATCTCCTCTTGGCTGCTGATTCTGAGTGCCTGTAAAGAAGGCACCATGTCGTTGCTTTGTCATCTAGCAAAACATGGCCACAAAGCTTCACTCAAAAAATTCCAATATTGTTGTCAGGAGGTCGCCTATTTAGGCTATCTCCTGTCAAAGGAGGGAAGAAGGTTAACACCTGAACGAATAAAAACAATTTCTGGCATGTCGTCCCAAATACGCAGAAGGAAGTTAGAGCCCTGATAGGTATGGCTTCTTACTGTAGATTGTGGATCCCTAACTTTTTGTTAACGATTAAACCAATGCTGGCTTTGACAAAGAAGGGCATTTCTTTGCCATTGCCATGGACTTTGGAACACCAGACAGCATTTGATTTACTCAAAACTGCGCTGTGTTCGGCACTGGTTTTAGGAACTCCAAATTATGAAAAGGCCTTTGTGTTGTATGTGCATGAACGTGATGGATGTGCTTTGGCTGTGTTAACGCAGGAACATGGAGGGAAGAATAGGCCGTGCGGCTATTTCTCATCCGCCCTTGATCCTGTTGCATGCGCTTTGGCGAGATGTTTGAGAGCTGTCGCTGCTGCTGCTGCGTCTGTAAAACAGAGCGAGGGAATGGTCCTGGGTCATGCGTTAACCCTAATGGTACCTCACTCTGTAGATGTTCTATTAAATAGAACTCAAACGCAACACCTTACTTCCACACGATTGACAAGATACAAATTGATCTTGTATGCTCCCCACATTCAAATTCAGAGGTGTTGTGTATTAAATCCAGCTGAACTTTTACCTGTCCCGCTAGGTACTGTTGATGGTGACGAAACGTCACACGATTGCCTTTACACTACAGAACAAGAGACTAAATATAGAATCGATTTGAAAGATACGCCTTTGAATAGCCCACAAGGAGAGCTATTTTGTGATGGCTCCTGTTTCAAACTTCCGAATGGTACATTCACGGCTGCTTATGCCGTCACTACCTTGAGCACGATTGTGGAAACCAAAAGAATCATGCATAATTCTGCGCAGGCCGCAGAAAGTATATCATTAACTCGAGCTTGTGAACTTTCTGAAGGGCTTACAGTAAATATATATATCGACAGTCAGTATGCCTTTGGGGTAGTTCACAACTTCGGTAGACTCTGGAAAGAACAAGGTTTCTTGACCTCACATGGCACGAAAATACAGCACGGCACTTTAATAGTGCGATTACTTTCAGCGCCCGCACTCCCTGTTCAGTTAGCCATTTTAAAATGTACAGCACATCAGAAGGTTACAGATAATATTGGAAAAGGGAATGCTTTCTCTGATCAGATAGCTAAACAAACTGCCACTGATTTTAGTTCAGAAATGTATGCCGTAAGGGAAACTGTAAATGTTTGCACTTTTGGTGAAAGTATTGATTTTGTAAAAGACATTCAAGCAGATGCTACTGTAGAGGAGATCAAGAAATAGGTTGAGGGTGCAGGGAGATTGGATGGTGATGGGTGTTGGGTGGACAATGTTGAAGGAAAATGGTTACTCCCTGACGCCTATATTATAATGATGGTCATTATGGCTCATGGTCCGACCCATGTCTGTGCGCGTAAATTGATTAAAATGTTAGACAGTGTATGGGTCAATGATAACATTTTCAAAATTGCAGAGCGCTTTGTCCAAGGGTGCATGGTCTGCTTGCAGCACAATGTAGGAAAAGGTACCTCGACTCCTTCTGTTCTGTTTGAGATCATCCACTTTGATTTTATTGAGATGGAACGTTGCAACAATCTTAAATATGTGTTGGATGTCATTTTTGCATTTAGTAAGTGGGTTGAGGCCTTCCCTGTTACAGATGCAACGGCCATAACCATGGCAAAGACTCTGTTGCCTAGTTTCGGGCTGCCGAGAGTCATCTGGTCGGATAATGGGCCACACTTTATCGCTGCTGTAATCCTACAAATATGTGAAGGATTACAGATTGATAAACGGTTACATTCGGCCAGACACGCCCAAAGTGCCGGATTAGTGGAAAGGCATAATGGCATTATAAAGACGTGTGCTGGCACCAAGTTAAAATGGCCGGACGCCTTACCGATCGTGTTGCTGTCGATGGAAACAATCCCTCAAACTAGGACTGGTCTCTCTCCCTTCGAGGTGGTGATGGGGAGGCCTGCTAATATTTGGGGTATGCCAAAAAGACGCTCATTACGGGATGTAGAGAATGTGCTTCTTTCAGATTACTGTAACCAGTTGACTAAAAATCTATTTTCAATTTATCACCAGGTGCGAGAGGCATTACCTGTACGGTACGAGGGTCCCGGTCACAGTCTACGACCGGGGGACTGGATCCTCACAAAAGTTTTCGAAAGGTCGTCTTGCCTTGCACCTCGGTGGAGGGGTCCTTAAAAGGTCCTGCTAGCCACCCAGACTGTGGTGCGGGTAGCAGTGCGGAAGAACTGGATACACGCAACGCACACCAAACGGATCCCGCAGCCCGTGCCATACGATACAGAAGACACAGAAGACACAGAATCCCTTTCCAATGCTGTAACAAACATGCCCGAAACAGCAACAACCGACAAGAGAGTATCGGAGACCGTTCCAGAATTCGTAAGGCCAGACAAAACGCCCATCTTGTCTCCGCACTCTCCAACATTGGTACTTCCGGATCATCCATTTTCTGACCCCATTTCCGTTCAATCGCCACCTCCAGTGGGAAGTGACGACATCCTGGTTTCTGATCCTTCAGCACCGGAAATTGTGAAATATAATTAACGGCCTAGAAAACAGATGTACGGCACGGTTTTTCTGTGCGATTGAAGAAATCATTTGAGGGATTGCCTTTTTGGCCCGACTATACGAAAGGATTCTGTTGGCTAAGGGTTGTGGGAAAGACATTAAGATGACGCGCGACTGGAGTCGCCAGCAAACAAACAATTGGTGTATTTCGATTGAAGACTACAATGCCTGCCCCCGCTACCGCTCGTACCGAACTTTTAGATAAATATGTGACTAGCAGAGACAATGAGCAAACTTCTAAGGGGACCCCGAAAACGTATTGTTGCTTTTTTGTAATAATAACTGGGTTTTTAGTAACTACCGGTTTTGGGTTATGGTATCTGGAGGAAGCATATCCGTTAGAGGACTTTTTACCTGTTGAAAATGTATCTGTTATACCCACTCCTTCCGTGCAATTGCATACCTTGTCGCCTAGAGATTCTTTGCATAGACAGAACTATCAGAATAACACTCTTTTGTTAATAATGAATGCACTCATGCAATTTTTAATAGGACCAACTGCTGGATCTGCTCGCATTTACCGCAACATGGGGATAAGGGGCTAGGTTGGTACATTCATCCTTTACCTTTGACAACTGCTTGTTATGCTTCTCTTAGAGCACTATTCTTTGGCCGTTGGAATGACAGCATCTCAGGGAACTTTGATGGTACAAATTTGAATAGTTTAGAAAAATGTGTTTTGATGCCCCTGGGATGCTCGCTTTTTGCAAATAGGAGTAAACCAAACGTTGCTTCTGTTAGGCCCTCTGATAGATTGTTTCGTCCTTTTCAGTCTTTGATCTGTTTCAAAATGTAGGCAATAAGGATGCCACGCCTCCATCTTATTCTGTTAACCATAGCCCCGATTCAGTTTCCTTCTGCATACAGAGGAATGGAACACAGTCAATGGGTGATTTTAGAAGTTGCGCCAACGTTGCAAATTTGACTAGTGAGAACAGACCTCTGTATGTAGGTGAACCTGTCTATTACGTTTGCGGTAATGTGGCATTTCCATGGTTGCCTAGGGATTGGCAAGGAAATTGCTATTTAGGGATTCTATTACCTGGGGTATTTATTGCCAGTACTGCAGACATTTTGAAGACTCGTCCACAACGAGATGTGAAGTGGGATACTCCAGTGCAAACTCTAGGAGACATAATGAAATCCTTTGTGCCATTTTTTGGGCAAATTATGAATTCAGAAGATATCAGGGGACTAGCGAGAGTACTGGAGAGTATCAACCGTACCACTGACATACTCTATAATATGACGTTAGAACAGAAAGCGATAAGATTAGTAGCTCTTCAGAACCGGATGGCATTAGATGTCATTCTGTCTGAGCGTGGAGGAGTATGTAAATTAGTGGGGTCCGCTTGCTGCTTTTACGTACCAGACTCCTCTCCAACGATCTTTATGGCGATCCAAAATCTACATGTTCTTAGTTCGGAAGTGCATGTTCCTGAGGGAAACTGGGAACTTAGTGCATGATTTTGGGACCTCCTACGGTCGTGGGGATGGACGCTGCTTTCGGCCTTGCTGATTATCTTGGGTAGTTTACTGTTCCTTTGTTGTTGTATACAGTGTCTTCCTGGTATATGTTCGTTATTAGGGTTGCGCGCAAGCAACAAATGTATTAGGGCATAAAATATACGCCCCAGATAAGGTTTCCAAGGAGTACGTGTTTAAAGAAACTTAAGTGTCTGATCTGATGGCAATAGATATGTCTGATAATGATTCGGGGTGTATAGACGTTGAAATGTGGAGTTATTCGTAAAGTGATCGGAGATAGTTTAGCGCTTGGCATAGGCCAAAAGGAGGGTTTGTCGAAACTTATATAATATTGTTTCATCTCCATTGTATATGTTGGCCTATGCCCAGTCGCTTTGCGAGGAAATCTGTATTGCAAGGTCGTGACCTTAAGTTAATTAAGCCTCCATTTTAGGTTAAAGCCGTCATTTTGGCTTGTCGTGCAAAGTCACCCTGTGGCCTAAAATGGCCGACCTGTGTTCTCTTGTTCTTACTTTAACCTCTTCAACCTCTGTAGACGAGTTAAGGTCCCACCTGCCTGCAGGCTACATGTTAGGGTCATGTAGACCTTGTCCTTTGTTGACCTAGGGATCAGGGGATTATTCGAATCAGCGATGTTAACCTACAAGTATACAAGAACGATAATGCTATTTAAACATCATATGCGAAACATCTGTTTGACCTGCATTGAAGTAAATGTGTAAAGAGTGTAAAGTCAAATCCAGAGAATAGTAGTACTTGTTAATAAATGTATTAAGAAGTAAACCACATGCACAAGATATGTAAATTAGGAATGAACCTGGCACGAACCCTAGCCCAGTACATGATTAACTTGTAAGAGGCTGGACATCGTTACGAAGAAACTGTATAAATATGCTGATGTCCAGCTAGCAATTCCTGTTCACTGCTCACATTGAACCTGCTGGTGGTCTCTGTGAAGTACTGACGGCCAAATAGCTATTTGGGTGCTTTGTTTTGTAAACTGTTCAGTGTTGCAATAAAGATTCTGGGAATCTTTGCAAGCCTGTGTTGGTGTATTTCTCTTTGCATGGTGTAAAAGCCTTAATATTGTATTTTCTTATTCCACAGAACAACCTGCGGGCTATACTGACAAATCTGCAGGCTTTCCTGGTTCTTAAAGCCCCAAATATTGTCCAATGGCAATGTTTTCATTCCCAGGGTTATAATCTTAAATAATCTAAAATTGTGCAAGCGTAAAAATGTGGTCTGTTGACCATAATGGGCCCCCATGATTTGAAAACCCTTCTTTTCATCTTAGAACTATTTGTGACACAATTGGCACGGATGGTACTCTGGTGTAGCCTCACCCATGACACGCTAACCGAATGCAATGTGGAAGCAGGCCTAAAATTAAAAAGGTGTATTCTCTTTCCTGTTCCATTAAAAACAGTGTCTTTCTAGGTATTGTGATAAATCATCGGATGTTAACCATTCCCCCCTAGATGGATCCCCTATTCCTATTGGCCGAGGTGCAAATAAAATAGAAGAGGCACATTGAAACAAGAAGAGAGATCCTCCCTGGAGGAACATGGAGCTGGACAGACATCGATGCCAAGAGTGTAGAGAACGGGATGCTTGCCCACCAGCGGAGGTGTTCCTGACAGGTCTTCAGTGGTCAAGCAGCAGAAGGAAGCAGGAACCCGGGCAACCAATCAGACGAGAGAGCTGGAGTGTGTGGTCCACCCAGAGCTGCCTGAACTAGGAAGCAGCTGCAGAGCCGTGTGAAAGAAGGAGGTACCTGAGCAGGGAGAGAGACCCAGAAACAGTGAATGAGGACTGGTGAGCACCAAGAGAAGGGTTGAGAAACAAAAAGGCTTGCTGGGAAACCTGAGGGACCGTTCCGCATTGAGACATAAGTCTGGGACCCGCACCCAGCAAGAATTGACATCAAGAGTCATCATCTTTGTGGCAGTTACTGAATCACAAGAAAGAGAAAAGAAGCAATACCCAAGGTGCCCAAAAAGAACCCAGCAAGGAGTGACATCAAGAGGCATCTTCTTACTGGAAATCCCTGGCGGACTGAGAAAACAGGGCTGCCTAGATCGCGCGAGAAAGGAAGAAACCAATACGAAGGGGTCCGGGACCCGACAGAAAGAAGCTAATACAAGAGGATCTGGGACCTGGCAGAAAGAATACTTGGCAGGATAGCGAACCGGGTATAAATACTAAGAACCAGGAAGAGCCAAGAAGGATCTGGGACCCACACATAATAACAAACTGCCTCCAGAATCATCATCATAGTCACAGTGCCTGGCAGGGTAGTGAACCAGGTGGGCTGTGAACATTGTGGATCGGTGAAGAATATAAGAAAGATCAGGGGAAGGGAGTCCTCTCCTCTGATCCTGATAAACATTGTGAAAGGAGCCAAGGGAAGAGGGTTATTCTCTTGGCACTGTGACGAGTAAGAGGAAGATCAGTGGAAGGTAGATATAACCCCTAGTCTTGATGAACATTGTAAAAAGGAGCCATAGGAAGAGGGTTAGTCTCTTGGCACTGTGATGAGTGTGAGAAAGATCAATTGAAGGGAGACATACTCTGTGGTCTTGATGAACATTGTAAAAAGGAGCCATAGGGAGAGGGTTATTCTCTTGCCACTGTGAAGAATGTGAGAAGGATCAGGGAAGGGAGACATAGCCCCTCTTCTAAATGAATATCATAAAGGGGAGCCTAGAGAAGGGAGTCATTCTCTCGGCGTTGGGACACACTTGATAAAGGCCAGCAGAAGAAAGAAACTTGTCCTGGTATTGAGAAAGCCACTGAGAAACTTGAGAAAATTCAAGGAGAGTCATTGGGCCTCATTACGAGATTGGCGGAATGGGTTAACGGGTGTCGCAAAAGGATGCGGACCCGTTAACACCATTCCGCCACATTAAGAGGTCCCCTGCGGGACCCACTCTGCACGTCTGGTTTTAACAGACGTGCAGAGCGGGTACCGCGAGGGGAAGAGGGAGCTAACAACGGGCCGGTCGTAATCGGCCCGTTGTTAGCTCCCTCCCCCATTCCCATTCAGCCCTATGGGGGCTCAAATGGGAATGGGGAAGGTTCCTGGAGGGAGGAATTACCGGGCCCTCCGAACTCAGAATGGCCCGGTAATTCCCCATTCTGGGAACCCGGACCCGATTTTGGTGGCAGCCATGCCGCCAAAATCGTAATGAGACCCATCCCCTTTTTGCTCTGAAGATACAAAACTTTTGTTGCGTATGCTTTGTTGGAAGCCCAACTGAAGCAACCTTTTTGAGACTTTTGATTTGCACCTTTTGGAGAAGAATATCTTGTTTGCAACCTTCCGAATTGAACTTTGGACTATCATCCAGAGGAAGGAATCTATTCTCCTTGATTAAGAAGACCACCACTTTGCCTTAGTTATGGTATGATGCCAGGGTTGGAAATAGGTTTGGACACAGGATAGGGAACTCTTTTGCTTTAGACTGACATCCTGACAGACTCCATAGTACTAGGTGAGGCAGGGAACCCTTCTTAGAACTATGGTCAGATAGGGTTTTCTCTTTTTATTTCTCATTAATAAAGTCTATAACCAAAAGCATGCCCCTGTGTCTCAGTCTCCTTCTTCTAAACCCTCACAGCATGCAGACATTAGCTTTGGCTGCCACGTTTCAGTGTTTTACGACAGTTATCGCATCACCCTACCATGCCTTTTACCAAAGTGAAATAAAATCTGCAGAAATTAGCTGCTGAACAAGCATAATGAGTTCTCGTGCATCCTGCAGGGGGTTATCTATTGGTTAGAGCAAAAGACAGCATAAGAAGCAGTTCAGTGATACAAAGCATCTGCTCTAGCTATCTGAATCACGCCCCACCTGAAGCATATGTGCCTAATTCTTCTCAGAGTAATGTTCAAAATACGATGTTTACACCACTGTGCACTGTAAACACCATTACTCTGACAATGCCCAATGAAGGCATTTTAAACATTCATCCCACGAATGGAACACACAGTTTGGTTATTAATAAGGTTCATTACTACCGTGTATGTATCGGATTTATAAAGTGTAAACATAGCTGGGGAGTTCTGCACACAGAAGACAAACCGAGGAGGGCTCATGTACAACATTGTGTGAAATTGATGTTTTTATATGTGTTAACTATAATATGTAAATGGTATATATATATATATATATATATCTTGATTTATGTAATCTATACTTGATTGTTCATAAGGCTAAGGCTAGAATATGTTCAAAAGAAAAACTTTACAGGTCATCCACAAAGGACAAGCTCCAAAGAAAATGACACAATCAAAAAGCCTGTTAAATATTTCACTTGTATTCACACTGAATGATCGACTAATTGAAAAACATCCACTTGGGACATTCTTTTAATATAAAATGTAATTATGAAATCACAGGTGAGAGATTCTGCAAATGTGTTCTGGCAGCAGAATTAGCAGTCAGTCTAGCACAACAGAATTGTACTTTGATTCAAGTTTAGTTTTTGTAAAGAGTGTGGCACTTATTACCAAAAACATGCTGGAATGTGGAGAGCATGATGCATATTAACCAAAACATACTGACTATGATAGCTGCAGGTGTACTGACCACTTGCCATTGTAATGGCAATGAAGGCGATGAAGCACAATGTAGATTATAGAGCTCAAACAGAGACCATATGCACAGATTAGTTGTCATAACTGCATTAATCTTTAAAGCGCAGTTTAGCTCGAGACGAGGCTGTGACAGATCGCCATTTGGTAAGGGTGTAGATGCCCTGTTTTTTAATTTGTATTAATTTCATAAAATGTTGTGGGTAATTCCATCTCTGGAAGGTTAATCTGCTGATCAGTTTCCCCTTTCAAAAGCTCCATTCCAAAAGCACAGCATGAAGCTATGCCCTGCTATATCAGGATCCTGGTGTCCAGCACCCGCTCTACCAGTGGCACAGTGCAAGTTCAGAGGTCACAGGTGCCCTTTTGACAGCCGCAGTGACAGCCAAGTCTCTGCGCTGCATGAGTTGCATTTAATCCCTGTACCAGAACTATGATGATTACAAGGAGCCCAGGTTGGTGGCATTGACAATTACCTTTCCCCTGGGGCCAGCTTTGTCCTTTATAGACTGGTTAGGTCACTAAATCCCTCCTTGCCTTCAAGAATGTATTCTTTTAAAAGAACATTGTGAGTTTCTCTCATCTTACATCCCTGCTTCGTTACCCAGGGTGTGGAATTGTTCTAACTTTTCTTATTCTCTGTTCTTTCCTCAGGGGTGGGTTTTGCGTATTGTTTTTCCATTTAGTTATTTTGCAGATGGTGGTTTTTTTAAATCATATGTATTTTTTATTGAACCTTGGTTGGACATTCTCTTTAATTTGGACTGTTATTCTTTGCTGTTTCGGTCACTACTGAATCACATTCCCACCCGCCTTGACAATATAGCCTTTCCTCAGCCCATGTTACCACAATAGTTGAACGAGATATATCTCTTAACTGTGCCTGTTTTACCTTTCTGATTGTGTTTGCTCTGTTTGTAGCAGCGTGAGGTCTGAGTGGGAATTTTATCCCCTACTCTTCCTTGTACCTCTCCAGGGCAGAATCTAATTCATCACAGAGGAGAGGCGCCAACTTAAAGTGAAGGAGCAGCACAAAGAATATGGAAAACGATGCTACTAATGTTGTATTGGGAAAGCTGTGAACATAGGAAGCCTGTAATATGAACATTAACAGGATGTGGGGACATCTGAAAGTGCATATGAGTGCCCATTGTGACGAATCGAGGGAATTCCTCCTAGGGTGAGCATCCCCGTTTTAGGCTATGAAGGTGAGCCTGCGTCACAAGACCCTCCCTAGGGGTCTGTGCAAGTGGGACCTCAATATGAAGACTCCTCCTTAAGGGACAAGGACTTGCATTCCAGTGAGGAACTCCCTGAGACATTGCCCATAGTGGCATATATGGGACGGTCAGATATGAAAAACACCACAGAAGCCAGGGAATTGGCAGAAGACGAAACTAATATATACATTTGCGAAAAAGAAAGAGGGTCTGTCTCTTTAAGGAGGGACCTCCATATAACTGAGAAAAGTAGACTTAAGACAGAACACATGTCAGGGCGATGAGGAGTCCCGAGAGAGAGCGGAAGCAGGGAAAGGCCCCTGCCGTTGAAACTGTGAGAGGTGGAGACGATAAGAGTTGCAGAGCCTGTGACTTTCAGAAGTGGCCTGAATGAAACACTGGCGACCAAGCATTAACATGTAGTGAGAAGTCAAAGAGACAGGATTCCAAATCCCAGTGGTCACTTGACCACTACCCTTTTGTGCATCCAAAAATTCCTGAACCACACCACTGAGAAACCAGTGAGACATCTGCTTACCCACAGCCATGCCTGATCCCAGGGAGAGAGAAGACGGAGGGCAGGACACCAGCAGAGTTGAGAAGACAGAAGCGGAGCAAACAAAGAGTACCAGAGCCAATATGGGCCCACGTGACATTCCCCTGCAGAATCAAAGGTAATGGGGAGAATGGGAGAACCAGGAGGCCGTCTGGGAACAATTATGATTCAGGAGAAACTCGACCCAGTAAAATTGATGAGACAATGAATTTAAGGTAGATCCAATGGAAAGGTGCTAATGTGAGAAAGAGAATCCCAAATAAACCACAAATACCCTAGAAAGAAGGACACAACACCCCATAAGTCAAGAAGTGAAAAGTTGAGAATATCAGAGAGAATTCTATGAATAGGAAGAAAAGCCAAGTGATTCATTTAAAGAGAGATTTGTAAGACCGGGGCACAAACACCCTGGGAAGAGGGATAAAACACCTTATTAACCAAGAAGTGCAAAGTGGCGAATATCAGAGAGAGAATTCTATGAATACGGAGGGAAGCCAAGCAAGCCATTTAAAAGAGAGCCGAGAAGTAAAGAGAGGAGAATATTAGAGAGAGGGAATGCTATGGACTGGGAAGAGATGTCATGTGAACCACCTATGAGAAAAGAGACTTAGATTAAACCACCTGAGGAGAGCCGGAATCCTAAGACCAAAGAAAGCATGTTCATAGTTAGGCAGGTATATGTTACGCAACTCAAAAGGATATAGCAACCATAATCAGAGAAGAATAAAGAGACCAAAAAGTGAGTACTGGAAAACTATCCCTAAAGAGGAAGCAAGACACAAAGATATTTGGAAAGAGTGGCAAGAACTGATACACGAAGTGACAAGAAACTATTTAAGAATATCCTACTAAAAAGGAATTGTGAAGGGAAGACGAGACGTTCCCATAATACAACACGGAGAAGGGAGACATTCTCCTGTTGTTAATTAAATTGGTTAGAATAGTGATAGGGTCAGTTGGAACACATTTTTGGACAGTGGACTGATTCATTTGAGACATTTTGATGACTGACGTGGAACATACTTATTTACATAGGCAGGGAACACACACGTAGCAATAGGGAAAGTTCGGCATTATACTTAATATTCAATAACTAACCCGAAGAAATGTCCTCATGGTGATATGACATGATAGTTTATTTATAAAGCGCCTATACACAACATGTTTCAAAGCGCTTCAAGGCAAGGGGGGGTAACAAGGGAAAATACAAAGACATTCTTACAGTCCATGATCAGTAAGGATGTGAAATTAACTATCGTACTTGGCATGACGACATTTCAGATAGTGCAAGAAGGAACGGAGCGGGAGAGTGGTAAGGAAATGGAAACAGGCTGGCAACTACTGTACTAGGCCTGACAACATTTCTGGTAGAGCCGGGAGAAAACAAAAGGTGAGGGAGAGAGGTGCAGAAAGTGAGGGGAGGAACAAAACAAGCGACTATCGTACTAGGCCTGACAACATTTCAGATAGTGCTGGAGGTGGGGGGGCAGTAAGGTGAGGTGGGAGCAGACAGACGAGGTTGCTATCATACTCGGTCCAGGGACAATTCTGATAGAGTAAGTGCATAGAAGAAAGTAAGGGGAGGAGATAGGAAAAGGGAGAAGGGATAGGAGGAGAGAACAGAGAGTAAGCAACCAGGTGGGCGGGGCTTAGGCAAGGTCACCTAGATCCACTTGCACCTGCTCCCCAGCTGCAAAGGAAAAGAGACAGGAGGGCTCCTTAAGTAGGGAAAAGAGCGGCAAGCAGATGGCACCAGGTGGGCGGGGCTTAGTCCAGGTGACCTAGATCTACTTGCACCTGCTCCACAGCTGCAAAGGAAAAGAGGCAGGAGGGCTTCTTAAGTAGGGAAAAGAGCGGCAAGCAGGAAGGCACCAGGTGGGCGGGGCTTGCTAAGTGGTGAAAAAGAGCTGCAAGAATGAAGGCACCAGGTGGGCAGGGCTTAGGACAGGTGACCTAGATCCACTTGGACCTGCTCCCCAGCTGCAAACGAAAAGAGGCAGGAGGGCTCCTTTAGCAGGGAATAGAGCAGCAAGCAGGAAGGCACCAGGTGGGCGGGGCTTGCTAAGTGGTGAAAAAGAGGGGCAAGCAGGAAGGCACCAGGTGGGCGGGGCTTAGGCCAGGTGCCTTAGATCCACTTGCACCTGCTCCCCAGCTGTCTGCATCCTTCTTCTGTCCCACCACAATACATACATGCTCAATAAATAAGATTCCAAGCAGACCAGGTGCTTCAATACAGCCAAGTACTGAGGATTGAAGTGGTGGAAGACAGCTTTATCTGACAGGAGGGATGGCTCCCCACATGGTCTAGACTGCGGCTCTCTCCAACCTATACTAATTGGCAACTGCAAAGAGACACTGCTTCATGAATGGGCCACACCATTCAGGGAAAGATGCTGGTTGAGTGGCAGGAAATGTGTCTACCCCAAGAATGATGGTCACATTCATAAAAACAGTGGCTTCCTTTTCTCTGCTTCCTTCACCGCGTTCTTCCCCTATGATTATAAAGTGCTCCATTGCTTCCCAAAGCTAGGCTTGTGCTCAATAAATACCCTAATGTTAATGATAATAATAATAATACTAATAATAATAATACTAATAATAATAATACTAATAATAATAATAATAATAATAATAATAATAATAATAATGCAGCCCTTTTTTTAACACAATGGGGAAAGCAATGATGTGCACTCGGATGCACTTGAATCTACTACTCAGTGTTTAAAGAGAATGGCATTTGCTCTTTGGAGAGAAAAAAATCACCAGAAGTGAATAACTATGGATAATGCCAAATGCCAATTACCATTGCTATGGCTCAGAGCACTCCAAGGACAATGCGATATTTTCAAAGAAGGTAAAGGAAACATTTAACCCTTCTGAGTCCTTATAAAACAATATGTAGGTAGGTTGCCCTTATTCTATTGTAACCTATAAAAAATAGCAAGCCAGAGGAACATTACAAATAATTTGTAATTTGACATGTAGCCAAAATGAAAGAAGTATCCAAATGCCTACACAGATTTCAACATAGTGGGCGTGGCTCATGAAGGCAGATCTCAGACTTTACCCAAAATCACCTGGTCTTTAAGAGCCAATCAAAAAATGATAGTGTATTAATATTTATTTTAAAAAAGGACCCACATTGGTAACATTTAAGGTTTAATAAAACAATGATGAAACATTTCAGTTTTAACAAACAAATTAAAGTTTTTTTATTAATATTTTATCATAAATTAAATGAAAAATGGCTTTAATACTTGTGATCCAGCAACATTGTGAAGGGTGGTGCGCTAGTATTCTCAATGAAACCACCTTTCGATGTGTATTGTTATCAGTGTGCTTAAGTGGTGTTTTCCTGTCCTTATAGAATCGATGTAAAACTCTCTCTAATCAGTTATTGTATTGCGCTTGGAAGAACAAGGACAGCATTTTCCCTATACCTGATCTTGAGAGAAGACTATTCTCTTAAAACACTGATATTCAAGTGGAACCCTGACCTTATGAGGAAACATCTGTGTTTGAAGATGTTAAACAAACACCTCTGAAGATTGCTCTGACACAAGTCATCACCTGGTTCAGGGCCAGCAGATCATATCCTTAGAAGGACGTCATTGGTGATGTATTTCCTATAGCTCACATGTTTAAAAAACTAAATAAATATATAATACAGGATTTGGCAATGAGGAAAATGTGATGTATGCAGTTTTTTTTTTTAATGCAAAGCCTCATTATGGATACTTTCAAGTTGGAAAAACTCATTAGGCCTTGACGATCCTACGACTTGGAGTTCAAATTTCCAAAATATATGCTGAAATTGTGGCAAGAAGTAACAATTACTGAAACTATGGTTTGATATCTTCTGATTTAATTTTATTTTGATTATGACAAAACCAAGCAAGGATGAAATCAACAGAAATAGAAACAGAAGTAAACTAATGAAAACTATCAATGACAGATAGAAACGTTCAACTGGACCCACAGCTGTTCCAACCGAAGATTGGGTGTTGGCAAAAGTTACCTCGTCCAGACCCTTTCCATAGCCGCTCTGCTTTGAATTGGGATCATGTCAGGACTAGCCTGTCTAAGGGAGGGAAATAAGTGTCTTAGGTGACAAAATTAGGGTCCCTACCAGAAAGTAAACTGCTTCTTAAGGTTGCATGAATCCACCTCCTCTTCGAGATGGTAGCAGTGATGGGTCTAGCCATTGAAGGAAACGGATGTTTGAGAGGAGCCATTGCCCCAGCAGCAGCCTGATGGGTTGGAGTTTACTGGGTGGCATGGACGCTTTGAGGGATGTGGCTAGGGAGTCCCCTAGAGGCTGGATGATGCCTGTTGATGAGTGCTCCATTCCAGCACCATGTTCATCTCTGGACGGTCACCATCACAGTCGTAGTTCATCACCAAATCCAAGGTTCAACCCCATTGATAGTGGTGCAGCCAGTTCCCTGTGCAAATAGCGACTTTTGAATGTTGCTACAGTCATCTGTGGCGGGTGTCCAAGCAGGCCCTTGAGTGGCGACCGCACATCTCCAGTCACAGGCATTAGAGTTCTATGCCATTCAATGGCCAGCAGATAGTTGCACAGCTTGAAAATGCTTGACTCATGTTTGCTCCTCAACTACTTTGCTCCCCAATCTCACCGACACAGACCCATCATGCAACACTCAACCCCATCTTGACGGCAACCTCTTTCTATAAAACAGGACCATGTGCCCTGCTCCATAGTTGACAGTATATTGTCAGTGTTTATAAACGCTGGCCCCTCTCCAGACCTCCAAAAGGAGGCTTTCTGAACCTGGAAATGTAACCACATGCTCTCGATCTAGATCTTAAAATGGGTTTGTACCTAGTACGTCTACATCAATATGAATTGCTAATCTACCATTCTACACCGTCATTTTAAGGCACACTTAAACATGATATTTTCAGAGATGAGAATGGCACTTTAAAGCAGAAATAATGATATTCCGTTTTTTTATAACAAATTAAATGTGCTCTTTGGTTTGTGTGGGTGAAAGGCAACGTCTGCTTGATTTGGGAAAACCATACATAAAATGAACGCAGCAGTTTGAGAGCGATATTTGTAAATCATGTCAGCTGAATTCCTTAATAAAGATGAAGTTAGACTCATAATGTCCATTACCTCATAACAATTACTGTCCACTGAAGTATATGTCTAGTTAGTTATGTGACAGAGGGCAAAGTATAAACTCATGCTCCTCATCTTCGAAACTATACATGGACTTGCCCAACCCTACCTATCAGCAAGTCTCACTCCCTACTGTTGCCTCGTTCCCTATGATCATCTTTGGCTCATCGGCTGGCCACCTCTCCACCCTGTTGCACTCCCTCTCATTTCCACTCTCTTCCTCTCCTCGCTTCTCGCTCCCGCTCGGTCTCGATTTAGAACCAAGCTCCTAACTCTCCTCCTATCTGAAGAACCACTTTCATAGCATTCTACGCCACCACATCTCCCTGTTTCCTATCCCCCTACTTCTTTACAACAGCCCCATGGCACTTATCCCACCCTCCTTCATCCTTAAATGTAGCACTTTGTCCAATATCCCTTTCCTATAACATGCTCTTCTGTCCTTGTCCCTGGTTCATGCTGTGCCCCCCTCCTTCATCTAGTCCTATTTCCACACCCTTTGACCCATTGCTTAGGACAGTGGTCCTCCACTCTGTAAATCAATGTTACAACCAGAAAAGCATGTTGTTCCTGTAATTATTTTTTTAAATAAATAACTTAAAGTAAAAAAAAAGTATCACCAAGATGGAAAAGTCCAGGCTCAGTGAAATATATTAACAGTAATCAAACTGTGCCAGGACAGGCAAATAATGCTGAGCTACAGTTTTCCCTCTCACTGAGTTGTTTAATCAAGGATGGTCAACATGATGGTTTGGCACAAATACCTATGTTGCCCTTTCCCTTGGGTTGGAGAGTTCTGTTGCCCTAGGAGCATCCAGCCCCTCTGCAAATTCCGACCACTTGTAGTCCTGGTAAGATATGGTGCAGTACCAAGCAGATTTTGTCCTGAGTTCACCAGTGCCCTCATATCATGTCCACATAATGATCCGACATTGCTAGGGTAAACACATACAGTGCGGCCCTGCCCGCTCATTGTGCCACGACAGTGTACAGTTTAGCTGGACCCTCCACTCCAAACCATCAACAATGAAAAATGGACAGTACCCAGTAATCCGCCAATCTCCTTGACTTTTATTTTTTGCATTATGAAAGTCACTGTGTCTACAAGTGAACAATTGTGTATGATTGTTGTAGTAAAATTGTCAAATTTGATAGGTTTCACGCAGTCTGGAATCATGTCTCTTGCCAACGCGAGTAAGTCGGCGCCCTTTCCATGATCCTACGTACACTGTAAGAACATAATCAGTAAGTGGCATTCCTAACAATGGACTCCGCGAATTAAACATAGTGACTATCAACTTAGCTTATCTCTGAACAAAGAACATCAAGTTCGATTAGCCAACAAGAAAGTGAATATATTTCAGATAATAAGCTTAGCATTTTAATCACACAAAGCTGGGGAAATCTTTTGAGTCTAGAGAAGACTGAACTACAAAGCAATTGCTTTTCTTCCCTGGCATATTTTGTAGACAGATCTGTTGGCTGCGTTCCGGGAGCGTTTGACGCGCAGCCATCTGTCCAATTAACGCGCTGACTTGAGGAATGGGGGAGGCTACAGATTTTCCCTGTCTTCTAAAATAAAAAAAACTTTCTTCGACTGTTCTCTGTCCATTAATCAAAGTGCCCGAAGATCTGCTCGAAAACTGACGCTTAGAAATACGTTAAATAAGAGTCTTAATTTCATGTAATTATGAAAAGTGTTTTTGGCGCCTTAAAAATCTATTTGCTCCATTGCCAGATGCCCGACTAATGTTGCTGCTGCCAATTTGTTTAAAATCTTCGGTCTAATTTTACCAGATTGCACCAGAATGACAAGATCCACTCAAATTGTAAGCCCTTTCAAGATCCACTCAAATTGTACACCCTGTCTCGGGAGGATAACTCAGGGTCAACGTGCTTGCCTTGGAAGGAGCAACTCAGGTTCGATCCCCGGGTCAGAGCATAGAAACCTCTGGGTATTAAGAGTGTTATAAATAACCTATCATATCACCCTTTCGGGTGAAAGAGCCTGCAGTGAAATAATGCACTATTCTGAAATGGCTGCTCAAAATGTAAGAATAGACATGCATTTAACTTGCTTACACCATCATATTCTATATAGTGTTGACCAAAAACAAAACAACAAGACAATGGGCCTCATTATAAGTTTGCCAGTCAAGGGAACTACGGTACTGGTAAGCTTGCCGGTACCATAGTTCCTGGACTGGCAAACTACGACCAGGTCGGACCTGGCGGGCAGAGTGGCACCCGCGAGCAGAGCATGTCGGATGCACCGGCGCCACTCATAACAGTGCCGGTGCATCCGTTTTCCCCATTCCAATTGAGCCCTTTAGGGGTGTCATTACAGGAACACATGCTAGAATTTTGGGGCAAATGTTGATATTTTGAGCAAAACCATCGCAGTTTTTCCTTACAGGGGCAAATAGTGGCAGTATTTAGGCAAAGCCATTATAGGCTTATTCTTACAATGGCCACACTAAATAAAGTATTTTTCACTCTATAATGTATATCTAAAAGAAATGCTACAATTAAACAGCCAGGCATCTTTTCCCTTTCCTGCACGCATACTGATTGTGTATGCCTGTGCTGAGTGACCTGCTAAATTTGCCGATATTTTCTGGCGATGACATAACCTCTGGTGGAAGACTTTGAACTCTATCAATAACTAGAAATGATAAATAATTAGTAATGGAAACAAATGAATACAAATTGTTGCCACTTTCTAGTGGCATTGATGCATGGACGTTGTCCTTCTGAAGCTACTACTCATGTAAGGCAAAGCTCCTGCCTGTTATTTGCGACAGATCATCTTGTGAATTTGGTTTTACTTTTGCTTTATCCCTCCAACCCTTCTGCACATGACTTTGCTTTAGGTTTTCACACAAACCACAGGGCTCAATCTGATCCCTCTGTGTGTGTGTTTAAGCCGATCCTTCTCAACCACACAACAGCTTTTGTCTCCCTTCATCTCAAAATACCTATTCATCTTCACATGAAATTTGTTGAATATTCTGGTCCTTCCTGACCAATTACCACCCATACAGTAATATAGCAATATCCTCAGTGTTTGGGGAAGGGGGTTGGAAGGACACAGGGACCATAACCTAAAGCAAGCATGAACGTTCTGAGGGCTTTTTGAGGGAAGTGGGATGTTACCACCTCTCTCAGCCCCCAAAGGGAGGGATTATTGATACGATCACCCTGGGGCAGTCCCTGTGGTGCTAATAGTTTTTTTTTTCCAGTAGGTTACAGCTGTGACTTTGTTCTGTGCTAAATTTCACCAGATAAGCCAACAGATGGACACCATGGAAATGACTGAAACGAAAAAGTCCATGGTAGCAATGATGGACGAGTAGAAACACTACAGAGACCAATGCAGGTGGCTGATGCAGGTAAAGTAGGTAGAGAAGGGGCATGGATACGAGTGACTGGTAGAACTGTGGAGGAAGGCAGCCCGGGGCAGTCACTGAACGATTCTGATTGTGTTCTGAAACATGTAACTGTGCTTCGCCTCCTCCCAGGTGCAAGTGCCTCATCCTCCTTCTCTAATGCCACTAGTATGACCTGCAGGATGACCTAACGATCAACTCTATCAATGACCCTCTTCAAAATAGAAGTCGCACTACTAGCAAACATCCTCAGAAGTTTCATTCTTTTTGGAAACTACCTCATTCACATGCAAGATGGATACCACATAATTGACTTTTTCTTATCATGTCTAACATGCCCATCCTATACCTCTGAAAATATGACCCCACTTCACTAAATATTGATTAGCGAGCAATAGAAAATGTGTACCTATGCCATCATGGAAGATGCACATTTGATGCAGAGATGTTCTTTGAGGTGTATGCCGATGACATCAGAATGCATTTATTCTACCATCTAGGCCATTTCAATGTCCTTTCACTGCTCCCTTTACCCATTCTAGCACTACTGCCTTTCTCTACACCCTACCTATCCCCTATGTACAGTGCTTTGTGGCTTCCCCGTTATATTTGTGCTTTATGAATCCTATACATTAATTCCATCCAACATCAATCTATGAAACATCCTAGACAATAGTTAAACTGCACAATAACCAACGTGTTTTGGAGAAAGGTAAGGTGTATTTCACATGTCACCAGGTTAAATGTCTCAAGGAAAATCTCAAATCTCAGTTAGTATGGTAAATGAGTGCAACACAAATGATTACATGCCCTATGTTTAAGCTGCCTATGAGATGACTATGGTTGACTTGCTACAGCAAACCATCATATGGTCCAGTGAGAGACAAACATTATGGGGACAGGCAGCTCTCTCCACTCAGAAGGCTCAGCACTATGGAGCTCATTCTCACTGACCCTCCACCCTTGAGATTAGTTTGACATACTGGAAATGGCCTAAACACCTACTGGCACACTATGGACCACAAGACATTGCAACATCAATGCATTGTCATTGGTGTTCTCCCAGGCAGCAGAGTGTTGCCCTTAAGAGATCATATTAAAAAAAAACATACTGTCAAGGCAATTATAGAAAGTAGCCTGAACCAAGACATCATTATTAATAGTAGGCCATCTGTTAGCTTGAAGGTCAAAATTTGCGAACTTCAATCCCACTGTTTAGACTCAAGTCTCTATAATTATGTTGGTCTATATCTCTTTCCTTCAATCCACCTCTCTCATCCTTCAATCCATTGTAACGGTTTATTTAGAGGCCACCCTCAACACAGATAGTTCATTCCCTCTCCAAGCTAAGTACACACAAGACATAGTTAAAGTCAGTTCTTTTATTCAGCCCTATCTCAGCCTCATTTCATGCCCCTTCAATCCCCCCCTCCAACCCCGAGCTACCAATGAGCCAAGAACCATGGCTAGTGTACAGGAAATATATTTGTATTTATTTAAATTAGGTGTTATAGAAATTACACTAAACTGCACACACCACCTTCATTGTGGCTCACAATTAACTTCTTGTTACACAAATAAATCACACCAATTAATTGGGAAAACACATATCACACTACTTTATCTCAATTTCAATTCAAGAAATAATTGGAATTTCGATTATCCTGCATGCTTAAAAGACTAGTAGTAAATAAACACAGGGTCATTTAGCAGTGGGGTTTTCAGACCCCCTACTTTGGTCTGTGTTGGGGAAGTCAGACAGAAAAATTGGGATTATTAAAGAATTTTGGATTTCAGACCCAGCTCCAATTAAAGGCCTGTGTTGAGGAAGCTGGACAGCAAAGATTTGAACAATTTGAGACTTCTGGATTTCAGACTCCACCCCACCCCTCTCCACTTAAATACCTGTGTTGGGGAAGCTGGACAGAAACAAATTGGGATGATTTGAGAATTTCAGATTTTGGACCCACTCCACTTAAAGGTCTGCATTAGGGGCTAGTTGGACACATATGATTATCCAATAAAATTACACTCTATAGTTTTCAGCACACACTGGGAATATGGGAATAAGCTTTGTTCATTTTAAATTTTAACAAAAATCACCCCATGGTGTCCTGTCAAAGGGAATTAATTAACCAAAAGGGAAAGGATTTAAGGCAAGCAGTTTCCCCCACCTTTTGGTCTCCCTGGGCTCAGTTCTACCTAGATAGAAAGCCCCTGTTTAAAGTGCAAGAAGGCCAGCTGCATTTCAAGACCCTCTTGGAGGATATGGCAGGGGTATGGTCACTCCACTCTCAAGGATAGGACCATATAATCCAGTCAGCATTTAGGCATGCAGGAGACGGCAGCAATAGACAGCTCCACCAAGAGGCAATTAAAGCAAAATGTCCTTTTAGTGTTTCCTGGTGGCTGTCAGATGTATATTTCAGCAGCTCTCAATTTCCTAATAGTGCATTCACGTAATATACCAGTGATGATACCATCAGGTTTACAACCATTGGCAGTTCCCTGAAAGAGTTCTTGCAACAAGGATTGACCCGTTACCCTTCTCTCTCCTCCCAAATTCATCCTCTCTCCATGGAATGCTTTCGAAGTCTGGAGCAGACATATGTAAATTCCCATTTGCAATCCCCTTTTGTTTTCATGCCAAATGTTGACAATAATCTAGTTATGTGTCAAAACTTTGGGTTTTGCTAATAACTGCCATAGTATATATATTTGCCGCTTCAGCTAATCATGAGGAATTCAATTAAACGACAGCCATTTCTGTATCATGTTGCATGGCCATGTGGCAATTTTAGGCCATTTACACAAAAAGCATTGGGAACCTGCAATTTACTCTCCAAATACCTAATTTTACGCCCCACCAGTGTACCTACTCTAAAATCCGGGACATGTTCAGATCAGCCAAAAACCCATTTTAGCTGTCCTTTAAAATCCCTTAATTCACAGATGGAGGAATAATATATAAACAAAATTGCCTTGAAATTATCTAAAAAAAAGAAACATACATGTCATCAGTGTAACTTGTGTTTTCTGGGTAACAATTGTGACAGTGTATTTAAACAAAAGGAATCTCTGTGCTTCCCTTCCTGTACTCCACCTTTCTCTTTCGGCCCGCCTGTGACCTTAGTTTTTATTAGTCTCTTTTGTTGTTTGAAGTTAGATGTTTGAAGTTGGTGGCTTCCGGTCGTAAAAAAAAATCGCCCTTGGCAACACAGAGATCATCCTCCCCACATCAGAAGCAATATACAAAATTTGGGGGCCACCTGCGAGCCATGCTGAGGGCCCCTCCGCCCGCTCGGCAACACATCACAGGTCACACCACACTCAGGGCCGGCCTAGATTACCACGCTTGTGCATGCCACACACTGCACTAGGAGAAAGATATACATATGTATTTTAATGCATTACACAGCACACTTTCTGGGGAAAATTTGCTAAAAGGCCAGAGCATTTGCAATTGTTTTGTAGGGTAACACCAATCAAAAAATCCAATACATGCAGGTAATCAATAGTGCACAGGAACAATAATGCTTGAATTAACATAATGATTTGCTATTAAAAATGCCCTGCCACATTGAAACCATGTCCAGCAGGCTACACAATATAGACCATCCAGACAGGTAATAACATATTACAGTAAAACATGCCAGCCCACATTTAGACATACCTAGACTGGTTACACCAAAATACCAGTCGAAACAATAACACTTATTATGGTTATTTTATCACAGATGCCCTGCAAAATATACAATGCCGCAGTAGGAAATGACTAGACTGACAGCACCCAAAAGCCAGTCTAGCCAGATAATTACACTTAGCAAGACTGCTTTATCAGATATGCCCAGTTAAAAAAAAGTCAAGCCAAACTAAGAAATGACTAGACTGGCTGCACCAAAATGTCTCTCTAGCCACTAATATGATATATCATGCCTGCTTAGCTTGGACATGGATGACCATTGTGATTTATTGCACAATCCCCATCCCACCTCCCCACACATCCCCTCTCCCTCCCACCCCTGCCCGAACCACCAAACTCAGCTTCTAAGCCCAGAATTACCTACACATACCTTAACCTTGTCCCAGTGCTTGCCTATGAGTTTCCTTGCCTCATTGGTAAGTACTGGGATGACTAAGAGTGGGATTACGAGAAATGAATATTACAGGTAACTAAGCCTAGCATTACCTCCATATTCCTCTACCTCATCCCAATACACAAGTACTGGGACAAGGAAGAATAGGGCTATGAGTAATGAAGATTACCAATAAGTAACCAAGTAACCAATGGATTAAACAGCAGTGGCACAACACCATTGAGCTGACTGGGCTTCAGATCGACCCACACTACGCCACACCCCACCCCTGATATGTTGGGCTATGTTGACTCGACCTGGCTGACCTACAAAGGCGTTGCTGGACAGAACAGGACACAGATTGTAATAGCACCTGGGATCACTGTTAACAAGGGCCTGGCAATTACAAATGTAAAACATTTCACTGTTAGTACCTGCTTTCAAATGCATAATCCTTTAGGCAATTGACAACTTGATGTGGGTTTAGTACTTGCATGCCAGGGAAGTGATTGGAAGGGTAGAGAGGGAACAGTAGACTGCTTATTCTCAAAGCAGTCCTTAGGTGAGTGCTTTCAGATTTAAAGGAGATAATTAACTGTGTGTAACAATGAAACTGCACTAGAATAGTCTCATTAGACTGCATAAAGAAGTTAGATGCCCCCACACAAATAGGTTTGCACCTCCCCCACTGCCTGTCAAGTTAGCACCGCTCCCAACATTTGTTAGTTAGCCCCCCAAAAAATGTAGGTTTTGTTGTGCCCCTGAACACAAGCACACACACCATTCACCATACACACACACGCACACCCATTTCACCATACATGCACAAACACCCAGGCAGCCACTCATACATTTAAAGTGTGCATCCTTTCACCATAGACTCACACAGGCATCCATCTATACATTTCAGTGTGCACCCTTTCACCATATACTTGCACTGCAGCCACCTATACATTTAGGTGTGCACCCTTTCACTGTACAGGCACACTCAGGCAGCCACCTATACATTTAAGTGTGCACCCTTTCACCATACACTCACACACGCACATGCCATGGGGTTGAGGGGAGCCCTATTACTTCAAAAGAAATGGTTTGTTTTTGAAGTCAGTCCAACTTCATAAAGAAATTATTTCTGTTAAAGACCTAACTAGAATGAACATTATTTCTTTACGAAGGCAGAGGGACTTAAAAGAAAACTTACTTTTTGAAGTCATAGAGATCTCCCACCCCATGACATGGAGGGCCCAGTCTAGAGGATTCCATATCATGGGGTGGGGGAATCCCTCAGATTTCAAAAATAAATAGTTTCTTTTTGTAATCTCTCTGCCTTCATAAATAAATGTGTTTTCTTTATCAAGGGAGAGTGACAACAAAAAGATAACATTTTCTTTTTGAAAGTCCAAGGGGGCCCACAGGACATGTGGTGGCAGGTTCCCCTTCACCACGGGCACTGCAGGGGCCCCGTTATCCGGGTGCCCCACATTCCTATCATGCACTGGCTAAAACATTTGCCTGCTCAGAACTGCCTTCAGAAACAGCAGGGTCTAGATTTTATTGCAGTTGTAAACAGTTGGGATGCAAGTCTGGCTGGCAGTGGAGGAAGCCATTTCTGAATTTTGCCCATTGTCCCTGGCTGACAAAAACTCACATACTCCATTTTCTAACATCAGCCTTCATACTTTGATACACAGTGTTTTACTGATCAGAGTTTAAATTGCTTAAGCACTGGAAGTTTCTTTCAGTCATTAATAAAATACACTTTTAATTATTTGCTGTTCGTTTTCCTGCTGAATCGTGGGTCTGAATTGTCACTTTTGGTGGGTGGCAGTTTCCGAAAATGCTGCATTTATTTCTCAGCCAGTAATGTGATGTGCTTTTCCAATCTGCACTTGGATTATTGTTTTAGCCTTCTCTGGATTTCCACTGCACAAAAGACAGCAACATAGTCTTCCTCGGGACTACAGGGACTCTACATGGCAACAAAGTGGGCTTTTCTTTTCACATGTTTTCCGGTATTTTGCATGTGAAGCATAATATACAATACATTTTGTCCTTATGTTGGCTGGGGAACATTTTGCAGATCTCTTGCTTTAACTTTAAAACATGTAATTGAGTCAGTGTTTAAAAATCCTGGTTTTCATTTGAAAGGGACCTTTGAATTTCTTCTGCCTTTGTGAATTTAAATGTTGCTTTTCCTTTGGTAATGACAGGTAGGCCTTTTTCATCTGGCCCTTCAGTCCAGTGGGTTTGGGACCTTTGATTACACCCCACACCATCTTCATTTCTCTCTCTCTCCTTCAACCCATCTCTCTCCGTAAGTCAGTAAGATAGGTCAGTGGGTTAAGCACCCACATCAGAGATCTGTGTGCAACTTGAAATCCCATGTTTGGATACTGCTGGGCTTTCATCATGCTAAGGATGGTCAAAGGAGTACTATTATGTCATGCAGTGATGTCATTTGTTATCACGGTACTTAGAGATGGGGGAAGTGTGTCCTACAGGAGTATAGACATTTGATGTTAGTATTTTATCATTAAACAAAATTGCTGAACTCGGAATCAGCATCATTTAATGAGGGCATCAGCACATGTTATAAGTAAAGCAGTCATTTGTACCATCAACATCTTCATTCCAGAGAACAGTGTGCCAGTGGCGCAATTTTCACTCCAGCAATGACTTTGCAGATTAAAGTTCCATGCCTAAATATTTAGTGGCATTTTTAAAAATCATAGGCAAAGCCAACAGCTTTGACTTCTGTATAAGCATTGAAAAGAGGTTCTGCGTGGGAAAGTGAACAGTTAGTAGGAAGGAAAAGAAAGGGGGGCAAATAGCATCAATGGAAAGATGGCTGGTGAGGAGCGAGGGAATAAATCAAGCTTGCTTGGTTTTAACGGACTCCATTCCTAATGTCAGAGATCAGTGGTTAAACACCGATTGTAGCTATGTACAAATTGCAAGTATGTGAATTCAACACCATTCATCAATGCTCAGTATTCCAATGAAAATTCAGCAGAGACGTGTATACAGATGTCTTTTTTTTGTGCTTTTGGTTTTGTTTGCAAGCTAAATATCAAAGATTGTCTTGTACCCAGAAGACAAAAAACCCTTATAACACACTCATAGTATCACCACGGATATGAGTTAAAATTACAGAAACACTGCACTCAAATGCAATCAAAGAGTGTCACCATATGTTAGAATATTGTAGATGACAGTTTTGCCTCATATAGATGCTGATAATGCGACATCACAAAGCCAAACTAAAAACAGTTGATAGTGTTCTTGCTGTAGTAACTATATGTTGATGTAACTCTGCCTCTGATGCCCTTTTCTGAATTTGAGAATATACTCCGTATCTGGCTGCTACAGTTTCTGCCCACTGTTGAATGGCCAGGACTTCATATTCATTAGTAGGGTGAACCAGCCAATAAGGTGTCTAGGAATGTGGGCTTAAACTGCCAGTAAAAAGCTGAGTTCCATCCCACCTGAAAGCCGGCTCCCTGCCACCATCTTCCTCCCACCCTCTGTCCCATTATTATTTCCCCCCCACATACCTTATTTCTGCAGTGGCAGCATTCCCGGCTGCCCCGCTCCTTCATCTCAATTATTTCAGGCCGCTATGGAAAGGGAAGAGGGGCTCCATCCGGAGCCCTGCTTCCCTTTCCATGGCAGCCATCCTGGAAAAGAATGTTCCTTCATTCAATGGGACGCCGCCCGCATACTGTTGAACAAAGGAAAATACTTTCTTTTTAGCACCCTAGGTTACTGCGTTGGTAGCCCGGGTGCTTATTGCCTTAAGCCCTTTTCCAAGGCCTAGACCAGGTGGTTACAGCCCAGGGCACTTGTTAACTTAGCCTGCCAGGTCGTTACTCCTGCTCCAGTTCTTGGAACAGAGGCTTAGCACCACAAGAATTTGGTAGCTTTATCACGATACTCAGCCTGGCAGGAAGATGTAGATGCAGTATTTTAATAGTAAAGGCTACTGTTATGGCATATGTAATGGTATTGATTATTTATACTGTGCGCATCACCACCACAGTGGTCTTACAACGCTTGAAGCTATTCCTATGAGGTAGCGTGTTGTGCTCTTGCCAGGATGTCTTCAGACCAGACTCTACTGATATTAAAGCAGAGGGTTGGGAGCGGGATGAACACTTTGTCATGGTGTTCAGAAAGGGGGCTCTCTCTGAAGGGAGTCTGTGGGGGTCCATGATGCTCGGGTTGTCCGAGTCATTGACTCTAGGGGCACATACAGAGCGCCTAGGCACAGAGGCTGAATGTGTGGCACTGACTGTAAAAGGGCCTCTGTGGCAGGTTCACATGGTCCAATGTGTAAAAGGCGGCCATGTGACCCATTGCACAAGAAGGACACCACCACGGGCACATCAGGAAACCCTCCTCACCTCTCCCCACGCTCTGAGGGGGATTGCATTATACTGGTGGGACAGGCCCTCATCAAAGGCCCTGTCTAAGTCTGTTCAGGCCAGGCAGGGCTTGGAAGGGCTCCCCTTGTTTCCACCCATTGATTCCTGAAGAAGTCTACCGATGCAGCTGGGGCCCACACGTTCCTGTGCCTCTAGACTTGCATGCTATCTGCACATTCTTCAAGTGAGTGATGGCTGAATTCTTCTACTGCCACTGCTAAATTCTACTTGGAACATGATTTGTGCCTTCTCATTTCTGCCTGCCTCACCTATTCTACTTCTTCTTCATTGCATTTTGTGTCCTGCCTTTGACTTTTGAATCTAGGTGCTGTGCCTTTTAACATTGTGCACCTCAGATTGCATTGCATTTTGTGACCTGCGGTTGACTTACGGACCTAGGTGTTGTGCTTTTTAACATTGCGCACCCTAGATTGCATTATTTTGCCTTTCAGATATAGGTGAAGTGCTTATTAGCATTGTGCACCACCAGATTGCATGGCATTTTGTGCCCTGCATTTAGCTTTCGAATCTCGGTGCTGTGCTTTTTAACATTGTCTACTACAGATTGAATTGTACTCAGTGCCCCTCCTGCAACTGCTAGGTCCTCAATGAGTAGAGCTTTAACCTGCAGTGCAGCCTCTCCTCATCTTTCCTTTAACTATCCTCCTACACCCTGATGGCACTCACTATCTCTCCTATATTCTCTCAACTGCTACACTATCACCTACCCTTTCTCTCATAAAAAATGGTAGAAAAAAGCACAAGAAAGGCATACTGAAAGCCAACCCTGGCCTACTCATCACAGACAGTTATGTCAGTGCAACTTCCAGAAAGATCTTCACTGGCATCCTTTTCTCTGTTCTTTCTCCAGATCTATGGATTCTTCATCTCATCTCCACTCACCCCCCTTTCTTGTTCTATCCCATTAATTGTAGTACCAAGTGGGAAGTCCTCTTGTATGGTTTCTCATCATCACGCTGCATTATTAATGACTACCACACAGGCACCATTCTGGTTCAGGGCCCTCAACCCAACCTCCTACTCTTTAACCGGTACCTGCCATCCCTCATTAACTTAGTTCCTTCACCTGCCTCACCCCCTACCACGTTCTCTGTCCCTCCCCCTCTGACTTGTGTACCGGCGGTGCCTCCTTCACCTGGCTAACACCCGCTCAGCCAACAAACACTCTGCCAACATCTGCCTCCTTCTTGAAGACACTGACCTTAACATTCTCGCTATTACCAAGACATGGATCAGTGCCTGCTCAGTCACTGCTTTTGACTCTCTTCTACCTGATGGCTTCAAGATCATTTCCAAGCTACAACCTCACTGTACGGGTGGTGGGGTTGCCTTAATTTAACCTTAGTGGGTTGCTTCTTTCGTCATAACCACACAGCTCTACTCTTCCTTTGAGTGCCTGATCTGCAAGTTGGTCATCTCTCCTTCCTCCTCTTTGACCGTTGCTACTATCCACAGGCCTCCCGGCGCTACCACCCTGTTCCTCTCTAAATGGGCTGATTTCTGTTCCTCTCAACTCTCAACCACTTCCAATACCCTCATCATGGTAGATGTCAGCATCCAATCGGACTCCCCTATCACAGCAACCACTTTCTTCTGTGACCTCTGCACCTCTATATCCCTCTCCATTTCCCCGTCTGGCCCAACCCACTTGGCTGTACAGCCTATGGATGTCCTCATCCATTCTGACCTCTCCCCCCCCCTCTAGTAACCCCACTTTCTTGGTCAGATCATCCTCTACTCTCCTGCCATCTGAGTCTCCTTGGCCCTCTGACCTCACCTCCAAAAGCCCTGCCAACCTTGTTCACAAACATCCCTCCGATGCAACGGGTACCACCTGCTGCCTTTGCATCCACCTTCTTCCTCCATGCCCCCTACTCTATCACTGACTCTGCACTCAGCAACCTACATTTGGCCGTTACCAACACCCTTGACATTCTTGCCCCAGTCATGAGGATCCGTTGGAAACCCACCTTCAAACATAACACCTGGTATGCAGCTCTGAAACGCAAGTGCAGAGCTCTGGAACTAATGTGGTAAACCTCAGGCTCACCCTCTGACAAACTGGCCTGCCGCCTACTCCAAAGGCAACACAGACTCTCCATCCATGCCAAGGAAAGGACCCACATCTAGGCACGGGTATCTGGTGCATCCAACAACATGGCTGAACTCTTTAAAATCTGCAGGGAACTAGCCAACCCTTCAGCAGTCTCCTCCTCTGCTCTTCTGTACCAGTCCCTCTGCAATGCACTGGCCACACACTTCACCACCAAAACACTGGACATCCTGAACACACTTGCTACCCTCTCACACAACCCTTCCCTCACTCCCTTGCCTCCTATGGCCACTCATCCTCCCACTGCCTCTCTCTCTCTCCTCCTTCTCCCCTGTCACACCTGAAGAAGTCACCAGAGTTGTCCACTCCATGAAGGTCTCTTTCAAACAGGTTCCGCCTGCTGCTCCAGTACAATCAAGGACAACATTGGCTCTCTTGCCCCAGCACCCGCTGATCTCTGCAACCACTCTTTTGCCACTAGATCTTTCCCCTCCTCCCTCAAGCACTCCCTTGTGCGCCCTCCTGGAAAAACTTCTGAAGACCCTATCCGGCTAGCCAACTACTGTCCTATTTCTATCACCCCCTTCCTTGTGAAACTGCTGGAGTAGCTGCTTTACCACAACTTGCCGCACACACTGTACTTGTTGGTGGTTTCCACAACCATAGATCTGTATTCTGAGCATCTTGGGGCATGGAAACTGCTCTTCTGAACAACTGTGAAAAACTGCTCTCATCTCTGGACTCTAACTCTGTAGCTGTCATCCTACTCGATGTCTCTGCTGCCTTTGACACGGTCAACAATTCTATCCTCATAAATTGGCTCCATGATACCCTTGGTATCTTAGAGCGGGCACTGGACTAGCTGACCTCATTCCTGATGACCGTTCATCCCAAGTCATTCTGGGCACCTTCTCTCCTACCTCCTTCTCCACCTCGGGTGTCCCCCAGGGCTCAAACCTCTCCAACTAGCTTCTCAACACTTACCTTGCTCAGCTGGCACTCCTCATCTCCTCATTCTCTACCAACTTCCGGTGCTACACAGATGACACACAGCTCTTTTTCAAACTTCCTGCTGACCCTCTTGCACCTCCCATCATCCCTGTCTGCCTATCTGCCATCCAATCATGGTGCACTTCTAACTATCTCTGTCTCAATGCCAGCAAGATGGAGATCATTCACATTGGGACCCCTGCTCTCTCTTTTTTCCCCTCACTCTGGCCATCCTCTATGGGCTCCTTCTTCTGAAGCCAGAAACCTTGGAGTCATCTTCGACACCTCTCTCTCTCTTTCCTCCTTCACACTCAGGACATTGCCAGGATGCCCCACTTTCAACTCTTCCTTCTCAAAGAAATTCTCCCTTTTCTCACTTTCCCTCAGAAGCTCAATGTTAGCCGAGCCCTGGTTTTCTCTAGGCTTGACTATTGAAATAGCCTTCTCCTGAACGTACCTACTTCCACTATATGACCGCTCCAGCTAATCCAAAATAGGGCAGCAGGACAGACATTTCCTTAGCCTTAAACCCAGGGACTGCATCACTCCTGTCCTAAAATCTCTTCACTGGCTCCCAGTTGCTGCACAGATTAAATTCAGATCCCTCAGCATCATCCACAAAGCTGTCTGGGGTCTGGGACCACGCTACCTGCAACTTTATCTTACTAAATACTCTCCCTCCAGACCTCTAAGATCCTCTGGCACCAACTCCCTATGTGTAAAGCTTTTCGCTAAACAAAGGGCTGGAGGCCGATCACTTTCTTCAGCTGGTTCCCTCTTATGGAACAGCCTCCCTCTATGCTGCATCTTGAGCAGGACTCCACAAATTCCGGAAGCTCCTCAAGATTTTCATCTTCACCTCCTCCTTTTCTTCTGCACTCCTGTGCTAATCTGACAGTCGCTGTGATTGGTGACCAGGGCCCTATGCATCCTTCGGGTTCCTGGCCTCCCACACCCAATCTCCCCAGCTTCTGCCTACCTCGCAGCACTTGCCTTGGTACCCACCGGCTTCACTCTGTAGGCTTGCCCTTTCTTCCCAATGCAGATCGAGGCCGCATAGCACTTACCATACTATGCACTTCATCTGCTGCTCACACGAGCACGGACATTTCAACAAGTACCTCCACTCCCACTTCCCCCCTTCTTGCTGCACTTGCATTTTAAGAATATTCACAAGGCATAGTAGGTTCATCTTTATCTTCCACTTTATTCATTTTTTTTCAATCACATGTTCGTTCCCTGTTGCCCTGTCGGCGCTTCGAAACAGAATGCACAATAAATAAATAAATAAATAAATAAATAAATAAATACATCACTACATGCCAGGAGTCTTCTTTGGGGCCTACTTTGCGAAATCCCACCCAGTCCCTAGGAAGCAGTTGCTAATCTTGGACCACCTTATTATTGGTCTTTGTTTTCCAACTCTCAGATTTTGGATAAACATGACTGTGCCACAGCCTGCACTGGTTTTCCCTGATGTGTCTTGTGCATGCCCACAAGGGCTAAGTCTCACTGTGTTTCTCAAACGTCACTAATCTAAAAAAAGAAAGATCACTTATTTGAGGTTACATGCAGGTACCTACAAGAGCAATGAATAGTGTAACACTGGCCACAATTGTCCCCAAACTCTGGAAATATCTATCATTGGAACTGAAACCACAATAGACACCATCTGCATTTTAGGAAGGCTAGGAAGATCCTATCATTCTAACTGGCCTTCCACTGCACTCGTATGTATTCTCCTTATTGAAGGCAGCACCTGTGACTAATGAAGCTCACTGTAGCATAGGCTACTGGAAAGTGACTTTCGCTTAGCTGAAAAAGACCCTATTGGCTGTCACGGGCCGCGATACACGTCAAGAAATAATCCAATCTATATATTCCCACTGGATTCGTTCCAACTACCCCTTGTTTAATTTGCAAATGTGCTCGAAAGCCTTCCTGACGGAAAATGCTCTGCCATGCCACAGTGATCATTAATGATTGCATGTTGTTTCAGCCCAACCCGTTTTACGGAGAACCCACCATCCTAAGAAAACTGTAATGTGTCAGAAAGAGCCCAATCACATTCTGATACAAAAGGTGTTGCAGCGACAGCTAAATTGGCAGATTTTAGAATCCATGCAAAGTCTGTTAGTGGATGGAGCATGTCATGCGTGAAGGTCCATTGAATGCGACAGTGAGGACTTGTCACAGCATCTGGAGATATTGCATAGCCAATTTATGCAGTGTTTTTCCATGGGAAAAGACTTTCAAAATCATGATATTCATATTCCTTTTTTCATATTCCTATTTATTATGTTTGCATGGTTTGATATTCTGTTCTTCCTATAGTAGCAGGACAGACTATTGTGACTGATTCAAGTAATACATTGGGCCTCATTACGAGGTGGGTGGTAAGAGATTACCGGCACTGGTGCCGGCAATCCCTTACCGCCCTACTATGAGTTCCCTTTGCGGGTCCTTCCTTAACACCTGTTTTTTTCAGGCGTTAAGGACGGGTCCTGCAAAGGGACTCTAGAGCTAATAACGGTACCGCAATTTGCGATACTGTTATTAGCGCCTTCCCCATTCCCATTGAGCCCTCTGGGGGCTCAAATGGGAATGGGGAAGGGCCCTGGTGAATGGGGAATTACCGGTCCAGCCAACCTTGGAATGTACCGGTAATTGCTCCATTCACCAGGGCGGAGTCGGAATGAGTTTGGAGGCAGCCATGGTGCTAATAGCGCCATGGCTACCTCCAACCTCGTAATGAGGCCCATTGACTCATTAGCCCCACAAGATTGTCCAACTCCAGGCCCAGGATCCTGAAGGGTTTTCAAGATGTTCCTCAGCAATATTCATGAGGAAAAATGGGCATACATTTAGAATCATTGTATGCAAATGTATCCCATGAATATTAATGAGGTGTATCCTGAAAGCCCACCATGGATCCGACCCTCGAGGCCTGGAGTCGGGCAACCCTGCTAGGGCATAGGGAGAGAAGTGCAGAGCTTGATAATGGCAGCCAGAATATGCACAATGGCAGTGTGGATTGACATTGACTCCCTGAAATGATAAACCAAGGCAGACTATAATCTATCTATTTGACTTTTTCTATTGTGCCGTACACCCATGGGCCTCAAAGCGCTAACCAGACAAATAGAAACAGAGAAAAGAAAACTCATAGCCGGAAGAGAGAGTCTAGGGAGGGTGGTAGATGGCATCTGCAATGCCATTGAAACCGTCTCAGTGGCTAGGTCTTGATTTACTGCAGTCCGCAGAAAGAAAACAGCTTTCACAAAGCAACTCTATTCTTCAATTAACTAAAGCATTGCTCTGGATCCTCAGCAAAGTGGGGCGCTTGCCGAGTGAAGCATCTTGCCTTGACATGTCGGCAGCCGGAGCGAGGCGAGAAACTAACCCCCTGAGATGAAACTCAGCCTTTTGGTCAGCAGTCACAGCAGCATGTCTGCACTCAGAAACAAATTACCAGTTGGATCTTGTCTTGAATGGTTCAGGTCAGGAAAGATCGGAATCTCTGCAGGGAAACATTCACACACGAACAAAAACGGATGGAAGTTTGATCAGGAAAGAGAAATGTGTCCCGGGTAAAAAAGATGAAGGACTGCGTGAAACTAGCAGGAATTCAGCTACAGGAGCGAGACTGCGGATCCAGCATAAATGGGACTATATGAATGCTAAAAGGTGCTATACAAATGACAATTACAATATATATACAATACAATACACTGTCGCTGCACCCCCATGTTGAACAGCGCTCGTTTGCTTCGTAGCTGGTTTCAAACTATATAAAACCCAGCTCATACATTCGAAGGAAAAAGTAACCATTGTTATAATCATTGCAAATAGGATTGTCAAAATGTCTCACAAATAAAAAATACCTGGACATCCCGGTGGGAACCGAAACACAATTTTCTTAATGAGGCTGCCTTGAACATTTGTGGGCGTGTCCACAGTAGGCCTGGCAGAGGGTGGACAATAGTAAATGTGTTTTGAAATTTCATGCAAGTTTCTCAGAGTCTTCTTTTAAACAGTATAGTCCTTTGAATGTCACTCAACTTAGTATCGATCACCTATTAATGCCAGTCGGCTCCTTCTATCTGCTATGTCCCTGACTATGTCCCTGACTATGTCTAGGCGCAACCCGATAAGGAAGCAAAGGACAGATGGAGGACAAAACAACAATCTTACTAGGCCTTGTGTCATTCAGACGTGCAAGTGCGGGCAGGAGGGAGCTGGAGAAGTGCCAGAGCAAGGAAGGGGAAGGGAAAATGCCTGTAGCACAAGTGCTGCCGGTAAGTGGCTCATAAGTGCAGAAAGTCCTCAAGTGCTTGGGAGGCCCGGAGGCAGTGCAAGGGCAACTGGACATGTAGGAGCCTGGACCCGAATTTCAGTGGGTGGCCAGGTAACAGTGGGCGGAGCAGTCAGGGACATCAGCAAGGAAGAGAGAAAGCGGAAGCGAAAAGGAAGGTCTTGAGTTGCTTCTGGAACTGAAGGGGGTCCTGCTCAAGTTTGAGAGAGGCAGGGAGGCTGTTCCAGAGGGAGGACCCAGAAGAGAAAAGAGGTTTACCCCCCACTCTATGCCTGGAGAAGAGAGTTGGAGGTGGATGAGCGCAGGGCTCTGGAAGGGAGACGCTTAGGAAGAGAAAGTTGGAGGTAGTGCAATCACAAGACTTAGGTCTCAGTAATGTGTTAAACAGACATGAGTCTATGGTGCAGATTAAAAGGGTAGGTGCCCTTGTTACTGGTCTTCTCTGTGTCTGATCTGATGCCATCATTATCTGTTGAAAGTGCTTTCTATCGCAGCTAGACACTGTTGAGGCCTGGGCCCTTCATATCCAAGACAAAGTACTGCCTAGACACCGGGTAAAGAGTATCCAAAAGTTCTTAATGGACATTAAACACTGGCCAGCCACCTTCAGTTACATTGAGTTTACAAGAAATTCTCTTGAAGTAATCAGATCCGTGCTCTGAGACTACTGCATTGGTGATTGCTGATTGGCTGGGAGAAATATCCCACCCACCACACAGGCTGGCGTGTTCAATTTGGACATAAAAACAGCTGTGATCGCATAGTTGCCAGAGGCTTGGTGTGCAGTGTTGAATATGGAAAGCTACCTGTGGCACTTAACTGATGGACATGGGGCTAGCGGGTAAAAGGATGAAGCGGGGTGCTAGGGATGGGGACCAGACAGGTGGTTCAGGGGGCACCCTGTGATGAATCAACTTGGGGCACCAGTGGTCCAGGGGTGAATATCGGCTCTAAACCATCACTCAGCCACAAACCGCTAGTACACCAGAATGGATCTGAACAGATTGGATTAACAAGCAAATCATAAACCCCCTTGCCGAATATTGGTAACGTGGATGAAACAGCAGGCTTATCTCTGAAAAGGTTGTGGGTCATTGGTTAGTTGCAACACAGCCACATTACAATTATTACCCAATGTTAAAAGTTACTGCCTAGTCAAGGTTGTATAAAAATCCCCTTTATTATTAGCACAACAGACAATTCTAGCCACACTATGAAATACAACAAACCTTGTAAAGGAATGCAGAGGGCAGATCGTTTAATGGTCTGAATCTTGACAGTAGGGTAGTCTGTATGGTACATCATCACAACAGTTCAATGTTACTTGGTTTCAGTACAAGATGAGCAATGGGTCTTAAAATGCCTCTATGGGCCTTCTGGGAAGGATCAGGGGAACAATAAAACCACAATGTACCTTGTGATGTAGGTGTTCTTGGTGCTCAACATGGTCAAGCTGGCTTCAGTGTGCTTTGCAGGCTTCTGTGACAGAGTTCAAGATGGTATTCAGCTGTGGGTATCAGGCGGCAAGAGAGTTTGGAAAGCAAAGCTGGACAAACAGCTGCAGGCTGGCCTACACAGCGGCTCGGGATCAGGAATCGTCTCAGTGCTGGTAGGCAGATCTGAAGCACTGGTCGAGATGTTTTAAATGTCTTTAAGCAACTGTGGCATAACAACAGTCAGTGTTGCAGTCTGTTGGAGCTCGAGGATCTCGACTGGCTTGAGCACACTGTGTGCTGGCTGGGTACCGCTTCTGAAGTGGCTAGAGGGTCCTCTGGATTCGGTATCTCCCTCAGTTCCTTGAGAGATGTTAAGGGGAGGTATCTTGCTTCCCTCTTTGGAGGTCCTGACCTTCCTTCACTGGCAGAAGATGTAAGGAAGACTGGATCTTCAGCCATAGCCCAATGATGAGTTCCTCTTGCTACTCCTTATGAAGTCTTCAAATGATCTGCCAAAAAAGGAGCTTGGCCCTCTTTTAAAGCCAAATGGACCGCCGGGTTTGGTGAAGGATAAACCTACAATCCAGGGTCCCCACCAACAATCTCTTGTATGCATGAGGTCACAACCAGAGTGCTTTGAAACAGGAAAGGTAAACGGGTGAAAACATATCCTACTAAGTCCCACCAGTATTCCTGTCTATTGTGAATCAAAGAGTCTCCATGATGAATGGATCTCTCTGTGGTTCCTCATTAAAGCAGCAGGTCTCCCTTGAAGCTGCAGAGAGACCAGACTTTCTGGCTCCCGCTAACCGCATCCTCATACTTTATGAATGGGGTCCCCCTATGGGGTGAACTACTGTAAATGCACCGTCCCAGACATGACAGCTCCCTGTCAGTTGATACAAATGGTGGGAGCTGGCTTCAGGTTGACACAGTTGCATATTGGTTGTTGGTGTTTCCTTTCTCCTTTGTTAGCCTCTGCAGCCAGGCCCCATGTGGACCTGTTTGAATTACCATATAAATGGGATTGAATCGCTGCCACCGTGTGGCATGTCCAACAAAAGGACAGGGCAGACCCATGGAGTCTATTTTAGTTAATCTGGAGATGCATTGTGTACTCCTCCTGTCATACTCCAACTAAATATGACAGGGGGGACTGCACCTGTAGGCTGTGTCCACCCAGAGTACACTGGTCTATGTGTATGTCATGCAGTGAGCATAGGAAAATGTGTGCATAATAGCCCCACACATTTTCCTGAGGTTGAACTACCATCGTTCAATTTCATTAAAACATTAAAAAAAATCCCAGGCGAGCGCACATGCACCATGTGGATGGTCAAATTCCTCACACACCCGAAAATGTAAAAATACACCTTGCTCAGCAATGGAGTACAAACCGCTCGCACTGCTTTAAGATGTTGATCTATTTGAACAGGCGGCAGGGAGAGAACTGGCATTTGCATAAAATACAGCCGGTACATTTGCATAGATCCTTAAGCTTATTCCACATGTAATCAATTCATGTTGTAATGTTCAGGTGTTCCTCTGGTAAATGACTTGCCTTTGCACCTTCATATGTGAAGGGCATGTGTTGAACACACTGTGAATCTGTGTGGTCCTGTGGTTTTGATCAGCCTGTTCGGCTCCCCAATCTCTTACTGTCCCACCACTGTGGGATGTTTTTACCCATGCATCCAAGCCCTACCATAAAACTGTGCAGTACTGGCATGGAAAACATCATGATGGCCAGAACTCCCCAGAGAGTGCACAGGGAAAACATGAAGAATAGGCTGCCACCCATTTTTGCCTACGTTTTGAGCACAGGAGGGCACTGCCTAAAATCACCATTGGGCTACACACACAGTAGCCTGAAACCATTGGGAATGGCAATGCTGATTGCCAAATAGCAACTCAGAACTGTGGGGAATTCATTTTCTTAATCCCAAAAATGGTTGCATTACCAGTACTCACCACTATCAGAAAGCCGGCGTTTTAAAACCACCAGACTTTTGTGTAAAACTGAATAAATGAAACAAAACCAGACCAAGGAAAGACTTGCTAAGAGGTGGATACAATGTAAAACTATATTCTGAAATGACTTGAAGGAAGTAATTATTTAATGTATAGGTAAAAATTGTCAGTTTGATTTGAATGTAGAAAACTGGGAACAAAAAGTGACATTTAGCTGAAACCTGGCTTAATGAAACTGAATTCTGCCTGACAACTACCCCCGACAGGAGTTGAAACTGGATCAACAGCCACTCTTCCCAGGCCTAGCTGCATCCTGCCGCCCCTTGCCAAAAGGAGTTGACACCTCTCTGATTAGATTAGGGGTGGAGCACCTGGGAACTGGAAGGGACAGGACAATGCAACTTCCTTCCTTGACTCAGGCAAATGTTATATTGGGGGTGTCGTAAAATAGCTTCCTCTTAGGAGAAACTGGGGGGCAGCTGTGCCTCTGTGAACAAGCTGGCTTGGGGGAAGTGGATAAACCAGTTATTCCACCCTGTGATGTGGGAAGCCACACCCCTGTTTGACCAGAGCATAATTTTAAAAAGATAGATAACTCATAGTGCGGACTTGTCAGAATTACATAAGTAATATCATTATTTTTGTGATTTTTCTGTGAACATTTTAAGAGGTGTTAGGACCCTGTGGTGTATTCTGGGGGGTTGCTAGCAGAAAATAGGGTCTCACTCCAAATGTATGCATGTTAAACATATGACACTTTATCATCTGTAACCCATACCCCTGGTGCACCAGTGTGTAAAATCTGGAAAGGTTTAGAAGTTGTTATCTGGATGAAAAGGGGAGAATTCTGTCATCAGTGGACACGACATCGTACAAAGACAGGGATCGGATGGTTTGGTGCTACAGAAAATATGTTAACTGGACCTATAATATTAGAAAAATGGTACATAGATAAATATGTATTTTGGTCAGAAATAGATTTGTGTGCAATCTGACAAGGGGAGGTTCCTCTGACCATAAAACCTACAGCATCACTCTGACTCACATTTCCTTCCCCCAATCAAGGGAGAGAGGAGGAATTGGCCAATAATAAGTGAGAGGGGCAGGTTTAGTTATGACCAACGCACACACCCACTTTCCAAAACACATAAAGAGAGACTGCTGGGACAGGTAGAGACATTCAATTCCATTTGCTGCGGAGCATGCTGACCGACGACTTCACATCCAGAGATCCAGACTTCAAATCCATCAATCTCCAGAACCTGTAGCAGAAATTAACTCCAGAATTTGTAGCAGAGAGGCCTGAATCCACCAGCTGAATCCTCTTCTGCAGGCCTCAAAACTAACCGAACTATTCAACAGCTGGGCGAGAATTTTTGCAAGAACCTGTAGCAGTACCCAGCAAGCAGTGTTACATCCAGAACCCAGAGAGGCTAGACCAGCAGAGCAGAGCTGACCCAGATCGCTGTGAGCAGAACCGGTGCCTGATTGACCCACCGAGCAGACAGAACCGCAGCCGGACGTGTTGACCAGATCCGTGACGAGGCCTAGTTCAAATTTATATTGTGAGTACCTAGCAGAACTGTGAAGAACCAATCTCTTAGTTAAAATAATCTAATCCAAACTATTTTAACCTAAGTAGAACCGCCCCCTAGAAATCATGTTATCTGTCATTCTTAAAGCTGCACAACTGTCACCTGTCAATTCTGCAGCTGCAAGCTGTCACCTGTCATTTTAGTTTACTTTAAATCCGAAAAACGACCTTTATTTAATCGTCCATATGTCTGGAACGAGATTTAACTTTCCTCTGAAAGCTTAGAATCTAAGCTTTCCAACACGCCTAGAACCGACTTCCTACTCCTTATACTTTTACCGCAACCGCGATTTGCGATTTTGGCTCAATTTCTCCACTTGTCAAAATAGCAGCTCCATTCTTTCTTTTGTTAAAATCCGTTTGCAACTTGGTAATAACTCATAGAGCATTGCTAAAGTGAGCCTGAACTAATTCCAACACGCATCTCCCACTCACCCTGAATCTCTAGAGGGAATTAAAATCAGTTGGCACATTTTCCCATCCATTGCCATCACATTTAAAAGCATTTTGGGCCTGTGTTTCAAACTCCTACCTGTTTCCTCTAAGCTTGCTGGGGGAGAACTGAATTTCGAATTGTATTTGATTGCATTCCTGAGAACTGTGTGCTCCTCTTTCCATCTCCTTCCATTTCTTACATTGCATAGGGGAGGGGGGTGAATTGCCAGAGAAAAAGTGATTATCTTATCTTTTGCTAAAATCATATCAAGTATTTATGTACTGCATTTTATTCCTCATTGCTTTTCCCTTGAAACCATAAAAGTATTTTTGCTACTTTATCCATCCTATACTAACTCCTCATTGATTGTAAAGAAGTGTGCTAGTGCCAGATTACCCATTGTTGATCAACATCATATGTCTAAGTGTACTATCAGATATTAATTTATTATAAAAGTGTGATATATATATATATATATATATATAGTTTAATTTTTCAAATAAACCTTTTAATTTGCTAAACAAACCTACTTCTTGGCTCATTGGGGTCAGGGGGATTCTAAGAGGGGGGTGTTATACAAGGGTTGTCATCCAGAGTACTGAACTGGATATAAAAATACATCAATAAGGGTTTTCCTCAGCATCCCAGACTAGGCATTGACTTAGCTGTAGTGTTGATTGAATATCGCTTACACCACTTACCTTCTTACTTCCCCCTGGCAAGTCCTAAATCAGTACTTTGCCAGACACTAATCTTACACATTATCAGTGCATACATACATATATAGAATGTGGCTGAGGTTCTGTTCTGTGTATCAAGGTGAGCGAGGGGAGTCTGTCTCAGTGTGTGCTGATCCACTGCCTGTTTCTCTATTCATGTGAGCAGGATGTTTTTAAACTCAATTGCACTCTTATCCAGCACATGTGGCAGCCTTTAGAAAGTTTGTCATGCAGGTCATCCTGATCTGTGAAGCCACCAATAAAATGGTTTTGCGAAGGAACTTCAGGGGACTGTGAAGTGGCCGCTGGCATCTAAATTGCTTCTGAATATCGTACAGCATTTGCTCTCAATTTTCCACGTCGTATGTCAGGGTTAAGATGGGGCAGAGTGTCGATGGTGCCAAACAAGAACGCAAGCATTAAGGAGAAAACAGTAGCTTCGTTCTGTAACCTCACTGCATTGAGAACTGGCGTGACGCAGCTAGAAAAAAAAAGAAAAACAACACAATTCAAACTGTTCAGAAAATACTTACTGCCGCTTACATTCAAGAAGAATTGAAGCTGCTGATTCTCTTGCCCTGGGACATTGTCGTGAGCCCCAAGACAAGGCACAGCAGCAGAGGAAATCCGAATGTTTAGGCTGATAGTCCAGATTCCAGAAGATGGCATGCTCAGCTGCTGCAAGGACATCATTCTGCGCAGTAGGCAGAGGCGTTGCTGGGGGGGGGCAAGGGAGCTATAGCCCCTGGTCGTTTGGTTGTAGCCCCGGATAGAATCTCAGGAGCTGCAGCCAAAAGACTAGCTATCCCCCAGTCCGGAGAGTTCCGACAGTAGGTCTCCTGGTACCCGAGTTGATTCACAAGGCCTCTTGCAATTGAAAGAACGTGATTTGTTTTGCCACAAATAGTCCTGCCTAGTGTGTGGGCTATGCTATAACAAGGCACAGGCTCAGAAGATGCAGCAATGGAAACACTACATTGCTGAATGACCAGGTTTTCAATCATGGGAAAGTCTTCTGCCACACAGTTATTGGGGGTGGTCGGCAGAGTAGACAACCACACTACAACTTAGACCAGATGGCAAGGGTTTAGTTTGAATGACTTTGGAGGCATACAGAGGCGTTAAGCATGTTTTGGGTGTTCAATCAGGACAGATTAGGGGTGATTACCTTTTCTTATAGCAAACCCACATTCTGAGGAGCCGGGTGATGTATTGTATCTTCCCAAACAGTGTTAGTTCATCTCTTGAGCAGCCATCTCTTAGGATAGCTGAGGGGTAATGTGCTTGAGGACAGGGAGCAACACAGGTTCGAACCCCGGGCCGCGCTAAAAAAACCTCTGGGTATTAAGCACTTTATAAATAACCATTCATATCATATCATGGAGAACCCCAGTCAAGAGCCTCTCAGTAGAGTCTTGTCATCTTCCCTGATCACAGATTCTGTAGCAGGATGAAGCATAGTTATTTAATTCCAATTTCTAATTCTATAAAGCCAACAATTCTCTGTGCCAGTGATTATGCCAAGAAGGGGAGGGAGAGAACACTGCCTCCCAGGGAACATTGGTAGAGGAGGGCAAGAAACGAAAAGGGGAGTACCAGGGAGATGTTTTTCTTATTTGAAACATCCCCTTTGTAGGCATACAAACAATTCTGAAATGAGGACCCCAAAGAAGAGGGTACTTTCAACTTGATGGACCTTTGGGAAATTAAGAAAAGTAATAGTAATTGCCTGTTGCTTGTTATAGGACGAATACCCTTAGCCCTCTGTTAGCACGTTGGTTAGAACTACTTCTCTGGCCCATGAGATTAAATCATGAGCACATGCAATAATCTACGGGTTTCGCACAATCTTTCCCTGGTTTGCGTAGATGTAGGTGATGGATTATCAGTTAAGGTCATCTCTTAGAAGGAGTGGCAGGGTGACACAATTTGTGCACACACACACAGGTGCTATGAGGGTGTACCGTTTATACATGTGCTGCAGTAAAAGGATGAAGTGAGTATAGAGACATGCAAAGATTTGTTGTCACTTTTGCCAACCTGTTAATGTTCTACAGGCCAGCACGGGTGACTTGCCGTGGCCAAAATGAATCTCCAGGTGTTCTGGGGGATTGATTACACTGCACTGTGCACTGCCATGCATGTGCCTTTACCTACCCTCCACAGCACGGCTCAGGTTTAGGGTACACTCGAGTGGACGGCGTCCGCCCACTTTTTTCAGAGGGTGGATGCGGTCCCCCACCAGTGTTTTAGAGGCTGTGCGTAAAAAGAGAACTATTTGATTGCCGTTTTGGAATTCATTAATGGACTCTGGATTCGAACCACAGTCACCAGGTTTGTGGGCCAGGCACTTCAGCACTGCACCATATGACCTGGTGAAAAGAAGCTAACAACTGAAGCTGAAATGTCAACGTTTCAGGATTGCAGGTTCCAGGGAAAACATTGGTATTGATTCTTGGAGTTTACAACATGCATACCTTTTAGCGTTTTCAAAACACTATTAGAGAACATATCCTCTCTTGTTTTTTTGTGTGTGTTGATTTTATGAAAGGCAAATGCCATGCATCCTGTGCAATTTGTATGGTTGCGCAAAGCCAATTGAATGAAATTTGCATATTCTGCATTCATATGCTAATTCTTGGTGATGTCACAACCAATTGTGTATGCAAATGAGCCCCTCCCACTTGTTAGGATTAGGGCTTGATCCCTGATCCCCAGACTTGTTCAGCTACCCGGTATCTCCCATTTAGATGCACTACCCACTTTGTCACTAGGCCACAGCAGTAACACATGCAAGCTAGGTTTCAGAGAGCACCAGATCCAGAATTTACCAATTTAGCTCAGTGCACTTAGGCTCTTTAGTAACCACAGGCCGCAGCCACAGCTGCTTAGCAACACAGTTACAATGCCTCCACCTCTTCAAGCGGGAGCCCGTCAGGGTGCACAGCCAAACTCTCGGGGAAACCAATGTCCAATTACCTGTCAACTTCACTGGGCCAGCAGAGTCGAGGCTGAAGAGAGCTGCCCAGTGTGTCTCTCTGCTCAGGAAAAGAAAGCTGGAGGTAAGAAACATGAAACATGAACAAAGCTTCACCATCAGAAACATTCTTTGCATGGAGGACCTCTTCTTAATGCCTCTCAAAATGATTCTTCTGTTCTTCAAAATGTGTCTTCGAGATCTGCAGTGTAAAGCGCCGACTTTTGAGAATTGCACATGGAACCTGGAGCCTGAGATTTCCACAGCTCCCAATGGCTGGTTTGCATCCATTTAAACATTTGGCAACCACTATATTTAAACCTTTCCAGGCATTTATCAAGGCTCTGGTTCACCTGTGACTTCAATGTCCATTCCAGCCGTCATTCAAGCATCTGTACAAATCTGGTTGTCGGAGGTGAAGCCCTCATTCTCCGAGTCCACTGTAGCCATGAGCATATATGACAACAAACATGTTCAAATCACTCTACCATGGCAAAACATTTATTAATTGGATCCAGTATTGAATGTACACATGGGCTCCTGGGCTGGACCTCACTAGATTTGTACATAAAAGACCTGCTACCACCCGGTGGCGCTTACCAAGCAAACTGTGCAGGCACACTTGCACAGGGAACATGGCACATTCCGGATACCCTGACCCTGAGATTTTTAAGCCTTTGCAGGGGCACATGCAGATTTGCTTCCCCGATGAGACCTGTGATAATGGTTCTATGTGGGTCACCCAACAAAAAGTCTGATTCTTTTCGGCCAATTTTGGGCAGCCAACAGAAAGCGAAAACCCACATTGCCCCGACATGTTTTTCTTAGAAAAGCATTGAAAATAAACGTTCTTTACTAGGCGTATCTTACACAGGTAATGCTTCCTCTCTCTCTCCCTTTCTCTCTGTCTCTTCCCACAATTCCCTTTTAGGCGAGAATCACGTTGTCAGGGGAACGTTTGGGACAGTCCCTCCATCCATTGTTGACACCAAGGCGACAAGAGAAAAGCACGGCTACTTCAAAAGGGGCACAACGGTTGTGGTATTTATGGTTTAAAATGGAATGTGAGTGACAGAGGCATTCCCTGATGTGGGGCAGCCTGTTATTTAGAGACATGCATTTTCATTGTGTGGGTCCTGCACGAATCTCACCATTACACTGAGGGTCAATTTTCTGTATTACCATGAGCCGAAGTGAATGCAGATAGGTTCTGCTGAGGTCCTGACGCACCTTATATGATACAAATGACCAGGCTGTAGGATCTACAACCGCATTTTTTATTTTTTATTTTTTAATTATTAGTACCAACACTGTTAACTGTCTCTTTATAAAAATGTACCTGTCCTTTATTAAAAATCACTTCCAGCATATATTGTAGTTATAATAAGAGTGTTACACTTATCTTGCTGAGTGAAGCACATTATCAAACCCAGAGTACCCTTTTCAAATGTTTTCTGCTAGAAAGTAAACATTCCAAGATGGACAGGTTGGTTCATTCCTATTGTACCTTTTCAACATATCCCAAGTAGACAGTGGAAACAGACACACAGCAACAATGAGAGCTCCTAGCTACTTCACATAACAACAAGCAGACATTTGGGAACAAAAGAATGGCCACAGATCTTGATATTTGATCAATGTTATTGGTAAAAGGGTTGTATGCTTGAATCATCCTCCCATTACAGAGTGTGCAGCCATGAAGCATATATACTCATTCAGGCATTCTAAGAATTTCAACTTGAGGAGAAAATGGCTTCGGACATTGGTTACTCCCATCAGCTTCTTGTTACCGGCCAGAATGAAGACCCCAATTGAGGCAGAAGAGGACAAGCTGAGAGGTGAAGCCAGCTCCCAACCTAAAGATGTCTCTTCTTATCGGGCTATGTACATGATCAGTCTCCAATCCACAGAAATCCTTACATATATATAAATATATAGGCCATACACAACTAATTTGCGAGTGTTTGTTATACTTTGTAGCAGAACCCTGTTGTGACCAGAACAGGGACCTGACAACATTCACACAAATTATGATGCTGTCCTAATAAACATCTGATGGACCACTCGTTCTTCATTAAGACCTAACCAAAACTACACTGGAATCACTGGTAGGTAGTTAGCGTTTGCCTACATCTCTCCCTCTCCTCCTCCTTTCTTCTCTTTCTCTCTGACAACACCTGGCAAGGTTTCTAGACAAGTCTGATATATCAAAATGTTATCCAAACATGTGCACCCCTGCACCTCCAGAACCAACAAGGGCCATATTTACACCATTGCTCCAGCCTTGGCCGATTTCTTTAATCACTCTTTCGCCACTGGAACTTTCCCCTCTCCCTTTAAGCACTCTCTTGTGCACCCCCTCCTCAAAAAGCCATCTGGCAATCCTAATTTTCAAGCAAACTATCACCAAATCTCCATAACCCCTTTCCTGGGAAAACTCTTGGAAAAACTGGCCATCTCCCAGCTTACTCCTCACACTGAATCTGTTGGTTGTCTGCATGGCATCAGTCTGGCTTCAGAGCATGGAAACTGCTCTCCTGAACACCCGTGAAGATCTGCTCTCTAACCTCGATTCCCGCATTCCTTCTGTCCTCATCCTCCTTGATCTTTCCCCTGCGTTCGACACGGTCAACCATGCCATACTGATCAATTGACTCTGTGAGAACCTGGGCATCATGCATAGGGCCCTTTCTCTCCATCAGCTCTCTCTCTACCTATGGAATTCCCAGGGCTCTATCCTCTCAACCTGGTTTTTCAAGCTCTACTTGGCCCCTTTGGCCCACCTGATCTCTACCATCTCCTCTGACTTTCAGTGTTATGCAGATGATACCTGGCTTTCCTTCAGGGTCCCCTCAGCCTCCTGTCCCCTCTCGCTCATTCCTGACTGTCTATCCGTGATTCAGGATTGGTGCACCTCCTATGATCTCTGCTGTAATGCCAGTAAAACGGAGATCCTTCTCATTGGGACGCTTTCCCTCTCTCACCCATGATCCCTCTTCCTTCACCTTCCTGCGAAGCAAAAAATCTTGGTGTCGTCTTCGACTCCACTCTCTTTTTCTCTCCTCACATCTCGGAAGTCGCCAAGAAGTCCCACTACCAGCTGCACCTCTTCCCTTTCTCACTTTCCCCCAGAATATCATTGTCTCCAGAGACCTGGTTCTCTCTAGGCTTGACTACTGCAACAGCCTCTTTCTGAATCTGCCTTCCTCTTCTCTCCACCCCCTGCAACTAATCCAGAACACAACTGTAAGACTATCCTTGTCCTCAAGTCCAGGGACTGTATCTCTCCAGCCCTGAAATATCTCTGATGGTTCCCGGTGGCTGCAAGGATCAAGTTCAAGACCCTATGCATTAACGACAAGTCTTTGTGGGACAAGGGGCCCGCACTACACCCAATGCTTTCTTCCAAAATACCTTCCTTCTCGAGCCCTTCGCTCAGCTATCTCCAATTCTCTAAGGGTTAGACGCTTCTCCAGGCAGAGTGCAGGGGGTAGATCTTTCTCCTCTGGAGGTGCCTCCCTCTGGAATGGCCTCCTTGCTTCTCTCAAACTGGAGCTGGACCACCTGGGGTTCCGGAAGCAGCTCAAAACTTTCCTCTTCTCCTCTGCTTTCTCTCTCTCCCCTGCTGACCTACCTGTCTTACCTGTCTGCTGTACGGACTGGTTGCTTGGGTACACTTAGAGTCTCACTGGGTGCCAAGCTCTTTCTTGATCAGTCACCCTTGCACTGCCTCCATGCCTACCATGCATTAAGGGGCTGTAACTGTAACCCTACAGTCCCTTGTTCTCCTTGCACTACACAGAGCAGTTCTGACCTGGCTGCACTTACTCAGAACATTGCTGCCATGTTTCTCCTCCTGTCTCCCTTGCACTTCCCCACTTCCTTTCCCCTTGCACTTCTCATTCTCGCACTTGCACAATCGGAATGACACAAGGCGTATTAAGATTGTTTGTCTTGTGGTCCCTCTGCCTTCCCTCCCTTGTTCTGTTGTGCCTTGAAACACGTGTGTACAGGCGCATTATAAATGACTTATCATATCATATCACATGATCAGTGGCATCTGTAGTGCAAAGTGTCTGTTTCTGTTTTAAGTTCACTGTCCCTCCACTTTTGAGGTCTGAGGAAAGCCAATTGACATGAGTCTAAAACTAGTGGAGTGTGTGCTCTGGCACCAGGCAGGCTTGATGTTCACCACCTCATGGTTGGAGGCACATGTTGCCTCTCCCAGTGATCATTGCAGCATGCACATGCGCAAAGGGAATGCCCTCGTTTCCATCTCTAATGCTTTCTTGTAAAGCAGTGAACTGACGCATGGGAAGGCACAGGCCCTGTCTTCACCTTTCCACATTTAGTATCGCAGAACAAGCCACGTAAGTGTGTGAGGCCTGCTTAAAGTGTGCTCAACACATCTAGCAATCACCTGTTTCACTGCTAACACAATGGGCCTCATTACGACCCTGGCGCTAAGTGGTTACCGGAGCCGTAAAAGGCTGTAGCGCCGTTAACCACTTAACGCCTTACTACGAGGTCCCTTTGCGGGACCCGACCTGAACGGCTGGTCTGGACCAGCCGTTAAAGTAGGGACCCGCAAAGGGACCTCGCAGGCAATTACGGTACCGCAATTTGCGGTACCGTAATTGCCGCCTTCCACATTCCCATTGAGACCTATGGGGCAAAAATGGGAATGGGTAAGGGCCATGGGGAAATGGGGAAATACTGCCTGCCAACCTTGGAATGGGGCGGTATTTCCCCATTTCCCCATGGCGGACTCGTTACAACACTGGCACCAACCATGGTGCTAATAGCGTCATGGTTTAGCGCCGGTGTTGTAATGAGGGCCAGTATGTTTAATATGGCCCTGACTGTGATAAGACATGCATAAGGCTATAGTGAATTGCCATCACACATCGTTGGGCTAAACGTGTGCCCAAGCCATGAAGAGCTAATATCAAACGATATAAGTGCTATATAAGGGCGAATATATGTTTTACACAATTACAGAAAACTACAGAGACTCAATACAGAAAGAAGCAAAATCACTCCTCCTTGGGGACACCCATATTAGCTCTAATCGACATGCAATGAGACCCTGTATTTGTGTTGTGTTGTGAAATAACTCACATTGCCAATGCCGGTGCTGTGATGCAACAACATCACTAATGTCATTTCTGTACCAGGAATATGATTTTCCTCTCTGCTCTGACCCAAGAGGCATAATTTACAGTGCAACCAACCTCCAGATGGCACATTGCAACAGCTGTTTCCAAACAAAGCCTATCGTCTGTGTTGGCTGTTCACACACACGTGTGTGTTGGTTGCCAAATTATCTCTAAGCCGTGGGGGAGGATGGATCCCCACACAACGCTCCCACAGAGCCCCCTGAAATGAACGCAATTTACTTGACATGGTGGAATGCATTTGAGTCACTGGCAGTATAAATTTGATGATGCTTTCTTCTGCATTTAAATCATTTAATTGAGCTTCGGCAGTGTAATCCCTTTAATCATGATCCACTAGGATGTGACGGGCTGTCAAATGACACGCTCTCCTTTGAATCTGCCAGAAATTAAGCAGGGGGTTGTCAATTCACGGGCAGTGCTAAATTAAAGTGTTCCTGTCTGTCACCATTCAGTCATGGAAATCTCTTGGGATCTTTTTAGTTTGGTTTAAGTTGGGTCCGTGCATCGGCATGGAGAGTGCTGCGTGGGTAAGTCTCGCGAGACGTGTGCAGACTCCCTCTCAAGTGCAAAGGTGTAGCCCTGTATTTATGAGTAATGATCTTGCTTGACAACACATGGGCGTGCGTGCATGCATGTCTAGGGACCATCACTCTAAACATCGCAAGAGGCAACATTCACGTTCTGCCCATACAGGCGTGAAAGGGGGTGCAGATGGCAGGGTAGTGAGAAGTAAGGTGTGAGTAGGGGGCTAACCCAGCTGTAAAAGGTAAAGGAGAAACATTCTTTTGCTGGCATTTTTCATGGCATCATTCGAGAGCCAATATTTTGGCACAGAACCCACTCTGTAAGTCTCTAGATATGGGGAAAACATTGCCCACAGAAACAGTTGTTTCATGTCAGGATGAATTGCCCAATTGGGATATGAATCGGTATTCATAACACGCTTAATACCCAGAGGTTTCTAAGCGCAGACCCGGGGACCGTACCTGTGGTGCTCCGTGTCGTTTTGCTTCCAAGGCGAGCACGTTGCCCTTGAGCTGTCCTCCCGAGACTAGTACTTTCCGCTTTGAGGACATAGAAAGACACATTCTCTCATGTAAGATCTGCAGAGCCTTGAGCCCAGATGGTCTATCACATTTTACATTAAAAGGTGATCCCCAGTTATGGGCCAAATTCATTGTACGTTTGTTCTTGCAAATAATCACCAAATGTAGATTACCAGTAACGTGGCAAAGGAATTATATAGTGCCCAACATAAAACAAACAAAACAAGTGACTGGACTTTGCCAGAAAAACAATCATCCAATGTACAGGCAGCTTTTGATTGAATACATCACCAGAAAATTGGTACTGTAACAAGCTCTGGAGGTCGGGTATACCATGGGGGACTATTATCACTCCAGGTATTACTCCATAGAAACCCGACAAATGAAGTCAGAATAAACATGAGGCAACCTCACAAAAATGAACAACTGGCATTTGCAGACAGTAATGTTTTCATTTGAAACAACAGGAATCCGGCTTCAGCCTGCTCTTACACTTACAGAATACTATTTAACAAATAGCAATTTAAGAATCAATACATCGAAGACGTGGCTGTCGCTGCAGCTGTCAAATGAGCATATGTGACCTCTGAACCTGCTCTGTGTCACTGGTAGAGAAGGTGTTGCAAGTCAGGATACTGATGCAGCAGGGCACAAATACACACTATGATATGGGCGTGGAGTTTATGAAAGGGGAATCTGATTAGCAGATCATTCTTTCAGAGATGGAATTAACCGCATCGTTTTATTAATCAATAACCATCAAAAAATCTAGGGCTTCTACATCCTTGCCAAATGGCAATTTGTCACAGCGCATATGTATCGTTAAAGGAATGTGCGAAGACTATGAGGCAATAACATACTGTTTCCAAACTCTAGCAAACATTTTCAAGATGGCAAATACAGACGGGGCCATTTATGAGATGTAGATGTAATAAACTTTGTAACCTAGAGTAAGAGCCCTGTGGTGATAGAAACTTGAAACATATCATTACATTTCTTATTCTTTTTCCATACATTTGTTTACAAAAAGGACATTTTAAATTCAGGTGAATTCTGGCAGCAATTGTTAAATGGTAACCAGACGAAGACAAATATTGCACTTATTCATTGTAATAAAACGTTTTATGCACTTTTAGGAGAGAATTGGTTGTTTAAATCGATGTTTGGCCATTTTAAGTTAACTATTATTTTTCCTTTTCTGCTTTTGATTGATATGTACTACTGTTTTCTCTTTGTTGAAAGGTAGTTCATATGTTGTGAACTTTGTATAAATGCATGAATAAACCACACATACAATAACAAAAATTGGAGCTTTGGCCTCTTTAATTATAAACACTCCTTACAGTTTCAACAACTCTTCCTCTGTCTTTGCCTGTTAAAATGACAATTTCGTTGGCATACATCCAGCATGTCCTCTTGGAGCAAGGCCTGAATGCTGAACTTGGTTTCGACTCATTTCCAGGCATTCTACCACTATGCAGATGGGGGCATATCACAAACTATTCTCATACACTCTCCATTCTAGGCTTCTTCTATTTTTTAGGATCAAGGTGAATGCTCTGTACAGATAGAACCTGAGGTGTCCAAGCTATAAAACAAAAACAAAAAAAAACATTCTTTTGGCACATTGCATCACCGGGACTGGGTCAAGTTGTAAGCGGCTTCAATTCAACACTACAGCTAAGTCAATGCCTACTCTGGGATGCTGATGGAAACCCTTATTGATGTATTTGCATGTCCAGTTCGTTTACTCTGGATGACAACCCTTATATAAACCCTCTCGTAGAAGCCCCCTGACCCCACTGAGCCAAGAAGTAGGTTTGTTTTGCAAATTAAAAGGTTTATTTGAAAAATCACACAATATATACATATCACACTTTTATAAATAAATTGATAATTGATAGCACAATTGTGAACATGAGCAGTAATCAGCAATAGGTAATCCTACTGTAGCACAGTTCTTGGATACTTATGAATAGGAACAAAGGAATAAGATAGCAGAGAATGCTTTATATGGTTCAAGGAGATGCAAAGATTAATAAAATGCAGTACAGAAATAAACTGATATGGTTTCACAAGAGATAATATGTTCACTTTTCCCCTTGTGGCAATTCACTCCCCCCCTATGCAATGTAAGGAGGTGGAAGTAACACACACAGTCTTCAGGAATACAATCACAATACAATATGAATTTCAGTTCCCCCCTAGCAAGCTTATAGCACCAGGGATGATTTAAAAGCAGGCAAGATCCCTTTAAATGTGGTGGCAATGAAGTAAAAATATGCTGAAAATGCTTTTAATTCCCTCTAGAGGTTCAGGGTGAGTGAGATATATTAAAAATTAATTCAAGTCACACTTGCAATGCTCAATGAGGGATTAGCAGGTTGAAAACGAATTTCAGCAAAGGAAAGCAAGAAGCTGCTATTTTGACAAGTGAAGAAATTTGAGCCAAATCGCAAATCGCGGCAATTTCTCCGAATGCGCCGAGCGCGATTACGGAATAACTATAAGGAATAGAAAGATTAGAATGTTGGCTTTCAAATGAAAGTTAAATCTCGTTCCTAGCACCTACGTTTCAAAAGATACGGACAAAGTTGTGAAGGTAGTTTTTAGAAATTAAAGTAAACTTCAGAATGACAAAATGACACTTTTACAGCTTTGAAATGACAGAATGAACACACGATTCCTAGGATGCAGTTCTGGACAGGTTCAAATGTTTTGAATCAGATTATTTTAAACTAAGAGATTAGTTCTGGCACAATTCTAGCTGAGTACTCACACTATAAATTTGAAATAGGCTGTCAAGTTCTGATCAGGTTTGGACTGGACTCTTGGCGGGTGGTTCTGAAGTCACAGCTCTCTGGGTCAGCTCTGCTCTGCACTTCTCAGCGGTCTGGTCTCTGGTTCTGGCAAAAGTTCTTGGCACTGCAGAGTGGTCTGGTCTCTGGTTCTGGAGATGGTCCTTCTGGATATTGTCTGGTCTGGCAAAATGCGTCGCAAGAAAGTGGAAAGTGAATGTCTCGCCTGTCCAAGCAGTCTCTTTTTATGTGTTTTGAAAGTGGGTGTGTGCGTGGGCATAACTAAGCCTGCCCCCACAACTTATCATTGGCCAAGCTCTCCTCTCTCCCTTGATTGGGGGAAGGAAATGGAGTGTCATCATGATGAGGTAGTTTATGGATCAGAGGATCCACCCCTGGTCAATTTGCACACAAGTCTATTCTTGATCCAAATGCATATTTATCTATGTACAATTTTTCTAATATTATATGTCCAGTTAACATATTTTCTGTAGCACCAAACCATCAGATCGCTGTCTTTGTAAGATGTCTTGTCCACTTATGACAGAATTCTGCCCTTTTCATCAAGAACACAACCTCTAAACTTTTCCAGAATTTACACAAACATGCACAAGGAATATGGGCATCAGATGATAAAGTGTCAGATTTTTAACATACAGACATTCGGAGTAATACCTTATTTTCCACTACTACCCCCAAGAACATACCACAGAGTCCTAACACCTCTTAAAATGTGCACAGAAAAATCACAAGAATAATGATATTAATTATATAATTTTGACTAGTCCGTACTATGAATTATCCATCTTTTTAAAATTAGGCTCTGGCCCAGAGGGGTGTGGTTTCCCAAAGCACATGGTGGAATTTCTGGTGTGTCCACTTCCTCCAACTCAAGTTGCTCACAGAGGCACTGCCCCACCCAGTTTCTCTCAAGAGGAAGCCATTTACGACCACCCCTAATTTAACATTTGCCTGAGCCAAGGAAGGCTCATTGTTCTGTTTCCTTCCAGTCCTAGGTGCCACTCCCCTGATTCAATCAGAGAGATGTCATCTCCTTTTGGTGGGAACAGCAGAAGGCAGCCAGGCCTGGGAATGCAGTGGCTGAGCAAGTTTCCACTCCTGTCAGGGATAGTTTCCGGGCAGAATTCCATCTCTTCAAGCCAGGCTTCAGCCAAATGTCACTTTTGTTCCCAGTTTTTCTTCTTTCAAATCAAGCTTACAATTTCTACACATGCAGCTAGAACGCTGATTCTAAGTTCAAAACTATGACCTTTAAACAGTTGCAACCTATGTGACACTCAAAGTAGGTCACTCATTTATTTTAAACATTACGATTTTAGTGGCTTTAAGTCCAATTTCACTTCAGCTGCTGACATCCACAGCTCAGCCTGTTTTGTTATAAACATTGTTTTGGGCTCGTCATCTTTACAGATTTTGTACGCACACAAGACTACATTCTGCCAAATATCTGCTGGTGTTCAGTGAGATTTTTGAATATCTTGCAATGTGTAAAATAGACATTTTTAGCTTGCATTTCAGAGAAACAAAGGTGATTTCAAAGCGCTTTTTGATCTAAAAGGCACTTCTGTTTTTCCTTTGGCACCACGTTTCACTCGTGGCGCTTCTGGCCCACCATGCTCGCACTGGTGGGTGGCAGGTTAGGCAACCATTTTGGTATGCGCAAAAACTGCACGGTTTTCCTGGATTCTGGCGCAAATGTGGGCTTTTCCGCCCTCTTGGATTTCCTAAGCCCACAGCACCAAATGTTGCAGCATAATAGTCCAAACGTGGGTCAGGACACCCAACAAAGTATTGGACATGCTCATGTAAGGATGGCATTTATAGAGGACCCTCTGTCAGTGGGAGCTGAGACTATCCTATAGTTGATTTGTATATCCTACCATTTCAGAGCATATCTGCCTTTGGTGGAATAGGTGTCGACACTGCCGTCTTCAGTGGATGAGTCCCGAGTACTGTGAGAAACCTGAGGGTATCCACAAATCTACTTTCCTTGGCTCCTCTTCTTAAGTGGCATGGGAAAGACCATTGTGTTTGGATCCTGAACCTGGGGGTTGTTGGATATATTTTGGGGGTATATCGACTACTTTGTGGAATTTTTTATTATGGCGGTAACATGTTGTGGTATTCTTTATTGTCATGAGACTGACTTCAAAATACTGCCTAATAGTTTTTCTTTACCAGGGTCACTAACAACAAACAAAATTCTGGACTTTACACACTCTGAATAGATGGCTCATGCTCTCCTGTGTTATCTTATATACAATACCACACTATGCCATTTTGGCTGAGTTTCGATAAATGTAAAGCAAGCAATTGAAATGCAACAAATTCATTAAACTTATATAAGTAACACAATTCCCTGCAGTTACTTTGCTTTGAGATGTTTCTCACCACACATTTGTCTCCTTATGCATGTCAAATAAAAGGAACTGAATGCAAAATAAATATAATGAGACTATGTTACTTTTTTACTTTGTTCTTTATCATAAAATAGAATTATACATGTTACACGGAGTGACACTTAAGCCCAAGTTGAACTGCATAGTGCAAGCACATTCCTTCTTACAATAGATGTCAGTGCTTTATCTGTACAAAGCCTTGTCAATTGTCCTTGGCTTTGTGAACTTTGGCAAGAAAAATGCTCTCTAAAATAAACAGCAATACGTTGAGAAATGCGAACACTATAGTACATGCACATTGAACTAAAACAGCACCTAACATGAATAGAACGATTTAATCTGAGCTACGTTACCACTCACATCACCAGTCCCTCACTTAACCTCATATTTACCTAAATCTGTTGGCGATATTCCTGACTCAGCTTGGCAGGGAAATCTTCCCCAGTCTTTCTGCCTGCCTCCTACAGGTTCAACCCAGATAAGGACAGCTTTAGCATCAGTCAGCTTGCAAGCACTGAACTCTGTCTGCCCAGCTAGCCCTCTGCTCCTTCGTCTGTCAGTGCCCAAAGAGAAACTGTCTGCCTACTCTGTCACAAAACCCTTTTTCATCAAACCCCCTGTCAGTCAAGGAAAACACCACCCCTTGAGTAGATAATTCCCCTGAAATGGCACGTGATTTAATTGCTGTGCCTTCTTTATTGTGCTCATTGTGTATGCTGAAGAGAAACATGTTTCATATTTTCTCTTGCACTTCCTGTCTCAAAACAAAGCTACGTTTTAGCAGAACAGAACTTCACATTTTTCAGCTTACCACACAATGGGTTGGGTTAATTAGTAGGTAAGATAATGTTAGTATTACATTCAGTGCAGCTCAGTTCATTGAAATATCATTCTGAAGCAAAGTGCAATTTCGCTCATGTTCTCTGTGCATTGGCATCTATTTAATTCTGTCTGAGACTCACACTTCTGAGTCCAGTAATGAGTTTCACACCCTGGGCCCCAGTTGAAGTTCAAACCCACACTCACATGTGAATGCTACAATACTGAGTCTAAATTGTAAAATTCAGACCTTATACTCCTACACTCCCTCCTTTTTTCCTGCTGGGATTTAAAGGAGAGTTCCGGGACTTTTTTTTTATTGTCCCTACGGTTCGGCCATGTGTTTTTAAGCATAACTCGGTAGATCGTAGAAAACTTTCCTATGGACCTTACCCGACTTTTCGTCCATTAACGCACTCGAAATCAGCCGCCATTTTCTGATAATCCTATCATTTCCCCCCATCGCCCTGGCTCACCTGCTTTTGCGGCACTAAATCAAATCCCCCGTCCCTGAGCCTGACATCAGCAGACGCGTACCGCCCATTTCCCAACGCCAAAGCACGTTTCGTGTCAACAATCGCTGCGCCTCAGATAATGAACTGTCGCCATGGAAATGGCAGGACGCCTCTTTCCTCAATAAGTATAAACACACCGTTTCACAACACACAGCAGCAGATTTTCGATTCCATTACTCTCTGTGTGTTACTTTGAGTATTCTGTGACTCGTTTCTGTGCTCTGGTCAGCTACCTTCGTTGATTGTAGCCCGTGTGAACAGATACCAGTGCCACCGCTATAAATTATTTTACTTTCTTTACCACACAATGGCTACAATAATGCCGTATATGTACGAGCCCGAGTACACCGAGGAAGAACTACTGGAAAGGCAAGCACGCGAAAACGATGGGGTTTCGGACGGCAGTTGGGAGGACCAGTCAACGGATGAAGAGCCTGGACCATGTCGCATGGACGGCGTCTCCACCTGGTGCACGTGCAATCTGTGCGAGCTAATGCCAACTGAGGAGGAGAACTGCTGCTGCCGTGAAAATTCCGGGTGCTTGGCCTACATTTCGGAAGGCGAGCCAAGTCCGCAATGCATCACCGAGCTGCCAGAGTTCAGGGAAGCCTGCCTCTCACGGACCGTGTTGAGGATGATGATGGTGCTTATGCACGAACTTTGCGGCACTGTTCGTCCGCGTAATCCGAGTAACGAGTAAGTATACTCTGGTTGTGATGTCAGTGATGCCACTACTATTTCATGGTCGTCTCATCATTCGAATGCATGTAAATTGGTTCCATGTTGTGCATTTTCTAGATAGAATTTTTTTCAAAGCAGAATGACATTTTTTACCTGAATCGACAGTGATAATAAAGTTGTCATTTTAATACAGTTTGCATCTTTCATTTTCACAGGTGGTACAGGCTGGTGGCCTATCGTTGCTTCACTTGGTGGCTTCACGGGAGGCTCGGACACCGCGTTCGGAGAGTAATACCTGCCTGTGCGGTACTTGCCATTAGACAACATTTCCCCAGCGACAGTGGACAATACCGCGGATTTTCCCTGGATGTGCTGCAACCGCAACTTTACAATGTGTAATGTTTATTATTTATGTTCAATTGAAATTAAGATCTAAAATAAAACCCAACATATATTTTAACAATGGTTGTTTTGATTTTTTAAATGAATCTAGTGTGTCTCCATTGAATAGTCTTCCTGTGCCTTGTCTTGTCACACCACATGTCTCCGGCCAGCATCCTCCCTCACGCTGGCCGCCCACCTTCAATCCACATAACCGTTGAACCCATATGCAGCAGACATACATATGTTATTTTGCGGGTTGGCATCAAGCCTCCCGGCCTTGCCTCCTCCCCCAAAAATACTTACCACACCACTTTGTTCAAGCGTTGGCAATAAAAGGAAGGCCGTTGGATTTTATTGATACAAAACATGGTTATAGGTAAATAATCAATATGGTTGATCATAATAAATCATCCTTTTGGGCACCGGGTACAGAGATGACCCCCTCTGGCCCGTGCCGCCTTGCCACCACAGGCCAGCCTGCTGCTGACTAACTGCCTAGGCATCCAGGGTCTCCAGGGTGAACTGCACCCATATATTCTCCTGGGAGGCTGAGGTATTTATAAACTCACCCCCCTGCCTTCCATGTACTAGATCCTTCAGCCTGCCTCTTACATGTAGTTAGATGGCCTCTCCTTGGTGAGGCCCTGCGGCAAACGAGTCTTGTCTGCACGACCAGCGCCCTAATCCACACCCCCCCCGCCCTATCAAAGGCAGTTCGCACCGGGGTACTTGTGCTGCCAAGTGGAGCTGTCAGGGAGCGATAAAGGCCAAGAGGTGCCAAAGACCATGTACACTTCAAAGTGGTCTATAGAGCATGGGTTGTTGTTCCCATGTCTACCTCCAGACCCCGTGTCTCCTGCCAAGCATCCCCCCTCACGCTGGACGGCCCCCTGCAATCCACATAAGTGTGTCTCCATTCACGAGTCTTCCTGTGTCTTGTCTGCACGACCAGCGCCCCAATCCACCCCCCGCCCTATCAAAGGCAGTTCGCACCGGGGTACTTGTGCTGCCAAGTGGAGCTGTCAGGGAGCGATAAAGGCCAAGAGGTGCCAAAGACCATGTACACTTCAAAGTGGTCTAAAGAGCATGGGTTGTTGTTCCCATGTCTACCGCCAGACCCCGTGTCTCCTGCCAAGCATCCCCCCTCACGCTGGACGGCCCCCTGCAAACCGCATAATGCCACGACATATACACGTCATTCATTCACAAACACACCCGTGTTTCGAATTCTTTATAACCCACTTCATATTTCTAATGAGAACTTCTTTGCACTTTGCTAGTCAACCCGTGAAGGTGCTGGTTATCTGCTCTTCGTCTCTGTGAACTTCCGTGACCACTTCGAGGAAACTCGTCAGTTTGCAACCTGTGAACGACAAGAAACTACTCTGATCCCTGCATCTAACTGTTTGCTCGTCAAGGTAAGGCCATGTACCATACTCATTTTGCGTCCAATTTCTTTTCGTTCAAGACAGTACATGCAAGGAACTAGTCACATGTTCTGAGTTTAGTCAAATTATTTTTCTATTTTTTTAAAGTTATTCAAATACTTATCCGCATGTGAATAACGTGTATAGTTCCAAGAACCAAAACATACCTTGCATTGAACCTTTTATGTGTCATTTAATTTTTTAACACATTGGTATTCATAGAGAATTGTTGATCTTTACTTTTCAGAACTTTCCACAATGCCTGCCTGTTCCATTGGCGGTTGCCCTTCGAAGACCCATAATAAATCTGAAGGTACTATAATGCATGTTTTCCCTAAGACAATAGATCAGATAAGAGAATGGGTCCGATATTGCGGATATCCACCCTCTGAGCTTGAAAGTAGAGTCCTAGAAGTCTTTGCGGACAAGAGGGGTGATCGATACCGCATCTGCAGCAGGCACTTTACCTCTGACATGTACGCCACATCATTGCTAATAAAGAAGAACACACCGCGAGCGAGGCGAAAATTGCTCTCAACCGCTATTCCCACTCTATTCGTCCACATCCCTCCACTGGTGAGTCAAGTTTACGTATTTATCTCTCGGCCTTGCGGTAGTGTGTAGCATTAGCTAACAATAATTTCCCCATTTATGTATCCACTCAATATGAAGGCGGAAGATTCTCCATCCGTGTCGTTATTGCAGTCATCAGCCACTTCAAGCGCCTATCGGGTAATCTTACTTGGCTATTCTGCCACTGACTTGTTTTAGGCATGTAAATCAATAGTTTTAATTTATCGTGTAATTATTTTACCTAATGGTACACCCTTGTACTCGTCCTCTAGTTTTTGTTTTCAGTTATAATTATTGTTATCCAAAATAATTCAAGTACTGTCTTTCAGGGAGATGCTGAGGAGTCCAACGTATTGACGACTACCGTTGATGTCACTCAGATGCTCGAGGTACGTTTCAGGACAGTTCCATCGATGGAGATCATCAGATCTTGCATTCTTGTAGCGTGATTGTTACACACAATGTTTCTTTCGTTTTTAGCCATTGATATGTCCTTCTGTCGTCGCCCTCCTATGTGTTTTCTTTTTTCAATACTGTGTTCATTACTAATGAAAGTCCTATGTTTCAGGGAGTCGATGGAGCATTAGTCCAAGAAGAAGGGGGAGCGTTCAGTTACGGGTCGGCGCAACAGCTTGCAGAAGTGTGCACCGCAGTTACATCGTCCCTTGATGTTCTTATGCATTTAGAGGTATGGATACTGACAGTTCGATGAAGCGAAATCATATGACGTGATTACATCCGCTATACTTCCTTCTTTATTAACGCAAGTACTATGTTTCAGGGAGATGACAGAGCTTCTTCTACAAGAACATCACCCCTAGTAGTTGATGCAGATTTCTGGGTGGTGACACTTCCAACGATCGAGCAAATCGAATCATATTTATATATCCATTATTTATTTTAGACAACTGATCATTTGTGCAGGTCTATTTAGATGAGCCGTTCACGCCTGCACAAACTTTCTGTTCTTTTTATCAAAATAGAAAACCATACTAATGCAATTACTGTGTTTCAGGGAGTCACTGAAGCATCATCTTCAATAATATCATCAATGGAAGTCTATGAGTAGCACGAGGTATGGATCTTGACAGTTCCATCTAACTAGATCAACAATGCGTGAATAATTGTCGTTTGAATGTTCTACACAAAGCGTTCATTCGTGTTTTGCTATTGAGATGTACGTGGGTATTAGTCCCCAAGTACATTTTGTGTTTTCGATATTATTATACATACTAATGAAAGTTCTATGTTTCAGGGAGTCCATGGAGCGTCAGTGCGTGATGGATGTGCTTATCAGGAAAACATAGTCGTTGCAGCGCAAGAGGAAGTGGAGACATGCACACACGAGTCGGAGCAACAGCGTCCTGATGTTGAAGTTCGAGGCAAGAAAGTTTCAAAGAAAAGAAAGCAAAAGAAGGTTAGTGTCCTGGTCACTATATTATGTTGTTTTTCACTGTTAATAGTTCAATACTGTAAGTTGTGTTTAAACTGAACACCCCTTTTCCAATCTGTCCTCTAGTTGCGAGTGGGTGTACGAACTAGATCTACACAGACAGTGAAGCTAACGAGAGATGTTGCTTGTCAAACCTTTTGGCAGGGACTTGAGACTGGAGAAGCATCGTGCCAATGGGAAGAATATGAAGTGATTGACAACGGAGCTATACCACCACCAGCCATTGATAGGGAATGTCCTCCTGGTAGTTCGGATGCAGTCGGAGATCAATTCACAGAATCCACACCCGCAAAAACTAAGACCGCGAGAAAGTTGAAGAAATTGTTTTATTCAGCCATCGCCGGAGAAGGAACAGATGTTGCAATGGAAGAGAATGAAGTAGACGACAATGAAACACCATCAATATCACTGAACATAGCGGAAGACAATATCAGAGATTCTACCTTTCATGTGAGTGACATGTCCTCAACGTTACAGGCCGAACCAGCTGGGATGCAGAGTGACAGTATAAGGAAAGAGGCCAAATTCATTGTATTCGATAGTTGTTTGATTGATATTATTATTCGGATTAAATGTGGGCATTTGGTAGGTGAGGAAGTATGTGGGGAGCCATTGATTAATGTGACTCATGCAATTCGAGGCACTAACCTTAAAATACATGCCACCTGTACAAAATATCATCCTTTCACATGGTCTGCACAACCTATGCTGGGACAACTGCCAGCAGGCAATCTACTTTGTGCAGCGGCTGCACTTTTTAGTGGTTCAAGTTTTAAAAAATTAGAGTCTTTCTTTCAGTTTGTGGGAATCCATTTCATTGCGAAAACTCAGTTCTACAAATACCAAACCGATTATCTATTTCCAGCCATTAGCGAAGCTTGGAGAATGGAAAAAATGTCTATTGATAGTACATTCGCGGGCAAACGGTTCAGGCTAGCCGGTGATGGACAGTGCGACAGCCCAGGATTTTCAGCCAAGTACTGCACCTACCACTTTCAGGACATGGAAAGTAAGAAAATTGTGAGTTCGGTGGTCGTGCAGGTGTCACAAAGTACATCCTCAGTGGCCATGGAGAAAGTTGGCTTTGTAGCATCATTGCAAGAACTACAATCGCGGGGAATGGTGATCGACCTGATAGCCATGGACAGACACGTTTCAATTGCCAAGACAATGAGAGAACAGTACAAAAATATAAATCACCAATTTGACGTTTGGCATCTTGCAAAATCAATCAATAAAAAATTGTCGGCTGCAGGTAAAAAAAAAGAATTGCAAGGTATTTCACAGTGGTCCAAGTCAATCAGCAACCATCTTTGGTGGAGCTCAAAAACATGTGGAGGGTCGTTGGAAATTCTACTGGAAAAATGGCGGTCAGTAATGCCACACTGTACAAACGTTCACCGATGGAACACGAACCAACATTTCCACAATTGTGAACATGGCCATTTGTCCACAGAGGAGGCACGGAAGAAGAAGTGGTTGATTCCTTCATCACCCACTCACAAAGCCATTGAAAAGATTGTATTTGATAAAACTATAACAAAAGCTTTGAGGGGACTCACGGAATTCTGCCACACAGGAGATTTGGAGGTGTTCCACAATATGTGCCTCAAGTACAGGCCAAAACGATTGCATTTTGGCATGGAGGGCATGATAAATCGGACTCTTTTAGCGGTCTTGGCACATAACCATAATGTTGGCCGTCAACAAAGTAGGACGACCGGAACTTTAGGGATGCTTCGCTACAATAAGGCCTTCACTAAAAGAAGTAAACAATGGGTGATCAAACCAGTGTTTGAGGATATGCAATATGAGTTTATTGAGAAACTTATTGTTGACGTCCTAGATAGGCACATAAATGGAGTTGTGAACGAACCTGTGCAGGGGACAACTGCATTGCCACCCAACATTGCCTCTGTTCCATGTCCACCTAAAGAAGAACTCATTGAGAAATACACATCACGGTTTAAATGATTGAAATTTGATTGTCTGTTCTCTCAAGTCTCCTCATGTCGCAGGCCCATTGAATATGTGTATCTATCCAACCTTGTTCATTTGCGCATTAAATTAAACCAAACAGTAATATAAATCATTTTTCAAAAAATATAGAATGTCTCCGTATTTATGGTTCTGTGGGGCTGCAAAGCACGCCGACAAAATGCAAAGATGGAGTGTAAATTTCAAGTCCTGTGAGAATGCCTTACACTGAATGTAGCTAACTAGGAATGTGTGCTCGTTCAAAGTGAAGGTCAGCTGCTTTGATTTTTTCTCGGGTGCCAGAATGGCCCACGACTCAGTATAAGGTTCTATTGTATTTTGACCTTGACAAGCCGGGACCACGTAAGAAACGATAATGAATATAATTTCAGAAACGAAAGCCATTTCATGTTCGTTCATTAGAAGAAATAACGTCGGCATAGAAGGAGTGGTATTTCGGGGCTGCCCTACGCACAGACACAATGGAAAATGCAAATATAATGTAAGTAACTCTTTAGATGAGTTTATACCGCAATTTAATTACTATACAGTAGCTTTAAAGACGGGTTAAGTTGTACTTGTTCGTTCTATGTGGCATATTGTTTTGTACCGCGCACTATCTTGGGGAGAACCGTCTACTTTTACGGAAGCACCTCAAAACCTTTGCTTCTGCTTTCTCTCTCCCTCTCCCCTGCTACAACTGGTCCACTGTCTGCGATCTCGGTCCTGGGCCCTTCCACTCTCCACCTGCACTCCCTGTCAACCCCTGCACTGAGGGACTGTCTCAGTATCCTACAGCCCCCCCTTGACGTATAAAACCCAGTTGCACTGTCCTAGCTATGAAATAATTTCCCGACCGAATATATAAAATGAATAATTTTAATAAAGATCTGATGGTGAGACTAATTTCATTGTTTATGTTTTTCAAACAGGTACATCATGCATTACTGCATGTGTCACGAGTACCAGACACCGGCGGACGGCTTTTTTAACCGCCAGTTGCTTCTCCGCGTGAACAACGTTACCACCCTGACCATTTTATGGGACGATCGCCAAGTACAAGTATGCCCTTACGCGGTACTAACGGCTAGATGCAACATACAGACCGTTGTGGTGGCCTAGTGCCTCGTTGTTGGAACAGCCATGCGATTATCAGTGCGACCGAAGAGCTTATTTTATCGTAAACCAACACCCTGTTTACTGCACACGAACATCGCTTGCCTCAAGACGAACTATTTTGGATTGAGAGCAAATAAAAATGAAAATCACTGAATATTCTCTAAACATTTGATGTCCAATAAATGTACTTTGCCAAATGTACAATCTTGCAGTTTGCTTTTAAACCACAGTTTCATATTCCGAATTGTGGCGCTGTATTGTGAGATGATCTAAGACCCTGTGTACAGCAAAGGAACATCGCGTGCCTCAAAACAAACTTTTTGGAACGTGAGCAAATAAAAAAGAAAATCGCTGAATATTCTCTAAACATTTGATGTCAAATAAATGTACTTTACCAAATTTACAATCTTGCGGTTTGATTTAAAAGTACAGTTTCATATTGCGAATTGTGGCGCGCTGTGTTGTGTGAGCTGATCTGTGTTGATTTCCGGGTTCTGTGTGGAGTCGCGTAGAAGACGCCTGGGCGCGTTTGCCTACGCAGCACAGTCACGTCACGGATAGAGGCGGGGAATATGAATGTTTTGATAAAGTCTGTTTCAGGGGCGGGGGATTTGATTTAGTGCCGCAAAAGCAGGTGAGCCAGGGCGATGCGGCAAGTGATAGGATTATCAGAAAATGGCGGCTGATTTCGAGTGCGTTAATGGACGAAAAGTCGGGTAAGGTCCATAGGAAAGTTTTCTACGATCTACCGAGTTATGCTTAAAAACACATGGCCGAACCGTAGGGACAATAAAAAAAAAGTCCCGGAACTCTCCTTTAACCTGAAATCACTGCAAGAAAAACAAACACATACACTCTAAAACACATGTGCCTCTCCCAATAAACACATCTGATTAGTTGAAAATAAATAACATGCAAATGGCAAAATTCATACACGAGAAACATTATTTATAAATTTCTAGTCTTGAGCAAAATAATTATGACTCTTGAGCAAAAGAAACAACACTTTAAGAAAGAATTAAAAAATCATATTTGTGTGTCTTTTTTATATTTATTAATCTCTTGATCACCTTTATCTTTTATAATCCTTAATTGGTGATCTATTTGTTATGTCTTTTGTTGTTGAATTTTTATCTTTTTTGAATGTTGTATCTCTTATATCTCCATCACCTTTATCGCTTATCTTTTTTTTAAATTGATGATCTATTTTTTTAATCTGTGTATCTCCTTTTTTCATAAAACATTAAAGGACAGCATTATCATTATCAGAAAACATCAATTCATTTGGCCTCATTACGAGTCTGGCGGTAACCGTGCCTGAAATTCCGGCAGGTTACCGCCGGACTCGTATTACCATTCCGCCTCTGTGATTCCCGGAATTACCGGGGCATTACAACCCTGTTGACCCGGGAATTCTGGAGGCAGAATTCGGTAAATCCCCATTCCCATTGTGTCCCATAGGACTCAATGGGAATGGGGAAGTGGAAACACCGGCACCATCTTGTGATGGTGCCGGTGTTTCCACGTCCGCCTGCTGGCGGGTGGTGTTAAACCCGCCAGGTCAGACCTGGTGGGAATGACACCTCCGCCTGCAGGACTCGAGATCACCCGGTATGGAAACAACGGTGGCGGCGGATTTACCGCCACCTTTATTTCCATACCGGGTGACTCATAATGAGGCCCATTGGCTTTAGTCAAATGTAAAAACCAGTAAAAAAAATCAGTTTTTGATAAGAATCAATTTGTGATAAAAAATAGTCTGTGTAAATAATAGTCTGTGATAAAAATAGTGTTTGTGATAAAAAAAATAGTCTTTGTGATAAGAAATAGTCTTTGATAAAAAATAAAATCACACCGAAAACCGTTCTTTGTTAAACTTCTCCATTCCGGGACTTCATGTGACTTCTCTTGGGGTCATCATGTTCACATCTTTTGGGGTCATCATCTCTACCCCGTTCTTCGGTCCAGGGGGCTTTCCAGGGACTTCAGTCCAGTGGTATCCTCCAGGACTGAAGAAGGGGGTGAAGTTGATTACCCCAAAAGATGTGAAGATGATGACCCCAAAAGATTTGAAGATGATGACCACAAATATGTCCAGGTAAAGGCCATCACTTTTGTATCCTGAACCTGGGGGGTGGATAAGCGATGGAGGATCACCTTGGTGAAGGGTCCTTGGGGATTAGGGATGAGATGTACTTGGTGAGATGCAGTATCCAGCATTTGCCTTTCAGAAGGATCCATCTATCTCAGATGCAATTATGGGGTATTACTACTCCTGTCCCACTGACCAAGAAAATGCTTGGAGTTATTACCAATCTAGAAGCACTAGAAAGAAGGAAAAGTAGAGAAGGTTTAAGGGTATGACAGGTGAGACATGGTATCCCCCTTTCCCTTCTGAAGACCAACATAACCCTCCTCCGGCCTTTATGGGCTACTGTGAACTAGCTCCCCTCAATTTTCCTTATTCAACTCACTACAGTACTGGAACAAGGAAGAGGTGACTAGGAATAGTGAACTCCAGTAGGTATTTTCACCACTCTAGTACTGAGACAAAGAAGAAGACTATGAAAGAGTACCATTAGGGCTGTCAGGCATGTCGCACAAATAGGCTGCATAGAGGTGAGGCTATTAACCATACCGACCCATACCTGTGGACCTTTAAGACTCCCTGGGAGACTGGAGAAGGAGAAACACCCAGGCTGAGTGCGGTCCACTAGGGAGACTAATTGTCTGGTTGAGCTGCGGTTGCTAATAAGTACAGCAGGAGCTGTGCTCCACCCAAAGCTCACAGCCACTGTGGACAAGCGGGAGAGAGAGGGAAGCTCTCTGTGGCAGCTGCGAAGGAGGTGATGCTCATAAATCCAGGAGGATTGAATAGAGAACCGGCAAAGCAGTAGAGAGTGGGTGCACATAACTGGTGAGTGCAATCCAGGGAGCACCCTGATAGTAGTGCCCACCTAATACTGTTACAAATATGAGAATGCCGAAGAAACTGAAACAAGTAATCTGTGAATGCAAAATGATCTGAAAGTAATGGGACATAGTCCTGAGTGATATATTGAGCACTTTTTGAAATGCAATTGAAAACCAAGAAAGTAATCAACCTTTGAGAATGCGATGTTAAGCAAACATTGAATAACAAACTGAATGAAAATGTTATGGGCAAAGCGATGATCAATTATTGAATACCGAACTGAATGAAAACGTTATGGTCCAAGATAAATGCAAAAGTGCCCATTTGAAAGCAACATATGAAATTAGAAAACACATGTGGAAGTCGGTGAAAGAATATGACAGAAAGCTGGAGAAGGAATAAAACCACCATGCTGTTAACCTTATGCATGTATACATTGCAGTACGACCAAAGGTTGGCAGAGGATATGTGACACATTGTGCCAAAGCCAAGAGACTAATCATAAGAAGTCATGTGAGAGTGAACCTGCACATAAGGCCAAGAGGCCCGCAAAGAGAAGCTGAGTTAGTGTGAATCTTTAAACAGGGAAAAGTACAGAAGAACCTGTGTGGGCTGAAGAGCTTAGGGTTCTTTGTTGCATGACCTATGATGGGTGGACCGTGTAGTCGGACAACTGTGCCTAGACCAGGGACTCTCATTTGTAAAAGCTAAGGACATTGTGAAAGTAAACCAAGAATGAGTAATTAAGTGAACTGTTAGTGTAATCCAGAAGGAGTGTCTAGTTGATCTGGAGTTGTGTTGAACATTAAAAGACTAAGTATAAGTTGGCAACTTGGGAAAGGGAACCCCAAGAATTTGTAAAAATGTTTTGAACTTGATAAAGGTAATGTCAAGATTTTGGTGAAACTTTCTTAAACTTGGGTAAGGGGAGCTGAAAAGGAAGCTAGCTCAGAACTTTGTTTTGGTCACCATTTCTTTTATTGTTGATTTTCCTACACATTGTTTAGCTTTAGTTGTGAGAGCAAGTATAGGTTTTGCACACAGACAGACTTTTAAGCTGAACTTTCTGACTCAGGCTTTCCTTAGTTTTCTTCAGGTAGGGAAATCCCACCTTAGCATAGGGCAAGTTAGGCCTTCATCCATACTTACATTTGAGTTAATAAGCCATTTTATTTTGACTTTGAAACTGTTATCTGTGTCTTGCTTCATGATCCCTTTACAGTGCCTGGTATGCCTGCAAACTCACATTCATGATGCATATTTTTACTGGCTGCTGAATGCTAGCAGTGCTCTTGTGATAGGATGGGATTCACAGGCACTGTTCTGAACCAGGTTTAACTCCTACCACTCGGGCAGAGACAGGCTGTCCAGACATCCTTTCACTGACACCTCTGAACATTTGCATACAGCATCTGGGCATAGTCCTCAAGGATCCAGGCATCCACCAATATGTGGACAGTACTCAATTGTACAAGAGAGTAAAATGCCCACTAGACAACAGTCATCTCTGCTATTAACTACCCATCATCCAGTCATGGATGTTGAATGCCTACCTCAAAGTTAACCCCTCCAAGACCAAATTCATCCTTATCAGTCCCCCCACTAAACACAAACATGCGCAATAATGGCTCAATGATATGTGCCTTGAAGGGTTTGATCCGCAACTCTCGGATTCAGCAAAATCCTTCGGCTTCACCATTGAGAGCAGCCCTTCTTTCCGGAAACACATAACGAAGAAGGCCAAACAGACTGGTTCCAAATCTCTACCCATTGCAAAATAAGAACCCACAGCCTGCCAAAGGATTTACGTTCTGTATTGCCGGCCTATGTGGCCATCAATGGTGGAAATGCCCTCCTACCGAGGCTCCAAGCCACTCATTTGGCTCATCACGCTGCAGCATGCATTATTACGAGTGCACAGAAATTTGATTCACTCTTGCCCTACACAAACTACATTGGCTTCCTCTCCAGGACAGGATACAGTTCAAGACTGCATATGTCATCTAAAAGGAAGTCACGATTAGCACACCAGCATAACTGGCGTCTAAGCTCTGCATGCCGGGTAGCACATGCTCCTCACGTGGCAAATTGATTAGCTTGAATCACAATTTGTCTGCAAAGAGAGGACGTGCAAACAATCCTCTTGTCACACACACACCCATTGAAACTCAATCCCTGTTTCGGTTTGGAATACCCCCGCAGTTCTCCAATTTTACAAAACATGACTTTTTCAACAACACCAGACCAAGGAATAATCCAACTGGATTCACAGACCGATGCACAGCCCAAGAACTGGCTACCCACACAAGGCTCAGCACTTGGCTGCTCTCGAGCTAGGTTTGCAATTTCAACAATAAAATGAAATGCTGAAAACATTTATTTTTTTTATTTTATTTTTGCATTCATTGACACTAGTTACATAAAATGCACAGTACACTTCATAGTTGATAACGTGCAAGAATACACAAGTGGGTTATAGTCAAAATGGGTGTGTGTGCACAGACTGGCAAAACCTCACCTCATGGTGCAGGGGGCTAATTCAGACATGCAGACAGGCATGAGCGACAAAACAGGTGTGTGTACATATACTGTGAAAGCCTCACCTCATGTTGCGGGGGGCCACTTCAGACGTGCAGACAAGCATGAGAGAATACAGTTATATATATCTAGAGGCAAATAATCTGATCTGGCAGCTAGCAACTAGAAAGATTAGTTGCATATGCAGTATAAGGCTGGCGAGCAAATCAGGTATAAACAGCTCGAGGCCGACAATAAAATCAAGAAATTGCAGAAGAAATAGGTTGCGTATGCAGCACAATGCTGACTGACAAAGCAGGTATAAACAGCTTGAGGCTGACAATCAAATCAGGTAGTTGCAGAAAAAATAGGTTGCATATTGTAAGGAAGGCATCTTATCAAACAGTAAGACTAACAGAAGTGATAAGAGTTCAAGGGTGTTTATTGAACTTCAATTGGGTATCTAAACATAAATCTAAAGATGGGAGCAAGCTACGACCATCAAATAATAATAACGCAGTCCTAGTCGAGTCTGCTGAAATAAAAGCACCTATACTAATAAACCTATTGCCAATCCTTACTTCTAAATAGAAATAGTGTGGGAAACAATGTTACACAAAATGATATGTCAGGATATTCAAGTCATTGGCTTCCCTTCCCCACGTTTTCAGCACGGGACAAAGTGGCACACTCAAGCTTATGTCACGATTCCTGCCCTAAGCCTGGATAGCCAGGCAAGGTGGGCTACTTCTACCCCCATCAGGCCCTCAAGGGGCTTGACATTTGCCCCCAGACTCTCTTGGAGTCAGTCCTGGCACCTTTGGCGCCAGGCTCATATGCTAGAGCAGTAATCAGGGCCCATAAGGGCATTGCGCAACAACATGGATGCCTCCACATGGCTCAGTTCCTAAACTGAACCATGCGGTCTAGCATTTTGGGTGTGGCAGGCCCAGTGATACCTGGGATGCCTGCAGGCTATATAAACTACACCCGAACTCCAGTACACGCTTCGCGTTACTTTGCATTCCAGCAAGGTGACGCTTATTGTGTTCTGCAGCATCTTCGAACCTCGAAAAGTCTGCACCTGCAAAACAAAGGGACATCGTTATTTTCAGCAGCTTACCTGAGATTCCATCGCAGGCTGCAATCAGCACCCAAGGAATAGCAAGCTTCTTGGATCTTCGAACCTGCAAAAAGAGAGAAAAGAGACATTAGACATTTACATCAGAGCCAGCAACTTACCTCTCAAGCCGCCCATCGACCAGCACCGCTTAGGAGCCTCTTACTTCGGTGAACGCAGCAGCCAACGGGAATAAAAGACAACAGGTTAGCAGAAGCACGGCACCATAGCGCTAGGTATAGCGCCCACTTACCGCATTAAGGCGCTCCCGAAACACCATCACTTGCTGGTGAGCCCAAATCCAGCCAACGGCCCACAGCGGACTCTCGCGCACCTACTGGGAGAGAAAAGACATCATTAGTTCAAAGAAAGGCTTACAGAATAACAGTAATAAGACCTACCTGAGAGACTCAAAGGGGCAGCATCAGTGAAGTAATTCGATTGCAATTGCCCACAGAGGACAACGCGCCCCTGCCAAGAAGGCAGGACGGAGAGCTCGCCAAAGCCCAAAACAAAGTGAGGAAAGGCCCAGGGAGGTGCTGCGCGCATACCGGGTGTTGGGTGGTTATTTCCCCAGTTGCTCAATCTTGAACATCGCCCACCTGTTTGTCTGAAAGAACTCCCGCTGATAATAACCGGGAGCGACCGAGAAGGGCACCAGGGTTCCGGCAGCTGGGTGGCGTCCTCGTGGATACCAGGTGAGCGTAACAGCAGAACACTCTCTGGCTTCTCTAGCTTGAGGATGCAGTTCAAAACCTCAACATCAGAGCCTTCTGTGACAAAGTCTCTTTACCATTTAAAGTCGCGTATTTCAGAGGGTGTGATACAACACGAAAAACATTAAAGTTCCTTTCTTCTTAGGATTTAACATATACATCTTCTCTGTGATTTACTGTTCTCCCCGGGTCCCCCTCCGCCGTGTTCAGACCTACTCTGACACAAAATCTTTAATTGGTCTTCCTCCGCTTGGCTCCGACCAAATATACAACTGCTTGGGTGGTTTACTCTTTACCCCGGGTCCCCCTCTACTGGGCTCAGACCCACTTTAACACAAAACCTTCAACTGGTCTCCCTCCACCGGGTTCTGACCAAATTTCTCTGCTTCATCAAAAATGAAGACTTTTGACTGTCCATGGGATATAGCTTGACCCGTCGCAGGACCACTTTGATTCACAATTACTTGTTCTCTTCTTGATATTAACTTTTCTCTCTTTTCACTTTTGACACTCTTCATCTGGATACCTTGCAGAGAGCTTTGAGTGAGCACCCACATGGTGCCAGACCATTCTGTCAAAGGTATTGTATCTTGGTTTTAAAGTTCAGTCACTCATCAGCAATTCAACTTTACTCTTCTTCTCACATGTGTTTTAACAATGTTCTTTCCAGCGCTCAGCATACAATTTTGCTGCTTGCAACCTTATCTTCAACACAGACCTGTCTTGTATCGGTCTCTCCAACTCACTGGTTGTGTTGATTTCACTGACGATGGTTTGTTCTTGGAGCCAAGGACGGCACCACAGTGACTGGTGATTCTCCCAGCCTTAATTATTGATGCAGGATGGCCCCGGTTATCTCCGACACACAATGCAGGATTCTTCAGCCTGTTTTCCTGGTCTTATGCTTTCTATTCTCGAGGGCTCAGGAAAATAACGGTTCCTTGTTGAAAAGGTCCAGGGAACTTCCCTCCTTGCGATCCCCTTCTGTTTTGCCGTCTTTCCTCTCTCGTTCAGCTACCGTCCCAAAAGCTGCTGTTTCCTTGTGTGCTTTGCCTCGCTCAGAGTGTTCTCTCGTGCTTCGCCTTTTATCTGTGTGGGGAAGCTTAATGGAAGTCAGGTGTGTGTGTGATGGTCAGTAATTGACTGACCTCGCCTGACCATTTTGGGACACGTCAGGTATACTGCTTGGGTGTTAATTCTGTTTTCTCTCATAGTGGGCTGTCCGCAAGAAAGTGTTTGTGTTGTAAAAGGGGGAAGAGGGGCTTTCTACATATCCTACCTGGTAGGATGGGCTAACGGTGTTAGAAGGAAGGCGATACTGCATCACACCATCCTGTATCCCACTCCCAGTCCCTGAAGACCCCTCACCCAGGTGATCCTCCCGCACTGGTCCACCCCCAGGAACTGGATTCAAAAGCGATGGCTGTGTCCTGGCTACCTGGATGGCAGATCGCTGGTGGCTAGTGGGTGAGATACCTTCTGCTTTCTCACACTATGCCGCACAATGCTGACAGAAAAATCTGGTATAAACAGCTTGAGGCTGACATCAAATCAAGTTGGTTACATACTAAATAGGTTTCATGTGCAGCGTAATTGCAGACCGATAAATCAGCACATAGGTATTAAAGGTACAGAAAAGTGCACTCTTGTAAAGCCACATCCAAGGGAGCTAGGGGCTACGTTGGAAAGCGAAAAAAGGAATGTACATGTGCTGCAAGATGCTGATGGGTCATGATAGGTAGGTTGTGAGTGAGAGCAGCATACCATTAGCAGCGAGATACTGGCAGGTTGTATTTCTGTAGCTGTTACAATGTAGGTAATAAAGCATAAAATGGACGCTGTCACACACACACATATGAGTCTGCCAGTGAGATATAAGCCAACAACCCTCAGGCTGTGATTGAAACACAATCAGAATTAAGGTGCGAAGGCCAACAGGCCAGGGAAGGCTCACAGCTGTGCATGCCAGAGTAGCCTCATCAGCGGCTTTCAGCTCTGAAGTCGTTCGGTGTGAACAAATAGAGGAATGAGATGTAATTTGCGTTGATGTTGCCAAAGAGCCTAGGCATGAGAGCGAGCCGTGTAGGATGGGCATCTGCTTTTGAGGAGTGGAGCTGGCAGCCTGATCAGGTAGCGCAGGCATCTTTCTGAGAAGGTGGAGGGTGCAGGGTGGGCCGCCAGTGTAGCAAGCAGGGTATGTCGACTGCACTTGGAGATGCATCTGAGAGGGCAGGAGGAAAGTCAGGGGGAGCAGTGTAGCAGATGAGGGAATTGGGACAAGTTACAAAGTGAATAGCTGGCCCCCCGAGGTAGGAATAGGCTTGCGTAGGGAAGCATGTCCCAGTAGAGTATATGCAAATGTAATAAGCAATTTACCTTCTTGGACACAGATTTCCAAACTGAAGAGGGAGCGGGCTGCCTTTTCCGGCACGTGTTTCCCAGGTCGTGGGAGATACTACCAGATTCAATTGAAGAATGAGGGATCTCCTGCTCCGGTGCACCGTATGTGCCCAGACAGGGGCTCGAGTCCTTAAAAGGGATCCTTGAATGGGGGAGGGGGTGGCTTTGCAGGTCAGCTCCCATCATCCCCTGCAATTGTGGTCGCAAGTGACCAATCAGACGTGCACAGGCCTAGAGGAGGAGGCACACAGGGACAGGGAAATGGCTTGCATGTGGCAGTGGCCATTTTAGAGTGCTGAAAAATCTCAGATTAAGCTACCCACATGGTTTCAGGGTTTACCTCCTCTTTGCCATTGCCAAAGTCTTCTTCTAAGTAGCAGATGTAAACTGTTTGCTGATGTAGATTTGATTTTCCACCAGTACGGGCCATTCCCAGTGTGCCAGTGTGCAATGGAGTGCCTGGGGGTTCCCTGCCATTCTGTAGGCAAAATGGCACTACTGCACAGAATTACACAAGGGATCCCTGAAATCACATGAAGAGCAGGGACAAACACATCACGCACAGAAATGCACATTCTCTTCCATGTATACAACTAGACTGTAAAAGACAATTTTCATTCTAGGACTATGTATGGCTCGGTCAACCAGCTCGTAACTATTTAATCATAGTGAAAGTACCCTATCTCAATGGTGTCATGATGCATTAATTTCTTATGCAGACTGTACTATTTATTTGTTTTGTAAACATTGAATGAAAACATTAGACAATTAGAAAAAAGGACATTTCAATCTCAAACTCACATATGAATACACAATTTTCGGAAAAGACATCAGATAACCATATTCATAAAATGCATACAATGTATAAGTATACAGATACGACATTAATGGGCGTTAACTGCAAATCTAACATGTGTCATAAAGTGCAATAGTGACTGTCCATAAACTCAAACCAGTCTCTAATCTGGCCGAATAGCATGTATCAAAAAGTGCAATAGTGTTTCACATAAACATTAGAATTGCACTTCATTGTTGCCACACATTGAAAAGTGCAGTAGTGCTCACATGTATACTGGATCTTCAATTGAATCTGGCCTACTAGTATGAAATGAATGCCGCTCCAATTTCCAGTCTTGCCACATTGTGCACATGTATCTGATGTTTCTGACGCAGCAATACTTAATCTTGGAATGCACACATCACTAGAAGCGACTGAACTTCCAACAACCCAATGGTTCAATGCGCATTGGGACTCCCAACCACACCATCAATGAATATGACCATTAAATCAGCTATACAAAACTGTATCCCTGAATCCAGAAGAACGATCCCTTGGATCACAACTCCTCCAAATTCCCTGTTCGACAACCAGTCTAGTCCTGTGATGTCACTGTGTCCCCAGTGTGTCATGTATACCCCGGCCCCTGCTCCCATAATGTCGCTATGTATCCCTCTGTATTGCCCTCCCCGCCAGTACCCGTGATGTCGCGGTATGCTCCACTGTACCCGTGTATCACTGTGTACCCTGCCTCCCTGATCCCCACAATGTCGCTATGTATCCTGTAAGCGATATTCAATCAAGACTACAGCTAAGTCAATGCCTAGTCTGTGATGCTGAGGAAAAACCCTTATTGATGTATTTATATATCCAGTTCAGTACTTTGGATGACAACCCTTGTATAACACCCCCCTCTTAGAATCCCCCTGACCCCACTGAGCAAAGAAGTAGGTTTGTTTTGCAAATTAAAAGGTTTATTTGAAAATGTAAACAATATATATATCACACTTCTATAAATAAATTGATAATGGATATTACACTTGTGAATATGAGCAGTAATCAGCAAGAGGTAACTATGAATAGGAACAGAAGAACAAAGTGGGAAAGAATGCTTTATATGGTTCAAGGAAATGCAAGGTGGAATACAATGCAGTACAGAAATAACTTGTTATGATTTTAGCAAAAGGCAATATGATCACTTTTTCTTTTGACAATTCACTCCCCCCCCTATGCAATACCAGAAATGGAAGGAGAGCACACAGTCTTCAAGAATCCCAACAAATCACACTTTATAATGCAATACACAGTTCCAGTTCTCCCAGCAAGCTTAGGGAAAACAGGGATGAGTTTTAAACACAGGCAAATTACTTTAATGTGGTTTGCAAGGAAGTGAAAAGATGCTAAAATTGCTTTTAATATTTTAATACCCTCTAGAGGTTCAGGGTAGGTGATGGCTACTTTATATTAGTTCAGGCTCACTTTAACAATACTCTATGAATGATTAGGAGATTGCAAACAAATTTCAGCAAAGAGAAGCAAAAAGCTGCTGATTTCTACAGATGAAGAAATTGGGCCAAATCGCAAATCGCGGTAAATTTCGCGAGTGCGTGTCTCGCGATTACGGGAAAAGTATAGGGAGTAGGAAGTCGGTTCTAGGTTCGTTGGAAAGCCTAGATTCTAAGCTTTCAGATGAAATTACGTTCCTAGCCCAAACGGTTCCAGAGATACGGACGATTAAATAAAGGTAGTTTTTTGGATTTAAAGTAACCTCAAAATGACACGTGACAGCTTGCAGCTGCAGAATTGACAGGTGACAGTTGTGCAGCTTTAAAAATGACAGATGACACGATTTCTAGGAGGCAGTTCTACTTAGGTTAAAATAGTCCCTACCTGTCCCAGCAGTCTCTTTTTATGTGTTTTGAAAATGGGTGTGTGCCTGGGCCTTGCTAAGCCTGCCCCTCTCTACTTGTCATTGGCCCAATTCTCCCCTCTCCCATGATTGGGGGAAGGAAATGGATTGTCATCATGATGAGGTCTGTTTATGGGTCAGAGGATCCTCCCCTGGTCAGTTTGCCCACAAATCTATATTTGATTCAAATACATCTTTCCCAGATACACAATTTGTTGAAATTACATGTACACATTAGGGGTGTCACGGTATTCGTTTTATGACGGTACGATAACCTTCTTGCCAAATGACGGTATATCATGGTTATCGCGGTATAGCAGGTGGAGTTAACTGATCTTAACAAATATTTTCTAAAAGGTCATAAATTGACAGACTTATCATCACAAACAAAACCAGGCACCCAGGGCCAGAATTGGGCTTTTCAACATACTTTCCACTGAAATGCCTTGCTTCCACCAAACACACGTGTGGAGAGGAGGGGGTGGGGTGGAGGCCTGCTGCAACTGGCAAAGCAAACTGAAAAGCTTTTCTTAAGTGGTCATTTAGGCTTTTTGCTTCCCCACTGGCTACTGGTGAAGATGAACATGTTGCCATCTTGATAACCTGCATGCCACAGATGAATGGAGGCTGATGGTAGTATACGCTTGTGCACATACACACACACACACACACACGCACTTTCTTTTTACGTTACAGCCTTTAGTTTACTTGCGGGCCAAAAGGTGTTCAGTAATCACTGACATGTTACCCTTTGTTATGGCAGCAGGGAATACCCACAGAGATGAGTGAATTTCGCAGTGTGACTTATTATATGTAGATTCAATGATAGAACCAGGGAAATCCCCCATTGCCATATGTTTAGAGAACATTATCCATTTTAAATATATAAACCCCAAAGCCGCCACCCCAAAGTAAACCCTTTTCCTTCTTGGCACTGTATCTTTTCTTCCTATTGCTAACATATTGATTTTGTGTAAGGCACGTGTGGTTTATGGAATGGCATTAAAAACTGCTCCAACTGAAACTACTTGGCAGACGGCACATCCAACAGTGCAAATCCAAGACTGTGCAGAAATTGCTTACTGCAGCCTTTCCAAATCAGATTGAAAAGCACACTTAACGGTATGAATGGTATAACGGTGTAAACAATGTGACGGTTATTATTGTTCAATTAAGTGGTTCACGGTATCTTTAACGGTATACCGTTATACCGTTACATCCCTAGTACACATTATATATTCCTTATGGTCCATGCTTGTCCGCCTCTGATCTTCCTGGGGGCTTGCATTCAAAAATGACAACATTTTGCGCTTTTGAACTGGTTTTGCAATATCGGACATTTACCCAAAATTACACACATGTGAGCAAGGAGTATGGACATTAATTGATGAAGTGTCCGATTTTTAACATGCAGACATTTGGAGTAAGACCCTATTTTCCGCTAGCAACCCCCCAGAATACACCACAGGGTCCTATCACCTCTTAAAATGTGCACCGAAAAATCACAAGAATAATGGTATTACTTATATAATTCTGACAAGTCCATACTATGAATTATCCATCTTTTTTTAAATTATGCCCTGGTCAAAAAGGGTTGTGGCTTCCCACATCACATGGTGGAATAACCGGTTTATCCACTTCCCCCAAGCCAGCTTGTTCACAGAGGCACAGCTGCCCCCCAGTTTCTCCCAAGAGGAAGCTATTTCACGACGCCCCCAATATAACATTTGCCTGAGTCAAGGAAGTTGCATTGTTCAGTCCCTTCCAGTTCCCAGGTGCTCCACCCCTAATCTAATCAGAGAGATGTCAACTCCTTTTGGCAAGGGGCGGCAGGATGCAGCTAGGCCTGGGAAGAGTGGCTGTTGATCCAGTTTCAACTCCTGTTGGGAGTAGTTGTCAGGCAGAATTCAGTTTCATTAAGCCAGGTTTCAGCTAAATGTCACTTTTTGTTCCCAGTTTTCTACATTCAAATCAAACTGACAATTTTTACCTATACATTAAATAATTACTTCCTTCAAGTCATTTCAGAATATAGTTTTACATTGTATCCACCTCTTAGCAAGTCTTTCCTTGGTCTGGTTTTGTTTCATTTATTCAGTTTTCACAAAAGTCTGGTGGTTTTAAAACGCTGGCTTTCTGATAGTGGTGAGTACTGGTAATGCAACCATTTTTGGGATTAAGAAAATGAATTCCCCACAGTTCTGAGTTGCTTTTTGGCAATCAGCATTGCCATTCCCAATGGTTTCAGGCTACTGTGTGTGTAGCCCAATGGTGGTTTTAGGCAGTGCCCTCCTGTGCTCACAACATAGGCAAAAATGGGTGGCAGCCTATTCTTCAAGTTTTCCCTGTGCACTCTCTGGGGAGTTCTGGCCATCATGATGTTTTCCATGCCAGTACTGCACAGTTTTATGGTAGGGCTTGGATGCATGGGTAAAATCATCCCACAATCCCTCTACCTACCGTCCTGTCACTGTAAGCTCAACCCGCTGTCTTTCTGCCCGCTCTGTGCCCATCCACAAGGCAAATGCGCTTTGTGGATGAACTATCATACCACACCATATCATATAATTACGCTTACTCTCTACCAACACACAATCAGAGTACATCTATACCCCTTGATAAATTTGGCCTAGCTGCTCACATATGAACACTACCCCACAAACACCTCATCACTCTAAATAAAACACAGCTATATCCCATGACAAACCATCCTAGCTGCTCACATAAGCTTCCTACAGGCCTAACGCAGCCAGAATGCAGTCTGGGTGTTCACCCACCAGACTGCACACAGTCAAATGACATCTCCACCACCACACCTAATGCTAGGATGTAGCTAACATCAAGCTATTACATCAGCAGCACACAACTGGTGCACTCACTCATCCTACGACGCAAACCCTCTCTACTCTCTCTACTGACCTGGACTGTGGTCCCCAAGGGCGTTCAACCGACCAGTGCTTTGAGCTCATACCAATGATATATAGAGCGCTATATAAATGCCAAATAATATAACATAACATAACTTGTAACTTGATGGTACTGTGACAAGGTCAGAGAGGAACAGGGAACCCTTCCCCCCTGGGCTAGGCATCCTTCCATGCCCTATGCCAGAGTTGGCCCTACCCCACTGGTTGGGTGATGGTCTTGTGGGGGCTCAATACTTAACTCCCCTGAGTGTGCATCATCCAATAGCTACCAGCCTCTCTTCTGCCCAGAATTGTCTTTTTCCATTTTCAGGACAGCAAGATCCAAAATCCACCACAGTGGCAACTCAACACAATGAACATAGGAAAACAGGTGCTGACCAAGGTGCTCCCATTCAATGTAACTTACAGCTTAACGGCATTGATTGTAGCATCCAAACACAGAAGGAAACCGAAACGACTCACCAATTGGACTGGACCGCTGAGTCTGCGCGAGCACCAATGAAAGTAAAAGGGGCGGGCCTAACAGGTTTTTAAATCCTCTGTATTTGAGAGCCCGGGAAAAGATGTTAGAGTTGAATTGGCTAGAGCAGTCTTTGGGTGAAGTCTGGAGGAGTGATGGTGCGACCAGAAGGAAGGGGGAGTGGAGTGCTAAGAAGTCTGTGAAGATGATGGTGCAAGTAGCTGCAAGGTATTGGATATGAGAGAGAGAGGTACCTGGTGTGAAAGGTTGAAGTGATGGCTGAGGGGAGTGTATGTCAGAGAGAGGGGAGAGAGGGGAAGAAGAGAAAGAGAGAGCGGGAGATAGGAAAGGGTGAAGGTAGTTTGCAGAAGATAAGATTGGCAGAGAGATATAGTTTAAGGTAGAAGAGATAGTTGTAGAGGGCAGATTGGAGATAACATAGAATAGTAAGAGACGGGTGTAGCAAGAGGGTGTGTGGAGGGGTTACGAAGGCCAGAGGGACACAGGAGGAGAGAGCTGGGAGACCGGATAGAGTAGTCGCCGGAGGTTGAGTGTAACAAGGGGATGAGTTTAGAAAGACCAGAGGAGGGAGATAGGAGAGAGAGATAGTAGGAAGGGGAGTGGAGAGAGGAGGAGGGGAGGGAGTAGGGCAGGAAGGAGTAGGAGAAACAACGGTGTGACGGGAGGAAGAGAGAGGGAAGGATATTTTGCCTTTTTGTATGTGCAACTTCTAGTCCTAATGATTCCCTCAGTTGTTTTTCCGTATCACAGATTCCGTTTTTTTCTGCTAGGTAACTTGGCTGTCCCCAATGGATTGCCGTATTCGTCACACGCCCTATCTGGAAAATAGTGTGTGCCTCGAAGGGCAATCATTGTACAATCTTCAGGGTTGGAGGAATTCAATCAAATTTCTGACTCCCGGTCGCCATTTTGGCAGTTGCATGCAGGACCGTTCTCAGTGATGCCGGCATAATCTTCAGCACGCTCATCAAGAGGGCATTCCCATCCTCCACAAGATGCCTGCATAACACTACACACATCTCTGGGGGCAAACAGTGGGCATCATTCCGAGTTTGGAGGTAGCCATGGCGCTATTAGCGCCATGGCTGTCTCCAAAACCGGGTCCGGGTCCAGTCTGGTTGAATGGGGACTTACCAGGACATTCTGACCTGTGCTGACCCGGTAAGTCCCCATTCAACCAACCATTCCCCATTCCCATTGAGCCGCATAGGGCTCTATGGGAATGGGGAAGGCGCTAATTACGGGTCAGCGAATAGCAGGCCCGTAATTAGCGCACTGGTCCTTTAGCGGAACCCGTAAAGGACATGTGGTCAGACCAAACGTTCTTTGCGGCTCCCGCTAAGGGACCTCGGAATTGGGCGGTAATGGTTTAACGCCACCGGTCTCCTTACCGTTGACCGTTAACCCTTACCGCCCAACTCGGAATGAGGCTCAGTGTCTTATTTTCTTCAGTACATGCAGTTGAAAGAAAGCATCTTTTTCCATTCTCCCAACATGAGGCTTGGTCTTAAGTTCAGCATCTAAAAGAAAGCCTACAGAGGTCATGGCTTCTTTAATAATGGGCGCCTTCCAACGTATTGACTTAGCAAGAGAGCTGCTGCTAATCACCATTCTGCAGCACAATCCTTCCAGCACTGAAAGCTTTGCAACACACAGGGCTGCACTTGAAAAGCACCGCACACCTTTCCCCACAGTGATACGTCATGTTAAAAAGTAAAAAGGACTTGTAAAGCACGGCTATTACCAGCATGGACATCATGGCGCTAGACTTGGCATGCAGTCGGAGCACTGCTGCATATATCTGGACATCTTCCTGATGGGACCCCATCTTGCAGGTGCAAGCCTCATGTAAATATGCGGTCAAGACAAGCCTATGTGCCACTCTTGCACCAGAGCAGCCTCTGCACAGGAATACATGTGATGTTGGCACCAAATAGCGTACATTAACACTACCTGATGACTTTATGACTCAGTTATCACAGCAAGTACCTTGTAACATCCCATGAGCTAAACCCCTAAGAAGGTCTGTCTCACCGCTACTGCTAACATACATAGTTCACTATATCATAACATATGAAAGAAGGAATACGTGTTTGGAAAGTTATCAAGTTAATTCACGTCTTATCCACCCACAGTTATGAGGTGACCAGACTCCTTCTTGTATAACAATGATGAAATAAGCAAAACGTTGACCATGGCACATTCCTCAATGCTGTATGGCAGTGGTCTGCAACCTTTAGTTCCCCAGATGTTGTGAACTGCAGTCCCTGGCTGCCCATGCCTGCATACTAAATGGTAGTGGCTAAATGACAGGGACGGTGTAGCCCTGGAAAGCACTCTCAGGACTGGAGCCCCCTCCTGAACCCAACAACTGATACCCATGAATATTGGTATTTGCAAAAACTAGTCGACCTTCTGAACAATAAGTCATTTCTTTTTTTTTAAATATCAGGGTTCGAAATGTTTATTCAGAAGTTGTCATGTTGAAGCAAGAAAGATGAAACCAGGAAGAAGAACAAGCTGGCTTAGGAACCAACAGAAGAAAAGGAGATTTAGAGCAAAGTGAACGTGGACGAGAGTAAAAAGAAACAAGAGAGCAAAGATACAAGGGCCAGGCTCATCAGCAAAACGAAAATGTAATATCGCTGGCGGCGAGATTGAGATTGAGGTTGCGAGATTGAGGTTGCCCCGAAAGCCATTATTGGCTTTAGGGGCAACCTCAATGTTGCAGCCAGCGATATTGCATGTTTGTTTTGCCGCTAAGAGACTGCTAAGTCTAGGTTGATAACCACCCAACAACTTTTCAGACTTTGCCCCATTTAGAGTGAGCCCATTATGGGCCACCCAACTCAGTTTGATATTAAAACAACATTAACCCTTAAAACATCTTCATCTTATTCACCAGAAAATGTGAGCATTACTTGTGTGTCATCAGCATAATTCATGTACTGGTCACCAGACTTGTCAAGTAGATCAAACAGGGGCTTTAAAATATATATTTAAGAGAGTGGGTGCGAGACACGACACTTGAGGTACACCATGTGGTATGGGAACAGGATTGGCTGCCACGTCACCATAAAATAAAAAAGATAAAATCCACGAGACAGCAGAATCTGATAAAACGTTCTCATCTGAAATTCTCTTAAAGAGTAAGTTGAAATCCACTAAATCAAAAGCAGAAAATAAATCTAGTAAGATCAAAAAGGAGATGCACCCCTTATCTGTATTAGCAAGCAAATTGGCTTTTAAATCTAGTAGGGCTAACTCAGTGCTATAGAAAAACCCAAAAAATAGATTGTTTACATTATATGATACATTGGTTTGGAATTGAAGATAAGCTACCCGGTCCAATATTTTCAACCGAAAGGGTACATTGGTTATGGGTCTGTAGTTAGAAACTAACTTAGGATCCAAAGAGGATTTCTTAATTAAAGGAGTAAACCGTGCTTTTTAAAAATATGCCAGGACCTGAGCTGACCCAATTGATGAATTGACAAAGGTACCAATAGGCGCAGCGAGAGAGGATGCACATTTCTTGACAATGCCAGAAGGGCATGGATCCTCAGGACAACTTGCAGGCTTAAGACCACAAAGAACTTCAATCATATCTTCCTCAGACACCTCTCTAAACTCAAAGAGAGGTATCCTAACAGCGGGAGGAAAACCAGTTCTCCATAGGAGGAAGAACAGAGGCTTTATCATGTGCGTAGAGTCTGAGGTTGTCAGCCTTATCAAACATGGGGCCTCATTACGAGGTGGGCACAAAGGGAATACCGGCACCGGTAAGGGCAACAGTGCCAGTAATCCCTTTGCGCCCTATTCCGAGTTCCCTTAACGGGTCCCTCCCTTAATGCCTGGTTTTACCAGGCGTTATGGACGGGACCCGTTAAGGGAATCCGGGGTCAATAACGGTACCGCAATTTGCAGTACCGTTATTGCTGCCTTCCCATTGAGCCCTATGGGGGTTCAAATGGGAATGGGGAATGGCTCTGGTGAATGGGAAATTACCGGTCCCGCCGACCTCGAAATGGACCGGTAATTGCTCCCTTCACCAGACCGGAGTCGGACTGATTTTGGAGGCAGCCATGGCGCTAATAGCGGCGTGGTTACCTCCGAACTCGGAATGAGGTCCATGGCCTGAGAATCTTAGTGCACCATTATTTATCCTTCATAACAGTTACTGCAGGAGAGATGCCAGGTTGTTCCCATTCCTTTAGGATCATAAAAAGTTCCTTGGAATTGGAGGATGTATCATTGATCCGACCATCAAGAGATTTCCTTTTAGTAGTCGAAACAGCCTTGTTATACACAGATATGGCTACACTAAGCCTAGCTTTTTTCGCTAGCAAAGTGATACTTCTGCCAATATCCATGCATTTTGTTCATTGTGTTCGTAAGAGCTCTGAGTTCTTGAGTTGACCAAGTCGGACATTGTGCTGAATTAATAGTCACTTTGCATGCCCTGGCTGGAGCAATATTGTCAACTGCCTCAGTAAGACATCTAGAGTAACAGATCGCCAGGACATCAGGGTCAGTGGACGAAGATGGCACTTTAAGTGGTTCTATGTAAGGAGTGATAGTTTCTGATGTGAGTTTCTGATTGGCTCGTTTCATAACTATAGCTGTCTTTGGGTACACATGAGATGAGAGTTTAAGTATTGAAAGAGTAAACAAGATGAAAACATTGTCTAACCATGGGCATTCTGCCACTTCTAAATTACCTATCATCATATCATGAGTGCATAGCCACTCCAAGGTATGACCCCCATTACGTATGGAGTCAGAGACTAATTGCAATAATCCATGATTAACGAACACTTGAGAGTATGGTTCTGAGAATCAATATACCACCTATTGAAATCATCAAGAATAACTATTCTAAGAGAGGTATTTAACCAAGAGTGGAGTAATGCAGGAAACTGTTCTTGAAAATGTGGCATATTCCATGGAGGTCTATATAACAGAATACAATTATAACTGGTTTATGGATTTATGTGCAATTTGACCATGAGTGCCTCAACATCCTCCAGTTCCTCTATAGCTGCAGAATAAAACTTCTGAATAGATGTAAAAATAACAGCAACCCCTCTCCCTGCCCCCTCATCCTATTGTTACAAATAATTTGATAAGCATCCAGCACAGCTAATGATAAGTCAGGGCCTGAGGTATCGGTGAGCCAAGCCTCAGCAAGGAAGATCGATCCAGATTCTCCTCTGGGATAACATTGGATAAGTCAGGAGCATGCTTGGGCAGCGAGCGAGTGTTCAAATATAAGTATTTCAATTCTGAAAAGTTAGTAGTGTGTGCATCAATGGCCCTCATTCCGAGTTAGGACTACACCATGGAGTAAATAGCTCCATGGTTGGCAACCATGGAGCTATTTACTCCATGGAATACCGGCATGGTGAATGGAGTCATTTCCGGTCCATTCCAAGGTTGGATGGACCGGTAATTCCCCATTCACCATAGCCCTTCCCCATCCCCATTTCTGCCCCCATAGGGCTCAATGGGAATGGGGAAGGAGGTAATTACGGCACCGTAAATTACGGTGCCGTAATTTACTCCAAGGTCACTTTGCGGGTCCCGTAATTTACTCCTGCTAAAAGCAGGAGGTAAAGAGGGACCCACAAAGGGAACTCGGAATACGGAGGTAAGGGATTACCGCCATCGGTGCCCTTACAGGCGCCGGTAATCCCTTACCTCCAACCTTGGAATGACCCCCAATGGCTGCTAAGGTTACGGGAGAAGCTGAATCTAAAATATGACTGTCGATAAGGTGGCAGTGGTAATGAACAACAAGGGGATTGGATACAGTGCATACAACCATAGGTCCTTTTAAGACAACTTCAGTAATAGGGGAGGTGTGGGAAGGCATGACCTCTACATCATTAAGTGGAATGGTAATTTGGGACTCTGAGTACAGCGATTCCTCTTTTATAAGCAGGGATATCCCATTGTAAGCTGCTTTGACTAGGTCATTATCTGAAGCTGCTAGTTCAAGGGAAGGCACATCGATCGCACCACAAGAATTGCACATGGGAGCGAGAGGCATAAGTACATACTTCTTCAATATAGCCTTACTGTGCAGACTCTAAGAGGACCTTTGGCAGTTCATAACTAACAGCCTGAAGTAGTAATAACGAGATACCGTGAAGAGGGAGTAAAAACAATAAAGAAAACCCAGTGATCAAAGAGAAAACAAACTGAAATGATGTATGTAGCCGCAGACGGCAGGACCTTACTGACGTGCCTGAAAGAAAATAAATGGGCCTCGTCAGCGCTAAGGACTCTGGGATATGTAGTTCACAATACGTCAATCACCAGGACAGAATGTGAATTAGATCAAATCAAATAGGGAACACACTCTCACAAAGCCCAACGTGCATGAAGGCGAGAAGCAGTGAACTTGAACATTCTAAACTAGCAATTCTAACAGATCACAGGGATCTAAGAGCCGGAAGTTGCACATGCGTCATGCAGCTCACACACACTAACAACGGCAGCACCAGAACTGACGGCCAGCAAAGGTTAAGCTCGTACCACATGCCTGACTAAGTAGCTGAACAGCTGTCAAAAGGATACATGAAAACACATCTAATTGATATTTGTGGGGACCTGAGTCCTATACAATATGATGTATTAATTAAGTCAATCTTTATTTTTATTTATTTATTTATACATTTTTAAAGTGCTCAAAGCCCAGAGTTAACTAGGCGCTTTTACGGTACGCATGTATATACAATTGTGTACAATTTGTGTGCATGCATCCTGCAGGATATTGAGCTAATGTCTAAGTAGCTACTGCAGGAGGTCGGTCTTGAAGAGTAGGGTTTTTAGGCTTTTTCTGAAGGACCAGAAAGAGGTGTCATTTCTGAGATAAGTAATTAACTGCACTTAAAACCAGAGACTGGTCTCTAAGTGCGGGACAGGGGTTCATAGATGCATTGCTCTGCATTCTCTTGTTTCCAAAACAAACGTGTTGTCCCTATGCTATCCTCCCAGCCCAAATAAAAGAATAAAGGGTTAATGCAATTTGAGATTGTACCCTCTATTTTTCATGCTATAGTAAATGGGCCTCATTATGAGTATGCCAGTCCGGTAACAATGGTGCTGGTAAGCTTCTGGCACTGTTGTTACCGGACCGGCATACTCCGAGTTCTGCAAGCGGGTGCCTTTCCGCCCGCCACGTCTAACCTGTCGGCCGGAACGGCACCCGCTCGCGGACCTTGATGGATGCACCGGCACTGTTGCACACAGTGCCCGTGCATCCGTCCTCCCCATACCCATTTTTCTCCAGTGGGACTCAATGGGAATGGGGAGTAATTTTTACCGGCACCCGGCAATGGGTAATTACCGGGGCTGCCGGGGCTGTAATGCCCCAGTAAGTCCCCATTGCCGGGCGCTGAAGAAAAAAGTGACTATGGCGGCAACTGTCTCATTTTTACCAGCACTGCTACCGCCGGGGTCATGATGAGGCCCAAAACTTCCAGGAACCCGCATCCAGAAGCATTCTATTACCGCAATATACATCACTAGCCCTGAATTGCATGGCAGGCAACCCAATAGTCTGATTCCACTCTCCAATGTGCTGTTTGTTCACACGTATTTGTGATTTTTTTTTTTTCGTTGCCCGAGACACTCATCCGACCGAAGGGCATTCGGAAAATCAGGAATTGCAAAGACGATTAGCATTTTCTTGTACATTTAAATTGTTGGGCACATCCAATGCCTTTCTAGTCATATACGTGAAGATATTTTGTTTTCTTGTATATCGACGGTGGGAAATGGTGATACATGTAATATGCCGCATGTTTAGAGAGTCCGGATACTATGGCCCAGAAAACAACACCGGTACAATGTGTGCTTCCATGCACTTTGTGAATTCCACATCTCCCGCTAGTTCCAGTTGATCTGTGTTCCCATGCTCTCCCAACTATTGTAATTGTAACATCCAGAGGTTTCTAAGCGTGGACCCAGCGATTAAACCTATATTGCTCCATGTCGTCTTGCTTCCATGGCGAGCGAGTTGCCCCTGAGCTATCCTCCTATGGTGGACAATAGACTGATGCATGCTCTAAAACTGCCTTCCTGACCAGGCCACTATTAATACTGGGTGCATGAGTCCACGTGTACCTACAGCCTCTGTCCTAATCCCCTTGAAAACAGATGTGTGATCCTTGCTGCTTCCAACTGCTGTACCAATGGGTTTCTGGGAATATCGGGGCTATGCTTATTTGTAAAGGTTTCCATAAATTGCTTGCAACCCTCAGTTCGCATGCACCCAGCAGGATTTCCTTTTCAAAGGCATTAACGAGCGGCATTGGGCGTCCCGTCTCTAGAGCCTATTGTACAAAGAATTCAATATAAAACAAGCAGTCTAAACCACTTTTCGCGCTGGTTCCAGCATGCCCAACTCTTCCAATATAGCTTTCTCATTTACGCACAGATAATATTCCTCCCTGCTGGTGTAGAATCTGTTATGGTACATGCTGCTACCTTGGAAAGGCAACATGTAGCCTGCCCTGCTGTCAGTCATTTTCCCCATAATTGTTGAATACTGAGCCAAAATCGGCAAACAGTGCTTAGCCGGCTAACCTTTGTTCATCGGATTGTACACCTATACGGGCAATATAGGTCAAGCTTTCAGATGCGGTGCGGGGAGCTTCAAGATGCAGGGTAATCATTATGACAATGCAGATAAAAGCTGGGGGTAAATCTGCCACCTTTCTGCCAAAAAATGGCAATTTTAGCAGAATAGTGGTAATTCCGCCGTTATCCCCCATGGACTCCTATTGACTTCAATTAATGGGGACTAACACCGACTACCACGACTTGCAATCCGGCGGTAATACAGCCGGACCAATTGGCGGTAATGGTAATTCCCTTGGTGGTAGCTCTGTGGATTTACCGCTGAGATACCAACAAGCAGATATGTTTCTGGGGAGGGAGTTAGGGGGCTATAGCCCTGAATCTTTTGGTTGTAACCCCGGATTGAAGCTCAGGTGCTACAACCAAAAGTCTAGCTAGCCCGAGTCCCGACAATCCTGACATCAGCGTAGCCCCAAATCTTTTCCAGACCTAGCAACACCCCTGCCAACAAACTTGTAATGAGTCCCTGTTTCTTAATACGACTATGTCGTATGTGTGCGATCAAAAGTTATGTTCTTCAGTGAAAATTACAAGTCTTTATTTGAAGCACCGAAAAGTACCTAAATGTTTGTCCACAGTTTTACTGGGATTCAAAATCTTGCATTGACATTGGCAAAGTGACATTCCCACTCTACAGGCAGCTTATGGTTTTACTGCAGTGTTGGACTAGCTCACTTTCAGGGCTTTGGTTGATAGTCTTGAAACTGATTATCCTGAGGTGCTTTCATTTGGGCATCCGTGGCGGGGTATACAGTCATGCTTATCTAGTGCGATTCTATCACAGTCGTTTAAGGTGCACTCATACATAACTGGGTTCAAAAGTTAAATTGTGGAGCCAAATGGAGCACCATGACATTGAGGGTTCCTTGCGGCTGGGAGCACTAGCTTGTGATCAGGACCCTACATTTAAAAAGTCACATCCTTTCCTCTATGTTCAGATTCATTTGACTCTTTTCAACCTCAAGGTGTCAAAATCGTGGATCTTGGGCCTTAGGGATTATCACCGTCTCCTTTCATGAATTTAAGCAGGCTCCAGTGGCACTGTCCTTCATTATCACGGTTTTTGTTGCTTGCCTATGCTCATACAGTTGATGAACATAACGTTTGGGCAACCACTCAAATGCTGTAAGCCATAAAGACAACAAAGGTAAAAGACATTCTACAAAAAATAAAATATTATTCTAAAATATTAGGGATATTTAAGCCCCAACCGTCGATACAGGGAATCCTTTCTCTTCCCAATCAAAATTGCCACATTAATATTCCTATGATGTCATTAACTCTAGCCCTGTCAATGAATCATATAGCGACACATAGATGCCTCCCCCTGTGCCACAGATAAGCCAAGAACCAGGCCTATATATTTATAGGAAAATTAATATTGGTAAAGCACCCTCACTACAGGGCCCAAATGCTTTGCTTTTAATAATTCTTTTTTTACCCAAATGGAAAACACTAGTTGGTTCAGGATAATACAGATTAAAAACTCTTTATAACCCCACAACAGGTACACTCAAAACACTCTGGGGTTCACTTTTACTAAAATGTGTCACCTTGAAACATGACAAGATCATAAGCTTGACACTCTATGGCATAGGGAATTTAATTTAATAAATTGCAACACTATTCTACATGTAACACAATTTGTCATACGCAGCACTCTATATTAATCATCTCCCTGCATGCATGTCAAAACTAGCAAGGTGACAGCACAACAGACTTTGAAAGAACACCCCATATATTGCATATGGAACTTTTCTTCCTTTGCCCCTATGCCATAAAGAAGATCTCTCTTTCAGGAGTCACTCTCTGGAGAGAATGAGCCTTTCAACTACGGACTTAATTTTATTTCATTTAGCAAGACACTTCTCTGCCACAAGCCCCAAAACCCTGATATTCAGTGTACAGTTATCACCCCTCTGCCTCAAGGCCAGGTCTGAGGAATGGTGAGCAATTAGGAATTTCATTTTAGACAAGGACACCTCTTCCCCTGAGGGAGTTTGGGGGTTGGGAATTAAATTAGGAATAACCACTCACTTTAAATGACTATTTCTAATTTGCATTGTTTGTTAATTTTGAACTTTAACAAAATCACCCCATGTGTTTTAGCTAAAGGGGAATTAATTGAATTATTTTGTAAAATGCTAGTGGTCTACTTCCATACCCCCCGCCCGTTCTACATCAAACAGATCACCACACTAATGGTTCTGCTGGTTCTGCTGGTTACATTGAATATCTCTAGGCTTGGCGCTCTGGGAAAAAGAGACGTCAAGACTCAGGTGTTCCCACAGGTCCCAGACAGAGACTATCAGAATCCACCATTAGAAATGGATTTTCTCCAGACACAATCCCTCTATTTTGCCTCATTGGTCATAGATCCCAGCCTCTTTAGTCTTTCCCAATTGCTGTCTCCCAGACCATGTTAAGTCTGCAACATTTTTCAATAACTGCACCCAGATGATTTATTAGGCAGCTCATCATTCATTTCCCAGGCAACTCTCCCTGAATTCCATTCTGCTTGTCCTTATCAATCCTCCACCACACCCACAAAAATCTCTAAATTATCATGTCATCTTTTGGTTATTCATTTTCATTGGTCAATTATTCTCCATCCCCATATTCAAGGTCTAGCCCCCCTTCTCTGATGGGTCCCTTCAGTTTACCAAGTCCAAATTGGGAGGGGCAAAAATGACTTTTTCTCCACCTTTTACAAAGTCACTAAAACATTGTAATTTATAGCTAACTCATAATAATATAAATACATATTTCAGTTCCTCTTATCATGCCACATTTATTGAACTATGTCCCATGTTCCATCTCCATTTTCTGGTCAATCTTCCAGTGCTTTGCTGATGACACCGGACTCATTTTCAGGCTCCTTCAGCCACCTCCTCTCCTTCCCTCATCTCTGATTGCCTAATTGCCAATCAAAATTGGTGTGCCGCCAATGATCTTTGTCTAAATGCCAACAAGACTGAGATCCTCCTCATTGGTGCACCTTCACCATCCTTTCCCCTCATTCTCTAGCCAGCCTCCCTTGGCACTCCCCCTATCTCCACCTGTGAGGCTAAGAACCTCAGGGTCATCTTTGACACTACACTTTCCTTCTCCTCACACATCTCTGATGTCTCTAAAAAATCTAGCTTCCTACTGCACCTCCTCAGAGGTACTCTACCTTTCCTCTCTTTCCAGCATAAGCTCACTGTCTCCCAATCTCTGGTTCTCTCCAGATTGGACTACTGTAACAAGCTCTTTCTAAATCTACCTGCCTCCACTCTCCGTCCTTTAAAACAAATCCAGAACAGGACTGCAAGTCTTGTCCATGGCCTCAAGCCCTGGCATCGTGTCTCTCCAGCTCTGAAATCCCTCCATTGGCTCCCAGTGGATGCAAAGATTACATTTAAAACCCTCTGCATTGTCCACAAGGCTTTCTGGGGCCTGGGTCCAAAATACCTTCAACTATCACTCCGTACATACCTTCCCTCTCAAGCCCTTTGCTCCTCTAACTCTAACTCTCTCAGAGTCAGTTGTTTTTTAAAGAAACGAGCCGGGGTTAGATCTCTGTCTTCGGTTGGGGCATCCATTTGGAACAGCCTCCCTGCCACCTTGAAACTTGAGGAGAACCGTCTCCAGTTCCAGAAGTACCTCAAGACCTTCCTCTTCGGCTCTGCCTTTTCCCCTCTTCTCCCCTGCTGATCTGTTCTCTCTCTTGGCACTGTGCACCTGGCCACTCTCTGACCTTCGGGCCCAGGTTCCTGCTCATCCTGCCACCCTCCTGCATTGCCTCAGGGCAAGCACTTGCACTTGGGTCTGCACTTGCACTGGAGTCTGTATCTGTACCCAGACAGTCCCCCACCCACTTTTCATCTGTACTTATCTGACTATCCTAGCACCTGACACTTGCTGGCTTCACTACCACAGTTTATTGCCTTTATTTATTTATTTATATTACTTATTAATATTTGTTCTTGTTCTCTCCTCTGTTCCGCACTTTCTGTTTCTCCCCTTCTCCATGCACTTTCCCCCTTTTCCCTCTCCCATGCACTTGCACGCTCTTAATATCACAGGACCTAGTAAGATCGTTGTTTTTGTTTCTCCCCTGTTCCTCTCCCTTTTGCCTGGTCGTGCTCTGAAACACTTGTGTATGAGCACGATATAAATAAAATATCACATCATATCATATCATGTTGGCACAAGGTTATAGGTTCAAGTGAGGGATTTGTGTGGTTTCTTAACAAATTATAACAGTAATTAAAATGACATGTGTTATCCAGATATCTAATTTATTAAACTATCACCTCCCCAAATCTCTGCTTCATGACATTTTCTGAGGAGCTAGAAACACATGTTAGGTTGTAACTTGGTTTCCAAAAGGCAACTCTTGACAGAGTTGTGGGAACAGAAAGGATGTGTGCTAAACTTTACCATGTTGCCTGTCCCATCTCTGTAAGTGCCATAGTTCCTGAGAAAATCAATAAAGTATGATTCTACATTCACTCATATTGCCCCCTCTAAATTATATACATATTTTTTACTTTGTGTACATTAGGTTTAATTTCTGCAAATTGAACAATGGATCTGGCCATTGGCTACCTGTTTTGTCTTTGGCTTGCAATACAGTGGCCCTCATTACAACACCGGCGCTAAACCATGGCGCTATTAGCACCATGGTTGGTGCCGGTGTTGTAACGGGTCCGCCATGGTTCAATGGGGAATTGCCACCCCATTCCAAGGTTGGCGGGTGGTAATTCCCCATTGAACCATGGCCCTTCCCCATTCCCATTTTCGCCCCATAGGGCTCTATGGGAATGGGGAAGGCGCTAAGTATGGTACCGCAAATTGCGGTACCGTACTTAGCACCAAGGTCCCTCTGCGGGTCCCTACTTTAACAGCTGGTCCAGACCAGCCGTTAAGGTCGGGTCCCGCAAAGGGACCTCGTAGTAAGGCGCTAAGTGTTTAACGGCATCATAGCCTTTTACGGCGCCGTTAAACACTTAGCGCCAGGGTCGTAAAGAGGCCCAGTCAATCAACATGTTTTCTCCTAGAGCACATGCCCATTTAGATGCTTACTATGGAGAGCAGACAAACAATCTCCAACTACATGTTCTTGGGGCATTTGTTGTAACCCTGTTCACTTGTCAGTTTGGCCCTGAACTACACAATTAAACACATTTAAATACATATTTTTTTTTTAAAGAAATGTTCAGAGTTCACCCCATTAATGGCTGACTGTTTATTGACTCAGTTACACCAATACAGTTCACTCTCATGCAACTCTTGTCTTTGTCCCTGAAACTTCAAATGAATTGTGTTTCAGATAGAGAGCAGAGCATGTAATGGGCTGGAAGTTGGCTTTGAATCTAAGTGTTGAAGTCAGCTCCAGTTTCCAAAATGTGGTACTTTGCATGTTGCAATATATTCCTTTAGACATGAGGGCTTGCTTTTACTTTTGACATGTTTGCATCTTGCCATCAAGGTTCATTTTTCCATCATGATATGTATTCACATTGCTCTGGCAATGGAAATTCCGTTTTCATGTGCTCATTATTCTAATGCTGCAACATGCACACACTTCCCTGGTAACTGTTCTTATGTGTGCAAAGATACCCATTAGGTGCCTGTCACATGTAATGAAAGGTACTTCCATAGCTTTGAATTTCACATGCAAGGCCCTTGTGTAAATCTCTTTTTGTGAAAACAGCATTTTTGATGTGCCAGTTGAAAATTAAATGCTGCCTTTTTTTCTGTCAGCTCACAATGTGCCTTTCCAATTCCCTTCTGCAATCTCAATTTGAGCAAATGTATATGCCCTGACTGATTTACTACTCTTATAGTTCATATCATGCATTGTTGTGCTGATTCTTTAGGCAATGAAAGGGTTTAAAAGCGACCATGTGAACATTTTAGATTTATTACCATCTGGCCCCGGGCCATATAATATGGACAATATTTTGATTGGTGAAAGGTGGTTTAAAAGGTGGATGTCCTGAGGTACCTCCTTTCTTCCAACATGATCTGAAGTGCTGCGCCCAATGTCGTCTGGTGAATTATTCCCTGACTGCTGTGTTGTTATGATATGATATGGTTTTGTATTTATAACACACCTGTACACATGTGTTTCTAGGCACCACAAGACAAGGGGGGGTCATTACGACCCAGGCGGTAAGCACGCCAACTTTACCACCATGGTGTAAACTACATTTACACCATGGTGGATGGAGGATTTACCGCCCCATTCCAAGGTGAGTGGGGCGGAAAATCCCCATTTCCCATTTTACCCTTCCCCGTTCCCATTTTTGCCCCATAGGGCATAATGGGAGTGGGGAAGGTGCTAATTACGCCGCCGTAAATTACGGTGGCGTAATTAGCACCAAGGCGGTTTAGCGCCATGGATTTTAACGGCTGCTAAAAGCAGCCGTTAAAATCGGAATCAGGCGTTAAGGGTTAACGACGGCGTTAACCCTTAACGTCTGAGTTGTAATGAGGCCCAAGGAAGGGAAAGACATGTTTGGCACAATTTGCGAAAAGCTTTGTTTTATTTCAAATCACAATCTATTGGGGGAAGCTTGAACGAAATGCAGTGAAAAGAGGTTAAACACATTGCCATCGACCTCCCACTAGATCTGTGTACTTGAAATAATCAAATTCCCCACACTGGGTCTCTGGTAGATTGGCTGAGAGGCGTAAACTTTGGGCGAGGCAATTCATGAAGATGATGACAAAGATTTGAAACCAGGGAAACCTCAACGAATGAGTCAAAATAAGTGCATGTGCTTAAATATATATTGTGAATCAAACTTAAATGGCGACTTTTAAGCAAAGTTTTCCTTTTGGTTATACCTTGGACTGGCTCCATAAACATCATAAAACTGATGTTTCGCACATCTGCACATAGCATTGTGGGAGTTGAAGTCTGGTTAGGTGCGCCTTTGAAAAAGGCTTGTGTAGTTGGCTACTATGTCGGAGTTACCGGGGAAGGGCATGCTGTTGTTAATTATCATCCTGGCTGATAACTGCTACATTATCTATTTTTCACTGAACAGCGTTTGAAAGCTGAGAATGGGAGTTGCATCAAAGAGGCTATCATTTAACGTATCCTTACCCATTATACCGTTTCCGTATTGAAATAAACATATGGGGTAGTGGGTTTGAAAACAACTTTGTTTAATTGTGCTAGGATACATGAAAATGTGTGATGCAACATACGAAATAATTGAATTTGCCTCTGTAAACTAATGTGTTGTATCTGTTTTACTGTGTATTATGTCAATATGAAAACATAGAAATTGCAAAATGTAAAACAATGTAAAAAAACACATGTGGAACAAGCACATCTGTACAAATGCTCATCCTGTTTTCTTCTTAGCATTCTAGGACTAGTAGTCTTGGATTTATAATGGGGGAAAGCAAGGACCTATAGTCCCTGAAAGCAAAAAAATATCTAATCTAGATTTGACTCCCCAGAATGGAATGGGGCATTAACTCGGGAGGATAGCTCAGGCGCAACGTGCTCACTTTGGAAGCAAGACGACACGGAGCAACACAGGTTCGATCCTCGGGCCCACGCTTAGAAACCTCTTGGTATTAAGCACGTTATAAATAACACATCATATGATATAGGGGTATATGTTTGCATGCGGAATAAAGTGCCTGAAATCTATTTGGACTGATGTATGTGTCTGTTTTATTTATATTGGAACGGCTTGAATTTTAGAGTTTCAAAAGTTTGAGTTTTGATACCTGTTTTTGGACTAACTGAAAATATTATTCTGCGATGGAAAGAGTATGAGCTTTCAAAGTCACGCATATTTTCTTAAAGATATGGTGAAAAAATAAAATTTACGGAATGAAAGAGTAATTCGTTTTACATCCAGGGTTGTCATGCACCGTACTGTGATTGTATTATCTAGTAACAATAATTCTACACCACACACACTTTAACTTGCAGACATATGCAAAGCAGCCCAATCTTTTGTGTGTTTCCAAACCAAAGCGAAATGCTGTGCCTCTGGCCATAACTTGGTGGTGGGTCATTATCACACAGGAATGACCCCTCCTTCGACCTATATGGTTTAGAAACCCTTTGCAAAAGGCCCTTTTCACTGCTGTGCATAATTAATGTGCAATTCTTTTAGGTGTTGGCAAACACTATCTACTTCCATGTTTTGGCAAAGACGTATAATTCCTAAAAACTACATGAAACTAAATTTTACATTCCCAGTGTTCACATGGTATTTTGGCTTATGGGCAGGTTTATCAATTCATCATAGTGAGATATGAAGCCCACGTCTCTGTTCAAACCTCTGTTCTTTAGGACGAGTGTCTTCAAAAACGTGAGTTCCCAGGTTCTTCTGTGTCTTGCATTTGTGAGATCTCCAAATCCAAAAGTTCCTTTAATGTGAGCCCATCCGCCAATGAAGTGGTATATTATTGGGGTTTCGATTTTATATTATGTTATAGTATGTCTGTATAGGTTCATTCTTTCACAAAGTCCCTGGCAAATTTCACCTATGTACATTCTTTGGAAGAATGTGGTGCTTTGGCTGAGCTACACAGTGTTGGAAGATGTGCAGATGTATGGTCCTTGAATCTATAATATTCTGTTCTGTGGTGTTGTTATAGCAGATTCAGCTCAGATGTGTTGTCAGGTCTGGAATCCCCTGGTATTTCATGGGTGTGTTTGGGGTCTAATTTGTTTTGGACCCACTGGAAATGTGCTTCTGGTCACAGACTGTGGTAGATTGTTTAGTTGAAGGGGGTTCATTGAAGATGTCTTTCAGTAATATGTCCCTGCATAATATTTGTTGTAGGTCTTTCAGAATTCTGCTCAGGGCGGTTAACGCTAGTTGCTAGGTAACCACACGAGGTGCTCATTCTGTAGTTCCGCTTCCTCTTTATTGTAGCAGGTTATCATCTGTCCAAGTGTGTCTTTTGCAGAAAGGATGTGTGGCTTTCAGTGATGTCCTTGTCCTTTGCCCTCACACTGGAGCATATGTATTGGTACCTTGTTGCAAAATATGCATCTTTTATAGAGCTCCCACTTAGAACTGAATGAAAAAAGGAACTTCTATTTCCGCTGCTCCTTAGTTCCATGACTTAAGACTGAGCATAGAAACACCTGCAATCTTTCCAAGGCTCACCATATATGTAGTTGTATTTTTAATATTGACAATTTTCTGGAAGAAATATGTGAGCAGATCTCATATATAATGTATTGCAGTGGATTTTCATTTGTGATTTTGAATGATATATAAGCATATTTCTGAGCACATCTTTGGTGGAGCCGGCCATTTTAAGTATGATTTAATGGTATTAGTTTGAAAACGTACATTTTTTTAACACTATTCTATAACTCCAGCAGGCCATTGCATGGGGATGCTTACTCTGCATGGCCACACAACATTGGTTGGTAGCTACTGAGGGGGACCCATCCTTGATGGGTAATTTCTAGTGGAAGCTCACACTGCAGAAGTCTTTGTTCACTGATGAGACAATCTAATAGGAATCTCAATGAAGTCACTGCATTAACATTGAACTGTTCAGATACCTTAAGTGACTGGGCCCTATTATTGGGAGGCAGATGAACATGTCATTCATAGCTTCTGCCCCTTCCATGGGCCAATACCACACAGGTGAGAAATGGTTCACACGAAGACAACAGTACCAGCCTTATCCCAGGGAGGTGCAGCGGGACATCGAGACAATTTAAACTGAAGATGGCAAAAGTTCTTAAACTAACGTTAATCGTGCATGTGCATGTATTAGACACAAAGCAAATGTGCACGAATGTGAAGAACACATACAATAGGTAATATATGCATTTTAAATGAACAATACTATCATAGCATCCACTAAACATGAAGAACACTAACATAACTGATGTAAAAGCTGAATGCAATATGAAAGACAAGCAAATACTGCTCACTAACATAGGAAAACAGGTATAATGGGGCAGTAATCTTATCCAAAATGGAAGCTGTGGCATGCTTTTAAGTAAGCAAAGCCCCCAAGACTTCTAGAGAACTTAAAATGCTAAATCCACAGAAATGTAGATCTGTACAGAGCTCAGACAGTAGCCAATAACCCAAGCCAAGGTTACAGTGGAATAAGGGAGGATAGGAACGGCAGAGAGAAGGTACAAGATGGCAATTTACAGGACACAAGCAGTAGACTCCCAGATGAATTACAGTTTATGAAAAGCACAGCCAACCTTTGTTAGCCTGGTGCAGACACTACATTAATATAAGCTAAATTCTCTATAAATATAGGATAAATCTATTCCCAACCGGTCCCATCAAACGTGACCCATAATTGGAGAACACTTTCTATTCATTGGAAGTGAATACAGACAGGACACCAGCCATACACCCTACATGCACACACATACACAAGACGTCACACAGGGCCAAGTACAAAGAGATCACGCTGGCTCATGTCCTAGGAATAAGGGATGGTAACTTTCTTAATTGGAATAAAAGCAATCTATGGACCTCTTTCCCCCTACTACTGTTTGGCTCATATCATGACCTGTCAATTGTCAAGGGATGTCATTTGGGGGCCGCAGCTGTGACCCTTGCTGCCTCCATTGCTACCCCTAGATTAAAAAAAAAACATCTTTTATATGTTTTTAAAAAATGGCTGTAGGTGGCCCTCTGGCCCTTCCTCCCTGTTTCCATCCACTCATTGCAGATGCTTCCTTTGCAAAATGGAGGAATGGCATAATCGCATCATATGGTTTGCAGTGTTAGGTTGGGTGCCGTGCCACCAGCCTGGCCTCCATGGTGCTGAAAATTGCACTAACACTCATGCCACTGTCTGTAGTTTCGATTTATTTCCCGGATATCGGGCCCACCCAGGTACAGCCTTTCTGCAGCCTTAGTCGACACAGGCGTACTCGGGAAGGCAGGCACAGAGCATATTTGCTATAATGTAGCAATTTATCTGCGCGGGCCGCCCCAGGGCAAAAGATACAAGTGTGACCTGCCTGGAAGAGACAGCAGTGTTCCAGTTCTTCCTGTCCTTCGGACCTGAGTGACAGTCTGGCTTCTAGAGTCTGCAGTCAGACCCCTCACTTGCTTGCCTGCCTGCTGCCTCCTGCCTGTATTTTATGCCTGTAGCATGTTGTGGCACCCTGCACTGGCTGGCTTGCTGGCCCCAAAAGTTAACTGGTCAGGATGACTCAGTCAGGTGAGGTGGTGGTGGGTGCTGGGGGTGAGCGTCCATGAGCAGTGTGTGAGACGAGGGAGGCTAGTGTGCATGCATGGTGAGGTGAGTCAGACTGAGTGATTTCACTATGTGACCATCACCATCCGTAAGGTGAGCCACTCATTGAGCGTGACAGAGTTTAGTAGTAGTGCACTGCATTCATTACTTAGAGTAGTAGGGAGTTAGGTAGGGACATAGCCCCAGTATCCCCCACACACAAAAGCCCAGGTGGAAAATCTGGCAAGCCTCCTTAAGGAACATAGAGGACTGCTATTGTGAGTTACATGTATAAGCATGCATTACGCGTGGCTCTGCCGCAGTACCACTACTTCATTGACTATTCTGTTGGCGCTAAAGGGCACAAGTGAGTGCAGATACAATATCCTCCTCCTAAGGGAAAGGCATGGTGTCATGTTTAGTTGAGGTAGAGGTGGCCCAGTGTTACTTAGTTCTGCCAGGGATCAAGGGTGGGGAGATGGTCGATATCAGTCAACCACAAGCCTGAGACAAGACAACCTAGAATAAGTAAGTGGCAACATTTGCATTTTGCAACCTCTCACATGTCCAAGCCATTGCACCCCCCACCCCAAATGCCTTGCATCCATAAAGCAGCATAACCCATCTACATACTACATCTGCGTCCGTCAATGATGATGCTTACTATTCCACCAATGTTTAATATGCGGTCAGCAAAGTGGTGCCAAGGTCAAGAACTGATATTTCTGGAGGTTGTTTTTTTCTCTCAGAGTGACACCAAAGACCCCTGCCCACCGACACCTCACAGAATCACCTCCAAAACTGTATTTTAACTTTTTACTTTGTTCAGCACTATGGTGCTCAGCTCAAAGCATTATAACCCCATGCACATTTCAGTCGAGTAGCTAAACTGGCAGTGGAAACCCCAGACCTTAGTTTTAATGCTGGCTGACTCACTTGAACCAATGGTGGGATCTCGGACAAATCCTTTTTGGGTTGTGGATTCCTGAAAACCCTTCATGGTTGCTGTAACATTTATTTGTGTTTCTGAAGTGTGTAGCCAAAAGAGCTGGAGCAACTAAAAGTACACCATGACTACTAGCAGGTAATGTTTTCCACACATTTCTTTATGAACGGCACTTCTATTTAAATAGCTTCCCTCTAGCATAGTAAGGCCAGCCTTGTTTGCTGCATCTGGCCCTCATTTTAGCCTAAGCTGTAAAACAGTGTCCGCGATCTTCTGCGTAAAGCTCACAGGCATTGTGCAACATGTGCTCCTCAGTGTACTATGCATTAGAGCATGCCATCACCTTCTTGCTTATGCCACCTCACAGAATGGTCGACATACCTGCTACATTCCCATCGGGCGATGTTAGTTCTGTCATCTGTTTTACTTGCATCCTTTGTCTGATAGTCTTGGATTTCTCCATTCTAAACACAGGCCTACAATTCCCAGAATGCATTTCAAAGAAGATAACAGGGCTATGCTACTATCTGCCAAGTGGAATGGACCTTATTTTTATTTTATTAATTTTTTAATTTATTCATGTGTGTTAAATTACATTACCAAAAACAAAATCGATCAGATTTCCACAAACAACAAAGTTCTTAGAATTTAACGATTTAAGAAAAAAAGAAATAAAGATAGGAAATATATAAATAGATAATGAACAAATGAGTGAATAATGAAACAGATCTACCCATACAGAAAATTCAAACAAGTTTTACACTTCCGATCTCTGGAAGAACTCCGATCAGAAATTTGACTTCTGCAATTATGTACTTGATTTTATGACCTGTTATTAAAGCCTTCCACCAGCCATCAGTATCAGAAAGCACAAAATCCAAGAAAAGCAGTCTTACATGTTTAGAGTGATTAGCTGCCACGGCTGGACAGAATATCACTATGTGAAACAAAGATTCGATTTCAGTCACATCATTTCAGTGCCGACCGTGTTTAGCCATTGTTTGGCCCCGAATTGCACAGATCTCGTTGGTCGGGTGTAAATTAAGATCAGAAATCGATTTCGGACCTTTTTGTCTGGAAATTGTTTTAAGTATTCGCGCATTGAGTTTAGTTTCCAGCTTTCTGAGGGCAAGTGAGCCACAGAGTGGTAAGTACTTGCCATGTCTTGCGTTGAAATCCAGTCATGATCCTGTGATGGGTTGGACATTAGTCGCTCGGTGGAGCTGCCGATAGCTTCACTTCAAGAAGGTTTATCGTAGAGATACGCCATCCACTCAAGGAGTTACTACTAGAACACAACTCTCTATGAATCATCTCCAACATCACAGGTCGTGCAGGGGTAATGCATTTCACAAACAAGGCAAGCTTGTTCCAGTTTACCATACACTTCGAGGAGTTCAAACCGAATTCTGTCTGCAGAATGGTGATCGGTGTTGACAGGGGAGCCCCCAGAACTCTTTTCCAAAACATACCTTTAAATGACTCCAGAGAGAGTCTGGTATGTTGAACAAGGCTTTCGCCCCATAGATCACTGCAGTGACTGCTTTGACTCTATAGAATTTTACAACTGGTAAGATGGAGAAGCGACCAAACCTTCTGATCAACGCACAAGCTTAACTGATGGATGTTTCCATTTTTTCCAGAAGATATGTTGTCATCGGGGCTTCAGATTTGGAATTACTCAACCAGACACCCAGATACTTGAAAGATGGTACCTGTTTGATCTTCTCTCCATATATGAACAGAGAATAAAGGTGTTTCCCCTGAGTGCCATTGCCGAATGACATGGTCTTGGTTTTCCCATTGTTGATTTCAAGGTCATTCTTTTTGATGTACTGTTGTAAAGCACCCATTTGCCTTTGAAGGCCGAAAAGGGTCTGATGAAAAAGAACCACATCGTCCGCGTATTAAAGCTGTGGCAACTGGAAGCCTCTGACCATAGGGCACCCCTGCTTAACTCCTCTAGCAGTTGCAATTTTGGTCGATAGGGTCCCTGTCTTATTCAGTCTCACCCTTAGAGAGGTGACAAAGTGCATTGCCATGATTGGGTTGAGTATTCTGTTTGAGCACTCTCTCTTTATTAGTTTTGACCAGAGCTTAGATCTGTTGATTTGGTCGAATGCTTGGACAAAGTCCACAAAAACCATGTATGTGTTAGGTTTGTTTTTCCCAGAGTTGCCTTTGAGAATTTGTAATAAGAGAATATTCACCACGGTCACCAGACCTTTAACAAATCCATCTTGAAATGGGTCATTAAGTCTGGTTTCTGCACACCATGATTGGAAATGGTGAAGAATAATGGAGCTGTAAAGTTTGATAATAACATTGAGGAGAGCGATAGGACGATAGTTTTTAAATTTTCTCAGTCACCTTTTTTATGAATAGGGACCACTGTCGCGCTCCTCCATGAAATGGGTAACTGATGGCAACTGGAAATTTGGTTAAATAGAATGGCAATGAAAATAGCCCATTCATCGGGGAAATCCTTGAGCGTACAGTTTGACAACCCGCCAGGTCTGGGTGCTCTGAAGCCTTTAAGCCTCCCAATTCGTCAAACTAGGTCACACTCATAGGTAGGGGATAGCCATAAGATCAGCCACTCGTTGGAGTCAATGGTTTCATTAGTGACACATTTCGATGAATAAAGTGTGCAAAAGTGCTAAATCCAGGTTGCCTCACTGATAGGGTTTGATTGGTCAGGGTTAGGAACCGACTCTTCCAGCTTTAGTAATGACCAGAATGTTTTAGAATCTTTACCGGCCAGTGTTCTTAACATGGACTCAGAGTCGTTCAGGTACCGCTGATGTTTAGAGGCTAAAAGCCTGATTTTATACCTTGATTTGGAAATGGAAGCAATACAGTGATCATTAGCTAGACCAGACCTTTTTGCTGTGCGTAGAAGGTATCTCACCTCTTTTCTTCGAGCCACTACTTCAATGTCAGTTTCGAGCAAGGATCCCCCTCTTAGGTGATAACAAAATTGTTCTAGAAGTGGAGAATATTCCACCGAGGAGCCTATACGTCTCAAATCAGTCGGCAGAGTTTTTATTCTTTTGGTGGATAGTTTCAGATGGAGGCCGCTATTACAGGTGTTGAGTGCTGTTAACATCCGGTCCCTATGTGGCAAAGATGGTGATAACCATTGCAACAGCAAAAGATGATGGTTACTGTTTGTTGTCTTTATTATCTGGAACTGCTTGACCAAGGGCAAACATTTGTTGGAAACATAGATATAATCTAGAACCGAAGTAGAGTCTCTTTGCTCCCACGTCGCTTGAGATGGAATGTCACTCTGGCAGTTTCAGTTAAGCAGATGCAGGTTTCTGGAGGCCATAAGGAGAGACCATACATTTTTCTTAGTCTACCTGGGGTGTCAGGATTCCATGCACCACCTAGGCTTTTGTTGTTGACTAAGTCCGGAATATTAAGGTCCCCACAAATAATTACATACGGGCACTGCTAGTTGATAAATGCGTCGTCTACAAGGTCCGTGACCTGATCAATGAACTAATCTGTTGTAATCAGTGCAGGGTTCCAATACACGTTGATAATAATGATTTTGTTTACGACTTTGGTCGTTTGAGGTACTGCCTCGCGTTTCCACCCAACCACTATTTCTTGCATTAAAGGGTTTGTTGATATATAATTTAAGAGGGATAGAGGGCTGCCTGATTTCACGGCAGTCAGGAGACCTGCGGAGGGATGGCCCGAAGGCCTTTTCAAAGCAGGATTTATTGATATTTCAAAGCTGTTCAAGACTGGCTTTTCCTTCAGCCAGATCTCCTGCAGGCAAACCAGGTTAAACTCTCCCAAGTTAATTTCATTCGGTTTTGTCAAATCCCCTGGTATTCTAACAAGCGAGCTTTAATGTTCCTGATGTAGATAAAAGGATGTTTGTAGGTGGTACCTCACAATGTAATCCTGGAAGCAGACTGATGGGTTGCTAGCGGTTATTGTGATTCGATAGAGCTCCAGAAAGCCACATCCAGTCAGCTGAAGCCAGGCTAGGGATTTTAGAGGTCACCCTCTGCTCTGCACAGCCCACTTGGCAAGCCAATGACTTGCTAGAAAGTGACATTTATCTACAGTTTTGGACCGGATGGGACCCTACCCACACATAAGGGGTCTTCAAAGATGTTTGGTAAAGGCAGCATGGTATTTTGTGCTCTGTTGAAATCCACACCCATTGCCATTCGCACCAATCTTTGTTTCTGAAATGTGTTTCGGACAGCTTGATGATATCTCGGCTGGCTGGTTGACAAATCTCAGGTCAAATCCAAAAAGTAATAGACTCTCAGACTCTTCAAGCAACATATTTTTCACCACCAGGGACTTAATCTGCAATTACACGACATCTAGTCATCTTTCGTTACAGAATTCAATCAAAAATCGAAGGAACGCATCTGTCTTGGATTTGGAATGGAAAAAAAGAGGTTCAGGACTGATCGGCGATTAAGAGTAATCGGCTCATGACAATCCAGGACTCTCTCTAATCTAAGAGTCTGAGTATGGAAAGTTTTAGAAACAGGTCTTTCCGTAACCCGACTGTTGCTGCGTCCTCTAGACTCGTTTGATTTTGAGTCTTCCCACCTTCTTGTCTGCCCGTCAGGGAAATCTATACCTTTTTGGTGCAAAACAGCTTGTTCGCGAGGATTATAGTCCCTGAAGGAAACTGGCTGTCCGATGATTGTAACTCTTTCTTTTCTCAGCCAAAGTTGAAAAAGGAGGAGAAGCTGGAGCAGATGTCATTATGTCTTCTTTATCGGCGTTGTTCTTCCGTTCCTTTGAGGAAATGGCTGTTATCCTGACTGGAGGCTGAGAAATTGTAGAAACATCCAGAGAGTGTGTTGACAAGTCCAATAACGCTGTTGAGGTTGTACTTAGAGGTTTGGTGCTGGAGTGGTTTGATACAGATTTAGCACCGGCTTCCATTCGCCTTCATCAACCACCAAGATGCAGTTTAGGGTCTCATCATTACAAGTATTTGGGCCCTTCTACCAGGTTTTAAGGAGCATTTTTTCCCTGTGTAAGTTCTTAGATGTTTCTGGTAGTGGAGAACATTCTTTTGTCAGGTCCACTGAAGATGACTGATTGGTTGTCTGGACCTACTTCGTGCAGGTCGTCCTTTCATCACGACTAGACGTACTACCAGTAAGGGTGTGGGCGTTCTTATCTGAAGACAAGTTTTCATGTGCCGTACAAAACCCTCTAAATAGATACATTCCGTATGTGTCATGGCCAGTAAGTTGGTGTGTTCTTTAAGGGTGTCATTTAACTGTTCATGCAGCTTAGTGAAAGGCGTGAGGGTGATGGTAATTGTGGACATAATGGAGAGCAGATCAAATTTTTCTCTTTTATGAGGAGAGGTTATTCGTTGGTCTTCATGAGAGTCATTCATCTGGAGCTCGCGGGTGACCGGTGCCGAAAGCAAGGGGACAGGATTGCCTGCCTTTGGGCATACTACTTCCCCAATTTTACAACGTTCTTCAACATATGAACGCAAAGTCAAGTTTGTATGTGATGCTGTTGTTGATAAATCCAGTCCCGTCTTGGAGACTGAGGCGACTACCCGCTGATCCCCAAATGGAGGCAATGTTGTCAGCCATAGATTGGTTTCCTTGTTAGCTTCCCTACTAAGCGCGAGCTCTGTCACCCCCAGAGGCCCTGTGATGATAGACCCAGTTGCTAGCCGGGTCTGCAAAGGTTAGCCTGAAACCTCTTGAGGTTGAGGTGACAAAGGTACCTGGATGTTTGGTCTGGCTCAGTTGTTACCTGAAATCGGGACGTCACTTTGTTTATTTAGGCTTGAAGTCAGAGCGGCAGGCTGTAGTTGTTTAAGCCTAAGGTTAGATGCTGTAAAGTTATACGGGTAATTAAGTTTGAGTTCATTTCATGAGCTACGGAGGGGTCCTGTGGGTCTCTATCAGGCCACCTCCTCAGTTCTATGCCCTCTAAAAGGTCCGCATCAGATGGGTTCCCAAGACTAGGTTCAAAAGTAGATATGGTCAGTTTCTTGGAGAACATCGAGGGCACTTTCGGCCCAAAGCAGTGCCATGTTTTACCAGTTTATGATATACACAATCTTTCCATGTCACTTTCAGGGATGTCTTATCCAGTTTCTTTTTTCCCATCGCACATCCCGTCACAGAGTCGCTTGCTGGGACCTTAGGAATGCTCGGTCGTGGCTTCTTGACCAAGCTGTTAGGAGGTGAGCCTGGATTAGTCAAAGACGAAGGTGCATCTTCGGGGGCTAGCCCACCAAGGTCATTGCATACCTAGGAGACCACCCCTGGAACGCACTCAAGCATATCACTCTGGCAGCCTGAATCCAGGCACAGACTGTTATTAGATCTTTTGATAGTGGGAGAGACAGTCAATACTTCGGGATCCGGTATGTTCTTGGCAAGCACCCTGGATTGGGATGAGGGAGAAGTGGGTAGATGGCTCGTAACCCACAAATTATTATGATCTTGTACATTGATCACAAATGGCGCATTTGGAAGACCATGTGTCGAGTCATGGACCTTATTTTCATGGATGGACTGAGGTGCACAATATCACTGGGCAGAAGCACACATTGGCACAAGCATTGAAACGTGACCCTTGCAATTTCTGTATTCTATGCCTTCTGACTGCATCAAATTTCCTCCTAGCTCATTTTCGAGATTAAAGTAGCAGTCACCTCCACCATTTTGTATGGCAAAATCATCAAGAAAATATTTTCTAGCACAAATAAGTCTTTCATTGGGGAAGTCTTTTAACTTATCCCAAGAAAGACTATTTTTGCTGTATAATTATGTTAAATGTTTTCATGTGTAGCCTTCTAAAATAAGCAATGTTGTATCGGATTCCTCGGCTTCTGGAGATTTCCCAGTCCAGAGTATGGTAGCCCAGGGAGTTCATTTTACCTGTTCCTGCTTTACTTTCAGGGTACTGCTGGAGTTAAGGTAATACTATGGCACACATGCAGCAATCATTGTTCACTCAAGATAGGGATTTAGCTTAAGAGATTTGAAGCAACAATGCTGCTGTTATTCACTCATCTATGAGAATGAATGCCATTTTGCACAGGTCAGCTTCTGGGATCCCATACACATGGGACTAGGGGATGGGTCCTATGACAAATCGAGTGAATTCGTCCCATCACCCCATGGGGAAGCCCCTTCCTGTGAGGCTAGGGAGATGAGCCCACTCCACAATACCTTCCCTAGGTGTAGAGGCAAGTGGGACCTCACCGTGAGGGACTCACGCTCCTGTGTGTAACTCCCACAGGCTGCACATATTGTGGCATACATAAAATGAGTTATCAGGACAGTGACGAAGAAACCACAATAACAGAGTTTTAGTACTGGGATAAAGAAACGCATAATATGTATGGTACTCTTATGGAAACAGATCATGTCTCTTTGAATCAGAAGGTCCCATCCACTGAGTGGAGTACATGGATAAAGCTGCACTCAGAGAGAGATGAGAGAGAGAGAGAGAGAGAGAGAGAGAGAGAGAAAGAGATAGAGAGAGAGAGAGAGAGAGAGAGAGAGAGAGAGAATAATCTAGGCAACCCAGGGGAGGCTGCGTCCATCTTGATGGAGGAGGAAATGAGGGAGCTCACACATTATGAGCTCATCCAGCGCTGCAGAGTGGTACACCAGAGTTAAGTCTTACCCAAACCCTAAGAGAGTGGAAGGACAGGAGCCCAATAGAAGATTGTATCCAGACCAAGAAAGTAAGTCTATGGTGGACTGCAGCTTCAATGAATGTTGATGATAGTGCTGGCCAGAGAAAGCTGCTGGCTGTCAAGTCATGAAATAAATGACCAGGACACCATGAAGAAAGGAGGAAGCACAAGAGCAGGAGTCCAATAAGAGGTGGTTTCAAGACCACAAGAGGGAGACAGTGGTGGATCAAAGGTCCAAACAACTTTACCAGTACCACCAACCCGAGAAGCCAATGGGGTGTCCCATCATGCAAGAAGGGACTTGGACACCGCAACAGAGACACAGGAAAGCACAATGGGGGGGATGCCAGAAAGGAGAAGGCATCAGCGTGCGGTGCACAAAGAAAGGGTCTCCACGGAAGAAGGCTCCAGAAGATATTCTCCTGTCAAAACGAAGGTACCGTAAGAGCGGGAAACCCGGGAGGACCCACAGAGATTATTATATGGCAGAGGTAACTCATCCCAGTAGCAAATATGAAACCGAGAAGATTCAAATATTGTGATTCTAGAGAAAGAACTGTTGAACAAGTCAATAATGAAAGAAGAGAAAGTAAGATAAAAATACCCCCAGAAAAGGGCAAGTAATTTGGCACATTATACAAAGCAAACATAGTGTTGAAGAGTAACTAGAGATGGCACAGAATCTACTGAAATAAGCAATTGAATCACACTGCAGGTAAAGTACAACAAAGCTCATAGAACTGCAACCAAGAAAGAAGAATGAATAAGAGATCCCTGTGAAGGATCTCCATAGATGAAAGAAAACCCAGCAACTAAATTAGCGAACTAAAGAGCTTAATCCAAGGAGTCACAAGAGGCTCTTTGCGGTTTATGCATTAACGTGAGCCAGAGAATGAAACCAGGGAAGTGAAGAATTCTGGTCCAAGAAGTCTAGAAAGATTGTTGGTACTAAAGACTGGTATTAGAAGTAGCCTCAGGAGAAGCGAGTCATTCAACTGACTTGTGTTAATTGTTTTCATAGTCGTAGGGTCAGTAAGGATAGTTTTGAACGGATGACAAATTCTTTTTGAACATTTCACGACTTACTGACGAGCACCTTAGTTAATAACATAAGTAGGGAACACCCATAGTTTTAGGGATAGACAGGCATTATGCTTTTATTTTAATAAAACATTTGGTATCATGCCCTCATTGAGTCTCTGTCCTTCTTCTGACTCGCCACAGTGCAGAGAAGGAACAGGAGCAGAATGACACTGCAAAGGTGAATGAATGGAAGACGATGCAAAGGGTTAACCTATGGGGTATCGTCGGAAGAGTGCAGAGTGAGACGGGTGAAAATGAATTGAAACATTAGTTATGGTGCGTGAGAGGAGAAGTGGAGTGTAGGGGATCAGGGAATGAAAAATAGGGGGAGTGGATTTAAGGGAGGACGTTAGAGTAGAGGAAAGAGAGCCTAAGGGAAGAAAGCAGGTGAAAAGAAACCTTTGAATAGACTGAATCAAAGGTGAATAAGAGGACGAAGGGAAAGGGGGAAATGGATCATGGAGGGGTGGAGGATTGGCACTGGACAGCCATCCTGGCAACCACCTATATTACACATTCTATTACAACACTGCATGTTCTCCCAGGCACCCATCAGTGACAAACAAACAACGACACAAGGTTTAACGTTTGTTTGACCTCATTGTCCGGCTCGATGAAAGGGGCCAATGGGATACCCATGGTTGTCTCTGACAGTGATTTGGAGAAAAGCAACACAATTATTCCTCTCCCCAGCAACAGCCAACTGCTATCACATGTGTCACAAGTGTGTAGTACATGTGGCACAAGTGTGTAGTTTGGTGAACAATGTTCATAAAGAAACAAAAATGTCAGTGAAAAAGGTGCCCAAAATTGATTTCATAGCAAATATGGTATTTTACAAGGAAATACATCGATTGAAAGGGGACATGTTCTCCAAAAGTGGATATTACAGAGAGGGAACCCTGAAGAAAGATCTCCTGCAGGCAGCATTAATCATTTCTGGAATGTACATATCTAATAGTCAGATCTATAAGGTAAACATCTAAATGCCTCCCACAATTAATGAATGTAAGTGGGATTTAAAAAACATTCCTTTGACAACTGCCTGCCTTTACAGTTTGGAAAAAACAGTGGTTTTACTGGAATCCACTGTTTCGCCTCTTGCATGCTGGCAGCAAAGCTGATGGATTTCCAAGACAGATTGGAAAAGTTGAGAGATATGTTAATTCTGTTCAGATGCACAAATACTCCTGCATAACCAATGAAAATGGCTTGGGTTGGAAAAAAATGAAAGTAAATGTTTACTGCCACATTTTGCAATCGGCAGAACTGCAAAACTACCCAACACAGTTTTGCAAACCTTGGACCCGCATAGAATCACCTACAATTCGAAATGCCCAATCAGAATCTGACATTATTGGCTATCCATTAGCATCCTACCAGCGGCCACCATCTACAGTTATTTCGGGTTGGCCAACACTGCCCCTTACAATAGTGAGTGATGTGGCCGCTAGATTTCTATGGTCTAGCCACCATACTTAGGTCTTGATTGTTCGTTTTCTGCACCCCAATAATCAGTATATAATAATACTCTCCCTACTGGCATTTTGCACTGCTAGGAAAAGCATTGTGGTATTGAGTTCTGCACATCTTACCCTCACTGTGCACTGCAGCTCCCCAAGCATTCTACAACTGCAATGCATAGCATCTTTCTTGAGAGCACTTAGCTGCAAAGCCCCTCATCATGTGAGTAGCTTGCTGGCTTTTCTCCTCTTTGAATCACTCTCCTGCATAGATCCGTCCCTCGTAACTGGTCCACTCTGCCTTTGACTTCCCCTTCATTGGACCTTCCCCCTACTCCATCATACTTGAATCCAATCCCAAGATGTTTCCCTGCCATGCCACACACTTCCCATCCATCAAGCACTGAAAAAGTATATGCAAGGGGTCCAGTGGCTCTCGCAAATCCTGAACCAGACGTTGCCTGTAAATGGCTGCAGAACTAGCACAGAGAACTTGGATCCCTGTTTTGCCAGTCGGTTTTATAGTCCTGCTGGGAGCCCATCCATCAAAAATGACAGGTACGACTGATTTAGTGAAAGCTCATTAGGTTTTTCAATGGAATAACAGCATGAGACATGCACAGCCATGTCCATAGCAGAAGTGCTATAATTTAGAGTGCAAAGAAGCTCAGTATTTCTGCAAGATAAAATATTCAGATTTGTTCAATTGAATATCCGCTTTAGTTGCTTTGGTCAATAATATAGCTGCTGGTTTTAGTTTCTATGTATGCGGTATGCATTCATTTAAGGAGCACAATGTGTCTTGATCCCCTTCAGCCCTAATGTGCGAAAGAAAGTTATAATAATAGCTCTCTTGAAAGGTTTTGCATGAAGAATATCTCTCTGAAAAGCTTCGTTCTCAAAACCTCTCCCTTTACAAATTTGGGAGGGTTAGTGGAAGCGTTCAGGGAACTCCCCCTCACTGGAAATAGCAAACCAGTTGCGAGTCCCACAAATGCTCTTTTCTAATGCAGTCTACTGTTTGGATTTTGCCTGGGGGTCATTATAAGTTTCCCGGTGCAGGAAAAATGCTGGTAAAAGTGATGGTAATACTGCCACCTGCACTTTTCCTGCGCCAGGAAATGACAAGTTGCTGGTGGGTGTCACTGTTTTACCTCCAGCTAATAATTAATAGCTGGAGGTAAATCAGACCCCCACCTACAAAAAACTTCCGGAATACCGGTACCAATAATACCGGTTCCGGTATTTCAGGTCATCTTCCCCCTCATGGAGTCCTAAGGCATCATGAAGTGGACACAGACAACAGGTTAACAGGTTCAAGTTTGGTTCACAAAAGCTTTATTAACTTAAAAAGCAGGATGGAGCAAAACCTAAGTTGCCCTAAATTAAGGTGGGATTTCCCTACCTAAAGAAAACTAAGGATAGTCTGTGTTAGGAAGTCCAGATCAAAAGTCCAAATCAAATGTCTGTGTCCAAAACCTATACTTGCCCTCACAACTAACTATATACAACGTGTAGGGACTCTCAGCATCAAAATGTTCAGTGTTCAAAATAAAGTTCAGAGCTTCTTCCAGCTCTTGGCTTGTAATCAACTTCTCCTTCCCCAAGTTCAAAAGAGTACACAAAACACTTGGGTTCCCTTCCCCAAGAGTTCAAATCTTCCAGCAACCTCAACAACAATACAGTTCCTTGGGACTCTTACCATCTCTTTTGATATGGGTTCTTTTCACTTAATGAAAGAAGAAACTCCTGGAGACTTGCGCCAAGTTATAGTAACTTAGAATTTTTAATTATCCATTAACAAACTGCTCTCAAAGATGACACATGTTTCGGCTTGTTTGAGCCTTTCTCAAATCTGGGCATAGTGAAAAACATCCATGATTAGCTGCAAATGTAGGTTCATGTGTTCTTGTGAAGGGTTCAGTTCCCGTACAGTGTATTAATAGGAATAGATCCCTCAGCCACGTTGTTCTTGGTTCTTTTCACTTAGTTCACATGTGCAGTTCAATATCTTGACTTCAAAATCACATATGAGGTTGTTGTTAAGCACAACACAAGCATCTTTTTGGATACTTCCAGTGACTTCTCCATACAGGGGGGCACTTGGTCAAGGCGCAGTTGTCGGACCGCATGGTCAACCCATTACAGGTCACACAACCAATCCCTATTTCTTGTCTGCTTTCCATCAATAATATGCCACTGCTCTATACACAGGTGTCACACTTTTCTGACACTGTACCATGACTTGGTTGGGCACCATGTGCTGCTTACACCTTCTTGCATTCTCCTGGCACTTGTCAATACAGATTTCCTCACAACATGCCGTTCCTTGGACTATTTTAGCTTTGGCCAATACCTGGTTTCTCAAATCATTCCCTTCATGATATTCTCTTTACTTTGCCAACACTTGTGTTTCAGTAAATACAGTTTGTGGTATCGGCTAATTTCACCACCTTTCTTTCACTCCACTCACGAGTGCTCAAAAGTTGATTTTACCCTGTTTGACATTCAGAAGTACTTATAATGACTTTCAGATCGTTCGTATTTGCTCTGTGTGGTATTCAAAATTACTTTTTTCCGTATTGAAAATAATGCTCATAGCATATTTGCCTGCCAACTGGGTGTTCCCACTCTCACCGGTTGGAGCTTACGGTGCTGTGAGGTCTCTGCCACCACATGTTCTCAACTTCGCGCGTGGTACCTTGCCTTCCACTCTCAGTGACTCTTCTTGGCAAAGCTCCCCAGCGAGGCTCCACCTGCAGGTTGTGACCGCTTTGCTTAGTCACGCCAGTCTCCCTCTCACAGACTGTTTCTGGCATCCAGCATTCCTTGGCTTTGCTTCCTGCTGCTTAAACGCTGTAACTGTACACGGGTCTCGAGCGCTCTGCTTGCCTCACCACTGATCCGGAGTTGCTTTCCCAGGTGCTGCCTCTGCCTCCACAGCTGACTCCAAGAGGATGTCGGCTTTTAAAATCCCTGCCACCACAATGAATCCTGAAAAGACTAGACCGCTCACCATTAAAACAATAGTTCTGTCTTACTCGTGCTGTCCTCCTCCCCGTCACCGTAAACAGCTGAGGGTGTGTATTAAGAACATGAGGCTGATATATGTCTGTATTAACAAAATGAGTCAGATAAGTATTTGTCTCACAGAAATGAGGATGTGTCTTCCTAGTTGGTCTTTTCCTCATCCCATTGTGGAGCTGGTGTTTCTTGGGGAAATTCTGGAGTGTAGAACAGAGAAAGGGTAGCCTACAAAGGCTTGAGGGATAGAGGGTTCATTATGAGAAGGAAATGGGGAATACCATGTCTCAACTAAGGACGTCCTCTCCCCACTTCCCAAGACTCCTACACCCAGGTGATCCTCCCTCACATATCCACCACGAGGTTAAGATCCAAAACCGTTGGCCTTTCCCCGGCCATCCTAGAGGAGGCTACGGGGGAAAAGAAGTGAGAGTGCCCTCATGTTCCTCACAGCCATGCAGACACAACCATTATGTTAATCTCTTTTGAAAATCCAGAATGTCCAATGTCCATGCCCCACTGAAATACCACTTACATCAATAGAACAATATATGCATAGCAGCTGTGTGTACTGAAAACAAAGGCTGTGTTTCTAAACTACACGGAATGCATTTAAGTGTGGATAGTTTGCCCCAAAAAGGCCAAAAATCATGGTCTAGTTTTTACGCTGAGTCTGAAATATATGCCGGCATTCCCAGTGTAAATCCCTTTGATTTTGCAGCCACAATCTATGCAACTATGATCATTGTAAAGCCATTTTTTATGCCTTTACTGCACAGTCATGCAGCTGTAGCCACAATCTATGTCAGAATTCCGAATATAGTGCATTGAATAAAGTTGCACAAATAAAATAAGCCAACATTGCCACGATCAACAACGTTAATGTTGTAGAACCCTGCTGTCAAACACATGCATGAATTGTGCACATCCACACTTCACTCCCACACCTGCACATGCACACATTACTCAAACAATAAATCATGAGATACTGCAAACATGTATTTTGGGTCACCCACATGGTCTCAGGTGGTCTTGTTTGCAAACAGTCTGCATATTGTAGATACATTTCTCTGACTATGGGCCTCATTCCGAGTTTGGAGGCAGCCATGGCGCTATTAGCGCCATGGCTGCCTCCAAAACCGGGTCCGGGTCCTGTCTGGTTGAATAGGGACTTACTGGGACATTCCGACCTGTGCGGACCTGGTGAGTCCTCATTCAACCAACCATTCCCCATTCCCATTTGAGCCCCCATAGGGCTCAATGGGAATGGGGAAGGCGCTAATTACGGGCCTGCAATTAGCGGGTCCGTTATTAGCGCCCTGGTACCTTAGCGGGACATGCAAAGGACGTGTGGTCAGACCACACGTTCTTTATGGCTCCCGCTAAGGGACCTCGGAATTGGGCGGTAAGGGTTTAATGGCACCGGTCTCCTTACCGGTGACCGTTAACCCTTAGCGCCCAACTTGGAATGAGGCCCTATGTTTGTAAATAAAACACTTTATAAATGAAATATTTTCTCATTCATTGTGTAAACAATTCAGCCACTGAGAAAATATCACTCATTCTGCAAATAGTTGCTTATGGGAAAGGGCATGAGGAAAAATAGCACACTAGTTCCTAGTTGCTTTGCATACAATCAAAGAGAATTCTGGGAACATCATAAATTGGCAAATATGTTTATATCTGCCACATATGTTTCGATGGGAATGCACACATGCAACAATGTGAGTGCATGACGAACACTGGCCTTGGTGCTCATTTCATTTGTCACAATACTCACCCTAACAGTAAAGTGCATACAAATTTGGGCATGTTTCATTTTTGTGTGTAAGGCCTGAGCTGCTCTGTTGGAGCAGATGACATATCGATTTCTAGACGGCACAGAGGATATGACTCTGTTGGTAATTAGTTGGGGAAAGCAATTTAGTAGCTTGGGCTTCTTTGGACATCCTTCAAAATGGTTGATATATGCCCCCCTGCTATGGCAACGGCGAAAAGTTGCTGGACCGTGGCAATAAATATATTATAAGATCTGGATTCAGTAGAAAAAGACAGATCATATGAATATAAACATTCAATATTAAAATTTATATTTTAGGCATAATTCTCATGTTTTAATAACTCATCATGCCTGGAGTGACTCACAAAAGATTTCAAATAATATGCATTCCTAAACTTGAAATGAATAGTTTGTCACATATAGTGTCCAACATTCTAGATTTAAATCAGTCGAAGAATTTCTGAATTATATTAGAACAACATATTTACTTGGTTGCTGAGAAAACTAAGTAAATAGTTTTGTTTCAAACTTTATTCTGAGAACTGCTTCCATTTTGAATTCAGGGTATGGCAAGATTGGGTAGAAATCCTCTATAGTGTAAATTGATGGTTTCCCAAAAGTTAAACGAAACCATGATCGTTTGAGAGTCTACATTGTGAAGTATTTGAGTCCTTTGTCTAGAATAGTCAATTACATGTGTTTTCCTTTCGTAGGCAAGCTGCTTTTTTTAATTTGTAGCATTTTGAGTGACTCACCCAGCATTTTAAGATAGGGCTCGACGTTTAATTCCTTGATGGATTATTTAAAAAAAAAAAAAGCAAAATAGTCTGATTAAGACAGCCTGTTTCTTTCCTAGATTGTGGAGCAGGATTGCTGAAGTGAGCAGTAATGGATGAGGGACATTTCTCTATAATGAGAACAACATGTGAGCGGAAATCTACATGCAATAGATACATCTCATTACAGGTGCAATTCTCTGATTGGAACACGAGATCCTTCCGAGCTCTGTTTCTTCTATAACTCTGTAGTTAGGCTGATTTCCTACTTTGTTAATCCTAGGGACTAGTCCTGGGGGAAAAAAGAAATAATCCACTCGAAGTAGAATCCGAAGGACACAGACGCCATCCTTCTAAGACCATTTTTGACAGTGTTTAAGGACACCAACTGTCCTTACTTAGCTTGACCAGGGATATCTTTGCACAGTGCTCCCTCCTCTTGTTCTAGCCTTGCACATCTGAGTTGCCAACTCAATTAACTTTTGTTTCTCAATTGTCTTGCTGCTGTCCCTGCGGAGACCCTGCACAAAGAACGGGGTGCCTCAGCATTAGCACGCAAGTGCATACTCTAAACGCAGAGAAAAGAGAACTCATTTGAATAGCTTACCCTGTGAGGACATTTCTACTGTTTATTTATTAAATAATAAGTATAAGCCCTACCATTCCTCATTACTATGTGGGTGTTCCCTGCCTATGTGTTCCCTGCCTATGTAAATAACTAAGGTGCTTGTAAGTCGTCAGAAAGTCACAAATGAATCAGTTGGCTGTCCAAAAGTAGTTCTAACTGATCCTGCTGCTATGCTAACAAACGTAAATAAGATCAGGAGAATGTCTCCGTTTTATGGCAAAGTCTCTTATTCTGTTCACAACTCCTTTTTAGAAGGATATTCTTAAATAGTCTCTTGTCACTTCCTGTGTTAGTTCTTGCCACTCTTTCGCAATATATGTTGGTCTTTCTTTCTCTTTAGGGATAGTTCTTCAGTACTCCCTGTTTGGTCTCTTTATAATTCTCAGATTCAGGTTGCTATACCCTGTTGAGTTTGTTAACATAGATTTTGTTAAAGTGGAATACCTTCCTGGGTCTTAGGGTTCCCCCTCTCCTAGGTTGGTTTAAGCTGATTATATTTTCTCTTAAGTGGTTGACTTGTCTTTTCTTCCCAGTCATACAATTCTCTCTCTGATATTCTCCACTCTTTGGTTCTTGACTTATTGTCTGTTTGCCCCTCTTCCCATGATATTTGTATCCTGGTGGTACAGATCTCTCTTTTGACATTAATACAGTTTCACTTTATCTGCTTTAAATTCAATGACTCATCAATTCCACTGGGACAAGTTTCTCCTGCGTCATAACTATTTCCCGACAGCCTCCCGGTTCTTCCGTTCCCCCCGTTACCTTTAATTCTGCAGGGGAATGTCACTGGGGTCTGTACTGGCTCTGGGTTCTCTTTGTTTGCTCCACCTATATATCTTCTCAACTCGCTGATGTCCCACTCTTGGTCCTCTCTCTCCCTGTCATCAGCTATGGTTGTGGGTAAGTGGATGTCTCTCTGTTTCCTCAGCTTTGTGGTTTTGGCATCGTTGGATGGGCACTCTGTCCACCATGAAAGGGTCATGGTCATGCCACCACTGGGATTTGGATTCCTGTCTCACTGCATGTAAACGCTGGGCCTCTAGCATTTCATTCTCATGTTTGGGCCACTTCTGAAAGCTGTACCTCTCACATGTGTCACACTGTAAGAGGGCTTACCCTGCTTACATTTTCCACTCTCTCTCTGGATTTCACCTCTCCTCAGCTTGTGTTGCCTCTTCAGTTTGCTCATCTGAGTTATATTGATATCGCTCCTTAAAGATACAGATTGTCTTTCTTTTTAACCAATGTAAATATTTGTTTTGTCTTCTGCCAATTCCCTGGCTTCTATAGTGTTCATTGTTAAGATGGATTTCTGAACTCTGACCTGGAGGACCAGAGGTTCAGAAGGCCAGGCTAGTTTCTTGGAACAGGGTAACCTCTGGACAAGCCAGACCAATCAGGGTAGCTATGTTAGGTGGTCAAGACTAAAGGGGTCATTACGAATTTGGACGCAGCCATGGTAGTAGCACCATGGCTGCCTCCAAACCCATGTCCGGGTCCGGGTAGTCAGAATGTGGACTTACCGGGTCATTCCAACCTTGGAGGACTCGGTAAGTCCCAATTCTGAAAACCATTCCCCATTCCCATTCCCATTCAAGCCCCCGTAGGGCTCAATGGGAATGGGGAAGGAGCTAATAACGGGCCCGCAAATAGTGGGGCCGTTAATAACTCCCTGGCCACTTAGCGGGTCCCGCTAAGGGCGGCTGGTAAAAATCAGCCGGCCCTATTGGGGCTCGCTAAGGGACCTCGTAAGGTGATAAGGTGACGGTAGGGGGTTAACGGCACCGCCATCCTTACCGGTGCCGTTAACCCCCTACCGTTGCATTCGTAATGATGCCCTAAATCTCAGGAGGGGTGAGGGTGACTGAAGGACCTCATTGGGCACAAAAAGCAAGAACACTTACAAATTACTCCAGACAGGTGTTTTATCAAAAATATAGACACATTTATTGCAAGGGCTTTGTAACATAGACCATAGCAAAAGAATCACAGTAACAATAAGTAAACCAACACAACACTATCAACACAATGGGCCTTATTATGACCTCGGCGGTAGCCATGCCACTATTGGCAGCACGGCTGCCGCCGAAATCGCATCTGGGTTCCCAGAATGGGGAATTACCGGGCCATTCCGAGTTTGGAGGGCCCGGTAATTCCTCCCTCCAGAAACCCGGGCCTGGACCTTCGCCATTCCCATTTCAGCCCGTAAAGGGCTTTTAAAATCCCAGAATGGGGAATTACCGGGCCATTCCGAGTTTGGAGGGCCCGGTAATTCCTCCCTCCAGAAACCCGGGCCTGGACCTTCCCCATTCCCATTTCAGCCCCTAAAGGGCTTTTAAAATCCCTGCCACCACAATGAATCCTGAAAAGACTAGACCGCTCACCATTAAAACAATAGTTCTGTCTTACTCGTGCTGTCCTCCTCCCCGTCACCGTAAACAGCTGAGGGTGTGTATTAAGAACATGAGGCTGATATATGTCTATATTAACAAAATGAGTCAGATAAGTATTTGTCTCACAGAAATGAGGATGTTAAAGGGCTGAATGGGAATGGGAAAGTGAGAAAACAACGGGCCGATTACGAGTGGCCCATTGTTTGCTCCCTCTTCCCCTCGCGGGACCCGGTAACGGCACCTGGTTTTACCAGGCGTCCTTACCGGGTCCCGCAAGGGGACCTCCTAATGTGGCCGAACGGGTTTAACGGGTCTGCCTCCTTTTGCGGAGCCCTTTAACCCGTTCCACCAGGGTCATAATGAGACCCAATGTATATACAAGACCATTGGTGTCTGAAGGGTTAAATGCACAAAATATGTCGACAACCTAGAGGGGAAGGAAACAGTCAGTGACATAGTCTTTAGGCCCCATTCAACATCAACAATACACCTATCTAAGAGGCAGTCCAAGCCCTAAGAAGAGAGGAGCCTTGCGCTCAATAGTACATGCAATGCAAGCGCACGCGGTTGTTCCAATGGGAAAAATAGGGTCTCTTCAGGGGTCTCTAGCAGCTCGGGAAGGTGGATGAGGCAATGCAGAACAAGTTCCTACTATTCAAGAAGGACCACCACTTGAAGGCAGAGGCAGTTTGAGAGTTCGGGATGGATTCACTATTTTGCAATAGCCGTGGAAAGGAGAGGGGCCCCCCAGAGGCCACTTGTGCATACAAATGGGCCCTTCTGCTAGGGGCCACCAGTTTGGGTATGGAGTACTCACCGGTCCCTGATGCAAGCAGACCCAAACTTCGCCAGTTCAGTGCACTTTGCTTGCAGGTTCAAATGCGGCAAAAAGTACGTCTCGGCACCTTTCAGTTCCTGAGATACAGTGATGATTCCCAAATGGGACAGTACCATACTCATGTTGTAAGATTAAACTTGTTATCCTTGCAAGATCAGCTTGTTGGCTTTTTTCCCTAGAGCTGTGTATTTATTCTGGTGTGAGCGTAATTAGGGACATCCTTACACAGCCTCACAAAGAGGGAGACTCACCTTGTGGATACGGGTGAATAATCTCGATTGGTCACAAAGGGCATAAAGCAACACGCATTTCACACTATAATGCTACAGTTTTATATTTGAAGTAATTGGCTATAGGTGAAGATAATGTGTCCTCTGCGCAGAAATTGATATTTGAAATCAGTGCATCAGTGCCTTCCCTTTGAGTTCCCTGCACTCTTTCCTAGGACTTACTTATAAAGGATTCTTGAGGCCATAGTTTTAATTTCATTTGGGTTTTTGTGCTCACTTCTGGGTTTTTACTTTAAGGCACAGGATGAGCAGGACCCCTCACAGATTCCAGGTTCTTTCCCGAGTCAATTAGGCACAGCAGTTTCTGCTTACAATCTGTATCAGGGAATAAGATATACTTCAGGTAATGTCTGCTTCAGCTTCCTCATGGAGAAGGCTCCTGGTGAGCCCTACCATATTTCAAGGTATTATACCACTCAGAATGTATTAATTCGATCAGGGCTTCCTCTGTCTGCAGTCTTCCAATATTCCCAGAGCACTCTCTATATTCTGTAGGTTTGAACTTAAATAGGCTCTACTTTTTCCCAAACAGGGTCATTTGACATCATCCTTTTTGATTGGTTGAATCTTCCGGTTGGTTTGCTTAACAAGTTGCTACTTCCATTGAACACATTCCCTTCTTTGATATGTCCAAAATATTTTACACATGTGACAGGGGTTGTTTTGTCTTATTAGGGATACAATTAATATGTTCTGCCACTGCTCATGATAAGAACCTTTCCTATAATTAACATATGGATGTTCAAGCTTGCAGAATTCATAGACAGGTCTTGTGGTTCTGTAGTACCTAAAATGAGGTTATACAAATTATACAATTGTATTAATAGCAAATAAATATGAATATTTCATGTTTATCTCATTTTGTGGGGCACACTTTCCCCATTTCAGAACAGTTATCGTTTTAACACTAAGCCACATTATTACAAAGTTAGATTGACATCTATTCTACATGAACATTTAGTATGAAGTGAAGATAAGGTAACAAATCAGAGTATAACCACCTCTCAGTGCACTTAGGCCCTAATTATATACAGTGTGGCATGCTGCATGACTAGCGTAATGAGGTTCTCCCTTTGTCTCATCCATAATATACAATTTAGCTGATTATACTAGTGAACTGTGCTTGCCCTTAAATTTGGCAAATCAGCAGATAGTTCTAAATAAATATAGGTTGTTGAATGCGTTTGGATTTATTATAGTTCAAGTCTCTTCTGATTACAGCCAACACGTGTTTTGACACAAGCTCTTCCTCAAGGCATCGGTGTGACTACCGTACAAAAGAACTTAACCATGTCCAAAGAAACAGGGGCTAGACTAATACTCAGACTCAATGGGAGAGAACCCATAACACCAGCTCCTAGAGCATGAATACCAGCCAAAAAAATAATCCACTTCAAGACCTCTGAATGGCCTATTGAGGCCTCCAAGGTCAAGGAGCACATTTCATCCCAGGATACATCTGCCATTACCAACCAACAAGAAACCTAAGATGCTGATAGGATGTGCTAATACAATCTTGAATTCTACAGAGAAAAACATAGAGGTTCTATCGTCTCTAATATGGAAATCAAACCTTGGAACATGCTGCAAAGGGATATAAATGCACGATAAGAACACTTGATATTCAGGACAGCAAACAGCAGAAACAGGACCTCTGAATCGACCAACCCCACACACAGACACATTGTAAGGGAATGATGCCATTAAGGCACCAGACCACAAGTTTCTAATTCAAACCATGGCAAATTGGAATACAAAACCTCCAAACACAAGTAAAACCCAAAGAAAACACATCCCTTCTCTTCTTACTATCCAAAAACAACACAGGACATCAGTCCACAACATTTAAGATGTGGCTCAACAACTTTCATCACAACACAACCAACATGGGCGTTGTGTGTTTATGATCGATATGGAAAACTTGCAGGACAAATCAATGACCCGATCAACTCATCCTCAATTTCAACACTTTACTCAACACACCCAAACTCAAACTATCCACCCTCACATGGATTTTAGAAGATTATCTCTCCTAAATATAAAGAACAGAACGCACATTTACACTGCAAGCACAAGTTTGCCCCCTGGACTCAAAGTGATTGATGCCCCAAGCATATCACACCTAGAAAATATTTGGCGTGCATAGCTTAGAGTATTTCCGATCTTTAATGTCGATACAAAGCACTGAAATCTTGCTTTTTCCCCTCTTCTCTCAACTGTACAACCTCTTCCACTTCCTCAGCGTACCTGAATACCATGCAAGAGGCTGCGTTGCATGCTACAAGTACAAGGAACATCAAAAAATTAAAACAATAAGTGCCCCCTTTGTATTTCTGTGGTTGCCGAAAATCAGAGCATACGGTGGAGACAAGACGGTCAGTAAACAAACAAAAGACGCTTCTGAGTTACGTGGAAGGGGAAAAGATGAGCCATCCGGTTCCATGGCATACAGCCCATGTACCAATTATCTGGTTGCCCACATCAGGATGCAAACAAGCTCAGTCATAATATTTTTCGATACTGTGATTATATTTTCCCACAATAAATTTGCAATAAGTCGTTTTAAAACCAAAAAAAGAGGACAGTAAATTTATAACTTTAAGTTCTGTTTCATGGTCATATGCAAGTAACTCTATTTCGTTTGTAAAGCATAATATCCTTTAAACATAAATAAAACCAGTGCTAAAAAAATGTGAGAAAATATGATGTAAAATATAAAGGTAGGACATTATTGAAAACAAGTCGGTGCATCAAATCATTGAAATATATCTGCACCCTCCTGGAATTAAATTGGCGGGGGCGCTGGATGCAGCAATGGCATTAAATCTGATACCCGACACTTCCTTGCAAAAATGCTCATTCAATTGAATACATTTGCAACCTGAAGGAGTGATGGGTTTCTTATCTGCCAAGGGATGCGAGAACTCTTAACAGGGATCGAAGTACTGCATTATTTTATGATTGGACTGTGTGATACCCACTGCACATTAGGTTTTCTGTAGTTTACATTTTGATGGCAATATTATCTGTTAATCCTCTGGGTGAATGAGCTATATTTCTATGGGCGCGAGCCTGCCTTCCAATTATCCAGATTCTGTCTGGGAGATGGGAGCTTGCACCATGCAGGTATCCTGCGCCTGTATAGATTGCCTATACACGTATCTGTGAGCGCCTTAGGAAGCACAACTCAATTCTACTGGATTATTTGTTTTTATGTTGGTTGTTATTAAACCGAAGACTTGAACCCACTTTTAGATAGCAGTGTTACATTGAAAAACTGGTTCAAACCTATGGAGAGCCAATCACATCATAAGGATAGTGCTATTAAGGCAGAGCCCCGCGGCAGATGTTTCACAAGCAAATTCAGAGGCGCTGCTTCACAAACAGATGGAGGGGCCAAGTGTGAGCTGCAAAGCCCACACCACCCTGCATCCAAGTACCAGGACTTACCGCAGTGTTATGCATGCACGAGGAGGCATGGGCTGTAGAACTGGGGCAATGGCTGCAGGGAAAGCCACTTCCCGGAATTAATCCCTTTATGCCCAAGGAAAGGGGCGTGGCAGCTACTCTTGTATCATAACCCATTGACACCCATTTTTGTGAACACCTCTGTGCCCCCCAGAATGAATATGGGATTTATTTCCCACCTGCATGTACTCTTACTATGTAAAAGGTAGCTAAATCAAGTATGAATCAGCACTGAAGAAGTCCCATTGCTGTAAGCAGAAATAGAGAGTGATTAATAGTGGGTGCAAGATGGCTAAAAATGAGTTCTATCCATGGCTGTAATCAGCAAAAATAGGTCTGTTGCACAAACACTGCCCACCACCTTTATAACCACCTCTAACCTATACAATGTTGGTAATGGTAAACAATATCAGTAGATGTACCTACAATGAACCACCAAATGCTTAATGGGGGCCCATTTAGCTTGCTTAGCATACCCAGAAGTATGTGCTTGCATAGGGACATCTAGCAAAGTCGATACCCTAACATTGGCAGCATGAAAGACTATCATTGGGCCTCATTACGACTGTGCCGGTTCAAAAACACTGGTTCTGTTAAGCCTCAGAGACCTGGCTGCTTGATATGGCAGGTCCGACCCTGCTACTTGCCATACCAGACACATATACTATTGTAAGAGCTGACCGTTCTACCTTGAAAGGAGGTGGTACCGCCTTAATTGCCAAGTCAAACCTCAGACTTAGACTCTCTACTTCCCCCCTTGTGAAATCTTGCAAACTACTTACAGCTAAAATAACCATGTCCAATACCAGCACGCTAACAATCCACCTAATCTACAGACCCCTGGGTCTCATTGATTGCTTTGAGGAAGATATCATGACTATATTGTCAGACACAAATCTTTATTCACAAATACTCCTACTAGACGATTTTAACTTGGGCTTCGGCGACCCTAACAACCAACACACCAAGACACTTTCTGAGACCCTCACTGAATCTGCACTCACTTAAAGAGTCAATCAGGCTACCATGAGAAAGGAAGAATACTAGACTGGGTTGCAGATTTAAACTGTGAAACGGCAGTTACATCTGTTGAACGCCAGCCATGGAAGGACCACTCCCTTACTACCTTGGCCATTTGTCCAGGAACTAAAGCCACCTCAATTGCCCCCCACTCCTGACAAGGAACAAACAAAATATCACAGTGGATAAACTGATGCCACTCCTAATTGCCCCCCTGAATGCGGCATCAGAGTCCTTAGACCCTGCTGATCTAGTGGTCCTTTATAACGCCTCCATTACACAAGCACTAGACAAGATTGCTTCCATCAAATTGCGAAAAAGCAAACCTAGAGCACACCTCAATGTGTGGTTTACACCTCAGCTAAAAGCTCTTAGAGCAGAGAAAAGAAAAATGGAAGTCTTGTGGAAAAACTTGCCTTCTAAAGAAAATAAACAAAACCTGACTGAAATATCCACTAAGTATAAAACAAAAATACTACTCACTAAATGCGAACCGTATACCGACAGGATCAACAAAGCTAGTTCCAGTACTAAGAAACTCATTGTGATCCTGAGGGAAATGGAATCCCCTATTCCCCCAGAGGACTTGTGCACAAATGATAAAGTATGGTGTACCAACATCCAAAACGCTTTATCTAATCAGATTACTACGCTCCAAAATAAAATCGCAGAGAAGAGATTCAACCTCACCAAACTAACCAATGCTGACAACCCACAAAAAAAAATCCTCCCAAATGTCTACAAAAATTTGAGTTGTCCCAAGTCACCACACGAGAGGTGGAAAAGATCATTACCTCACTTAAACCTTTGAGGTGCCAGGGAGACATCTGCCCAGCACAAATCATCAAAGAGGCTGCCAGTGACATGGCACCCTTCATCACCAAACTAATAAATGCCTCATTCTGTGCCTCCAATGTCTCTAACAACCTGAAGAATGCATGGGTACTACCTTTGTTAAAAAAAAACCTCATTGGACCCTACCATCCCTATCAAATACAGGCCCATAACAACAACACCATTTTTACTCAAAATAATAGATAAAGTTGCATACATACAGATCCAGTCTTAACTAGAGACTAACAACATTTAGGACTTCGTTAATCAGGTTTCAGACCACTCCATGGTACTGAAACTGCCCTGATTGACTCGGAAATGTCAATTGACCAACTAAAATACAACAGATAATGCACCTTACTTCTCCTACTAGACATATCGGCCGCATTTGATCTGGTGAATCACAAAGTCCTTTGCAATCATCTGTCCACCGCTGCCAATTTTTTGCAGAAAGCTACCAATTGGATTCAATAATTCCTTAACAATAGGTCAATGAGAATCTTCTCTCCGTTGGCCGCTGCTGACCATTCTCCCATCACCTGTGGTGTTCCACAAGGCTCATGTGTCTCCCCGGCCGTGTATAATATATTCACAATGCACCTGTTTGACGTGCTGGACCATCCGGTTGTCACCTACACCAACTATGCAGATGACACCCAGATACTCCTACCTCTTTTGGGAGACTACAACAGAGATCTGCCTTTAGTCAATAAAATGTGCTCAATCATTCAGGCATGGATGGCAGCACCCACCTGCAGAGTTTCACGGAAGTGCTTCTGTAGTACCCATTCCGTGGTCCGATGGGACTCCATAGGAATGGGGACTTACAAAATTACAAAATTACCGGCGCCTGATTTCCCGGCCGCCAGAGTTGGAATACCCCGGTATTACTGGGAAGTCAGGCGCTGGTAATTCATTACGGGTCCAGCGGCAACCTGCCGGTTTTACTGCCACGGTTACCACCAGACCCACAATGAGGCCCATTGCCAGTGTTCCAGTTATGTGTGAGGGACTCCATTCAGCATACAGCACCAAGGCAGATGAGGTTTCACAGACATTACACATACATTCTGTAACACGTCCTCAGTGTGATGTTTAGAGCTGTTTATTCATTTTTAGGATTTGTGCCACTAGGGTGGTCTCTTGGTCTCTTGGTCCTGAGAGAATTCAATATGTCAAGAGCGAGGGAGTTGGTTTTGTTGAAAGAACCAGGTCTTCAGGAGTTTGCAGAAGATGATAACTTCTTCAGTTTAAGGGGTAGGTTGTTCCAGAGTTTGAAAGCTCTTCCACTAGTTCAGCATTTGTGCAGGTGGTGTGTAGTGATTGTATGATAAGCAGATGTTTATGTCTGGGACATAGTGGTTGAATTTTGAGATGAAGAAAGGGGGTCAAATCGCGTTTGTATACATTCCTTGACATTGCTGGTCTGTTGTGAGAGTTGCAGACTGTTTACATCTAATTAGCATAAAATCAAGGATAAGAAAACATATTTTGAAATAATAATTACACCAAATGTTAATAATAATATCAATAATTTATTATAAGAATACCATTTAGTGTCCTATGCCACATTTATTCTGCTTCCCGGCACTATAATAGTAGTTATTATCCTCCTTAACCTAAGCAAGGATTCATCAACCTAAGAAGGATGGACGTCTGAGTCGGCCCTGCAGACATTACAACCCAGGGTGGCAGGTTGCACAGAGAGCTAACTTGCTGCCTAGAAAACCAAGAATTTACAATGCCAGATTTTGTGTAGGAATGGGAAAGGCATTTGCCAGTCACTGGTTTTGTGGTATTAACTGGCTATTGATGGTAGCAGGTGCACAATGGAGCGAGTACCTGGGCATCTAATAGCAGTGCCTGGCACAATCCCAATACTTATATACAAGCCAAAACTGTAGGCTTTTCCAATTCCTGTTTTAAACACAACTTCAGTGAAGAACACACACAGTGCTTAAAACAATAGAGTAGCTGAAGGCAGACCTGGTTAAAACATTTTTATCACACTAGTACTGCATTTACAACTACAATTAAGTCATTAACTCTCAGAAAACTGCTTTTAGAAAACACTGGCAGGCACTTGCAGTGAAAGGTTTGATGGTAAGGCTTGAATAAAGTGAGCTGAAAGGGTTCCCATGAGTAGGCGAGTTGGGCTGGTAGGGGCAGCAACTGGGAGGGAATAGCTAAAGGGGTTAGGGGCAGTCAATGGGTTGGCAACAATCCAAGCAACACCTACACACTTTCTGTTCCTCCTCATATGTCAGTTCTCCCTATCTGTACTCTAATGCAATAGTTTCAGCTGATAGGTGATGCTAAAGTGCCACTTGATAGCCCAAACTGAAAAGAAATGCTTGATGAACAAGTAGGTCATATTTGACGATGAACTGAAGATTACATATTGTTCTATCTTCTCCTCTTGCATCATGTGATAACACACTGCAGCAGCTGCATCCCATGCATCAGTCAAGCAATGTTGTATGGCATGACTCCTGGCAATGGCCTCCCAGAACATACAGTATCATATGACAGAACATACAGGAGGAAAAGAGGTAATCATACCACAATGTACCATGACCATCAGGTAAAGACTTACCAATACACAGAGCAGCATCAGTAATCGAATAGCTTCTGCCAGTGCAGCTTAGAGCCATGAAGCTTCTTCTGTTATATGTAAGTACTCATGTATAAGGGCATGTATAGTTAGGAGTCGGCGATGGCAACTATGAGCTAGATTCAAAGCTCCTTGTAAACTAAGCAAAATGAATTCTGTAGGTAGTGGAACAACAGTTTTTCCTATCAGCTCAATATTCTATGGACCTCATTACGAGTTTGGAGGCAGCCATGCCCTTAATATGGGCATGGCTGCTCCAAACCGGATCCTGGGTCCGGGTCCCGCAAAAGGGGACTTACCGGGCCATTCCGACCTTGGAGGCCCAGTAAATCCCTATGGGGGCTCAAATGGGAATGGGAGGATGCTTACAATGGGCGCGTTAATGACGGGCCCATTGTTAACATCCTGGCCTGCTAACGGGTCCCGCTTTTCACGTCTGGTCTGACCAGGTGTGAAAAGAGGGTCCCGCTGCAGACCTCATAATCTGGCAGCTGGGACATGAATGGTGCCAGTCCCATACCAGCACCGTTCATTACATGGCCGCCAGCCTCGTAATGAGGCCCTATATCTATATTTGTACAACAATAGAATAGAGTAAATACGGAAAGTGTTGTTTCTTTATGGAATTACACTTTTCTTATTTTGTATGGACCTCAGAATCAGGCCAAATGTTTTCAAGATTGTTGGAACCCGCTCATAGGTTGAGCACAACATTGGCGGATCTTAACCACACCTTCCAAGATATATATGCCTCCATCCCTGAAATGATTGGTGAAGTTCCATCTGAGAGGGGAGTGGGATGTTATTTGTGGTCCCAAAACTTGCTTTCCCTTTGCAACTTCTCATAGGCCAGTTTTTGCTCTAACCTATGTTATAAATTACTAGATGGACTTCATCCAAACCCGTGCAATGAGCTTGTGGTGGGTCGGAATCATGCTCCTTTGATGATCTGATGAAAAATTCTGTTTTTTAGAACAAGTCCCCAAGAGTGGTCAAAATCCCATTAGAAATATGTTGGCTCGTAGACTACAGCCAGAGACCAAAAGGCAATTTTTAGCGTCCGAGCAGGCAATTTCTGGCGTCCTAGTTGCCAATGTTGATTCATGTTTAAGTGCACAGATATTAGCAACCACATTGGCTTTTGGAAATAGCTACTCTGATTGGTTTTTAGCCAGGGATCATTTTCCAAATCACCATGATTGTGTCCCACAGATTTTTGATCATACACTTGGTAAAGTCAGGGGGCCAAAGAGGGGTGAAATGTAAAGGGTTTTCCTGTGGTGGGTGCGGGGTTAGGGGGTTCTAGGGATCATTGGCCTAGTCTGAATTCACTGCAACGGCCACTTTGGGTGGCTTGCGGGTGCCTGGGGGCACAACAAAGACCGTAATCAGAGATAAGTGGCCACTGAACATGGAAACAGGCCAAGGTCAGAGGGTGCATCCGGTGCAAAGGCCAGAGGCATGTACATTTAGCAGAGCAAGTGGATTGGCAGTAGATAGGGCACCACGACAGCCATGTCCTTGGAAAAGTGCCCAGATGGCAGATTTACTGGTTTGAACTTCTTTTGGCATATGAGATGGCAATGAATCAGGGCTCAGTGACCATTGGACAGATGGGGGGGGGGCTTTAGGGTTCCCAGGACATTACCAAAAGTCATATTGATAGCAACGTTGTAACTAGGCATTACCACAACCCATGGCTAGTGTGCATAATTTGTGGCTTGCGGTGTGCCTTAACCATGCCCCGGTACATATGACCAGTGACATCTCAATATTGGGAGAGTAGGCTAATGTTCAGGTCCTGATATCAATCTCAGAGTAGATATTCGGCATTGCCGGAGGTCAGGACCCTTGCCCACTATAAACCCCTGACCGGTCCACATGTGGCCATGGCCAGTAGTCAGATTGTCTGGAACATGTTCTCTGGACAATCTGGACTCTAGCCATGCCCCAGTTATATCACTATTTTCTTTTTACCTGCATTTTGGCACTTTTGAAAAAATAAAACACAGGATGGATTAACACCAAATTTGCTAAAGCATGTTTTTGGGACCTGGTGGAAGTAGCTCCTCATGTAAATTTGATGCAAATCCTTGGCAAATGTTGTGTCTATATATTTTTACAAAGTTTTATGCAGATCTTTCAAGGTTATAAACTGCCCAAAACCTGCTCTTCACCAACCCTATAATGTATATATGCATACGTACGAAATAATGTCCTTGAATATTTGTCAAGTTCGTAAACATCACAGAAATGTCCCTGAACATCTAAAATGATAGTGGACATTACAGAAAATAAATCACCTGATTTGTGGCCTTTTCTGGGCATATTCCACCCCATTCTCACCACCCCAGGCCTCCCCAAATGTTGTTTCATTTGGAATACAAGTGTAATGTTATGTTTTTGAGTGTTTTCATTTTTGTATCCAACTTGCGTCCATTTCATAGGTTTTATGGCATCTCATGTGTCACAATTAATCAATCAGTGCTTTTACGCAATGTCTGAGCAAGTTACATGGTTTCCAGATTGGGCCTCATGCATCTGCAGACACTAAATCGTGAAGTGGGTCCTCAGACCATATGGAGATTGCGCTATTTTTTTTACCTTCTTGGGTATTTAAAAAAAAACCTCTGGGTGGGTTAACACCAAATTTTCGACAGCACACTTTCAAAACCAGGCCGCCGGGCCTCAGGCAAGTTTAGTGCAAATCCATCTAGCATTTCAGTCTGTAACCATGAGCAAATCTTTTCCCCATTCAAGAGTATTCAGATTTCAAAACTTCTGGGACCTCCCTTACAACTTCCACCCACTGACGAAACCTCAGAAAACTCTACAAGAGTTGGGTCTAAAAAATGTTTGCAAAGTATGGCACCAAAGTCATAAGCCGGCCAAAAACTGCTCTTCCGATGGGAAGGCCAACTTAACCATACCTAGAGGGTTGCTGCCACAAACCCTGTAATATATACAATTATCTTCATTTGCTTTTAGAATGAAAACGATTTTGATACATCTTAATTGTGGGGATGTTGAGTGCTGTTTAATACCCCTGTTGAGATATGGATTTATATGACGCTCTTTTCACTAATAAATTCACTAATAAATAAAACAATATCACAGATGGTCCCCTTACTTTTTTAATGGGATCACCACTATATGTTACATGAACTTTGATAGTTTATTTACACATTTAGAGTTGGCCTGTCTGTGACAATATCGCAATGAGGTGGCACTATCACTTCTTGAATCAGCTACATATGTTTCTAAACATCTTTTCCTAAACAACATGATTTTTTTTTCCATTTCCTTACACACACTGCTTGCTGGCCAATATATATATATATATGTATATATATATATATATATATATATATATATATATATATATATATATATATATCTATATATATATATATATATATATATATATATATATATATATAAATATATATATATATATATTGATGAGACTCAGTTTCCTTTTGTTTCCGTTTTGCCATCTTATTTGCAGGACACAAGGGACTTTTTACAACACATTAATAATATTCCTTGGGAAGAGGGTCTTCTTTTGGCCACCCTTGATGTTGTTTCCCTTTATACCTCCATTGACCAAGTTGGGATGCGGGCTTGTCAATTATTCTTGGAAACACAATCACTAAATTTTCATGGCCATAGCTCTATGTTCTTGCAGATGTTGTTTTTCTGCCTCACTAATAATGTCTTTTTGTTTGATGGCACTTTCCACCGGCAAGTTAGGGGTACTGCCATGGGCAGTACCTTTGCTCCATCGTACGCCAATTAGACAATGGGTTGGTGGGAGGCCACCTTCTTACACGATTTACGTCTCCAGCTTTTCCACCCAAATTGTTGCCTGGTGGCGCTACATCGATGATGTGTTTGTCATATGGAAGGGGATCGCCAGTGATTGGCAACTTTTTGTCAGAAGTATCAACACTAATATGGCAAATTTATGTTTTACCGAATGCCATAGCACAATAGAGATCATCTATCTTGATGTGGTGGTAACCCTTGATTCATCTGGTTTCCACACAGTTCTTCACAAGAAACCTTCCAAAACTGGCTTACCCCTACATGCTACCAGCTGTCATCCAGGGCCATGCAAACGCAGTATCCCCTACAGCGAATTTATTCGCTATCGTAGGAATTGCACTGTGCCCAAGCTGCCTCAGACTTCTTGCAACAAGGCTACACCAAAAAGAACATTGAAATGGCTTATATCAAGGCCAGAGGATTGTGTAGAGACAAATTACTATATGGCATTCCATCGTGCAAAATTGCTACGGCTGAGGAACCCAGACTCATTGTGTCTTTCGATAATGCCTCTAAGAATGTAGGTAGCATTATTGAGCGACATTGGCGTGTTTTAACTTTGGATCAAGATTTATGTTCCGTAATTTCCAAACGCCCCACGATTACCTATAAAAGAGTGCCATCGCTTAGGGACAAGCTAGTCTTCAGCTTTTTGTCTCCTATTGATAAAAGTCCATCTACTTCGAATTGGCTGGCGGTCTCCCCCATTGGTTTTACCAAATGTACCAAATGTAAAGCGTGTGCCCATGCTTCTCCCTGCAAATTTTACTTGCATCCAGTCACCAAAAGTAAGCAAATTATCAATTTTTCCATCAATTGTGAGACTTCTCACGTCGTTTATGTTCTTTCATGCCCCTGCGCGAAGTGGTACATCGGGAGTACCACTCTTAAGCTTAAACTCAGGATTTTACAGCATCTCAGGGCCATCAAAAACTCTGATCCCACGTACCCCATGGCCAAACACTTCATGCAGGAACATGCAAACTATTTCAACTTGCTTACTTTCTTTGCAGTGGCACACATTCCGGTTCATCCTAGGGGTGGAGACCGCGTCCTAAAGCTCAGACAATCGGAGACACGATTCATTTTGGACTTTGACAGCATGTTCCCGAATGGACACAATCTTGACGAGGAGCTTTATACGTTCCTTGGGACCTAAAGCTGTTGACACTTGTATTATATTTCTGCTATATTCTCCTTCTTGCTTTTTGTTCTAGACTTCTTTTTGGTTCTGGTCTCCTTGATTTTTGCTTGCTTCTACATTTTGTATCCTTGGCCTGATAGTTACTGTACAACTCATTTTCTTATTGTTCTTCTACTTATTTTTTTAGATCCATTTATTATTTGCTAGCTGCAGCACAATATGATGGGACTTGAGCTTTTATTGATTTCCTGCTATTATTTTTTAGCTGTCCTTTTGCTTTTCCCTTTCTTGTGGTTCCACCTTTTTCTTGATGCAGTCTCACAGTCGTTCCCCTCCCTCCATTATATTCCTGTATTAACATATTGTGGTTAATATTAGCTATTCCCTTCTTTCCACCACCCCTGCTGGGTTTATGGTTCTGGGCATCTTTTACATCACCTTTTTCTTTTCTGGACAGCCAATACATTGTGTGACTTGATATGTGTTTCTTGCATTTATTCCGGCTTTTGCATTTAACATCTCTTGAGGCAGTGATTGCTCTTTTTAATGATGTAGATACTTTGCAACTGTTGCGATTTTTGACTTTGCAATAATGGCCTGGCATATTTGCACTATAGTATGCTTGCACTTGCACCTTATTACTATTTTTAACAGGACCATTTTGCTGTCTTTTGCATTGTTTTAGACTTGCACATTACTAACTCATGCCAGCGCACTCGCGCTGTATAATTATGCTGCTATTATTATATGCACCTGCACTTTATTCAATTTGCCCTAATGCTGCTATTTATCTTGTTTACCCATGTTGCTATTGTCAACTTTGCATTGCATTTTTGCACACAAATTGGCTGCTAACATTGATTTTAACATCATGCTTGATTCATCAGCATTGGATATGCATACCCAGGTTTCATGATGCTTCAGACTAATGCCATTATCCCTTCAGTATTGTTGTCAGATTGTATGTTTACTTCCATTTTTCACTCTAGATAATGGTTTTATTCATTAGGGTTGTGGTTTTTACCTTTTTGACTGTGTTTTTCTAGCATTGATTTAATGCATGTACTATTGTTGTACTTTTATTTAGTGGTACCCTGGAACCATGGCCATGCATTTCATGGAAGGCGCGCCTCAGCCACAATTTTTGGTCATTTTGGCCTTTTGTACTATTGTTGCATCTTGTGCCTCCTCACCCGCGGCGACCTACGGCCCTACTTTGCTTATTTCTAGCCATTCCATTCCAATATGGCCGCCGCCTTCCCTGTTTATGTAGGTACCCATGCTGTTCCAGTGGAAACAGTGAAAGGACTTCTTTTGCCAAAGTATAAAACTGCTCCAGTCCTTCTTTTCACGTGAACAAGCACTCAATTGAGTGCGAAACGCATTGTGTGCGGGTCGCGCGTACAGGCGCCTTGCCTCTTTTTTTGTCTCTGCTCCCAGCCGTAATGTGTGTTTTCTTTGTATTTTTGTGTCCATTTTGGTCATTTTTGTTAAATTAAAAATATCTTAGACCTTTATCCTTTTTGCGAGCTGTGCTATTTTTGTTTGTTATTTGACCTTGGTCTCTTGATTGACCGCGGAGAGTGCGGTTCATTCTTTCCACTTTTTTCGTTTTATTATTTTTCTACACGGTGCGCACCATGTTGAACTAGCACCATTCTCACAATTGTGCGCGCTTCCACCCAGAGGCGGTTTCTGAGCGGATTCGCTGCCGCTCTGGACAGACTTTTCTGCTTATTGGACTCCAGTTGTACCCGCCTGGGAGACTAGCCTGAGCAGCCCTTCTTGTGGGCACAGTCAAAACGTGCCGGAGGACGCGTGGACACTGGGCATATGGTAGGTGTTTGTCTCATGTGCTTGTGTTTCTCCCTTGTTGCTTCACTTGAATGGCAATGTACTTCTGTCTTCTCCACGCCAGCCGTTTTTGTTGCCATTTTATACTGCCTCTTGGCACTATTTTGGCATGCTGCGGTCTTGACTCTTGACTTTAGCAAATATTAGCTCGCATTCCTCAGGTCTCACTTGCTATTTTTGCTTTTTTATACACAAAGAAATTAATCTTTTTGCGGCTTGGCGTGCAGTGGCTTAAACATGCAGGACGCCTGGGCAGCAGCTCGGCTCATTCAGGCCAAGGATCTGTTCAGTGAACAGCAGGAGCTGCCTATTTCCTTGCCTACCACTGGGGCAAAAAAGGCTAATTTAAAATGCAGTTTGGAGATCACCTTAATTAAAGATATCGAGAAGTTGCGCAAGAAGGAGATTTCGAAATGGTGGGAGGAACACTCACTTCAGAACTATTTGGACGTTGGACGTATCCCTCGAGGATTGCGCATTATGAAGATGCCATCATTCGAGGACCAAGATACCCGTGTGCTTCAAGAATGGGGGGAAGCGAGCAAAGGCTGCTCTGCCCAATTTTCTTACTATTTTGGTAAAATATGCCAAATCTGATCGTGGCTTGGCTCTTGAAGAACTTGACAAAAAGGAAATAGAACTAAATAAGGTTCCGAGTACAGAGGAGGGCAACCAATTGCGCATAAAAATCAACGAGGCCCTCACTATATATAAAGATGACATCAAACAGCGAAAACATCGCAAATTCATAAGGGACAAAATCGATTATGAAACTGGCAGAATATTTACCTTTGCCAAACGCTTTGACTCCTTGCGAAAACCTGTCATCAAACCTGTATCTGCTGCATCTGGTGATCCTGGCACTATGTCATCTGAATCTGATGTGTCAGTCTCGGAAAATGAGGAACCCATCGTCAAATTGAATTTTTTAGACGAGATGCGGCTACTCTGCCAAGATGGAAAAAATCAAAAACGTGGCAGAGGTCAGGGCAAGCCAAGAGGAAGATGAAAGGGACAGAAATCTCGAAAAGGACCCGCCGAGGCTGACGTGGGAAGTGGCTCGGGCGCAAATCAGGAGGGCAGATCAACGTGCTCTGGAGCGAGAAAATAACCATCAACACCGTGAAGATGTGTAAATTTATCAATCTGTCCTCCCACATACTTACAAAGCCGCAAACCTCGGTCCTCTCTCTTGGGCTTAACTTCTGCCCCACCAAGGCGTTCGATTATGTTCAAGCTCGCTTAGATCTTGATAAATTCTTTCGCAAAATTAAGCTTAAGAAATGTTTTATAATGAACCCAACAGCCATGAAGCCCTGTATACCTCGGACTGGTCGTACTAACCTTCTTATTTCTGATATTCCATCGCTCTTGGATTTGGCAAGCCTTGAAGATACACAATTTGATCCTGCCAATGTCAATTTCACCGATTTTGACATTGACCCCTACTGGGATGTACAAACCAAACTTAAGAATAAATCCAGATTTAATCCTCAATTCCCCGTGGGTGGTTGCTTGGAAGCCTTTTATCATTTGTGTGTCAATGATTTAAAAAAATTACGGACTAGCATTGACAGAGCTAAATGTAATCTCACTGTTTCACAATTTAAAGCCATAGGTGAATTACAAAACCTACCCAATATCAACATCAATCAGGCGGATAAGGGGTCGAACATTGTGATACAAGACAGAATCCATTATGTCTCTGAAGCTAACCGTCAACTTAGGGATCGATTATGTTATGTTAAATTACTTAAAAATCCCTTACAAGATATACAGATGGAATTAAGTAATCTTTGCACAAAGTGGGCGGATAATGGACTTCTTGAGGAGGACTTGGATAAATTTCTTGTCCCCCCTTTTCACACCATCCCTACCATTTATTTTCTCACTAAGACACATAAATCTCTTACCCACCCCCTGGGAGACCTATTGTTACGCTATGTGGTTCCCTCCTTGAGCACTTGGCCCAATTTGTTGATGAGACTCTGTTTCCTTTTGTTTCCGTTTTGCCATCTTATTTGGAGGACACAAGGGACTTTTTACAACACATTAATAATATTCCTTGGGAAGAGGGTCTTCTTTTGGCCACCCTTGATGTTGTTTCCCTTTATACCTCCATTGACCATCAAGTTGGGATGCGGGCTTGTCAATTTTTCTTGGAAACACAATCACTACATTTTCATGGCCATAGCTCTATGATCTTGGAGATGTTGTTTTTCTGCCTCACTAATAATGTCTTTTTGTTTGATGGCACTTTAACACTGTTTGAATACTGATATTGGAAATGGGAAAACCTCATATGATGTAAATAACCAGCATCAAATGCTCTATTTAAACTGGGTCTCCCTTGTAACATATTGCACTGCACCATGAAACAAAATCGTCCCGTAGAATTTAGCAACTCACACGGGTGCACACTGTTCTTATATGCATCTATGGTTAAATCAAGGATCAGTCCTATATCCAATGTGATGCAAAGTGCATAAACGTATGCATGGTGAATGAGGAACAATTACCTAAGGTTTCAGTTGTCTCTGGAAAACAAAACACACTGATTACAATGGAACATTTCTGACACACTTGGCCTTTCCACATTTCTAGATGTGTAGTTCTATTTATTTATTTGTTTATTTTAATTTATTTTTATTTTCCAATAACAGTACAAACTTAATATCATTTTCAAAGCAATTACATAACCGCAATTAACTCCCCTCTCCCCTCCCTCCCCAACTAGCCCAAGACCATATAGTTTATACTGCAGTCTATGTGCGCCAAGGGCTAACGTGGGCTGTTGTGTAGTGCTATTTATAAGGAGTGATGTGATTATAGATGAAATGCAGTGCTGTTCTGCCCATTGCCAACATGTTATTCTTGGTAGAGTATGGCAATGTACATAGTTTCCATGCAGCAATGGATCCGTTTTTCATGAATGCAGAGAGTTCGATTTTGAACTAGGGCTTTCAGCATTTTCTGTTGTCATACGCAAAGTTGGCTAAACCTCAGTGCCTGGTCCAGTTCAACTGAGTGTTCCTGGTGTGTGTGAAACTCTATGCCACATGTAGGGTGCTGCCTCTCTGGGGAGCAGGTCATTAACCATCTGCATCCCACAGGTGCACACTTTTCTTGATCGCTGGGGATAAGAAAAAATCATGAAGGAAGCAATGCATTATTCAGGTGCCTCTTCACTTTAACTTTGCGTCAGTCTCATGTCTCTAACAAATTTACAATAATTCCCTCATACAGCGGTCCCATTCGTGTCCTTGCAGGAACAAGAGTAGGAAAGGCTGAATGGATAGCAAAGGTTGCTGGCAGTCTGCTACTAAAAGCTGCTTCAAACAATACTTTACAAGTTTAAGTATAGGCACATTCACTCATGATTGAATAAAATAGGAGTTGAGTTTGGTGATCGACAAACATCCTAATATTTCTAGTGTGCTGTATACAAATTTGATTTTTGTTATATATTAATCCATGCAATAGGAAATATAACGTTATCCTCCTCTCCTTTGATGCACCAATTTTGGTTTGTGCTTAGTTTGCTTTCAGTGCATTTCACCAGCTGCCACAAAAAAATATTGAATCAGCAAGCAAAGTAATATCTTGACCACATTCACTGCAGTATTGCATCGGGGCAGTCAATTTGGTTGCTCGTAAGGCATGCCAACACTACAGGTTCAGAACCACAACTGAAGCTTCCACTGATCAGTCAGTAATGTTGTAATGTAATTATCGTGTTACTCATACAAAAGTCTCTACATCGAGTTGACATCCAGTTGTGGCCTAGATCATGCTACCAAAAACAGCTTTTTTGCGGCCAGAAAACAATCTACCTCAAATAAATGCTGATACTGTGAGGAAAAAGACAGGATAGAAATGAGTCGACACCTCCTATTATCCTGTACAGGAACACAACTTACTAGAGAAAGATATCTGACCAAAATTTTAGCAACATTCAAAACTTTTGATGACAAGAGTTGGTGGATCACCCTAAACAGTGGGACAAAGACGAGATGGGTGATTGGCGTGTCCCTATTCTTCAAAAAGATTGACTTGGACCAACGAAAAGAATCCTCACTGGCAAAGTACAACTGTTGATCCCCCAAACTCTTTAAACTTTGGAAAAAGCGTGGAGCTTGTTGGATCTATCATCTCTCCATTTTTGTAAAAATTGTACTACCATTAACATTCAAATAACAAAATGGCTTTGGTATACCATCTTCAGGCAAGAGATGGAAGTTCTGGGAAAAGTTAAAGCCTTAAAACTTCACTTTTACAACAACATTTCAGCTGCCAGCAGCACAGAAACAGGACACCAAACAAGAGAAAGGGCAATACATTCTTAGATTGGCACACACACTCTATTTAAAAGGGTGGCACAACAGGGCTTGGCTTCCCTATGTGTTCAATCAGTGTTTTTAATAGAACTCTCTAGGAGTACTAATGCCACTTGAGAATGCCTTGACATGTTTCTGAAGTGTGCATCCTGATAGATTATGCAACACACGCACTTCCATTTATCCATGGCCATGAATCAAAAACGGTATCATCTAACTAACAAAAACAGAATTAACCAATTGTTTAGCCACAAGGATACCGAAAAGAGGGAATAACTGCAGATCTACACAATCAGAGATGAACTGTACCAAATCAGCAGCAAGGAAGCTAGGCACACTTTAAAACCACTTAAACACCACCACTACTAATACCACTACCACTAAAACCAACACTTCTACTGCCACTAATACTATTACAGCTACCACTACCGCTTCTACTACTACAACCACTACTACAACAACTACCACTACTATTAATAATAACAATTTGTAGTAATATTAGCAACCTGGATAAGGGATCTGCTCCTGGAGTGACAGTTTCACAGACATGTCCCTCAAGAGCCTATCTGAGCCCCCCACTCCATTTCCCCTTTGCCTTCTAGATCAGTGATCAATCTTGGAGTAAGACATTTGAGATCTACAAGTTAGTTCTGGTAACATTACAATCTTATAAACTGAAGGGGTGAGCTGGATGTAATCGGACAGCACTTCAAGTTTTTGGGTCACTGTGACATCATATATTACTTTCTAGATGCACAATTGTAGGGCTCAAACGCAACACCATAAATATAAAAGAAAATATCTATTGGTTCTCTCCGACATCCTCAGGCCTTCTTACCTTGGCATTCATGTCATTATAAAAGTTCTTTATTTTGAAAGTAAGACTAAAAGATTACAACATACATATGTGCTTTTCTCCCACTAAATTGATTGTCCACTGCCTATTCCCCCTTTTCTATCAACCCTCCCAGCCCTCTTTCTTCTATATCCACAGGCCAAGGTCTGACTAATCCTTTTGGGGTCGCAATGCTCCACTCCTCAGACAAGGTCAGGTGCCTTCAGACCACTACCGTGGCGATGGACACATAGAAGTGAACCTTAGAAATTGTAATACTGAGTGCCAGCGATGGAGATTGGAAGAGTATGTATATTATCTGTCAGCGATTACGACTGATGTGACTTCTAATCTACAGTATGAGCAAGTTAGTGTCTCGTTTATAATATGAATATTGCTACAGGAAAAAAGAGAAATCCAGATTCAGGGGCCATATCACGATCCTGCTGGTAATTCTGGTGGAATTACAACCACACCTAGATACTGTTACTGCCACTCAGTCTCGCAGGCTCACTGTAGAGTAATGAGTCGTGGTGAACTGATGTTGGTCCCTGTGCTTGGAGTTCACAGGACTGCATGGGGATTTTGGGAGATTTACAATGAGCATTAATTCCACTCCACTAAATCCACAAATTGGTGGCCTAAAAAGTGGATGAATTAGCTGCAGCATCCTTCTATGATAATTGTTTCACTTCAGGGCCAAACTTATTATTCTGGGGTTTGATAAACATGGTGGTAATTCCATTACTGCCACATTTGTACTGCACGCTGAACTCATAACACAGCCTATTAAAACTAATTCCCATCATAAAATGCAATATCCAATTAAATGTATTGGCCCTCATTCCGAGTTTGGAGGCAGCCATGGCACTAATAGCTGCCTCCAAAATCGGTCCGACTCCGGTCTGGTGAAGGGAGTAATTACCGGTCCAGTCCGAAGTCAGCGGGACCGGTAATTCCCCATTCACCAGAGCCACTCCCCATTCCCATTTGAGTGTCCATAGGGCTTAATGGGAAGGCGGCAATAACGGTACCGCAAATTGCGGTACCGTTATTGACCCCGGTATCCCTTTGCGGGTCCTGGCCATAACACCAGGTAGGGAGGGACCCGCAAAGGGACCTCGGAATAGGGAGCAAAGGGATTACCGGCACCGGTGTCATTACCGGTGCCCGGTATCCCTTTGCGCCCAGGTCGTAATGACCCCCATTGACTTTACATTATGACGTTTATACTGAAGCATATTATTACACATACAACGTGTGCTGAGCATGCATTACTACGTATGTGAGTCGCAGTGGGGCAGACAGCTCTACATATAGCACTACACTTCATTGAGGAGGAACTTCCACATAAACATGAGTTTTATACCCCTCTGGGACAACCCTTGCCTTCATTCTTTCGAGGTTGCAAATTGGGCACCCTTATCTGCTTAATAATATTGACAATTACTAACACGTGTTACCAAGTGCCGGGCCAATCAGATAGCTTGGAATTCGGGCTGAACCTCAAGGTATAAGCCTGCATTCTGAGCAACATGAAGGCTGAATCTCACTTGCCGTGCCATCTTCCCACCACCTTCCTCTTCCCTCCTGTTAATGCTCCGGTCCTTCCCCACCCACGTACCCCACTGACCACCGCTCCTGGACCATGATGGAAATGGAAGAGAGCACGTCCCATTCATTCAAACACAATTATTGCTATCAACATCCTGGACTACAAGTAAACAGTAAACAGAAACGGTTTATATGTTTTACAAAATGTCAGACACACCTCCCGACGAGTATGCTAAAAGGCATTTGTTCCCCACTTAACAGAGAGCTCATAGAAAACAAAATGTCACTTAATTTACTGTGTGTTTATTAAAGTGCATCGTTTATTTTAAAGGGCATACAGAGAATATGGCAGTGGAAAAGCATGCATCTGAAAAATAAAAGTAGAAACCTTCAACCACCAGCAGCTTTGCCTTTCCTCTTCTGACACAGCCTTTGTTTCTTGTTCTTTTAATGTTTGTGTTCAAGATGTTACATACCTTTTAGGATTTGGATCATAAGTGTCACTTTAGCAGCAACTAGCTGAGCAAAAGCTACAAAACCATCATATTAAAAAAAGACAGTCACAAGGGGGCACGGGTGGGGTGGTGTTCAAACAGTTAGGATGCATGCTGAGCAGTCGAAAAGCAGAGCTTCAGGGTATATGGGTATGGACCACTTGGATTCTTCATTTGGTAATGGTTTAATGCGCTCAGTGTTTCTAAAGCATCATTTTTTGTATCCCATTCCAATGGGAAGGCGGCAAATGTCTAGGTGATGTCATTATTCTCTATGTATGTATGTGTCAGGCTTTGTGATTTGCTGAAATGTACCTTAGTTGCACATTGTTGCATCTGCGGTCAATTAATTGTTTGAAGTATGAATCTGCTTTATGTTAAGTACTCCAATGATTGTTTTAACGTGTAGTGGTGAGAGCTTAATTCTTCTCCATAGTCATCACATGTGTTTTTCACGGAATTTGTGGCATCACTAGGCATGTTCATCCAAAACCTATTGGCTTCGCCATTGGCTGTGTTTTCTTGTTCTTAATAGGTTCAGATGTTTTCTGCAACTAGACGTTTGCCAAGGCCCGCAATGTGAGTAGAGAAGTAGAGAGGGGAGTCAAAGATAAAAACAAGGTTTTTTGCCTCACAAGAAGGTGAGGGGAGGGGCCCCAAAGAAAGCAGCCAGGGGGAATGAGGGAGCTCGGGTCCCATTGAAAAGGATCTCAGTCTTACTGGCATTGAGGCAGAGATCTTTTGTAGAATACCATGCCCGAATAGCAGTCAGACAGTCAGGGATGAAGAGGAGGCAGTAGAGGGAAGCTTGAAGGAGAGCGGCGTGTCATCTGCATAACACTGGAAGTGAGGAGAGAAGCAGGAGATCAGGTATGTTATGATATGATTTGGTATAAGTCATTTATAACGTGCCTGTAAGTGTTTCTAGGCGTGACAAGACAAGGAAGGGTGGACAGAAGGAGGACAAAACAATGATCTTACTAGGGTCTGTGTCATTCAGCTCACGCAAGTGTGGTGGGGAGTGAGAGGGAGAAGTCCAGGGCAGAGGGAAGTGGAGACGGACTAGGGCGGGGGAGGGAAAAGTGCAAGTAACTAGAAAGTGCAGCCAGGAGATGGCTCATAAGTGAAGAGAATCAGGGGACTGCAGGGTTGCAGATACAGGGCCTCATTACGAGGCTGGCGGTAAGGGGTTAACGGCACCGGTAAGGATGCCGGTGCCGTGAACCCCTTACCGCCGCATTTCGAGGTCCCTTAGCAGGTCCCACTAAGGCCGGCTGGTAAAACCAGCTGTCCTTAGCGGGAGCCGCTAAAGGACCAGGGAGCTAATAACTGGCCCGTAATTTACGCCCGTTATTAGCTCTGTCCCCATTCCCCATGGGGGCTCGAATGGGAATGGGGAATGGTTTTCAGAATGGGGACTTACCGGGTCCTCCAAGGTTGGAATGACCCAGTAAGTTCCCATTCTGAGAAGCCGGACCCGGATATGAGTTTGAGGCAGCCATGGCACTACTAGCACCATGGCTACCTCCAAACTCGGAATGACCCCCACAATCCCTTAAGTGGTTGGGAGGCCCGGAGGCAGTGCAAGGACAACTGGTCATGCAAGAGTCTGGTCCCATAAGTTTAGTGGGTGGCCAGGTAACCAGTATGCTCAGCAGACAGGGACATCAGCAAAAGAGAGGGTGAGAGAAAGCAGAACCAACAAGGAAGGTCTTGAGTTGCATCAGGAACCTAAGATGGTCCTGCTCAAGTTTGAGAGAGGCAGGGAGGCTGTTTCAGAGGGAGGCCCTAGCTGAGGTCAAAGATCTACCCCCACTCTCTGTCTGGAGAAGTGTCTGACCCTCAGAGTTGGGGGTGGATGAGCGGAGGGCTCAAGATGGAAGATGCTTAGGAAGAGAAAGTTGGATGTAGTGTGGTCCCAGGCCCTAGAAAGCCTTGTAGATGATGCACAGGGTATTGAACTTGATCCTTGCAGCCACAGGGAAACACTGGAGAGACTTCAGGGTTGGAGAGATACGGCCAAGGCCAAGTGTTGCAGTCCTGTTCTGGAAAATTTGTAGAGGGAGAAAAGTAGAGGCAGGCAGATTTAGAAATACCACCACCTCAAGGAAGATACCACATGGGAGCCAACAACCCATGTCCCTAATTGAGGAGAAAGTGAACCCCCTCCCCTCCTCAACAGCAAAGGAAAAAACAGAAATGACAGCCTCTATCCTTTGACAAAGGAGCTGGTAATATTAGAACTGGCCTGAAGGAAACCGGAGAAACTGACCTGAGGGACACAGAAGAAGGTCAAAGCAGCTTCGATGGGAAAGACACTTCCAGAAGCAGATAATGAGTTAGTGCTCTAGGCAGGAAGTAAGAGGCCGGGTAGACAAGTGAGAAAAAATCTAGTTGTCTTTTCTTTTAAAGACGCTATCAGATTGGACCAACCCTCAGAGAGCCCGCAGGAAGGAAGCAGGAATCACAAGTGAACCTCTCCTGCCTTCCCAGTTGCAGCTGGTTGCCTGGAAAGCTATCTCAGAGGAAGGGTAACAAGACTATAAAAAGGGCAGCTGTAAACAGTGAGTCTCTGTGCTAGAAGCAGCAGGAAGATTGTGCTGTGGGAATGCTAGCGAAGTGGAGGAGGTAAGAAGCAAGACGGGGAGAAGATGGTTAGTGAGCAGGGCATTACATTCCTCGAAAGTGAGAGACAAGGGCATGACTTGCTGGAGAAGGTTGAATTCATACAGGAGAAAGTTGAACGGTTTTTGGAGGAGATAGGATGGAGGCAGAGGTGAAGAACATCAGGAGGGAGGTTTAGAAGTTGATGACAGGGCAGGTTGGAGAAGGAGAGGAGGCAGAGTTAAGGAGGTGTAGAATGAACACCTAAAAGTGGAAACATGCAGGTGCCACACAGCTGTACAGTCCAGAAAACGCGAATGTCATTTCATGTGGGGTTGTAACCTGAATCAGGTATTTTCCCTCTTTTTTTGTTAACGGGGGATCAATTCTCAAACAGGAAAAATTAATTGGAGCACACATACACAATGGGCCTCATTCCGAGATTGGAGGTAGTCATGGCGCTATTAGCGTTATGACTGCCTCCAATAACAGTACCGAGTCCGCCCTGGTTCAATGGGGACTTACCGGTCTATTCCAACCTTTGCGGGACCGGTAAGTCCCCATTGAAAATGGCAATCACATTTGAGCCCCCATAGGGCTCAATGGGAATGGGGAGGGCTCAAATAACGGCCCGGCGCATGCCAAGGCCGTTATTTGCGCCCAGGTCCCCTAACGGGAACCGCAAGGTACGTTTGGTCTGACCAAATGTACGTTACGGGTCCCGTTGGGGGACCTCGGAATAGGGCGCAAAGGGATTACCGGCACCGGTGTTCTTACCGGTGCCCGGTATCCCTTTGCACCAAGGTCGGAATGAGGCCCAATGTGAGAAAATGATTACCCCTCTTTGCCCCTATGGCAAAAGGATTGGTGGTGTTCAAGAAGACATAACCAGCATAATTATTATGTAGTGGGACCACACATCAATGTCATTGTCAATCCAAAACAGATTTATTAATTTCTAAAACAAAAAGCAAACTGGACAAAATCATTTAATTAGTTGTCATAGTTTGCAAAATCTAAAAGCTTATTTGCAGGTAACAAGAGTGCATAGATCAGATTGCATGGGGATACAAAAACCAAACTCTTATTAATATAGGTTTTTTCAGATAGTTGACATGTTTCGGCCTCATTTAGCATTGGACACTATCCCTAGTGTCCATGTCGGTAAAGATATAAGGGCCATCTTCAGGACAAGAATTTCTTGACAGTTGAATTTTAAATACCCCAGAACTTGATGTTCATAAACAGTAATATCAAGGACTCAGCACTGAAGTGTTCAGGTTTGGTTTTGGCTAAAAACCGGCGTTGTTTCAAAAAGACAGGCTGCATTTTGTCCGATTGTGCGCATTTTATCATTCGCATTGTGTCCTGCGCTGTTACTGATCTTATATCACCACCTTCCATTGATGTTCTTTTGTCCTTTGTCTTCTATTAATCTTTCTCTTATAGTTGCCCAAGACTCCGAAAAATGAATAACCTTTATAGAACAAACTTATTACTTGCATCCTTAGATTTGAATTATGATTCTTTCACTTGTGTCTTCAAATGGTGTTCCATGTTATGTGGAAATTATTTTTGTTATTATTAGCAACTCCTAGACATCGATTGAAATAATGCCTAAATGAACAATGTTTTTATTCCAACCCATACAAAACTAAAATTGGAGGAACTAACAATGGTTTATCGTTGAGTTAGTATTTCTTTATTTTTTACATTTGAAATAGGCTAATTAGCGGGGCTGCCACTGTAATGCTCCTGGGAAAAACAGAACCGTGTATGTGGTACAATGCAAAGGTGTGGCATATATACCAGAAATAGGAACCATGGGATGAGGTCACAGGCCAAGTAGTCTTAATTACAGTCATTATCAGAGATCTAAGTTGGCAGTTGGATTATGCAGCGTGGTTGACGGTTTTGCTAAGGCACCATTGGTTACAGACATTCTGGTGGTTGTGTATTATTCATATTTCCAAGGTAGGCAAAGTCTAAGTGGTTGTGCGCTGGAAGAGCCAATCATGACGTATAAGTGCAGTTGAGTCCAGTATAGGAGTTAGTGTGTGAAGGAAAGGTTATTTGGTTAACGTACCTGGGCAAATAACGATCTTCTGCGGTTCATGGAGCCGATTTGCTTTTCAAACTCTTGAAGGCATAGACTATGTTATGGCCATTGTCCCAGAAGTTCAGACCTAAGGTAGCGAGGGACCTCCCTCTGCGTTTCTGACTTTTGAACCTAGGCATAGTTAGATTGCTAACTTGTAATGGTATTACACGTTGTCTATGTACATAACTGTTTATGTAAGAGTTTAGGAGAAGTGTTATGGAGGATTTGGAAAGCAATACAGTTAATTCTGTGTGCTGTTTTCTTTGCAGTGCGGAGCCAGTTTATGTTTTTCAGGCCCTTGAGATATGGTCCTACAGTTTGAGTCTCAGAATAAGTCTAACTGTGCTGCTTTATTCCTTGTGTTCCTAGGATGTACACACAACTTGACATATTATCATTTGGGGTGATGTAGGCCAGAACGGGAAACTCCCAACCACATTTAAAGGATATAATGTTGCAATAAGGCCATGTCCATTATATATTTGAAGATAAGCCATACGGCACTGAGAAACACTACAAAATGTTTTTTCTTTTATCTTTCAAAAACTCCTTGGAAATGAGATAGAGAGGGCATTGCATTTTGTGGCTTTCCAGACACCTTAAAAGATACCACAACTAAGGTGGAAACTCACTGTATGACACGAGATTTCTTCTAGCACCGATAAAGTATACTGTAGACCGACTGGAGAACCGCTAAAGGATCCCAAAGATGGTCCTATAGAAGTACCCAGATGTTGCATTTGATGTATCTGTTTTGCTGCCATGGTACTTTTTGTAATGACTGGATAGTCTGGCTCCCTGGGGGATTAAGTAGAGTGAGTTATGAGAAGGAATGATTTTGGTAGGAATAGAACCTTGTCTTATTGCAGCTTATTGGTGTAAAAAGGCCACAAAACCCCTTTATTATCTTAACACCAGGGCATTCACTGAAGGACCTAGATGATCTGGCCACACTCTCTCCCGCTGCCCACCAGTAACTATTTTGTGTCGATATGGGGAGCAAGGACTGCCTGATATGGAGACACTTGGTGTAGGTTCGGAGAGGCCATGCACCTCCTCATATTTTCGCAGAAAACATTATTTAGAAGGTGGTTTCACATTAACCCCGAGGCCAACCCCAGAAATAACTGCACGAGCCTGGTAACGGGGACCCTTGCTAAATTTATAAAACATGTCCGAACATTTTATAGCTGCATTTGTGTTCATATTTAAAAACCATGAGCAGTATTTTACTCAAAGGAAATCCTTAGAGATTTAACATGGCTCTGAGCCAAGGCAATAGAAATGAATTAAAATGTAGCCTGTGCTGGCAAAGAGACAAGGAAAGAGCAATTAAGTGAAGGTTTCTCCTTGGTTGCTCCTTAATAATCTTTTCGTCTTAATTGGAGATTCATTGTGACACAAAACCCTTCCATTCCTCAGGTCAAATACATTATGCGTTGTTTAAGTGATAGATGTAGCCTACTAGTCCGACCTCACTTATGAGCTGCTTTAATAATTAAGAGCAAAGAGCACGGCCTTTCATTGAGAAATGGCATAAACTGTAAGGGTGTGTGTGTGTGCGTGCGTGCGTGCGTGCGTGCGTACTTCCAGTTTTTAACACGTCATTAAATGGCTTCCTTTGTTGAATACAGTTCAATGTAGACCTGTTGTGTTCTGTGCATGTAATAGTAACTTCCTATAGTGTGCCTCATTCCAGATTCCTTTTGCTTGTAAGCACTTTAATAAGGTGCTAGTTCTCAATGCTATGCTACTCTTGGTATGGCACTCCATGTGTATATTAGTAAATGGTATCCCTGTTTGGCACTGAACCATGGCTGCCCAAGTGAAGCACACATCTGATATTCTTCACTAGTGACCTTGTATAATAGCATAGATCCTTAAAGTAACAAGACACACAGAATATTAACGTTGTGAAAACAACAAGGACCAATCTCAAATCCTTTCTCTCCAACCATAGTATTCCGATTGCACAGTCCAAAGCTGCTAACTACTCTGCCACCATTATGGAATCCTCTAACAGTAGCAAAGTCCTCTTTGAAGTGGTAAAGCATTGTAACAAACCCTCACCCGACCCTGAGGTACCAGCAACTTACTAAAAATGCGACGGAATAAACACATTTTTTAACGAACAATAAACAAAATCCGAGAGTCCAATATCAACCTCCCTCAGCATTAGTTCCCCCATGTACCTCGGTACACATACTGCTACTCCAGACCAAATTATCTCCTCTCTCCACCCTGAATCTCCCAAAAAACAATTTCCTCCCTCAAACCTACTTCTTACTCTGACAATATCATCCCGGCATCCATCATTAAATAATAGACAAGCCTTTTGCTCAACGCACTCCTTAACTTCATTAATGCCTCTCTCACAGAAGGGTAATTTCCAGACACCCTCAAGACTGGCCTCATACAACCTCTTCTGAATAAAACAACCCTTGGTCCACATGACCTGGCCAACTACCGGCCTTTTTCGAAATGTTTATTGGAAATATCTTGGAAAATGTAGATGCCACACAACGGCTCTCCAGAATTGAACAACTTCACCTCATAAATGACTATAAATCAGGATTCCGCCCCAAGTGTAGCATTGAGACAGCCACCATCCAGGTGGTGGATGAAGCCCTCCAAATCATGGATAAGGGCAACTCATGCCGTCTCATCCTCCCTGACCTCTGAGCTGCATTCTCCACCATGGACCATCTCATCCTCCTCTCCTTTCTTACATACAGGATGGGATTCTCTAGCCCTGTCCTGAATTGTTTTAGCTCCTAACTCTTGAGCAGATACGAGGTTGTCCCGATAAACTTGTTGCAGTCTACCCAACTCCTGGTCTCCTGCAGAGTTCCCCATTGCTTCATCCACTCACCAATCCTTTTTAGCCTTTACATGGAGCCATTGGGCAATATCCTCAAAGATCCCACCATAGGGATCCACAAATACACAAACAATACTCAATCCAATGCTGAATGTGTCCTCATCAGTCCAACCCGCTAACCAGCAACTTGCCCAACAATGGCTCAATGATGTGCTCCTAGTTGGATTTGATCCATAACTTCCTGACTCTGCAAAATCCTTAGTGTTCACCATTGACAGCATCCTTTCCTTCCAGAAATTCATAGATAAGAAGGCCCAAACAGCTTGGCTCCGAATCTCCACCCTTTTCAAAATCAAATCCTTCATCCCACAGTAGGCCTTCAAGACTGTAATACACACCCTTGTTTTCTTGTACATGGATGTGGGAAATGCCCTGTTCATGAGGATCCCTGCTGTTCAGTTGGCTCCTTAAAAGCAGTCCACCACACTGCAGCACGTCTTATTATGGATGCACAGAAATTTGACTGAATCTCCCTCCTCCTACACAAACAACATTGGCTTCCTGTTTAGGCCAGGATACTGTTCAAGACTGGACACCAGCGCACCTGTTGGTTAAGCTTCCCATATCTGGTGTCATACGCTACTCATGCAGCAAATCGATCAACCACTGGTTTGAAAACAACTCATCTGCAATGAGAGGACCAGCAACAATACTGTTTTTGTCACGCACCTGGCCTCTGGAACGCTATCCTGGTGTCGGCTCGGAATGCCCCCACAATTCTCCAATTTCACAAATCTCTCAAAACATGGATTTTTCAACAACCCCTCACCAAAGACTAAGATGCCAGACGAACAAGCTGGTTACCCACACTGCGTACAGTGCTCAGCTGCTCTCGAGCTAGAATTAAAAAGGGCGTCTTAGTTATTTCTTTGTCACTCACTCTCTCTAAACATTCCTATTGTAATCTTTTAAAATAGCCCAATGAGAAAGCAGAATGTACAAATGATAGCAGGGAGGTTTGCAGCCTGCTTCACAGAAAATCAAAGAATTGTTTGGTAATATAGGAATGATCTTGTATTTTTACATGTGATAAACATGTCTGTGATAAAAGGGTTGTATACCTAAATCAGTAAGTACATGTTGCACATTAGGCTTGGTGCACAATACATTGCTTACAACACATGCAATCATTAAAATGTTTTTAACATTGAACCATATACTATGACAGACAGCCTCTGGAGTTATATGAAAGGATAGAAGGGCTGCCATGACTTCAGTCACTCCATTCAGTATCCACAGACCATCTGGTTTCAGAGTAAGAATTCCTAAGGTGCTGGGATTGAAATTGAATTGTATATCTCTTGACTAATAGGGATAATGCTTCATTTTGGGAATCACTGAATGCTGGCCCTCAGTAAAATTGATGTATGTATTTCGACCCTTTAGTGCTTACAAATTTCAGCTATATATATGCTTTGAATTGTTCCAATCGCAACCATTACCACTTTTGGTGGCCTTAGTGCATGTGGATTTGTAGTAAAACATGGGGCGGTTGGCCATTAGTGGGAGAGGCAGATGCGAAACATGTGGTGTTGATGGGTGCAGGTCGAAAGTACCTGGTTTCAGTGTGTCAATCTGCTTTCTATGGGTCTGGAAAAGAAATTTAGGAATATGTTATCTATAAGAAAGGACTGATGATCCAATGGACTACGTGGCTTTGAGCCTGGTGAGCTGCTGATTTGGGAGAGTGTGCTAGGGCTTAAGAGGAAAGATTTGCCATGTTTCAGTTAGAGTTAGGTTAGTGTTCATATGCTAATTGATAGGCCTGTGTTGACCATCGGTGTGGAGTGAATTTGTTTGTGTAAGTTAGTAAGGGATCTTAGCGGCTGGTTGGCTAGTCAGGAGAAGGGAGGAGTAAAACTTTCAGGACAAAACAACCTACAACCCTGAACTCTCCTATGCCTGGCCATTTCCACATAGTTCGTTATCCAATGGTTGAGCTGCACATTTCCGTTTTGAGTAAAATTCAAAATATTAGTGGATATTGTGAAAAACCAGAGGGTGTCTAGCCATCTAGTGCCCAGGGATCTCTTGCTCAGGTGGCCAGGCATGGCCATCGCCTTTGGATCCAGACCCTTGGGTTCTGACCATACTAACGGGGCATGACCAGTGTAATGTTTGAGTGTTAGTCTTTCTTAACTCAGACCTCCTCTTCCTCGACTCAGTGTTTGTGCAGGAAAGGGGAGAGAGTTGGAAAATCGGAATATCCTAAAAAATAGGCTGGGGTAAAGGTGTTGAAAAGGGAGGGATACCACATCTCACCTTTGGTTATCTCATCCACTATCCCCGAGCACCCCTCACCCAGGTGATCCTCCCGGACTGGTCAAGCCCCAGGGTCTGGATCCAAAGGCGATGGGCGTACCCTGGCCACCTGATCAAGAGATCCCTGAGGACTAGACAGTGAGACAGGCCTATGGTTTTTCACATGCCCTTCTCCTACGCTATGTGGATGCATCTGTTTCACAAGGGAACCGGGAAAGGCAGTTAACATTCCCTTGATCTTTAGCTTTACAGTGTTCCACAGTGAAACAGTAGGGACATAGGTCCAAGAACCATTGCATGACTCAAGGGTTAGTATTGACTGTCTTTATAGATGGTACTATAGGTGTGAAGGGCATGGGAGTGTCCATCAACAGAGGACACTGTTTTCATTTCCACACAGTTCCTGTTTCTCTAGCTCACAATGCCTCATCATATCTCATGATGAACAAAATATCTGTGAGTTGGCAGATCAGTCAAAGGGGCAGTCTGAAAACCCCAAAAGCTAAAATGATCTACCTGCTAAGGGTTATGGCGTGTAATAACGTTTGGTCCAGAGGAAGCAGTGTCACAGTCACTCAAAATGTGCAGCATCTTGCCTTAAAATGGAAGGTGGTGTAACTTCTGCAGGGTGTTGAAGAGAAGTATGTTGGCATTGATGGAAAGGGATTTGGGTTGTGGTGATGGAATTGACTTTCCACTAACAATGCACTCTTGTGATCGCTGTCTCTCTGGCCCTTCCCTAGGAAAGGGTCTCTGGGGATTTTCTTATGATGCTACATGCCACACCTACATGATGGAACCAGGGCACAAAAGCCATGCTGTATTAATCCAGATTTTGAGGGCTGTTCCTCCAAAAGTAGGTAGGAGCTGACAGGCATTTTTTTTTATTGTATATGGTTTATATCAAACCTTTACAAATTAGAAAAATAAAGGAAACAAATTCATTATATAGACAGAGCAACTAAGTACATAAGAAAAAAAATAACCATACAAATCAATAAGGTAGCAGAGAAAAGACATAAACCAAGTATGAATCAATAAATTAATACAGAAATACAAAGGTAAAAAAGCAATCCCTTTTCGGAGCATGTTACAAAACTTTCCAACACTATATTTCCTCCCAGTTGGCAAAAAGATAAACATACATTCGAAACCACCTGAACATTCTTGTGATTACTAAATATAACGGAAGGAACAACATTGTAGTTTTCCAATTATAAAAACAGTAAAATGTAACCCCAAGATATTTATAGAGAAAATAAGGCTAAAAAGATAGTGGCCACGAGAGCAGCTATATCTGAGACCAGTATTTAGCGGTTCATGGTTTTCCTCAGGATATCAAGAGGTTCAAGCCCTTAATAAAGCATCAAGGCCCTCGAAACATTCTGTGTGCTAAGGCAGCGCTTCCACAGTAGGTTGTCACCGTATGCAAAGTAGTATTGTAGTATTGTCGCCAGGCCGCCCAACATTTAGATCTCAACCTCACCAGGGCTTCACAATTACATTCCAATACCAAATGTTTAATTGACTCCAATTTTATGGAGCAGAATCTGCATTCCAATTCCTCAATTGGGATTTGTTTACTCCGATATAGGATGTCCTTAGTTGGTAAGTGGTTCCATCCACCTTAGTCTAAGTAGAATACTGTGATGGTAGTACTTAGAGAATTGGAGGAGAATGGAGGAGACAGATCCTCAGCATTTATGTTCGTGAGCAAGGTAGCTCATTGATGCATAGGAGTGAAATGCATCTGTGGTTACAATCCAATCGTAATCCAGCAGGAACTTTTTAGTTCGCAGGGGAGTATTAATCAGGGTCTCAAGGTTTGAATCATTATTGGATAGGATCGAGTCACAACTACCCATAAGATTCGCCAAATCTACTGACAGCTTTATGTTATCTCCCAAAAGGTGATAATGGGAGTTCGGAATAGGTGCCATGATCTTGGCATATAATGTTATTAAGTGCCATTGTACCCTCGCCAGCAGAGAGGACGCACCTAACTCATACTTGATGACCAAGCTTAGTACTGCGTTTGGAATTCTGAGTATCCGTCTCCAGATCCTACCCTCAATTCTTTCCAGGATTGTCATAGTGCCCACTGTAGACAATTCAAGTCTGTAGATTCATTTTGGCACTATTTTTCCTTCGAAGAACATAATCGCCGGCTTCAGTGAGAAACGTCCGTACTTGCGGCCTATTTTTACAATTTGTGATTCCAGCATCTTAGCCTTTTGCATCAAGATATCAATACCCAGCCTAGAGCCCTTATGTGCTCCGAAGTGGAAACCCAAATATCTGACACTCACCAATGTTTTGATGGGGGTCCCTTCAGTCTGGCAGGAGTGGTGACTATTCTTAGTTTTTACTTTCGAGAAAGCCAATATTTTAGTTTTAGCAGGATTAATGATGAGACCATTTTCATTGGCATACTCGGCAAATCTATTCAGAAGCCTTTGCAGATCGACCGTAGTCAGGTCGAAGATCAAAATGTCGTCTGCGTATGCAAGCCATATAATTTTGGCAGTCCCTACTTTTGGGGCTAACAACCCGTTGTTAGCTAAACAAATCGCCACAATTGACATAAATTGTTTGAACAGCCAGAGGGCTAGGACACATCCCTGCCTAACACCCCTGTAGCAACAAATTGTCTGGCAGCTGTCGGGCAATATCATATGCACAAGGTATGACCATATACAGCACAGGGGATCTCCTGGGGTAAGGGCGGGTACCAACTCACATATTAACAGCTTTGATCATCAGCAATGAATGCACAGCAAATATATAAAATATTTTCCTCTGCCTACTCCAAGTTTCTTTGCACCAAAAGGAAACAGAAAAATCCCACCACCACAAAAGCAGAATTTGCAGATCCCTTGTCACCACAGGAATGGAGATTCTGAAAGTTTGTCTAAGTAGAGGCACATCTACTGAGCAGGGGGCTTTGCACTTGATAGAGCATGAGCCGTGGGTCTGGAAAATGGTCAAATTTGTAACTTTGATTCTGTTGATTCTCTTGCACTGAGAGGAAATGAGGTAGTGGTGGTGAGAGTGGACGGCACGATGCCAGGCATTGCTTGTCTTGGTTTGTAGAATGAGCATGGTGGGCTCCTAAAAGGGACTTTGCGAGGATGGAAGGACACAAGGTATAATTGTGTCTTTTTGAGGTCGGTGAGGTGCAAGCAAGCAAATGAGGTAAGGTATGGGGATTTTAGACAATTTCCTGAGGAGAAGGTCTTTTTTTGTGTGTAAATCTGCATTCCAATGCACTGTACATCTTCAGAAAATGTTGCCAGTCACAGAACCTCATGAAAATGTACTATGGTCATATTGCCATTTCCCTCCTGTACAGAGGGGTAGAGCACATGGGTAAATATGGGGTGGGGTGAGTGGGCAGGAAGAGGTACATGGGAACCCTGACATACAAAAATGGTGAAACTATCAGAGGTCATAATGGCATCTTTATGTAGGTCTTCTGACATAGATCCTTCAGAAAAGCCATGAAAACACAACCCTCCACTGACCAAAGGATCTAACAGCAACACTGCAGCCCTAAACACAACCACTGACACTGGGTATAACCTCCAAAGGATAGATCAATTCCATCCCTCCTGATAATCCTATGTGCATAATTGCATATGTGCTTTTCTTGACTACATACTACACCTTTGGCATAGCGCACTCAAGCAAAAATCCCTTTTCCTATGAAAAACACCTTGAGATCGCACTTGTTATGGGTTTCGGCTCTGGCTTCTGTACATGTTGCACTTATTGCCTTCTTTTGGTCCCACTAGCCATTGCCACTGGATGTGTCACATTGATTTGTTACCAAACACCCATTGCCCCGTCCAGTAAATGCACGTCTTAACTCCTTATTCCCATGACAATTTCACAGTAAACATTTCCAATAACAGATCGTGCTGTGGTACAGTGGCAGCTCGGCAATTGCTGTGATAACTGGTAAAAAATTCACAGCATTCAAAAGTCTTCAGTGTCCTCACATTCACTCAGCATGTGTTCCCCTTAATTTGTCCATGTCCTCTCACTCCAATCAGTTGTTTTTCCCTCCCTAACCCTCTCGCATTGCCTCCTATCACCTCTCGCTTCCTGTGACACACATTTTTTTCTGAGCGCCTCTTGCGGGTTTGCAGCTGTAATCTGGTGCGATTCCGGCCGACTTCCCCAGATAAGCCAAAAATGTTCTACCCACAAATGGCTTGCCAATCCACCACCAAAACCCAATCTTCACATGGTGTCTTCCCACTCACGACCTCTAGCCTCATGTGATGGGTATTGGTATTTATGTAGCGCCTACAGACAGGTCATCTAGGCACTGTCTTTCAAAACAATCTGTTTTCCCCTTGGAGTGACTGCATAAACAGAAGAGATTTGAGTCCCTTTCTGAAGTCGAGAAGGTTATTAGAGACTCTAAGGTCATGGGGAAGTTCATTCCAAAGCTTAATACCATTCTTTTTCCTCCTCCAAATAGCATTTTGAGTTATTTCATTTTCGCCGTCTCCTGTTATTATCGCAAGAAACGCTTGCATTGAGAAAAACAAATGCTGATTTATCATTTCTGAAAAGTCTCTCTGCTTCAAAGCACCAAGGCCAATATATATATTACATTTTTAAGGAGCAGGGGTCCTCTGTTGAATATTTTTTAAATGAATGTATGAATTTATCCCATAGAAGTCAAAAAAATTATGTCAACACTTTGTGCCCAAGTTGTTAATTAAATCAAAATTTGGCCAGGGTTTTTGCGCTTCGTCTCTACTGAAATTTGACTTTTTCTCTATTGGAAAATGACTGAGAGTAGGCCAAAAACAGAGTTTTTTTGCTTTCTTAATAACTTTTTAATTGTTTAACAAATCTGTCCATATATTTCCAGATTGGGAGACCCATTGCAAATGGTTTTGGGGAAATTATCATTTAAATCCATTTCCCAAGTCAAAAGATATTAGCAATAGAATGTTTGTATTTATTTTGGCTCATTGTCAGGTTTAAATGCCCCGCTCAGGTGCTTTGACTTCAGACAACATCATCACCTTAACTATAGGGCGGAATTGTGTCCTAAATTGGGGTGTGGGGGACTGTATCCTCTCCTAGACCAGGGACACGCAGGCAGTCAAATGTTTATTATATATTCATCATTTTATTATCTTTGTTTGTGATTTTTGATATTTAGTTTGAGTTATGATTTCTTGGTTATTAGATGCAACCAATTAATTATAAATGTATATATTGGAATATCACCTAAGTTTGACATTTTTACCGAATCTCAAAAAGTCTGATTGTTCAGCCCTAAGAGATTGGCATTTTCGGATTTGAGGGTAAGCAAACACAGGGAAGTATCCAGCCTGCAAAGTGATAAACAAGAGACATGTCTAGGCTCCAAGGCGATACATCGTCAGGTAGACACAGGCCAGCATCTGTCAGGAAAATGCTGCAGTCGGCTGGGGCCTAATGCTCAATTTATGTAGGAGCTGCCTGCTGGTCCTGGGTAAATGAGGTTTGTGAGTTAGGATCCTCAAAGGCTTACAGGCTTCTGCTGCTGCGGTACATTCTACGTGAGCAGCCTGAGTCTATTTGCGAGCTGCAAAGAAGGCTACATGCATGGATTGTCAAGTGGATAAAAGGGAGTTAAGTTGTCTGAGGCAAGATTCTCACTCCATGTGAGACACAACTGTAATATCTGAAAACAACGCTAGCTCTGGAAAGGTTGTCTGTAGAACCCTGACTAGGGGAAGGAGACTGTTTGCATTTACAGCGCTTTGAGATCATACCAAGGATTAAAAAAAGGCACTATACAAAATCCCAATAGCATAACATTTATGATGTTTGGACCTGCAAGGATTTTTCAGTATGAAATGGATACAGCTTACCCCCATTGCTTGCGAGCAGATTACGTTCCACAGGCAATAGTTCGGGCACTATGGGCCTAATTCACAGAACGTTTTCCAATGGGGGTTTGCCATTTTACAACGCTTCTGTGAATTAGGCCCTATTATGTGTGCACCTCCACTGCCCATTCTTCACTCACTTGTCTCCCTTCTCTACCTTTCTCCTGCCCTCCCTCACTCTTTATTTCTCCCTGACTCTTTAGACCTCCATTATTCCCCATTCTCCTTACACTTCTGAGCCCCAGCTCTCTATTCCCTGCCATAATCCTCATCACCCTGCATTTCGCCTCACACGTGTGCCTTATTATCTATTACCCCATTCTCCTGACCTCGTTCATTCTCTGTACCCAGTCACCCTTTTACTCTCACCTGCCTCTGTTCAAAGACTGTATCTCCTGACTTCCCTCACTTTCAATCTCTTTCTCACACTTCTGGCCTCCTTTCCTTCTCCACTCTCCTGTCCCATCAGTGTTAATGGTACATGCCCCTTCTCTACCTTTCTCCCTCACTATCCTGCCGGCATTCCCTCTCCATTTCCATTCACTGCCCTGCAGCAGGTGTGATGAATCCTGCAGAGATGTCACTGAATACAAGCTTAACATCTCCTCCCATGTGGCCAGGGGATGGCAGACGCTATCCTGACCTTGGGGGTGGCATCAGGAGGGAGGATCACATGGGAGGAGATGGTTGTCACAGGGAAGTGGTGACTCCCTTGGAAGAGACACAATATACATCTTCTTATGAGGATGAGAATCCTATCATTCCCAAATATCTAAGGGCATGCTTTCACTGCCTTGTCCCTCCCATGAGAAAATCCAAAGAGCATTCAATGTCAAGTCACCTAGACAAAATAGGTTTTACAATTCAGGAATTCATTAATTAAATGTGATGTGCTCTTATTATTATGATTCTGTCTTAGGCAAAAGTCCTAGGCCCAATACTAAATCACATATCATTCATATAATATCTCGAAGCTCTGATTACATTTAGTTCACAAATGAATCAGAATTAATGAGACGTGAAAGAGCCACAACTCCGATGGACTCCAAAATCCATAATGCCTATGGTACTGGGACGAGGTAGAGGGACAGAGAGTTAATGAGGATCAAAGGTGCTACAGAAAGAATTGTGTGGTACAGTTGTCTGAAGTCAAAGCACCTGAGCGGGGCATTTAAACCTGACAATGAGCCACAGCTGGGGAAAGGAGGAGCAGAGGCAGGAGCAGTCTGGAGAAAGACAGAAGCAGTTGGAATGGAAGCAGGTATGCAAGCATCAGCAGAAGCCGATGCAAGACGAGAAGGCATGCAGTTTTGCAGAGAGCACGCAGCAGCAAGCAGTTTTGGTCAGCAGTGGGGAGAGAAGCCCTGTTGTGTGGAAGATGTGCTCCCGACCCGACTGAAGTCACTCAAAGGTGCTGGAGGATGCAGAAACCCGACGTAGCAGGTGCAGCTCCAAAGAAGGGCTGTGCAGGTGGTGGCAATTACGGGTGAACTGGCAACAGGACTGTTGGTCTGCCGTGGGTCAGCCGCAGCAGCAAGAAGTGACACAGAGTCGCCAAAGGAAACTAGTGAGTTGGCCTGAAGAAGAAGGTAACCCTCGGGTGCTCCGAGCAGAACATTTTCTAATACCAAACAAGTTTTAATACCGAGCAACTAGAATAAAAATGCAAAAAGGGCACAATTCTACTTTCATGAGATGTCAACTTGGGGAAATTTGTAATCCACATTGCCAACAGCCAAGAGGCTATAACAAAGGGACAAAGGGGCAACACAGGCAACATTCTCCTTTCCTCAGACACCAGTTTGGAGAAATCTGTAACCCATATGCCAACAGTCAAGAGACTCTACAACCAATGCTCAAGAGAACCTTGGAACAACTATTGCCAATAACAGAAGAGACCAAATGCAGTAGTAGCAGTTTTTCTTCCTGGCAGGTGAGTAACCCAATAAATGGAGAATTTGTAGTTAGTCCTGGCAGGCAAGTATACCAGGAAAGAAATAATTGTTTTGAAGAAATGTGGTTATGATAAAAACAAAAGTATTTTGGGAAGAGACTGTTAACTTTATCATCCTGACAAACGGTTATATCACCACAAAAGACAATTGCTGTGCTATGCTGACAAAAGCATTAATTTGGAAGAATAATTGTGGTATTCTAATATCTGCTTTGCATTCTGAGACGGATACTATGTGAAGAAAACAACTGCTTTGGTTTTTGAACAAGTGTTTGTGGAAGAGACATTTACTTTACCAAGTGGATAGATGCATTGGATGGAAAAGACATTTTTGAACAAAACTTTGTTGAATCAGAACTTTGTTTTCAAGGATTTTTCCTGAATTGATCCAGGGAAAGGGAGCCAAACTATGGTCACAAAGAATACTTTGTAAGAATCATAGTTTGATCTTTGGCACTGTTTTGTTTAAATGAAGATAGATACATTTACCATGTACATGTTGGTTATGTGCATTATTGTGAGGGGCAGTACACTTTGGAGTTTTAGTTTGCTAGGCAGGAATATTCTCGTTAGAATAAACATAGCCGTTTATCTCTTCCCTCTTTGGCTCTATAAATATAAAAGGAAAATGTGTGGATATGTGTGTGTGTGTCTGTTTGAAATGTTCAGCATACTTCCCAACATGCTACAAACCTGACATTTGGCATGTGGGTAGGTTCCATGGTGTAGACAATGTAGAATGTATAACATCTACAATCTTCTATTTTTGTTTAAGTGGTCTGCAATGCTTACCTCTGCCATATGCTGGGTGGTGAGGGGAGGCCACTGTGGTGTCCCCATCACTGCTGGTTTCACCACACCATCGCTCCTCCAATGGCCAACATGGAAATGGATAAGACTAACATTAGTTCCCTCCTCTGCTTTCCATGGCGGCCATTTTCTTTTGTAGTTTTATAAACTTGGAAAACAGCCACTGTGCCATTTGTCAACTTAAACCAAAAAAACCTATTAGCATCCTGGAAATTATGGCGTGATGCTAATAGTCATAACCCCTGCAGTGGGGCGGACATTACCAGCAGGTAACAGTTCCAGAGCCGGAGTTGCAGGTAATCTCCCAACCTGGGGCTTAATGCTTAAATATTGTATTCTGAGGGCATAATACTAATGTAATGTGTATGGAACCACCTGACTAAGTACACACACCACGTGCATAATTGCTGGATTATGCTGCATCGATAACCAGCATCCGAACTAGAACAGCCAGTGGGATGGGGGAACAGCCTTGATTGATGTGCTACTGAGCTGTGGCCCTGTTCCGACCTGACAACATGGTAGAATTTAGGGGACTTTGGAAATGTTGAGCATGGACATAATGTTGAGTATAGTTGGAACCTCAGACACTGGGGAGACACGTGGCCCTAAGGTGTTCCAGTTGCTTGATACTACGGGGTTGAGGGGGTGAACTGCTATGTTGTTGAAAAAACTATTAAAAATAACTAAAAAAATAAAAAAAGAACAGCCTGTGGGCATTTACAGAGACTTCTTAAATTTCATGTAGCAAATCTGAAAGGCTAATGATGTCACTACATGCTCAAATATAGGAACTTGTGTAGCTAAGTCTCAGCCTGTTTGTTATATTGGAAGGAATGGCATGTAAATGTTCACGTACTCCCAGTGTTTATCATTTTTGCTTTCTCTGAAGGTGAGTTTTGACATCCGCTGAGCATTGAACGCGTGGTGCCTGCTTCCCGAATCCCATGTGTTTCTCACTCCCAGTAAGTGCATCTTTTTTTCCTCACAAAATTGAAAAGCAGCCCAGGAATTCCACAGGCCACCTATCATGTCCGTGCCTCGGACTATTCTTCTGGTAACAAGAGAGCCGTGCCCACCCTGGTCCATCTCTGTCAGTGCTCAGACATCTGCTCATTCTAGTTGGAGTCTTTTGTTGAACTATCCAAAACCATCCATGTGCTGTTACATGCAAGAGATTGGTTGTTTCACCACTATGCTCTTTGTGTATAGTCTTGCCTGAGTGACAATGTATGGGCATTTTGAGCGCAAGCTCCTTCATTTAATGAAGTCTCGGGAGGATAGCTCAGGGGCAACCTGCTCACCTTGGAAGCAAGATGACACAGAGCCCCACAGGTTCGATCCCCAGGTCCGCGCTTAGAAACCTCTGGGTATTAAGCGCGTTATAAATAACCTATCATATCATATCAATACTGTAACTAGATATGACTGCTATACCCCACACTAAATGGCGGGCAAATGGACACCTAGAGTAAGGATTTTTTCAAAGAATTTAGGTTTAGGCAGGCCACCCAAATCAGCATGTTCAGGCTTCTGGAGTTAGGCTTCCAGAGCTGATTCAAAGGTACTTGACTTAAAAGTAGCTTCACTTGAAATTGTCCAGAGAATGTGTGTATTAGGTTCAGGTATATGGGTCAGGATTTGTCTCTGGAAACCAATTCCTTGGAAGAAAAGATATGATGTCAGCGATCTTTAAAGTTGAACAGGTCTGCAAGAAGGGCATGACGGCAAAAGTTATACCTTTTCACCATGAATAGGATTTTGTCGGTGCACATTGTAGAGATGTTTGTATTTAATTTCCTTGATGTATCTGGAGAGTCCAATCTGGGAAATTAAAAAAATGTCTGATTTTCGAGTATAAAGAAAAAGTAGTCAAAAAAGAAAATAGGGGCATCTGTTATGTGTAATGCTTTAAATAGAGCAGTTAAAGCAAGAATGTCTCTGCAACAGGGACGTCATTTCACCAAAATGCCAGGGTTAGTGGAATGGACATCACACGACCCTTGACCTCTGATGACATCACAGGAAGTGATATAATTTGACACCACCCCCAAGTGACATCACAGATAGTGATGGAACAAAACCTTTCACCCCGTAACAAAACAGGAAGTGGCAACTCATAACATTGTTGCTAAGTACACTACGAAAAATATGGTTACGATATCACTGTAATATGATAAACATTTCATACAAGAATGAATCACCATATGTATCTTTACTATCAGTGTGTATATGCCCATGTTAACACATTACTGTAAACATAAGCAGACATCCAAGGCCAAATGATAATGGGCCTTATTACAAGGTAGGAGGTAGCCATGGTGCTATTAGCACCATGGCTACCCCCTTACCGCATACCAGGTCAGGGTTCTCGGAATGGGTACTTACCAGGTCATTCCAACCTTTGGAGGACCCGGTAAGTCCCCATTCTGAGAACCATTCCCCATCCCCATTTGAGCCCCTGTAGGGCTCAATGGGAATGGGGAAGTAGCTAATAACGGTACCGCAATTTGTGGTACCGTTATTAGCTCTGAAGTCCCTTAGCGGGTCCCATCCTTAACACCTGGTCGGACCAGGTGTTAAGGAAGGGACCCGGTAAGGAACCTCAGAATATGGAGGTAAGGGATTACCAGCACTGGCACCCTTACTGGTGCCGGTAATCCCTTACCTCCTACCTCATAATGAGGCCCAATGTGTTATTATTTAGCACTTACACTTAAGCACTTCATATTGAACAAATATACATACAATATCACCCAATCTGTGTTTGTACTCATGTATAGACCTCAGAAGGATGAAAAGCTGAGTTGGCTTTGGCGGGATTCGAACCTGCAACCTGCAGGTCACACACACATTGCAGCAGCAAGTGCTCAACCCACTGAGCTATCTTACCAGCTATAGCTATCTACCGACTATAGTAAAATGAGCAATTACATGTCTGAATGTTCTCAAAGTCAGAGAGCAAATTAAACTCTGTAGTGGATACCGCTAAATTGGTAACTGAGATTTAACAGCAGCCGATTTCATCTGCAGGTCTGGTGCAAAGTTGGCCGCATGTCAAGCCTGCATGGATCTACTTTTCATGCTTCAGAGGTTGGTAAAATACATACCATTGGGAGGGTTCATAACTGTGAATTAAAGAATTTAGAGAAGCGCAGGGAAAGCAGTGCACTCACACGTCATCCCATACTCTGGGCACTCATAACCTCCTACATCCAAAAAACAAAGAATTAACTGTGGCACAATGAAATCAAGGGCCACTTGATGTGCTACGGTCAAACATTTCTACACTGTACACATGCTCTAAGGCACAAGGATTTTATCAAGTGCCCGAGGACACCGAGATGGAAGTGTCTTGAGATGATCGTAACAGGGACGACGGCCGAAAAAAACTTGCTATAACTGCTACATGCGAAAAGCAAACTACATATAGTGTTTGTCTGCATTGTGAATTTGAGGTGTTTAAGAGTGGCTCACCTCCTGAAGTGTGCCTAAAATAAACCTTTAATGATTCTAGCAATTATTATATAGAATTCCAGAAAGATATTTGTTATTCCTATTCTTTCTTATTTAGGGTCACTGCTCAAAGTGTTACACTTGTGGAACCCCCTGTTATTTTTTTAAGGGTCCTCAACAAGAAATTCCGCCACTCCAGAAACAAAGATCCACATGGCTCTGGGCACAGCCCAGGTGCTTCTATTGAAAAGAAAAAAAAGAACAAAAATGAAACATTTGTTTTCTTCTTTTTTTTTGAGGTAGCAAGGGAGACCACAGGGGTAGCAAGGGAGACCTCAAGGGTCGCAGTTGGGAGACCGCAGGGGTCGCAGTTGCGACCCCTGGCGATCCCCGAATGACGTCCATGCTCTTCAATTTATGGAGGGTATTGACCATTTAAACCAAAGTGGGAATCAGTGGGGACATTTGGGAAAGGTTACCATTTAATGGATGAAGGACTTCTCTTGTTTTGGACGCAACAGAACACAATTTTTAGGCAGTATTGGACACCTGCGAGAAAGTGATTATCCCAGTTTCAGAAGACGGACGGCTCCTAGGGCTGTAAACAATGTTTAATCCACTCTTCTTGAATGCTATGGTCATGTGCGGCCAGGGTAAATGAGAAATTCGAATCACTGTTTATAATTATAATTGTTCTATTATAATGCACTTAATACTGGAGAGCAGTTTCTAAGCGCGAGACCAGGATTCAAACCTGTGTTGCAATGGGTTGTCTTGCTTGCATGACAAATGTGTTGCCCCTGAGCTATCCTCCTGGATGACGAATACATTTTTGGGGCACCAGTGCTGCAGGGGTGAATATCGGATTCTAAACCATCAATCAGCTCCACACCTCTAGTACACCAGAAGGAATCTGAAGAGATTGGAAACAGAAGTCAAGTATAATCCTCCAATTTTGGTAACGTGGGTGGAACGGCAGGCTTGTCGTCGAATGGTTGTGGATCGTTGGTTAGTTGCAAAACAGAGAAAATACAATTATTACCCACTGATAAAAGGAACTGTCCAGTCAAGGGTGTATACAAATATCTGTTTCATTATTATCACAGCAGACAGTTCTAGCACACTATAAAATACAACCCACACTGTGCAGGAATGCAGAGGGCAGTTTCAAAGAAGGACAAGGGATGTACTCTGGATACTGACTGGAGGGTAGTGGGCAAAGTAATTATTCAAAATAGTCGAAGGATACTTGGTTTCAACACAAAGGGAGCAATGGGAGAACCCTTTTTTCCAATCCCGTTGGACCACACCCCCCTTTCCTGTTATGGAGGGATTGATTATCAAATCCTCCACCCACCCCACCCGTGCACACAGGACACACCTGTGTTTGTTTTTTAAATCTGGATCTGAAATCCTTTAGCGTGGAAGCTTTTCTGCAATAAAGTTATCTGCTCCAACAACGAGAATTAAATTGGTTGGAATGTTGTCAATTGTTATTGTGTTGTATTATTGTATATTAGGTACAGCGGTAAAAAACAGAGATTTCAAAACAGAATCTTTTTCACTTCATTGCTGTTTCAAAGACTTTTTTTAAGCACAGGCCGAATGGTGTGCTCGTTTCGATTTCAGAGAATAAAGTTATGCTGGCTTTTGCTATGATGTCCTAGGATATTATTAGAACTCCCCTCTTGACAGGTGTGATGCTATGCCTTCGCCCAGGTTTGTTGCTTCTTGCTCTGTCCACGTGACTGTTATTGTTGATTTGATAGGAAGCAGCCGCAGTCATGAGGCACAGTTTGGATGCTAGGATTTTAAATAAGGGAGACGTTTCGCCCTGGTCGACCCTTTTAGCTTCTCTTTTTGCAATAAATGTGATGTGTTACTCTGAGAGATTGCATTGTATCTAAGGGTCTTGAAAGGTTAGAAGGTACACTGCAGTATTGCTGGGTCACTATTTTATTGTAATGCAGAATAAATAACATGCTTGATTTTAAATTGTTATCTGTTGTGAGAACATTGTATTTTCTACCGTAACATGCTTCAGAGGGGGGCCTTTCATTTTTGCCTAATAGGCTGTTGGGCTTGACTTTTACTGAACCCAGAACCAAGGCTGCTCAAGACTGTAGGGCAGTGGTCTACAACCTACGTCTTGCCCAATGAATTGGACTACAACTCCCATGATCACTTGCCATTTACTTTCTTGGTCAAGACGGATTAGGGTTATATTTAAAAACATCGGCAAAGCCAATGGTTTCAGAGCCCTTCTACAGATGGAGCTAGCAATATTTGATAACATAAAGTTTAACATCTGAAACGCAATGGTCTGACTGCATTAAAATGAAATGGCATGGTTACGGAATACACTAAATGATATGACTCGCTTAATACACAGAGGTGTATTAAGCGAGGATCGAACCTGTGTTGCTCCATGTCGTCTTGCTTCCAAGGAGAGCACGTTGCCGCTGAGCTATCCTCCCGAGAAATCGTTTCCGAATACATTCATAAGGAATTGTGAGCCAATTAGGCTGATTTAAGGCAACTCAACCACACAGTAGATAAAATGAGAACAGGGAAGTGTCATTCATAGGGCAGCAAGACGCACAGATATATTAATTGTTGTTTAGTAGAATACCCCTCCCTTCCCACCATCCCTTTAAGACGTGCTGGCATCTAGTCATTGATCAGGCAGATACGCCAGAGGGAGTATCCTTGAAATGGAGACCCCATAAGAAAAGACAGTACCATTCAAGGGAAGCAGGTTGAAGTATCCCCTGTCTGCCAGTCTATTGTTACAGGCCTGAGCGAACGTGTACTGTTTTTCCAATCAGCAAGGTGGGTAGACTTGGTGGATTGCCCTAAAAGCACAACATTAAGTTTTAAAAGAGTCTTATTTCTCAACGGGTAGTTTGCACAAAGATAAAAAAAAAAGTTCTTCTCTTTTTACATAACTCATTATCAGTATTCAAAAGGTGCAGTTCCTGGCTGCTGATTTTATTATTGTGCTGCACATATGGCGTACAATTTTAAAGCAGGTATGCATTGCACACTAGATGTTCTCCTGGTTCTTCTCTGAGCCTGGGTGAATTAATTCAGGAAAACCTGGAGTCATTCACATTTTCACTGCATTCAGGTTCAGCCAAGCCTCTACGATTCAGATGCCAGACATGGGTTCAGCTTATGACAATACATGCTGCTGAAATGTGGCTACATATAATGGGTTGTAGGGGTCAGGCCCTTTCCTGCGAGCTCATGCTCAAAGCAAACACAGTATAAAGTAGTGTAATGTTAGAATTTCAGAACCTTTCTTGCCAGGAGTGTTCCAAGAAAACAAAGTGCCTAAATGACTACTGTCTTGCACCTGCCTGTGTCTTTAATATAGAAAAGAAATGTGACAATGTCTACAGCTGGCAAAACATTGTAATCATTTAAAAAAAAAAACATACTGCCAAATTCACAAACAGTAATGCTAATGAAAAATGCACACGGGGTGCATTTTTACTTGCATTACTTTGAGAAATGCACAGGTCACCTCATTCACAAAGGTGTCTTGCACATGTCAAGGGGGCTGTGCTGCAGCACAAATGTTTTTTCTGGTCCCCTTGCAGACATTACTGTTGGGAGCATGTATGTTTTTCTCCGGGTGCAGAGCCCCTAAAATGGTAACCCTACCTGAACAAATTAGTGCCAAGGACGAACTTGCTCGTCCATTTTGCACAGACTTGCATAATATCCTGGCAGTTAAGGGATAGAGTCTAAATTATCAATGCTTGACATGTAATTGACTCTGCCTTAGATCTACTGGCCTTCCTTAGGTCATTGACCGGCAGCCATTGGCATTCTTGATTATTAAATACATTATTTCAATAGCCTTCATAGAGGCAAACTCAGTATGATATAATGGGCCTCATTAGGACCCAGGCGGTAAGGGGTTTACTGCGGCGTAAACAGCGCCGACCCTTACCGCCTGATTCCGAGGTCCCTTAGCACCATGGAGGTTTTAACACCTGCTTTTAGCAGGTGTTAAAATCCATGGCGCTAAGGGACCTTGTTGTTAATTACGCCACCGTAATTTACGGTGGCGTAATTAACGCCTTCCCCACTCCCATTATGCCCTATGGGGCAAAAATGGGAATGGGGAAGGGTAAATGGGTTAATGGGGACTTACCGCCCGACTCACCTCGGAATGGGGCGGTAAGTCCGCCAACCACCATGGCGTAAACGTAGTTTACGCCATGGTGGTAAAGGTACGACCCAGGCGGTAACTTACCGCCTGGGTCGTAATGAGGCCCAATGTCATGATCCCCTAATGCATGACTGACTCTTCCAAGGCCCTGCATTCTGTTTAGAGGTACATGACTGTGATGAATTCCTATATTGAAATGTTATAAACCTTGATGATACACACTGTGTCGACCTCTGAATGGTGAAAAGCAGCAGCATGCATGCTTGACATGTGATGGACTCTGCTGGTCTGACGTTCAATTCCCCACTTCAACTTCACTAATTTGATCAACTTCAGAAGGCTGAAAAGCTTAGTTCTTCTTTTGCAGATGAAACATTGCAACTGCAGGCTACACATAGCTCTCTGCAGTAGATGCATTAATCTACTGAGTGATCTTATTTCACAGTTATTATACTTGGATACCATTTACAGATGCACAGGACTCCATTTCCTCTTGCTAAATCACCCACCCAACCACTCCCAGTCCCCTAACACTTCGCTCCAACCCTTAAACCTTTTACATTATTTTTCGTGTGTTTTCTTCCCCATGAATCAGCATTGATCTGCCCAAACGTCTCCTGATCTCCTAATCTGCCCTTACGATTTACATCTCTGAAAGGAGATTCCGACAGTTTTGGGCTGAAACAAAAATCCGCAGTAACCCACAAACCTACCCAAATGTCACTAGGCGATTCACTGGAGCCCATGCATCACTTTTGAGATGGTTTGCCAGGGCTTATTCCTCATAGAGTAAGCAAACATTGTACCTTTACCTTCATCAATTTAGAGGATTATTCTGTATACAGATGCACTTATATTTAGTATGATATCTCAGTGGGTTAAGTACCGTCCGAAGAGATCCGTGTACAGCCTGAAATCACAGGTTTGTATCCCAACAGAGCAGAGCAGTCCTGTGTTCCTTCCAGGTGAACACATTCAGTTCTTTAAAACTAGGTATTAAGGGAATTATCAATTGCAGTACTCAGAAGAAGGGTGGGAGCATAATGAAGTGCTAAATGACAACAGGATACTATCATTTGTATTATACATTCTATTACCATTATTATATTTGTTTCTAAGCAGCACATCCTGTTAACTAGTTTTCCGCATCTCCTATGCAGTGAAATATGATTCTTTCTCAACATTAAAATACAATAATGTGCAAAGATAAAAACAAAGAATTTTCTGACTCAAGCAACCATATCACAACATATCTATATATTTATAGCAATAAACCTGAACAATTACTATTGAGCTTTAATCCTCGTCTTGAATCAGAAATTGTGAAAGAGACATAATCCCATGCATAAGAAAGGTAGGATTGATGGACTTGTACAGTCTTTGATGTCTGCATTATCCCGCTAATTGTTCAAAATGTTTGTATTTTTTATTTTGAATATAACCCTGAATTTCATATGCATGTCCCTTTGCGTGCATTGATATATTAACAATCCTGGGCATAAGCTGTATATGGCAATTCTACTCCTACGGTTCCTTCAAAGTAACATACCCTGTTGTGCAAGACGGGAAATATCACTATGCCTTTAAATCAGTACATAGACATCAAGTACAAACGAACATATAAAGGGAAAGTGATTGTCACATGTAAGTATCCATTCACTTTAAAGTTGCTGTTTTTTCACATTTACTTCACTACCATTAGTGGGTTTAAGGGTGCTCATTTTCAAAGTGCAGATGTCAAATATGAGGAAGGACACCCCAGAGGTGTAGGGACATAAGGAGATTCCAGGTGTTATACAAATCACTGCCGATTGGTCTGGGTAAGCCATATGCGCAAATCAAATACTTCTAATAGGTTGGCAACACATGTGGCAAACTGTGCAAGGGATTATGAACGCCATCAACATTGATATTAAAATGTCTTACAGTGCCTGTGCAATCCTGTAAAAACATAATCACAGTTGTTAATGCCACGCGTCTCAAGAACATACTAACTAGTTTTTTTTTTTGCTTCTTTTAAAATCATGTTATGGGTTTACTTACAAACCTTTAAAATAAAAACCATTACTTATTATTACTCCTTACATCTGTTTACAACATGTTTGTTTCTCAACTCGCAGCTTTATCTTCATTATTCCGGTCTCAATAGACATTAGTCTGAGGTGCAAATCAGAGTGCCTACAACAGTCAAGAATATCTTTAAGACAGTAGCCGCTTTTCAATTGTCGCCAGAAAATATGTCAGTGGCAATATCAGTTTCATGTCTGTGCCATTGAACATTTGTTGCCACCAATCTTCCACGTTAAGAGACGGATGAGATTCACTCCATACGCCCAGGTATCGAGTTCTTTCTGTTTGCAAGACAGTGCAGAATAACACTAGATGTTTTAAAGTTTCAAGTTCTTGTGTACACCAGCAACACTTCAGATCCACGTCCGCGTTTACCGACCATGCTTGTGGGCGTTCCTTTGTTTTGAACATATTAAGTCGGAATCACATGAATAATTGTCTGGCATTTGGATCTGGGAATAAACCAATGTATTTTTGCAAAGTGTTGAAAGCACGGGCTTTAGGTGGAACTTCGCTCAATGATTTAGATGCACCCCTTTGGGTGCAAGTCTGATCCCAATCCATCCGCCAAATTTTTATTTTTGCTGCATCGGGATTGCCATGAAGCAGCTCTGGAGTAATATCATATTCAGCCATCAAATTTTCGCATCGTTTCAGCCCCAATCCCATTACACCTGGGGTTGATGAGGTGGCACCATGAAAGATTTCAAATTGCGGAATTTGTTTGCATGCTTTTGTTTTCCGATATAACGACAGCAAGTTCCAACAAACTCGTACGTGGATGGATATTAACGATAGTTCATATCGAATGGTGGCTGACTATATTCCTTTCGGTAAATCTAGTACTTTTTTCCAGTAGATGTACTTGAGCCTCGACCATAGCTCCCACGAGCAACCCAGGGCATTTTCGGCCCCGTACGTTAGTACTGGTATTACCTTTTGATTATAAAATCGTAGCACAGGTTTCAGGGAGAACTTGCCAAATCTCTTTTTTAGCACTAAGGCCTGGATCGCCAGTTGTTTACATTTGCATTTTGTCGCCGTTGCCCAAGGTTCATCATTAATACACAAACTGATGGTCATGCCCAGATATTTTACACTGGACGCTATCTGCAGATTTTCATGCCCCATACACCAAGAAAGACGCGTTGCCTGACATGTCCTTCTCCCTTTGAGGATTTTAAGGACAAGTATTTCACACTTCTTTGTGTTGATAAGTAGGTGATCTTTAGCCACATATTGTTGAACTGCGTCGATTTTTCTTTGCAAACCAATTGGTGTTGAGTCCAGCAATATGAGGTTGTCAACGTATAAAAGCCAACTCAGATGGGATCTATGCATTTTTGGGGGAAAAGATTTTGCCTCCTCGAAGGTAATTCCAATGTCTGATATGAATAGGCTGAATATCGCAGCTGCCAAGGGGCAGCCCTGCTTGACTCCTTTAAATGTTTTGATCGGTGCTGACAGGGTTTCAAAGTGAAGATATGAAATATGAGGCAGGACACCCCAGAGGTGTAGGGACATAAGGAGATTCCAGGTGTTACACAAATCACTGCCGAGTGGGCTGGCTGAGCCATATGTGTAAATCAAATACTTCTAATAGGTTGGCAACCTATGTGGCAAACTGTGCAAGGGATTATGAACGCCATCAACATTGATATTAAAATGTCTTACAGTGCCTCTGCAATCCTGTAGACACATAATCACAGTTGTTAATGCCACCCGTCTCAAGAACACATTAACTCTTAAAAATAGTTCAGAGTTTGTTATTGAACATTTGGAAATGGGCTTTAAGGTCCATTGCATGCTCTCTCTCTCTCTCTTCCATCTCTAGTGGACTTTACCCTCCCTTCACCGGGCATCCCTATATCCCAAGATGGTCACTGTAGATCGGCAAGCCCTGCTATTTAATAATAGCAGAGGGCTAGCTGTAATGACATAACGACTATCTTCTCCCTTTGGGGTTTCCTAGTTGGATCCTACACAGTGGGAAGTGGAGGTAGGGAACTAGAATAATTAGATCACTGTGCTGGTCAGTTGGACGAGGAGTGGGAACCTGCTGCAGTTGATGGGTTCTATTGACGGCAGCCTTCCATCTCAAATTGGGTTGTACAGAAGCAAGGCAGAACCTTGATCACATAGGTGCTGGGTCAGCAATATGTTCCACAATGATTGCGATCCCCGAGGCAGGCGTGGGTGGGCAGCTGGGTCCTGGGGCTGGGCTGTGGAGCGATGGTATCCCAGTCGGGAGTCTTCTGTTCCAGCAGGGGTGGACACAGCAACTGGGCCCCTGCAGATGGCTGCAAATGGCAGGGCATGTTGACAGCAGGCAGGCAGGCAGCAGCAGATGGCAGGTGGGAGCTTGCTCTGGGCTCTTGGGGGCAGGAAACTGGCCTTCAGGGCAGGAGCGTGGTCTTCCGTGTGTTTTCGCATGGCCAGCTTGATACAGAGTGATTTTGCACGTGAATAAATTGCATGTCAGCGTGTAATTCGAGGAAAGGGCCTTAGCGCGTAAATGCGTCAGCACACGGACGCGATTCCATTGGGCCAAAGGCCCTTAGCGCGTAAGCGCATCTGTGATGTATCGCGCACGGGCGTTGCTCTGGCAGGTCTTGAAGATCCCACGTGGATTTCCATTGCTCTGTACGTGCTTTTCGTGGGGTCCCCTGCTGGAACTGAAGACTCCCGACTGGGATACCATCGCTCCACAGCCCAGCCCCAGGACCCAGTTGCCCACCCACGCCTACCTCTGGGGTTGCCATGTCGGGCACACCACCATCTGAGACCACTGGCAACCCCCAGCCAGAGAGGCAGAGGGCCACCAGCTTCACTGCCACCGAAGTTGGTGTCCTGGTGGAGCAAGTCCTGGGGCAGTATGATGCCCTCTTCGGAAGTTCGAGTGCCGACAAGGAAGGACGGACCAGGATCTGGACGGACATCGTGACTGCCATCAACTCGGAGGGGGTGGCAGTCCAAAGATTCCAACATGTCAAGAAGCGCTGGGAGGACTTCATGTCCAGGACCCTCAACAAGTCCCGGCGCCTCTTGAAGGCAGCGGATGCTAAGGGGCGCATGGCCACCTGGCGGAACATGAAATGAGGGTCCTGGAACGCATATCCCCAGCGCTCCACGTCCAAGTCCTTGAGAGGCAGACCCGTCTGGAGTCGAGCGGTAAGTGTACATGCATACTGATTGTAAGCGTGCGTGTGGTGGTGTGCCAGTAGTGTGCAGGTTGCACATGTGGTTTTGTAGGGCCATGTATGGATGTGTATGTACAGGGCCATGAGACTAACACATGCGAGTCCTCTCATGTGTGAGACACATGGATGGTGCATGTGTGTGTAAGCTTGCATGCCAAATGCAGATGTGTGAGCACACATGCTTGAATGACTGTTTATGTAAGTTGGCACGGTTGTAGTGTCATAAATGGATGTCGGTTCCAGCTGCATGTATCTGCACCGTGTACATGTGCATGTGTGTATATTTCACAAGGGTGCAACAGTGATGCAACATGGATGCTTGGGACACTAATATGTAGAAGACTGATTGCCAGATGTGACATGGATGCCGATCTCATCACTGCGACAGTTGGTGGAGGTGTACACATGCATGTAAGTGTGGTGGCGTGTGTGCATGTCTAGTGCACTCCCTGTGTTTCATGTGATGTCTGGCTCACCTTTGGCTGCTCATGCTGTTGTATGTGTATGGATGGTGCTGGCTGTTGCATATGGCTGTGGAATTGCTCAGGTGTGTGAGTTGACATGCAATGTGTGTTGGGGATTGTGATGCCATGTCCGAAGTTTGACACTGCCACTCATGTGCAACTGGCATGTGTGTATCAGTCCATTGGACAGTGTCCTGATGCCTGTCTCCTATCTCTCCCTGTCTGCAGCGTCAACTGATGAAGAGGGCGGAGAGGGTGCTGTGGAGCACAGCAGCGGGGATCACACCACCAGCCAGAGACGCAAGGCCCAGCTCCCCTACCAGGTTGTGATCTCGTCAGGGAGTGAGGAGTCCGGTGCCGTGTCCCAGGCCGCAGCTGCCGAGGGTAGGTCCAAGAGGCAGAGGTCGGAGTTGGACTCCTCGGCAGAAGAAGGGGCAGCTGAGACCCCACAGGGTCCGACGAAGGAAGATGGCACGGAGTCATCCAGGTTGGTGGGGGGTTTGGTGGAGGAGGAGGCAGTGCAAGGGACAGAGATGGGGTCTGGAGGTGGGGATTTAACTGGTGCCAGTGGTGCAGTGCAGGGGCAGGGACAGGAGGCAGCACAGGCTGCCGCGGAGGTGCCTGTGTGTAATCCTGTCCTCGATCCTGTGACTGCATCATCCCGCACCAGCAGGGATGCCTACGTCCAGACCCGTTTTCAGGGAGGGGATCCGTTTACAACAACTGGCCTTCCTCTCCCTGCGGACGTGGCTATCCGGGACCGGGTTGAGCCTGTCCTGGGTGGGGTGGCGTTGTGTCAACGGGACATGCGAGGTGACCTGCAGTCTTTTCATGGGGAGACTGCACGTCATCTCGAATGGCTCGTTGACCACGTCAGCCTACTGGGACAGGTCACCCAGGCCAGATTCCTCCGTTTGCTGAACCTTGCTTCGACCCCCTCCTCACCTGAACCCCCTATGCGCGAGTCGTCCTCCGTGCCATCTTCCCACCCATGTATCACCTGGGTACCCTGTGGAGCTGCCTCTGACCGTGCGGCCAGGCTGGTGGAGGACACATCCCTGCCACAGTCGGGAGTTGTACGTCCAGCAGGGGTGGCCACCTCAACAACTGCACCCCAGCCGGAGGAGGATGTGCAGGCAGCAGGAGCCAGGGCACGGGCACAGGCACAGCAGCAGCAGCAACAAGGTGGGAGCCATGATGGCTCGGGGCCTTCGACATCGGAGGGGCAGGCATTACCCGGAGGGAAGGAGGACCAAGGACAGGAAGTGTCTTCCGTGTGGCAGCTTTTAAGCCATGCTATAGATGCGGAGCGGCAGCGGGCGGAAGAGGCACGGCTCACGATGGTCAGGGCGGAGAACTCCATGTAAAGGGCTCTGAGGCGGGCCGAGTGCCTCGAGGCAATTCGCAGGGACCTGGAGGTCCGGATGTCATCGTCCCTGTGAACCCTCGGGGCCTTAGAAGAGGACCACCTCCGGGACATCGAGCAGGAGTTTGATGATGCCCTGGCCCAGGAAATCAGGAAGTGAGCCGTCGGACTAGCCCGCTGCTATTGTATATAGTTAATTAGTGTTAGGTTTACTTTTGGTTTTCATTTCATTTACGGCGCTTGGACAATGCCCCACCTTTTTGTATATAGTTGTTCATTAGGTAGGGTTTTTGTAGGTTTCCTTTCAATGGTTGGGCTCATGGACCCTGGATTTGTACTTTGTATATAGTTCTACAGTGGATTTCACTTCATTTAAGTTTCTTTTTTACCATGGATCAATGGGTGTGTCTTATTTTTACACTTTGGATTTGGTTGGACGGACAGACTCTTTGGACCCATTTGCTTTTGGATTCTGGTTTCATACTTTTTTTTTGAATATTTTGGACATGCTGCTTTTTCTTCATTTTTTTCCATTATTGTGTGTTTTTTTTTAATTCATTTGGTTAATTATTGAATACACATTTTTTATATACTTTACTGATGTGGTCTTATCTTATTTGTTTTGTGCATGTCACAATGTTGATCTTTTCACAGTCATGTGTCACCATTGCGTGGGTCTGAGGGACATTGATTCATGGCCATGCTGGTTATGTATTTTCTATCATGACTTTGGGAATTCAATGTGGGGTGTTTGGACTGGGGTGGGATTTGGGTGGCCATGAGGGGCATGGGTCTGGAGTGTGATGACCTGTCGGGGGGGATATGTGTGGGGGCCTGCTGTCAGGTGCCCCTCACTGCTGGGGGGTGAGGGTGCTTGGGGGATATGAGTGGGGTCCTGCTGGCAGGTGCCCCTGACTGCTGGGGGGTGGGGGTGCTGGGGGACATGTGTGGGGGCCTGCTGGCAGGTGCCCCTGAGTGCTGGGGGTGAGGGTGCTGGGGGACATGTGTGGGGGCCTGCTGGCAGGTGCCCCTGACTGCTGGGGGGTGGGGTTGCTGGGGGACATGAGTGGGGGCCTGCTAGCAGGTGCCCCTCAGTGCTGGGGGGTGGGGGTGGAGGGGGTCATGCGTTGGTGATCAGTAGTGCAAGCTGACATGTGGCTTGCCTGGGGGCCGTGGAGGGTGTAGAGCGAACACCTGGGAGGAGCCACACTGCCAATTGACATGTAGGACTCCACGGCACCCTCGAAATACACGTGAAATTGCGTGTGAGACTTCCCGCGAACCCCAGATTTACACGTACCCACGCCAATCGCGTGTGAAACTTCACACGAACCCCAGGAATACACGCACCCCACTCGCACAGGGCCTATCGCGTTTGAAACTTCCTGCGAACCCCAGATTTACACGTACCCAGGCCAATCGCGTGTGAAACTTCACGCGAACCTCAGAAATACACGCACCCCACTCGCACAGAGCCTATCACGTGTGAAACTTCCCGCGAACCCCAGATTTACACGTACCCAGGCCAATCGCATGTGAAACTTCACGCGAACCCCAGAAATACATGCACCCACTCGCACAGGGCCTATCGTGTGTGAAACTTCCCGCGAACCCCCGATTTACACGTACCCCGCTCGCCCAAGGCCAATCGCGTGTGAAACTTCACACGAACCCCAGAAATACACGCACCCCACTTGCACAGGGCCTATCGCGTGTGAAACTTCACGCGAACCCCAAATTTACACGTACCCCGCTCGCCCAAGGCCTATCGCGTGTGAAACTTCCCACGAACCCCAGATTTACACGTACCCCGCTCGCCCAAGGCCTATCGCGTGTGAAACTTCCCGCGAACCCCCGATTTACACATACCCTGCTCGCCTGAGGCCAATCGCGTGTGAAACTTCCCACGCACCCCCGAAATACACGCACACGCTATTTTTGACACAGCGGGTGTCCGTGTTTGTCGCGTACCCCTTTGCATGTCATTTGTCCTAGAGGGCCACAGTATGGGACATTCATCAGAGCTGTATATACGTGCTTTTTGTTAGCGCACATTTCTTTCATGCGCAGGGATGCTACCGCCTGCCTTTGTGTGGCGGACGTGTTTGGGCCTGTGTGCGTCTTTGCCCGTGCGCTGATTTGCCCTATTCGATTCCATGAATGTAGGCGAGCGTGTGGGCGTTCTGCGCACTTGCCCCCTGTACTTCCCCCGTGACGCCCACATTTTCACGCGTTGTTCCCCATTCCGCGTGTCACGCCCCGTGTTGCGCCTACTTTTGTTATGTGCGCCGCGCTATGTGCGCTTTCGCTGTGGGCATAGCGCACGCCATAAGATGACCTGTGCGACGCCGTGCGCCACGCAGATTTTCAGCGCACATCCCAGATTTTACTCGCGCACGGACTTCCATTGATCGATGTGCGCGTTTCGCTGCGATTTTCGCACTTGCACTGCGATTTTCGCACTTGCACTGCGATTCGCCTGGTTTCGCACACTTGCGCGGGAAGTTTCAGCGCACATTAATTCCATGAATCAGCCTGTATATCTGAATGCTAATACCCATAATTTAAGTTTTTTTCTGTCATTTTTAGAGTTGTTTAGCAGTTTTAAAGGAGATTAGTGTTATTGGGATAAAGTAACTTTTTTTTTATTTAGGGAGGGGCAGAATGGCCACCACCAAATTGTCACAATCCCTTGAGGTGCTAAAATATATTTTCTCATCCACGAAATGCTTAAAAACAACCATGATTACTACATCTTGCAATTGTCAAGTATATTACACCAGTATGATTGGCGAAAGTATTTAATACATTTGCCAAGTGAGAGTTATCAAAATGGCCCAGCCGGCAATGCTGCTAAATAAAGTCAATCTGGATGCAACATTTCCTTTTTTTAGTGTGCCTTGAGGAATTCTGCTCATTCTGTCTGCCTACAAGCAGAACATCTTGGTCACCCCTGCTCCCTTTCTCTTATGGATATTCCTTGTATCTCCAGCGGTGGGAATGAGTACAGTGAATTCCAAGTTATCCTCATGGCAACAGCGTGTTCAAAAAAATCAAAAGCATGTCTCTTCTCAGCTTTACCACAAAACATTCTCCTCAATAAAATATATCTTATAGCTAGAGAAAGTGGTTGCATGCATGTCTACCAGAAATTACACTGGTGGAGAGAAATACTCAGCTAAAAATGTGCTTCAAGCAGGTTCCCTTTACAATCTTGACAGCACAAACCCCTGATTGACTCTGGCTTAATCTGATTGTGATGAGACTGTGCTGCTTTTTCTCGACTTGTCCTGTGTATTCAGGAATAGCCCCTGATCTGTATTTGATATGTATTCACATGAATGTCTTCATAGTTTCAGATTTTGAACTTAAATTTGACAGCCTTCTCTTTGCCTAGTCATTTTTTAACGAACGAGTAACACTAACAATAATTATGGTACTTCTATGGCACACTTTGGATGCTAAATGTTCTCTAGGAGCTGATGATTTGTGTTATGAAATCCAACAAAGAACGAATAATGTGATCAATCTCACAAGGTCAAGAGGAGGAATAGTCTGCACACAGCCCACCGCCACAGTTGTTTCTTTAGTCCACTGCTCTATATTGTATGGCAAAATTGACTAACAAGGCAACATTCAGGATGGACAAGTATGCCATTATGCATTGCAATCTGCTTCAAGTTCAGCAAATCCTTTGATCCCCAGGGTCCACATTGGAAAGGGACCATTGGTTGTTAGTCCTTTTCAAAGTGAATCATTTATAAATTGAGGCACTATCCCGTAATGCATAATCAGCCTTCAAGAGTCAAGGTGGCCAATAAAATCATTGTTCTCTGCTATTGTCATTAAAAGGAAAGGCAAACGATTGAAAGTGATATGTGGATTGTAGAATATATATATATGGGACAACCATTAATGTGGGGAATTCCTTCCCTCCCCTCAATCAAAAGTGCCATACCAGTTTACCAGATTCTGACTAGCTCTGTCCTTGACATATATCACACCACTAGTATCCCCCACTCCTTTGCAATAGGTAAGCCGAGAATCAGGCCGGTGTATAAAAGAATATAGATTTATTAATTAATAGATTAACTCAGTATTGCACAATAATTATCACAATGCACATGTACTGGAGGGCGGAGCGACCTCTGAACGGGCCCATGAGATTCAGAGCTCGCCCTCCAGCACCTTAAGTCGAGATAACTACACCTTGAGGAGGATGGGGTGCAGGATTCTCTTACTCCAACACCAATCAATAAGGATAAGTCAATGGTTTGGCAAAGGGAAGTCTGTTTAATGACAAGTACAAAAAACGGTGAAACAAATGGAAATCATCAGAGCTGTGATCGCCTGTCTTCAACTTCCAAATTCTTCATGCAAACAGTAACTTTTATAGCAAATTCTCATTATCATTGACGTGTAAAAAAAGTTTGACATGCAATTCTATTGGTTGGAAAAGGTAACTTAAGTATAGGTACTATATCTGTATATGGTAACAGAGTGTGGAGATTGGATAAGTCTTATCGGGTGGGCGCTATGCCCATCCCTCTACATCACTTGTGATAGACGTCACTAAAAGTATGACGTCTCATTGGTTCTACTAGCTATAGGACCCTAGATTATTTGGTCCATTGTGATTGGGTCAGTTACACCCCTAGGCATAAATCTTCACTATAATTAGCAGCATGCAGAATGGTCGCCCAGGTGCGGAATGGCCCAAGATTCACCCTGATTCCCTTCCATCAATCAGTACCCTTAGGCCTATGTGTCAATTAGTTGGCTGAGGATGGCTTCGCAACTGTAGCTTCTTATTGGGGAAAGTTATGGCATCCTCCGGTTTTGGGTGACATCAGACATTGGTACCTCCTCGCGCTTGGCTGGTCACGTGTCAGTACACTGCAAAACAGCTTCATTTTCCATCTATTTGCGTATTTGATTCTTTGTTCGGCCTCGTCACCTGACTGAGCCTCCTTATCTTGACTTTCATGGGGCAGGCTTCTATGCTCTTAAGTTTCAATTCTTTAGAGTTGCTGCTCTCCTCCCTTCCTTAGGTTGACCTTGAATTCCTAGCCATGAGCTGCTTCTTGCTAAGTTTTGATTCCGCTTTTTCATCCGACTTTGCGCTGGTACATGAATCCTGGCCTGTTACACCCCTACCATCCTGGGCTTGATTATGCTTTCGTAAAATGAGTCGCACTTGTATAATGTGCTGCTGAGGTAGATATATATTTGGGCTTTGCCGCTCTATCCTTCTACTAAGCATTGCAAGCAGTACCGTTTCCTTCGTGTTTTGCGTTCCAAGCCTATTTACAAGCATTTGGCCAGTTACACATTTCCATCCTGCTCTCAATGGTTACGTTTCTTTAACGTTCAGCATTGTTTCTTCTTCTATGTACATTACATGATGGTTCGCAGCATTTCGTCTTTGTTTTATCTCCTTTTTGGTTGTCATTTCTTTCATCTGACCTTCTGTCCAGGCCATTGTGTCAATACCATTCGCCTCCAATAAGAACCCTTTGGATCTCTTCAGGGACAGTTTGTAAGTGGTCTTCATTTTGCGTAAGCTGCTGGTATGGTTGTCTTAATGGGTACCTTGCAGCCCATGGTTGTCTGGTTATTGGCGCTTCAATAGGTATACAAGTCCTTCTGATGGGTACCGGACAGAGCCCCACTGTGGCTCTCTGTTGGTTCATTTGCTCCTTATACGTCACGTATCTTGGCAAGTATATTTCTGGTATCTCGAAATGGGTGGCTGGAGTGCAGGCCATATTTGGGACCTCCTCTACAGCGCCACCTTACTCTGTGGCACAACATTTTTCCTTCTGTCCAAAACTTTGATACACCATCCACTTTCGGTAATAAAGATTCACAAAATATGTAAGACAGAAACATGTGCAGTTTTCATTTCTGATCTCAAATTCCCCCTGTTAACATGTAAAGAGAAATAGAGGTCTGGAGAAGACTGAAGATGATTGGGTCACTCACAAAAATTCCCCTGAATATAATCATAAGCAATGCAGCATCATCGAACATGAGATGACCATTTTATTTGCAGGGCATTTCGTCATTGGCTTCACTTAAATGTTCTTAGCACCCTTCTGTTGGTAAAAAATAAATTTTACATGCTTAGCACTCTTTATTTCTGACCTTCCTGCGCACTCTTCATTTCTAGCAATGTACTCGCACAACCATTATTTAACAATATACTTTTGTCAATATATTAAATGCTTTTCCTTTACCATTATGCAGTGAAAAATCTATCAAGTCAGAGTCCCTTTCACACTCTCACTAGAGAGTGTGCCTTTTTTTCAGTAATTTCACTTTGTTTAACCTGGAAGACACTTTTCTGCCCAGCACCAATCCAGATGTTCAATTGTGATTTAGCACCCCCTCTGCCTTGGTATAGGGTTTGGGGATTGCTAAACCATATAGAATTCTGTTTATTTTAATGCACCTCTTCCCTTTGGGGGATTCTGGGGTTGGCAAAAAGGTTGGAAGGTCATCCCCATTACTCTAATGACTATAGCATTATTCACACTTGGAACAAAGTTGAAGATTTTGAATTTCCCCCACGTTCTCTGCAGTGCCCATTGACTATGTGGTCATTAATTAAAATGTTCATTAATAAGAAATGCTAGGGATGTACTCTGGTTTCCCACCCCATTAATAAGGGGAAGATATTAATAAAAACAGATTCCCACCACTGGTTTGTCTCATGTACTTACTTAAAATCACTCTCGGTCTATGTTCAGGAAAAGTGATGAATGCTCCAGGGTTATCTCATGGGAAGCATAGGGAATTGGTAAAATGGTCCCTCCAGACTCAGTTATGGATATCCTCTACCATCTATCTCTCTGTCCTGGTTCCCTGCAGATGTTGGTCTTTCTCATGGTCTCATCCACCTCCTTCTGTCACCCTTCCAATAATTGTATAGAGCTCCACTCAGCTTAAACTGCTCCGATCATTTCAGACAGCTCTCCTCTTTTTAATCAGCTCATCATTCTGGACAGACAATCCTCATCTTGGAATATCTCCCTCTTTCCCATTGTGTGTCTACATTTGAACCCCTCATCACACTCCCAAAATCTCTTAATTATAAGAATTATGAGATGCCAGTTTATTGGCTTCTGATTGGGGTTGGAAATCTACTTTCCTCCCCCTTAGAGAAGGCATGGCCCCTTTCTAGTAATTGGTCATTAGGTTTCTAGACTTCATCTCTGGGAGTTCTAGCTCCACCCATCTGAAATGATATTTCTTACCAACTCAGATATGAACTTAAAATTATTCAATCTGACACTTTTTAATTTACAGATAAGTATCACAAACAATATATTTCTGAATTGGTCTGATCATGTCAGTCGCAATGCACTATCTCATGTCAACACTTGGTTGCAGGTGCGAATGGCAGATTTGTGTGATTTATATAGACAAAATAATTGCAACAATCACACGTTTTGACAGACAAGTATGTGATTCCATAAACTAAAAGATTCCAAAATCTCCTCTGTGGAATTTCTTCTGGGAAGCTATAATCATCTTTAAGCTAATAACTTGTGTTCCCAAGATAACATTGTTAGGGGAGTTGTACTATCAGATGGGGCTTTTGATAATCTGAGAATATTTGAACCATTGTGTAACTGTCACAGCCCCCAAGCTAATTGACAAAATATGATTTCCCAAATAATCCTTTGTGGTATTTTATGCAATGTATATTTTCACCTTCAACTAATAAAACATTTGTTCTTCCTAAGCCCATTCACTCAGTGTTGACCCAAGCTTCAATAAAGCACTTAACATTTTTGCTCCCAGGGCTGATGACCATCTGAGTTATGTTCTTCCTTAATCAGAGGGTGTAACTCCACCCTCGGACTCTTGTGACATTCTCCTGGAACATGTAAATTGTTATCAACCCCTGGGCTTCACTGCACAACAGATTTTATTTTGACAATGTTCAAGTTCACCATCCATTAGCAGCGTAATTGTTTCTTCAGTGTGGTCATTCACCCCAATAAAACCTTGTTGCAGGCTTAAACTCCCCCCCTTCCTGGCTCTTCTGAGGCGTCAAAAGTGTTTACCAAATGTCTTGTACATGTAGGGGGAGGTGAGCAGTTCTTGATCTTTGAATCTGATGTGGGGAAAGGCTTCTTCGGGCTTATACACAGGTTTTCGCTGCTGGATGAACTGAAATTAGTACTTTTAAAATTTGTGTTTTCTTTCTATTACATGATGCATGCTTCAATGTCTTACATCACACACTATTCGTTTTTCTACAGCACCATGCCATCAATGTTCATATTTATATCATAAACTATATTTGAATAGCTAAGGTAGTGGATTTTCATCTGTACATGTTTTATTTCCATGCTGCTAAATGCACACATTTCCCCATGTCAGCTTGGTTTTAGCAAAGCTGCATTTTCAGATATCGTGTACATGTAGTCAGAACTAGGCCTCCGGCTTTTTCGGCCTAGTAATTCGAATACAGGCAACACTTATTATTTTTCTGCAGATCATATTGGGATATTTGGCAGTTGAATGTTCAATGTTGGTCTTGTCTCTGCCATTCAACAGTAGTTGTTCACATTTCTGCAACTTTGGGCCCAACATGGCCAGGGAAAGTTCAATGATAACTGGGGCTTAAAATACCCCACAGGATGTAAAGTCTATAAACATCAGATTGTTTTTATTTTTACATTCAGTGGTAAAGTAAAATACCCAGTATCGCAACTCCTTTTGTCAGATGATCTCGAGGCACATAGTGGGCAATCCATTGAAAGTATCAGAAAGATTTAGCAGATTGCTCCAGAATCCAAATTCAAGCACTACCAGAAAAGATGCCATTAAAAATGGCTGAGACACATTGTGGATTAGCAAAATGTAGCAAGGTGGTAGTGTTCATTATGGAAGCTGTGATGAATCTAGCAAGATCATTACTGAAACCCCTTTTATGGACCTCCTCGCTTTTGGCTAGGGGAAAGCAGCCACTACCTGATGCTGACCCTGAGGGCGGGATTATGTGGGAGGATCACATGGGAGTGGACTCAAATCAGGGGGAATTGGCAAACTATTTAACTCATGATTCCCCTATGTTTCCTGAAGCATGGATGGCATATTGTAAAATAGCGCAAACCAATGTAACTGCTATGAAATCCATTATAGATTTCAAGATCAATAATTCCTGAGTTCGTAATGACCAAGGGTGCTATTGGCCAGCATTTGTAGTCTGGTTGTTGTAGAGGAAAACACCTGACCCGGACATTTAAACTCAGGAATGAAGAGAGATGAGGAAGGAGTAGCAGAGGCAGACATGCTGGGTTTGCTACAGAAGGAAGAGTGCCAGCTATTGCAGACATGATAATTGAAGGAGTTTGACATTGCAGAGTGAATACAGCAGGATGCAGCATCGGAAAGAGAAGCCCTGTCGAGTGGAGACATACTCCCAACCCAATGTGTGGCACTTTGGTGTGCAAGAGGATGCAGAGGACCAACAGAGCTTGCAAAGCGCCAGAGAAGAGACGTGCAGTCCACTGAATTTATGTGGGAGTTAGCAACTTAACGGGCAAGATGCAGGAGGTCTGCCGCAGCAGCAGACCGTGAAGCAGAGACACCAAAGAAGACAGTGAGTTGGCCTGAAGTTAAGGTTGATCCTGGGGTGCTCTGAGCAGGACAATTGAGAGTAAACAATAATGTTAAATACCTAACAAAGTACAGAGGCGACATTGGTGAAATTCCTCTTTTATGGTATACCAACTGGGGGAAACCTGTTACCCATATTGACAACAGCCAAGAAGCTGTGTAGAAACAGTCAAGAGACAACTTGGGCGCAATTCTCCTATATTGAGTTTCCAGTTTGGTTGAAACATGTAACCCATATTGCCAAGAGGCAAGAGACTATAAAAAGAGGCAACCATTGTTCAACCCTCCTCACATGGGATACTGGTGTGGAGATTCTTGGAACAAATATTGCCACTAAGATCAACTGTAGTTGAAGGAGTAATTCTTCCTGGCAGGCTAATACACCAGAAAAGGGATCATAGTAGTTAGTCCTGGCAGGGGAGTGTGCCAGGAAAGAAGAAGATGCTGTGAAGAAATGTGCTTGTGGCAAAAAGGTGTGGTCGAAAGAATTTGTTAACTCTACTATCATTTTGATATTCTGTTTCATCACCAAAAGTTGTTGCTGTGCTATCCTGACAAAAGTATTCCATTGAAAGAATAAGTGTGACATGCTAATAATTGCTTTACATACTGAGGAGAACAATTGCCTTGGTTTATGGTGTCTGGTTGCTTGCTTTGCCTATTGGTGCGCCTCTATGCCGCTCCTTAAAATCTAGTGGGGGAGGGAGAGCTTGGTATTTCTTGCAGGATGTAGGTCTCATGCTAGCCTGGGATGGCCCCTCTCCCAATCCCGGGGACAGGAAGAGGGAATCTGAAAGCTCTTATGCCATTCCCTTCTTCCATCCCCTGATACCCCCTCCCTCTTGCCCAGTTACTTCAGGCAAACTTTAATTGATGATCTGTGGCACCTTGGGCCTGAATCTCCCAAGCAACCAAAAGTGCAATATCTAATTCCCCATGAGAAGCCGCTATGGCCGCAGAGACACAAGACAGGGCGGCTGTGAAGGGCATACGCAATAGTAAGCAATCCGTATTTGAGATCACATTTGTTAACTATCCCAGAACATGATATGATATGATATGATATGGTATTTGTAACGCGCCTATACACAGGTGTTTCAAGGCGCGACGAGGCAGGGAGGGGAGGGACAAGGGGAGACAGACAACGATCCTACTAGGCCAGGTGTCATTCAGATCGCGCAAGTGCAGGGGTGGGGGAGGGGGAAAAGTGCAAGGGGAAGGGGAGGGGGGGAAGTGCAGTACAAGGTAAGTGGGGTAAAGTAATAAATAAATAAATAAATAGGGCCAGTTGGTGGCAAGTGCGAGGTAAGTGCAGAGCAAGTGCTGGGGAAGGGGGGGGGGCTGTAGGGATACAGAGACAGTCCCGCAGTGCAAAGGGGTTCCAGGGCATCAGTGCAAGTGGAGAGTGGCTGGGCCCAGGACCGAGGCCGTTTAGGGTGGTCCAGTTGCAGGATCAGTGCAGTTTCAGTGAAGAATTAATTATCTGTTTAGCAGGGGAGAGGGAGAGAGAAAGCAGAAGCAAAGAGGAAGGTTTTGAGGTGCTTCCGGAACCGGAGATGGTTCTCCTCAAGTTTCAGGGAGGCAGGAAGGCTGTTCCAGAGGGAGGCCCCTGCCGCGGAGAGAGATCTACCCCCAGCTCGTTGCTTCGAGAAGCGGCTAACCCTGAGGGAATTGGAGGCGGATGAGCGAAGGGCTCGGGAAGGAAGATATTTGGGAAGAGAGAGTTGAAGGTATTTAGGACCCAGGCCCCAGAAGGCCTTGTGGACAATGCAGAGGGTTTTGAACTTTATCCTCGCAGCCACTGGGAGCCAGTGTAGAGATTTCAGTCCTGGAGAGATACGGTCCCCGGGCTTGAGGCCAAGGACAAGTCTCGCAGTTCTGTTCTGGATGAGTTGCAGAGGGCGGAGAGTGGAGGCAGGCAGATTAAGATAGAGGCTGTTACAGTAGTCCAGCTTCGAGAGAACCAGGGCTCGGGAGACAGTGAGCTTCTGGGGGAAGGAGAGGAAGGGAAGAATACCTCTGAGGAGGTGCAGCTGGTAGTGTGACCTCTTGGCGACGTCAGAAATATGAGGAGAGAAGGAGAGTGTGGAGTCGAAGATGACCCCAAGGTTTTTTGCCTTGCAGGTAGGAGCAGGGAGGGGGCCAAGGGAGGCAGGCCAGAGAGCTGCAGGGAAGGAGGGAGTGGGAGTACCGATGAGTAGAATCTCAGTCTTACTGGCATTAAGGCAGAGGTCATTGGCGGCACACGTTTCTTGGATAGCAGACAGTCAGAGATGAGGGAAGGAGAGGGGGAGGCTGAGGGTAGCCTGAAAATGAGCTGGGTATCGTCCGCATAGCACTGGAAATTAGGGCAGAGAGCGGCGATGCGGTGGGCAAGGAGTGCCAGATACTGGTTGAACAGCCAGGGAGAGAGATTAGATCCCTGGGGGACACCACAGGTGGAGAAAAAGATGTCGGAGAGGAAGGACCCCAGTTGGACCTGGGAGGGTGAATTTGAAAGGAAAGAGGTCAGCCACGCCAGAGCCTGACCAGTGATACCCAGGTTTTCCCGGAGACGGTTGAGCAGGATGGCATGGTTGACAGTGTCAAAGGCAGAGGAGAGATCGAGCAGAATGAGAACACACGGAGTGTTGGAATCGAGGTTCAAGAGCAGGTCTTCACGGATGTTCAGGAGAGCAGTTTCCGTGCTTCTGGCAGCTCTGAAGCCAGATTGATGGTCATGAAGACTACCAACAGATTCAGCATGGAGGATAAGCTGGGAGATGGCCAGTTTCCCCAGGGGCTTGCCCAGGAAGGGAGTGATGGAGATAGGGCGATAGTTAGCCGGGCAGGAGGGGTCGGAGGAGGGTTTCTTGAGAAGAGGGTGCACAAGGGAGTGCTTGAGGGGGGAAGGGAAGACTCCAGAGGCGAAGGAGTGGTTGCAAAAGTCAGCCAGGGCAGGAGCCAGGGAGTCGATGTGGTCCTTGATAGTTTTGGAGGAACAGGGGTGAACCTGTTTAGACGAGACTTTCATTGATCGGACTTGTCTGGAAACCTCGTCAGCAGAGAAAGGTGGAAAGGCAGAGAAAGAGGGAGGAGGGGTGACCGCAGAAGGGCCAGAGGAAGGGCTGGGTAGGGAGGGAGGGAGGTGAAAGGAGGAGAGCGAGGACAGGATGTCCTGAGTTTTAGAGATGAAGTGAGAGGCCAGTGCAGTGCAGAGGGCCTGGGAGGGGACAGGAGAGGTAGAGACTGCAACAGGGTTGGCCAGCTCCTTGCAGATTTTAAAGAGTTCGGCGGAGTTGTTTGATGCCGCAGAGATGCGGGCTTGGATAAGGGCTCTCTTCTTGGTGAGAACGGAGAGCCGGTACATGGCTCTATCTGTTTCCATTCTACCGCCATTATATTTCCACCTCAATTATTACATGTTCTGTATTGCACATTCCCCCTGTGGGATTTCACATTTCACACCAATTGGATCGCTCGCTTTCAATTTGAGTGCCCTATTTCTATTTTTTTCTTAATTGTATTGAGCAATTTATCAAGTGACCTGTATGGGTCCTGCCACGTTCAGATGTTCATGGTGAGCTATTTCTCGGTTTTATATCAATGAAATGCTAATACTCAAGAAGGAAATGGAGCAGGAGTTGGTAGTAATCAGACCATAAAACACCTTGTACCGTCGCATCCGACCTTTTATATGCAGAAGGATTTCATTACACAGAGGAGATCATTCAAGGCATGGCTTCGTGCGGTGCGTGCAGCCTCTTGATCCCACAGGGCAGTGTTCACCACTGTTAGTTTCCAGTGCATCGCGTTAGACAGGTTAAATGACCACCCACACCCACAACAAATGGAAAATTACAGCATTCCATTAAAAATAACACCAAAAAAACACATTGCAGCAGTTTTTTATTTCAGCTGGCAGAAGGAAGTGCGGCAATAAAGACTGTCTTTTTAGGGGATTAAACGAACACTGTTTTCAATTACAACCATTTTTAAAGGTCATGTGTGTTTGTCCAAATAATGAATTGTGCTTTGTGGTGTGCTGGTATGCAGCTGTTGGGTGGTATGCTATTGTAAGGAGCATTCACCGTAATCCGTTGCGTCCCTAATGGCTACTTGAAAACACCTAAATACACACTTTGCTTTGACTTTTATTCAGTGTGAGTGATGGAGTGGTTCGCTTGTCAATGCGCCTGCATGACTCCACAGTTCCTTGTGAGTGCAGTGACGAGATGGAGAACCGATTCCATTGGCTGAGTTGTCCTTGCATCTTTGATATATTGTGTGAGCACGTCCGAGGCATAAACACACACGAGGAATTGGGACTTGTTATTACTCACTGGACCAGCGTTTCAAAAGAATGGTTCATGTCTGTGACACGCATTTGAGGTGCTTTGCACGGGTGCCCTGTTTAAAATAATGCACCGCTGCCATATTCGCAAATGTGACCTGCACAGTTTAGCATTGCCAGATGCTGGAATGCAAATGCTGCCAGGCACAGCCACCTATTCACGAAAGGTCTTAACACTGGGCCATGGCGCCTTTACCATCCAGTGAATCCCACAGAACGGGTGCTTATTGCAATTAGCACCCTGAGGCTAACCCTCTGGATGGATGTGTGAATAAACGGGTCATGGTGAGCACGCAAAGCGTTGATTCACAGAGAGGCATCCGATTCCTCACCTAACATGGCTACCATGGAAATGGAGGGCGGGGCTCTGTGCGGATTCTCACTTCTATTTCCACTGAAGCCATGGGAGGAATGTGAGGTATGGTGGCAGAGCGCCTGAGGTCAGCTGGTGCTGGCAGGTGACAAGGGGGTTCTGGGCTAGCCGAAGGAAAAAGCAGTAGTGGGAGGTAGATGGGGGCAACTGTCTCCATTGCTCAGATTGCTCTGAAGCAAGGATTGGATGGTAAGATTCTGCCCAGGTTTGGAGTAATTTGATTGGTGGACGCACCTATGTAAGGTGCTAAAAATATGTTTTGTGCACATGCCCAAAATATATCTACGTCCACATGTGCCGTGGGGAGCGGCCCAATGACTTGTGTAGACGGTAGCCTTCCAAGCCGAGACTGAAATGCCCCATGACGAGCTTTAAAGCACAATAGCAAAGAATTCTAAAACCGTGTGGAGCCTTTCCAGGCCTCACCAAGGGGTGGAGATGTATTTAGAAAACCCGGACATCCCAAATGCAATCCTGCTATTATGTTCCTGTCCCAGGCTAGGTGAATGCACAGAAGGAACAGTAATCCCCCTCCTTCACCTTTAGATGTGCCCAGAACTTGTCTGTTCAAGGGTCAAAGCCTGTGCATGTGCTCCTTATTCTGAGTGCATCACGTTTTTAAGCACGGAATGCACTTATACGAGTGACGCAAGGGCCCCCGACAACCTGTAGTGCACTATATATGCAGACGAGCCAAAAAGGCACCAAATGTGTGCATTAACCTTTTAATGGCCATGGGTTTTCCCCCCAGTGCCAAGGCCTTTTTGGAAGCCTTCCAACATGTTCTCCTTCATTAACCCCTTAAGTGCCAAGGACGAGTTATCTCGTCCTTGGCACTGGGGAGGTAATCCCAAGGACGAGATACCTCGTCCTTGGCACATACATAAAATGTCCTTTTGTGAAGTCTTTCTAATTGAGTGATCAATACTGCATGTACACATTGAAATATAACTTCGAGAATTAGGTCTGGTGCTTCTAGATTTGTTCCCATGGAGTTTGTCAATATTCGCATAGAAGTACCATCACTAGAGACAGACACAGGGACCGTTTTAAGCCAAAGGCACTGAATCCCTGAGCCACATAGGGTTATTCTACTTGGAACAGGCAACGAATCCTGTGTGAAAATGGTGTTTTAAAAGAAAATCCCGGAAAACAAAAAGAAATAGTACACATTGTGAATGCAAAATAAAATTATATTGTCCCCAAACTGTAAAAACATGTAAGTCATCTCCTGAGAAATGGCGTTCAATATTTGTGTAGCAGCTAAGAGATGATTCGACTATTTCAGTTAAGATCTTGTGACTGGAAATAGCAAACGATGTCATCATCTACATAATGCAAAATATAAAAGCACATTGAACAGCGGAATACAATAACAGAATCACCACTTATTCCTTAGATTGCCCTATGGCAAGGATCTGCAAACTGTAGCTCTCCATATGTTTTGAACTACGACTTGTCAAAAAACTTCCACGTGGCAAAGATTGCATGTTTCTTCCATTTGGACATACAACAAACACATGTGGTCTGATTTTGCCCTAAAGTTATGTATACACGTGCTAATTCGGAGTTTGGTGTGCTCTTTAAAAAAGCATCATTCACTGCTGCTGAAACATCATTCACTGGTGCTGAAACAGCATTCACTCCTGAAGAAACAGTATTCATTGCTGCAGAAACATCATTCACTGCTGCAGAAACAGCATTCACTGCTGTAGAAACAGCATTCCTTGCTGCAGAAACATCATTCTGCACATTCACCGCTGCAGAAACATCATTCACTGCTGCAGAAACAGCATTCACTACTGCAGAAACAGCATTCACCGCTGAAGAAACAACATTCACCGCTGCAGAAATAACATTCACAGCAGCATTCACTGCTGCAGAAAAATCATTCACCGATGCAGAAAAAGCATTCACCGATGCAGAAATAGCATTCACTGCTGCAGAAACAGCATTCACTACTGCAGAAACAGCATTCACCGCTGAAGAAACAACATTCACCGCTGCAGAAATAACATTCACAGCAGCATTCACTGCTGCAGAAAAATCATTCACCGCTGCAGAAACATCATTCACTGCTGCAGAAACAGCATTCACTACTGCAGAAACAGCATTCACCGCTGAAGAAACAACATTCACCGCTGCAGAAATAACATTCACAGCAGCATTCACTGCTGCAGAAAAATCATTCACCGATGCAGAAAAAGCATTCACCGATGCAGAAATAGCATTCACTGCTGCAGAAACAGCATTCACCGCTGCAGAAAAATCATTCCCGCTGCAGAAACAGCATTCACTGCTGCAGAATTCTTTGTCTTTGACAATAACCTCAAAGCAGCAAACACTTTTTTTGACCAGCATGTGGTTTACGCTCCATCTAATGTTCCTTTGGCCCACTAGTCTTCCCTCTGAGTTACCACCTATTGTATTCCCAGTCCCCTCTCCTTGAAAACGTCTAGAGCCTGCCCACAGCTAGTGTCCAAACTAAATCAAAAGCAAACAAATAAAATAAGATAAACTCAAAGTAATGTGCCAAAGAGAACATGATTTCATCAACTAACAAAAAGAGGAGGATGCGGGCATTGCCCCCCTTCTAAAACCATTGACTTTCACACCACACCACACATCCGCCCTCTAACTGGAAAAAGCAATGTGTTTTCTCCATCTGCACTGAATTCCTAATCAAGCTCTAAATTCTCTCAGCACGCCAGCTATGTTTCATCTTGATGTGCACAGATATTAGAATTCCTGCTGAAACACTGGGCTTCCTTAGAGGAACATTTGAGTGTATTCTGCACTCACCGGCAATGCATCTTTTGCTAAACGTTATACTCCTTTAGACAGGCCTGCCTGAGCTTTATACTGGCTGGGATTTCGGAAAAGCTCCCTTGTTTTGCCTGGTTGATAATCGCTGCATTCCTATGCCTATCGTAATTCTGACCTCTCTAAAATATATACCCTGGCCTATTACCCAAAGACATGGCTCTCTTGAGAAGTGAAGCACTTTCTTGCATTCAAATAGTTCCCCTGGTGGTAAAACAAAACACTTTTCCTTAGAAGAAGCGAGTGGCTTCACTATATCAGCGATCAGCTTCCTCAAAGAAGAAGCATGGTGACAAGCCAATTTAATGCAGAAATCATTGAATCATTATTTAGGCTGTAGAGACCGAGTTAGAGGTCGTTATCACAGGCAATAATTACCCCTCCTGTGCTCTGTACGGTAAACAGCGCTTTGTGTTAAATTAAAATAGTGTATGCAATGTTGCCTTTTAGGCTGCTACTGAAATCAGAATGTTAGAAATGAGGTCAATAACAGAGATTGCTGACTGCATTCCCAATGTTGTGCTTGGTTTAGATTAGGTCAGCCACACCTCCCAGGTGCAAAAGCATTATAGGTCATGTTTCACAGGCCAAGTAGAGATCAATCATAATTGATGACATATGCACGCTGTTTATTTTCAGAAACAAGTAATATTGAGTTACATGTCAGCACATGTGCCTTTTCCTTCATGTAGTGAATGCTTCACAAACCAAAGTATGGAGAAAACATAGATCAATGCACTGTATGACAAATGCAATCTAATGGGCGTAGGTAGGAACGAGAGTGGCAACACAGTTAATGTGGGTGGAAAAGAGATCACTATGACTTTGGAGTGACTGTCCCCGAATGTTGGGGCAGAAGAAAAATTAATGTTCGTCCAATGTCTAAGTTATCTGAATGAAATGATGGATTTTTGCGCAGTGAGTGAAGGCAGAGGTTTATTGATAGCCCGTCTATAACCCACCAGCTCCTTTCAACTACCATTCTCCTTCACTGTGGAACATGGAATCAAAAGGATTCGATGTTCTAAATGATGCAAAACTAATAGGCATGTTACACATCTCCCTTCCTTACCCGACACACCAAATGGTTACTAAACATTTTAAGAACTAAGTTACACACACACGATTTACAAAATGAACTATGGATATTGCTGTGACTGCAGATGAAAACAAACAGAAATGAGACAATACTTACACACAGCAAACACAGACACATTGAAACATAGCATAAGTGAACTAGAAAATACTGACACTACTTCTAACTAACATGACAATGCACCGATGGATGAAGGGGAGTACATGAAATCTCAAGATACACATGCCTCCTTCTTTCTCTTCTAGGCATGTTGGTTGCCTCACTTCCTGAACTACAACAACTAGATCCTCCTTCTCATTCCTCTGCACGCCACCTTGGTAATGCACCAATCCCCTCCTATGGCTTTCTCTCAATTCGTATCAGAGCAAAGGCTTCTTGCATTTACTTACTCTACCCATAGTCCATATCCTTCCATCATAGGTCTTAAAGAGCTCCATGCATCGCCATGCATCGCCTTTTTACCATAAAGGGTTTAAACCATGGACCAGTGTGCTTCTGCAATCTAGGGGCTAGCTTAATCCGCACCAAATCACCTTCCAAATCACCTTCAAAAACGTTGCATCCCTTGGATGTTTTACGAATATCATGCACAGCTTTGTTAGTCATTTGTCTTTCTCTTTTATATTTTAAATGACATCCTTTAACCACACTTTACTTACACTTGACCTGTGCATGTCGCTCGCCTGGTCCCTGACAATTCCTTGATTGCATGTCCACACCACCCCTTCGTGATCCTGTGACCGCGTAATCCGTGCTTGCCTCGCTCCCAGCCCACATAGTTCCTCGCAATCCTTGATTGTGTGGTTCCTCGCAACTCCCCCTATTGTGTGGCCTCATAACTTCCTCGTGATTCTCTACCTCTGGCTTGTCCACGTGGTCCCTCACAATCCTTGACTGCGTGGTTCCTCACATCTCCCTCATCACATGTCCTCGCAACTGCCTCACGTTCCTGACTGCGTGCCCCATGCATTGCCTCGCACTGCCCGCTTGGTCCCTCACAATCCTTTACTATGCGGTTCCTCACAAACTCCCCTATTGTGTGTCATCACACCTTCCTCGCGTTCCCTGACCACGCGCCCCACGCATTGCCTTGCACACCCCTTGTGGCCCCTCGTAATCCTTGACTGCATGGTTCCTCGCAACTCCCTAACAACGTATCACACAACATACTCATGCCCCCCTCTAACCCCCCTGCTCCCACGTGCCCTCTGCTCTGCCTGGACTGCCCTGATCACTGCTTTTCCTACTGACCTGTTTCTGCCATATCCTTGCCTACCTAGGTCATCTCTCTTCATTGCTGTTGTTTTCCTCACTGACTTCCCTGTTTTGCTTACATTGCCTGTATTTCTCCTTTATTCCTCCCTCATCTAGGTCTGCTTTCACTGTTTTTCTTACACTGCCGGTATTTCCCCTTATATTCCTCCCTCATCTAGGTCTGCTTTCGCTGATTTCTCCTGTGTTGGTTTACTGTTGTATTTTGTATTCGCCTCACTAACTGCCCTGTCCTATTCTGTACTGCTATGTGTTCCGTTGCACACTTCCTTCTTCTAGGTTCTCTTTCGCCTACTACTTTGTCTTTGTTGCTTTGGTTTTGCCTTCTTAGCTCTTGTCATATTGTTCAATTGTCGACTTTTGTCTCGTCCCTCTTTGTCTCGCTGTGTCCTGCCCTTCTGTCTCCCCGCATCCCCCTCTCATACCCTTTATTTTTCTTCTCTCCTCTCCCTACCTACTCATTGGTGCTCTCTGTTTCTCCTATCTTTTCTATTTGCTTCTCTATCGACTATCCTCATCTCTTCACTAAATCTGATAGGAAGAAGTTTAAAAAGGACATCCTGGTCTCCAACCAAGGCCTCCTTATCGCTGAAACTTATGCCAGTGCCTTCTCCAGGCAAAACATCACCAACATCCTTTTTGTCATTCCCTCTCCAGATGTATGGACTCTTCATATGGTCTCTATGCTTTCTCCCTTCTCTTCTTCTCCCATTAATGGTGGCACATGGCGGGTGGCCCACCTGGCCCCCTTCCCCTCCTCTAAGGTCATCATCAATGTTTACCTGAATGGTACCGTCTTGGTCCAAGGCCCTCAGGCCAACCTTCTCCTCTTTGATAGACGCTTCTCGCATCTCATCAATTTCCTTTCCTCTCCTCTCCTGCTGTCCGTGCTCTTCCCCACACGGACACCTTACCTCCTACTGCTGTCTCCTCCTTGGCTACCTTGCCCTCTCCTCCTTCATCTTCTGCCCCCTCGGGCTTATTCTACACCTCCGCAGGACATACCTCTGATTTGTACCCCTCCCCAGAAGTCTCTCAAGGATGGCAACCTTTTCCATATTGCAACTCTCAACTCTAGCTCAGCTGTCAAACACTCCTCTGACATCTGCTTCCTCCTGGAGGAACTTGACCTTGATGTCCTCGGTCTCACAGAGACATGGTTCATGGCCAGCTTTGTAATGAGCTTTGACACTCTCCTCCCTGATGGCTACAAGATCCTCTCCACGCCCGGATCCAACCGTTCCAAAGGGGGTGTAGCCTTGATCTTCCCAGGGTGGATTCCTGCCTCTGTCATTCCAATGCAGGCCTACTTCTCTTTCGACTGCGTCATCTTCAGGCTCTCTCTCTCTCTCCGGGTCATTCCCTTACTGAGGCTACCATCTATTGGCTACCTGGTCAGATTTCCTCCTTCCTCTCTGAGTGGGCGGACCTCTCCTTTTCCCTCCTGGTCTTGACCACTCAACTCCTCCTTCTTGGAGACTTTAACATTCACCTGGATGCTTCCCGTCCTTCTTCTGGACTTTTTTGCGACCTCTGCGACTCACTCTAAATGTCTATTGTACGCACAGGCCCAACTCACTCTGCAGGACACACTCTGGATGTACTGATCTATTCAGACCTTCCCCTTTCTAGCCTTCTCACTACTCCTCTCTCCTGGAGTGATCAATTTCTCCTTTCCTCCCAGCTCCCCTTCTCTACCCCTCAGGCCAAGCCAACTCCAGCACTGCCACCTACCTTCTCGGTTATCCGACCCATGAAGCGTGACTGAGTTGAGGTTTTCGCCGCCACCTTTTAACCCTCCCTCCTTTGGCTGACACACACCCGGACACAGCCCTTTCCATGCTCCACTCTACCATATCTGATACTCTCGATGGTCTTGCCCCTGTCATGAGGGTCTGCTTGAAGCCCAAAGCCAAGTGCAACTCCTGGTACAACTCAGACCTCGTCACCCTTAAACACAAGTGCAGAGTGACTGAGACGAGATGGCGTGCTTCTGGTACATCCTCTGACAAACTGGCATGCTGCCTGCTTCAAAGGCAATACCAGCTCTCTGTCCAAGAAGAGAGCCCACATCCAAGCTTGAGTCTCTGCTGCATCTAACAACTCAGCCAAACTCTTTAAAATCTACCAGGAGCTGGCCAATCCCGCTGCAGTCTCTACCTCTCCTGTACCCTCCTAGGCCCTCTGCACAGCCCTGGCTTCTCATTTCATCTCTAAAACTCAGGACATCCTGTCCTCTCTCTCTTTCTCTCCCCCTCCTCCCTGTACACCCTGCTCTTCGTATGGCCCTTCTTCGGCCACCTCTCCTCCCTCCTTCTCTGCCTTTCCCCTGTTCTCCCCAGAAGAGGTTTCTAGACAAGTCTGATCAATGGAAGTCAAAAAAGTTTCACCCCTGTTCCTCCAAAACCATCTAGGACCACATTGACACCCTGTCTCCTGCTCTGGCTGGCTTTTGCAACCACTCCTTCGCCACTGGAGTCTTCCCTTCCCCATGAAGCACTCCCTTGTGCACCTTCTTCTTAAGAAACCCTCTGCCAACCTGTCCTGCCACTTCTTTCCTGGGCAAGCTCCTGGAAAAGCTGGCCATCTCCCAGCTTAATCTTCACACTGAATCTGTTTGTTGTCTCCATGACCATCAGTCTGGCTGCAGAGCTGCCAGAAGCACGGAAACTGCTCTCCTGAACATCCGTGACGACCTGCTCGCTAACCTCTATTCCAACACCCCCTGTGTCCTCATCTTACTTGATCTCTTGTCTGTCTTTGTCACAGTCAACCATGCCATCCTGATCAACCCTCTCTGTGATAACCTGGGTATCACCGATCAGGCCCTGGCTTGGCTGACTTCCTTCCTCTCCAATCAACCCTCCAAGGTCCAACTTGGGTCCTTCCTCTCCTCTATCTCTATCTCTACCTGTGATGTTCCCCAAGGGCTAACCTCTCTCCCTGGCTGTTCAAGCAATACCTGGCACTTCTTGCCCACTGCATTGCCACTCCCTACCCAAACTTTCAGTGCTATGTGGATGAAACTCAACACAGACCACCTCTTCTCCTTCTCACATCTCTGACTGTCTCTGCTATCCAGGAGTGGTGTGCCGTCAATAATCTCTGCCTGAATGCCAGTAAGACTGAAATTTTCCTCATCAGCACACCTGCTCCCTCCTTTCCTGTCACTCTCTGGCCGGCATCTCTTGGCCCTTTTCCTGCTCCCACCTGTGTGGCTAGAAATCTTGCCGTCATCTTTGATTCCACACTCTCCTTCTCTCCTCACATCTCTGACGTCTCTAAGAAGTCACACTACCAGCTGCACCACCTCAGAGGTATTCTTACTTTCCTCTCCTCCCCCCAGAAGCTCACTATCTCCAGAGCTGTGGTTCTCTCTAGTCTGGACTACTGCAATAGACTCTTTCTAAATCTGCCTGCCTCTACTCTCCACTCTTTGCAACTCCTCAAAAACAGGACTTCAAGACTTGTCCTCAACCCGGCGATCGTATCTCTCCAGGACTGAAATCTCTGCACTAGCTCCCAGTGGCAGCAAGGATTAAATTCAAAACCCTCAGCATTGTCCACACAACCTTTTAGGGGCCTTGGGCCTCAATACCTTCAACTCTCTCTTCCTAAATATCTTCCTTCTCTAGCTCTTCGCTTATCCGCCTCCAACTTCCTCGGGGTCTGTTGCTTCTCCTAGCAATGAGTTGGTGGTAGATCTCTTTCTTAAGCTGGAGCCTCCCTCTGGAATAGCCTCCCTGCCTCTCTGAAACTTGAGGAGAACCATATTATCCAGTTCCGGGAGCACCTCAAGTCCTTCCTCTTTGCTTCTGCTTTCTCTTCTCCTCTCCCCTGCTGATCTCCTGGCTGAAACTGTAATTGCACTGGTTACCTGATCTTGGGCCCAGATCCCCTCCCCACCAGTTGCACACCTGCACTGCCCCCCTGGCAAGTCTTGCACTCAGGGGCTGTTTCTGTATCAGCATTTGACACCTGATGTCTGCACTTACTCTTGCACTTTCCACCAGCGGGCCACACTTCTAATTAATTGTTTTATTTATCCCATGTACTGCAATGCCCCCTTCCACCACACTGTTCCCCCTCCCCCCTGCACTTGCGCAATCTCAATGTCACCTGGCCTAGTAAGATCATTGTCTATGTCTTCCCTCTGTTCCCCCCCTTGCCTCATCACACCCTAAAACAATAGAGTATAGGCGTGTTACAAATGCTATATCACATCATATCACATCCATGCTGGGCACACCCTAGTGTTGGGTTTCCTACCCCTAAGAACTTCAAATTGAGATAGCCCAGTTGTGTAATAAGGTCTGGACCTGTAAGCCACAACAGTGTCATGTACTGCTCCTTTCCAGTCTTTCTTCTGTACTTTGGCTCCTTGGATACTTTGCTTTATTACACCGTTAAATCTTTCAACTAAACCATTTGTCTCACTCAAGGCTAATTGTAACCCATTATTAGTCAACATAATTGTGGGATAACATTCTCTCTGAAATACAGTTTCTAAACACCTGCTAATGTCACTGGTACCCTTACTGTTTGTCCACTGTTCCGCAACCCATCTTTTAACAATATTCTTGAACATCAATTAACAATATTCTTGTTGTCCCTGACTCCTCATGGACCCACAATATCAAAACCAACTCTTTCCAACGGTACTGTTGGAATTGTCATGATAGTCAAAAGGCTGAATCTGCTCATGCAACCTTAATTTGAATTTTCACATGTATCACAATCTCTGATCACTCTCTCCATCCCTGGCCACCAATACACTTGCCTAACCATTTGTTTGGTTTTTGAAATTCCTTCATGACCTTCATGAGCAACTAATATTTTCTTCCTCACACCTTCTGCCGTAATAATTTGATCACCCTTCAACACAAACCCATTCTTAACATGCAATTCCTAATATACCATCTTAACTGCCTCTTATTGAAATTCTCGACATGCTTTCTCATTCATCATTTCACTCTCTATTTCTTTCAATTTCTTCAACATCTCATCAGAATCCATGACCTTATGCCACTCTTTCTTAGATAATGTGTATTGTTCTATACCAAGGACTTGTTGCTTATCTGCATCCCCATCCATCTCATCCATCACATTTGTCATTCTCGACAAACAATCAGCTAACTTGTTCAGAATGCCTGGCACATATTCTATATCCCATGAATGTTCCTGTAGATTAGTGATGCATGTTCTTATGTGGAATAAGAGCTTGTCCAACACTTTAAATGTTAAATTCTCCTTCATAGGCTTATGGTCCGATCTCAGAAACGACCTACAACCCACAAAAACAGTCTGAATTCCTCGCGCAGCTCAATGGATGGGTAGACATTTTTCAACTATAGTGGAATAGTTCATCTCAGATTGCCTCAAGACTGCAAAGAAACAGCACATTTGTGTTTCCCTTCTATCTGTGACAGTACCAAACCCAAACCTTTACTGCTAGTATCTGTAGCTATACCATTGATCATGGGAGAACTGTAATTGAACAGAGCTGGTGCTAGGTTCAGTGTACATTTGATGTCCTGAAATGTTAATTCACATTGGGTATCCCATTTGAAATGAACTCCCAACTTTACTACTTCACTGATGTGATGTATCTTGATGGCAATGCTAGAATGAACTTGGCATAGTATTCACCCATTCCCAGAAACAATGATAATTGTTCCTTGCTTGGAAAATTACTAAATCTATTTACAAGATCAGCCTTAAATCCCTTTTTAAAAACTGTATGCCACAGATATGGTATGAACTCTTTATCGAGCTTGCATTTCTCTTTGCTCAATCTCATACCTGTTGTCTCAAGAATAATCAAAGCTCTCAACAGTGTCATATTTGTTCATCCAGGCTTACCTGAAACACCAACCCCTGGAAAAAGATGATCCCTTATACACAAAAAACGGTTGGTCCAGTACGTGCTGGAACACAGCCGCTACTGAAATAAAAACGAAGGGCATGCAAAAACATTGAAATAATCTTTTTGGTGTAATGAAAGCAGTACACATTTTTCGATGAAGGATGCAACTTAAGTTAATGGTAGGCTGATTTTAAGTCTAAAGTGGAAAACCAAACAGTTTACGCAATAGTACCTAGCATTTCTGTGATATTAGGAAGATTTCTGTCAGGCACTATACATTTTATTTACTGCCCTCAAATTGATGCACCGTCTTCGCTTTCCATTTTGCTTTCTCACTGCTACTAATTTCAAGACGCATTCCGCCGAATCCACCCTTTCAATAAGTCCTTGCTTCTCCATGAGTGATAGTTCATTCTGAGACTCCTCTCTCTCTCACAGCAACTGGAATGCTCCTTACTGTGTGGGCTACTGGAACTGCATCCTCTTTCATCCTTATTCTGTGTGAAAAGTTTCTGAGACAAACCAATTAATCTCTGAATACTCAATGTTGTATCAGTTGCTATCTTAATACTGGAGTTATGCAATTTATCTTGTTGCATCTCTCGCTGTCTTCAATTGCAAACACAGATTCTTCAACATTGGGGTGTAGTTTGATGTTGAGCCTTTTCTGGTGAGACCAACTGAGACGAGGTAAGCTCCCTTTGGTTAGCACATATACTTTCCCATTTGCAACACGTTCTTTAAACCCCCTGTTGGCCCAAAACAGCCCCAACAGTGTGTTTCCCCCATATGCCACAGGATGTATTTTTATTTTATTCAAAGACACACTACCTGTCAAAAACTTTATTTTGCTTGAGGGTATATTTTGCACGAGGTTTCGATAACCATTTCCACTGTTACTCCTTGCCACTTTATTTTCAACATAGGTTTCTCTGTATCTGCATCATTGCCTTGGATCAAAATGACTGCACCAACTATCAATCAATCAATCAATCAATCAATCAATCAGTTAGTGCACTGTCACCAAAGGCATCATGGCACTGTACAAAGATACCAGGTGGAAAGACTGAGAGTCCAGCTCACATAAAAAGGAGTGTCTTAATACTTTGTTTAAAAGGTATGAAGTCTACAGTGGTTCTTAGCTGGTGGGTCAGTGAATTCCAAAGCCTGGTCCCGGCCACAGAGAAGGCTCGTCCACCCAGAATATCCTTCCTATATTTAGGAACTCGAAGGAATGCTGCATTGGAGGATCTCAGAGTCCGGGTTGGTGTGTAGCTGTGAATCTTCTGCTGAATTGTTAGACATCCTTTGCCACTCATTGCCCAGTGAATCAAACACAATGCTTTGCATTTGACGCTAGCCTCGATAGGCAGCAAGTGGAGGGATTGCCATGCCCTACATACCCCCATTCCAAATGGAATATGTTTCACTAGACACATTGTTGCATTTTGCAGCATTTGAAAGGGCTGCATGAGGTAAGATGGTTGTGCTAGGTAGATCGCATTGCAGTAATCAATGCTCTCGTATACACACGCTGACACTATCTGGGCAGGGACATTTTCTGGGAGAATGGGGAGGAGCTTCTTTAACTGTTTCAGTTTAAGAAACCTCAGTCCACACAACGTATGGACATGGGCCTCCATAGACAGTGATTCAGATATTTTAATGCCCAAACTACGAACCACTTTGGCTGGCTCTGGCAGGGAAACAAGCAATGATGGTCAGAAGTCACTGGTCCATCCTCTATCTCTTCAATCATGTATGTTGGCTTCTCCAAATCTTCAAATAGCTTATCCAAATAATCAGTAGACTCGGTTTTGCTCCTGCAACAATTTGTGAAATGGCCTTTACGGTTACATTTCTTGCACAGCGACTTCAACGCCGGCCACTTGACACTATTATATCAATGAAATAAGCTGGTGCATCTGAACCATGTTCCAAATGATGCACACCTAATATGAATTCTACACAGAACTTTGGAAATCTAAATAATGATGCTATATTTCTGATCAGTGTGTTTTAACCCACTGCAATGCAGAGCTTTTAATTCATTAGGAGATTTGAAATAGTTTGCTTACCTTAAGGTGTATGCAGCTGGTCATAATGGTGATTCTATCTTCGAGAGAAAGCCATCTTACTAGGACCAAATGATTGGTGATGTGCTCTCATTTGCTTAAGCCCCTTAAACACTTTAAGATGGCTGCTGATGGGAGGATGGCACTCGATGGAGCCAGGATAGTTGTTGGGATGCCTTCCTGGAGAGCATTATATCCATCAATGTGATCAAAGACCAAAGCTGTTAAAATATTCCTGAAACTGACCTGTAGGATAAGGAGTTTGATTTGCTAAGATCAAGTTGAAATGGGACTATTTTTGTTATTTTCTTGAAGTGAGGATGGAGTCCAGTGTGAAGCATTCACATTGTGCTTGAGTGATGATCGATAATTCCAGAGGATGCAAAGGTTTGTAGCCAGGATTATATGTTGTTGGTAGAAGTTGAGTATGAGAGGAGGAGAAACTCTGCTTTTGTAGAGTTTAGAGAAAGAAAAAGAGAATGAAGTGATGCATTAGTTCAGAGTGTCAAGGAGAGTGTTTTTAATGTACCAATGCCCTACAGAGAGGCAGCCCTCAGACCTGGGTATCATCGCCACATTGGTAGATAAAGATGCTGCTTTTCAAGCTCCCATAAGTTTCATAGGACACCCCCCACCAACGCTGATTCCATTATAGCGAACATGGGTACGGGGGACACCCCGCAATCCCTGCTTCCCTTGTTCACTATAATGAAACCAAATGGTTGAAATCTTTGGCATTTTCGTCTGCACGTAATTTTGGAACATTTCAATCACTTGTTTTTTTTATTTATGATCTTTTCAGTAGATACTGTCTGGGTCCACTGGGGAATCTTATGCCAGACTGTCATTTGTGTATGCACTTGTGCTGAGGGGTGGGCTGGGATTTGGCTCACCTACTACCTCCTGGCTGCTGACACCCAACTCTACACCTCCGACTCCCTTAACACCCTCCATATCCAGCACTGTGCTACACTTCTCCCAGGCATTGAGGACCAGTGACTCCACAGTTCCTCCTCCTGTCTGGTGTTGGGACAGCAGTCCACACACCCTGACCCTGAGGTAATTCCAGTGTTTGGCACAGTCCTCCATGTGAAGTGGCATGCTGACCACAGCTGTCACTTTCTGGCTGATGGCTGATGTCATGCCAGATGGCTGTCCTGCAGTGTGCTGATCTCTTAATTTGCCTCGTGCCATATAGCTCTTCAGTGTGAGCAACAAACACATTGGTTAGGACTACCAGCTCACTCTCACTAAACTTTGGTTTTCTGAGTCGATTTTCGGTCACCTTGCCTCTGATCGGCTCCTGTGACATTCTGGCTTTTTTCCAGGTCTGGATGGCTGCAGGATATATTTGATGGATTTCTGTTTTCAAAATGGCTCATGCAATGCTTCCTGTCCCCGCTGATTTTTCGGCGGTACCTCTTATTTAGCTGCAGGAGTCGTGCATGCGTTCAATCCAGATTTTGATGCAGCGCTAATTCCGCCACACGACCCGGCGGTAATGATATTTCTGCTTTGCAGAAATTGTGTCGGATTACTGCCAGACTTATGATAAGGCCCCAAGAATCCTAAGAGCTTTTCTGCAGGATAGCATTCAGTTTCTTCATAACTTTTGGCCATTTTCCTTACTTCCCAGGAACTTGTTGATACACTTTTGTTCAGCTTTGTAGGGCAAATCCTTTACTTCAGAAGCAAGTCTTGGCAAGTAATTATTGCTCTGTCAGTTTACCAAGCTACATGAAACCTGTGAGTTATGAATAAGATCTTGAAGGTAATCCTCTATTCCAGCAGGGGCCAAATCAAGCTTTCAAGGTTTGCGTAATGTAATCAGATCTTCTTTATCATAAGATTAGTTTCACTGATAAGTTTCAGATAAGGTTTAATTGCGCAGAGGCAAATGCATACTAAGGCTTTATCTTATTTTTCTCTTTGGTCAATGCAAATATGGGGTGTGATCTTTATTGGCAGGTGGGTACTTTTGGTTCCTGCACAATTCATGATAAAGATAAGCCAAAAAAATCCCTAGTTTATTTTTAATCCTATTTAGTGCCCGGCGAGGGCGCAATCAGAATGAAACAACCATTCTGATTGGCCCTCGCCGAGGCATTACCCGGCTGGGAATCCCTCAGCCAGGATTCCACAGCCATTGTCCCTGGCGGGGTGCGTGCCTGCCATCCTCGCTCCAAGCCTCCCTGCGGCTGAGAGACTGCCTTCGCCAGCCGCCACAGACTCAGATAAGGCTTCTTTTTTTGTTTCCCCCTCATGCCCTCCCCGCCCCACTTACCTTCTTGCTCCTTTGCCCCCGGTGGGGGACGATGGCAGCCTCCATCCGTGTGGAGACTCGGAGTGGGGCCACACCCGCTCTGTGCAAAAAACACAGCTGGAGGCTTCCATCGTCCACCGCCAGGGACACAGGTTTGTGCTTTTGTTTTCTTTTTTTTTCCCTCCCTCTCTTCCTTCCTCCCAACCCCTCTTACCTTCTTCTCTGTCTTCTTTCAGGAGCGGACGCGCTGGGAACACTTCTGTTTCCAGCGTGTCCACTCCTGATGGCCGCCATGGAAAGGGAAAACAGACTCCGTTTTCCCTTTCCCGGCGGCCATTTTCTTGGTTGTTTTTTTTTTTCTGTCCCGAAACATTTCAGGACAGTAAAAAATGCTTTTAGTGCCCTGGTCACGCTTCGCTTGGGCCTATAACTATGGGCCCCGGGGCATTACCTGAGTCAATAATGCCCCCACCACATGGGTCATATCGCTTTAGTATTTCTAAGGAGCGTACAAGGACATGGGCTACAAAGGATGAACCATTGGAAATGAATGTGGCATGGAGATGAGTGTCTAATGTTACATCTGAAAGGAAGTTAAATGGTCCCAGGCAAACACTCATAAGGCATCCATCGGGTTAGTGCACAAGATCTGGAATGGTGACCCCATAGATTTAACATATTGAACAAAAGGAAATAGTAAGAGCTGTCTGACCTTGGATCAAGGAGAATTAAATGGAAGTTTACAGCTAGATGTATTTCTGATATACAGGGGCGACTCTCAGTGTAGGGCATTATTGGCCATTGAGAGGGCTTTTAAAGTTGCTATAGATTAGATGGTGAATCAATGCAGATATCTTAAAATAGGTGAAATATCAGAAAATCGATGAGTGTTGGTGACTGTTATAGCCATGGTGTTCAGTAGGACTTGAAGACACTGAAAGGATTTCTAGGGGGTAAGATGATGATGTGGGCAAAAATAGCACAATTAGTCCATGACATGTAGGTCTAATTTAACATAGTGCTGCATAGTAGTAATTTGTGGATCTCACCATTTAGATAGTTTGTGTGTAGCTTCATAGATAATGTTGAATCCAATGTGGATTAGCCTCCTATGTTACTCTATTATGGGAACAACAGTCTCTGTGATGTTTAAATAAAAGTGTGTGCTTAATTAGTGGGGTGGTATTTCCAGATGCTGATAACACTAGTTATCTCTTTGACTGATTGAAGAACACCCAGCTACACTGCATTCAATGGTCAATTAAGTTATAAGCATGTGTTCACTGTAACCTATTTTCTGCGGGGTCCTTCAAAGATCGAAATGTTTGTATTGTCTGCATAGTTGTTAAATGTGAAGTGTTTACATGACGGTAGGTCATGGAATTTTTATATAGATGTTGAATATGAAATGAGCCCTGTGGAATTTCACACGTGACCGTGGAGACAGTGGTCTGAAAGGAGTGAAGTTTAACTCTGTAGGTCCTATTGCACATATAAGAATTGATTGATTGTTTTTGGTTTCAATCACTCGCACCACATGTTCGGGTCCATACATGAGGATTATAAGATCCTTACTTCACTTGCTGGATTAACTGGTGCACCCAGCTGTATAGGACAATTGAAAAGGTAGGTGAGTTGTCTGGTGTTATTAAATGGAATGATGTCCAGCTCAGATCCTTTCTGACATAGGATGCAGAGCTTCATCCATTTCTGCTTCCTGGATCAGCATAAGGTTATGTTAGTGACTACACTGCTCCTTGAAGGAAGCCAAAGGAACTTGAAAGCATTATGTTACATTGGGTAGGGGGAATAACATTGAAGGAATCCACAGGGTTACATATAATGGTGAGCACTGGAAAGGCACACATTGCGAGAGGTACAGGACAAATGATATTATCTATGCTGTACAAGGCAGTGACATTCTTTTGCTCTTATATTCATTGTATGAAAATAGAATGTTCTTCCATATTATGGGGCACTGATAGGCCCCACAATATTAGGGTCATTGGTAATTCACAACAGGACTTTTAGTTATTTATTCATTGCTGTCTAGAATGCCAGATGCAGATGCACTGATGGACTTGAAATCTGATAGGCTATCATGGAAAAGACATATACATTTGCTGATTTAGTTCTAATTGGACATTTACTCACTGAAAGCTCTTTGAAATGATATGATATGATAAGTCATTTATAACGCGCGTGTACACAAGAGTTTCTAAGCGCGACCCGACAAGGAAGGGAAGAGAGAAGGAGGACAAAACAATGATTTTACTTGGCCTTGTGGCATTCAGATTGCGCAAATGTGGGGGGAGTGTAAGGAAGGCATGCTATCAATAGTAAACAGACACAGGTGACCACAGATCAAGGATGTTTATTGAACTTCAACAACAGTGCGATAAATTCCTATCTAATCCCAAATCTACAGATGGGAGCAAGCTACAACCATCAAATAATAATAATGCAGTCCTAGTGGAGTCTCGTCAAAGTAAAAGGGCCTATAATAAAAAACTAAAAACTATTACCAATCCTTACCGCTAAATACAAATAGTGTGGAGTAGTGTTCAAGAAAAAGAAAGAAGTGTTCACAAAATGTCAAGATGTTCAGGCCACTGGCCTACCTTCCCCACGTTTTCAGCATGGGACAAGGTGCTTCACTCGAGTAAAGCACACACTCTGGCTTCTTCGGCATGAGTATGCAGGTCCATTACCAGCATAAGGGCCTCTGTGCCCAAGTCTATTTAATTCAAAATCTCTTGACTCAGAGGACCTGATGTACCAAAACAAAATACAAAATTTCTTTCTGTTTATAAGTACTCAATTCATGTGATTCACCTTGGATCCCCCTTAGCCGGGCTCAGATCCCTTTTACATCATGAGCACTACTGTGGTTCCCCTCCTCCCAGCTCAGATCCCCTTTTTACAATGTTCAGAGAATATTCTTTCTTGGATGACTTACAGTTTACCCAGGACCCCCCTCAACCAGGCTCAGATCGTTTGCTCTTACACAATTAGTCTCCCTCAGCTGGGCTCGGACCAATTTCAGTTCGCATTAATCTATCGAAGACTTTCGAATATGCCTGCCACTTTGATCTCAAAATTCCGATTCCACAGTTGCCAACTAGTTGGATAACTAAATGAGACCTCTGAATGAACACCCACATAGCACCGGACCACTCTGTGAACGGTATCTTTATTGGCCTCTGAAGTTCAGTCACTTTGCTGGTTTTCAATTATATTCGTGTCGCTTGTTACATACTTTTCACACACCGTTCGTTCTCTTTAGATTTCTTCATGCAATGTTGCTGCTTGCAACCTTGTTTCTTACAAAGGATGCTCTGGTATCAGTCTCTCCGACTCACTGGCTATGCTGTCTCTACTGGCACTGCTTTGTTGTAGGAGCCAAGGACAATACCAAGGCAGCAACCCTTCCTTCCCGCCTTGGTTATTGACGCATGAGAGCCCTGGGTACCTCTGACACACAATGTAGGTTTCTTCAGCTTTAGTCCCTGATCTTAGGTTTCTTTCTTTCCAATGTTCACGAAAGTAATGGTATGAAAAGATCTAGGCCACTTCCCTCCTTGCAACCCTCTCTGGACACCCCCTCTTCCTTCTCCTTGTATTAAACAGCCATCTTGGAACCGCTGCTTCCTTGTGTGCTTTGCCTTGCTCAGAGTGTGCTTTTGTGCTCTGCCTTTAATCCATGTGGGGAAGTGTGAAGGAAGTCAGGTGTACGTAATGATCAGTAATTGCCTGACCTTGCCTAATCATTGTATTGGGAGATATCAGGTATACAGCTCTGGTGTTAGTCCATTCTCGGTCATGGCGAGCGGCCTGTGAGAAAGTGTTTGTGTCGGGAAGAGGGGGGAGGGAGAGTTGTGCTCCTAAGTATCCAAAAGGTGTTACAGGGAGGGGAATACTGCGTCTCACCATCAGGGTCCCACTCCGACTACCCGAAGACCCCTCATCCAGGTGATCCTTCTGCACTGGTCCACCCCCAGCAAATGGATCCAAATGCGATGGCCATGTCTTAGCCACCTGGATGAAGATCTCCAGGGACTAGCAGGTAAGATACCTTCAGGTTTCTCACAGGAGGGAGGGGAGAAGTGCCGGGGTGGGTGGAGTGCAAAGGAACTTGTAAGTGCTGAGAGGGAGTTGGCACATAAGTGCAAAGAGTCAGGGTATTGTAGGGTTGCAGTTACAGTCCCTAAGTGGTTGGGAGGCCCGGAGGCAGCTCAAGGGCAACTGGTCGTGCAGGAGCCTGGTCCCATAAATTCAGTGTGTGGGCAGGGCAGGTAACCTGTATGTGCAGCATACAGGGACATCAGTAAGGGAGAGGGAAAGAGAAAGCAGAAGGCGAAAAGGAAGGTCTTGAGTTGCTTCCAGAACCTTAGGTGGTCCTGCTCAAGTTTGAGATAGGCAAGTATGCTGCTCCAGAGGGAGGCCCCAGCTGAGGATAAACATCTACCCTGCACTCTCTGCCTGGAGAAGCATCTGAGCCTCAGAGAGTTGGAGGTGGATGAGCAGAGGGCTCCAGAAGGAAGACGCTTTGGAAGAGAAAGTTGAATGTAGTGTGGTCACTGTCCCCAGAAAGCCTTGTGGACGATGCAGAGCGTCTTGATCCTTGTAGCCACAGGGATCCAATGGAGAGATTTCAGAGCTGAAGAGATACGATCCCTGGGCTTGAGGCCAAAGACAAGTCTTGCAGTCCTGTTCTGGATTAGCTGTAAAGGGCAAGGAGTAGAGGCTCTGGAGACAGTGAGCTTTGGGGAGGGGGGGTGTGTGAAAAGGAAGAATACCTCTGAGGAGATCCAGCTGATAGTGTGACTTCCTAGAGAAGTCGGAGATGTGAGGAGAGAAGGAGATATAGTCAAAGATGACACCTCACAGGAAGGTGCAGGTAGAGGGCCCAGGGTGGGCGGCCAGAGTGAGAGAGGGAAGACAGGGTCAGGTATCCCAATGAAGAGGATCTCAGTCTTATTGGCATTAAGGCAGAGGCCTTTGCAGGCACACCATTCCTGAATTGCGGACAGTCAGGTATGAGAAAAGGAGCAAAAGAGGCTGTGGGGAGCCTGCAGGAGAGCTGGGTGTCATCCGCATAGCACTGAAAGTTAGAACAAAAAGTAGATATGTGGTGGGCCAGAGGTGCCAGGTAGTGGTTAAAGAGCCAGGGAGAGAGGTTAGACCCCTGGGGAACACCACATGTAGAGAGGGAGATAGAAGAGAGGAAATACCCAAGTTGGACCTCAGAGGATTGAGCTGAGAGAAAGGAGGTTAACCAGGCTTGGCCCTGACCAGAGATACCCAGGTTGTCACGGAGATGATTCTGTAAAATGGCCTGGTTGACCGTGTCAAAAGCAGAGGATAGATCAAGGAGAATGAGGACAGAAGGAAGGTTAGAGTCTAGATTAGAGAGCAAGTGGGCCGCTGTGGGAAAGGTAGTTTGAGTTCCATTTGTGAGGTTCTAGCTTGTTCATAATATCTGGCAAATATGTTTGAAGAAACTTGAGCATTAAAGTTATTAGGAAATGGTAAATTTATACTATGTGATTGTTAAAGGCAAATCTTCTAGTTATCATTCAGTCCATTGATGATTCGAGGTACACCTCGAATTTGGGGATGTTGGTGTCTGCTGCAGGCTTCTTGAACTGTGTGGTAATTATGGCATATTTGAGGGGTTTTGAGACTTTAATTTGTGTAAGGGAACCATGGTACCAACAGTAAGATGATAGAAACAAGTGGTCACATTTCAAGGGTGTTTATTGACTTAAAAAGGGTGTGATGAATGCCTATCTAATCTTAAATCTACAGATGGGAGCAAGCTATGACCATCATATACTAACGCAGTCTTAATGGTGTCTTGTCAAAATAAACATGCCTATACTAAAAAAAAAATGATTGCCAATCCTTACCTCTAAATACAACAAAATGTGAAAGGGGTATGAAATGCAAAAAGGAACAGTATCCAAAATAATATGTCAGGATGGTAGCGCAATAAAGTTCCCTTCCCTACGTCTCAGCATGGGGTAAGATGGAGCACTCGGGCTCTATACCACACTCTGGCTTCTCTTAGCATGAGGAGGCAGTCCCTTAGGCATGGCAGGACCTTCTAAGCAATGGTGTAACACAAAATTTGGAGGGCCCCCTGCGAGCCATGCTGAGGGCCCCCCAACTCGGCGACAAATCATGGGTCGTGCCACTCTACTGGCCAGCCTAAATTACCACACTTGCGCAATACGCACAAAGGTGCTGCTGCAGGGGTATGCGACCCACTGCGCTAGGAGAAAGATATAAATATGTGTTTTTATGCATTATACAGCTTTTTTAAAATAAAAAATGGCTAAAAGGCCAGAGAGTTTGCAATTTTTTGTAGTGTAATGCCAATCCAAAAATCCAATACGCGCAAGTCACCAACAGTGCACAGTAATATTAATGCTTTCATTGATATTATGCTTTGGGTTACATGTGATTATATCACATTAGAAAACAAATTTTGAACGAACCCAAAACATCTAAAAAAGCATAAGTAATGTTTGGGGGGTGCCCGCAAGTCAGCCACCCCCTGTTTTTATAACTTTCCCCCAGCCCAAAAACTACTATTCCCATTCCCAACCACATATGTATATATTTTTTAATGTGTTTTTTTAGATGTTGTGGGTTCGCTCAAAAATCCATTTGCTGTTATCTATTTGATAATGTCACTGCATACCAGTGCTTTGCTATTAAAAATGACATGCCACAATGAACAAAAAGGCCAACTGGATGCACAATGTATACCAGTCTAGACATGTAATAACATATTACAGTAAAGCATGCCAGGCCACATTCAGACATACCTAGACTGGTTGCATCAAAATGCCAGTCGAAGCAATAACACTTATCATGGTTATTTTATCACAGCTGCTCAGAAAAACATACAATGCTGCAGTAACAAATGGCTAGACTGGCAGCACATAAATGCCAGTCTTGCCAGGTAATTACGCTTAGCTGGACTGCTTTATCAGAGATGCCCAGTTAAAAAAGATTCAAGCCAAACTAAGAAATGATTAGACTGCCGGCACACAACTGCCTCTCTAGCCCCTAATACCACATAGCAAGCCTGCTTAGCCTGGACATGAATTACCATTACAATTTATTGCACAATCCCCCTCACAGCTCACCATCCCCTCTCCTTCCCATCCCCCGCCCCATCCCCCAAAATCAGCTTCTTGTCTCAGAATTACCTCCACGTCCCTTTTCCTTGTCCTAGTGCTTATGTATGAGGATCATTGCCTCATCGTAATGTCCTTTGACTTGAGTAACTTCAATACTATATGTTTGTCAATATTGAAGGCTCCCCTCGATGAGGCAAAAGCCTATTTTTCATTCTCTTGGGTATTTCTTGGGATCAAAGACTTTCGATTGTGCTAGGGATTTTTCTTAAATCCTTGAAGAACCACTTCGATCTTTCTCTCCAGTCTCAAAATGTCAGTTTGCAGTATACCTTTGTGGCAGAGATCTTTTGACTGGACACCCAGGTGGTGCCAGACCACTCTGCTATCATGTAGATAAAGGGGGCTTTTTTTCCTGTCTTCCCCAATGTTTCACTTTCATCTGAATCATGTCACTTGCGGTTTAACCAATCTTTCATCAGTGACACTTTCGCCACTGGCAACCTTTGTTCAGCACAGCTCGGCCTTGCACAAGTTCTCTCAACTCACTGGTAGCCTGGAGATATGTCTCCCTCCCTCGCCATGCCACAGCCTCTCTCTCGATCTGAATCAGCATCTTGGCTTCACATTCTTATTTGGCCTTTCAAGGCTTCTTGTTATGCACTCTGGCTTTCTTGGTCTTCTCTGGGTTCTTAGGGTTCTCCCTCCATTGGGTTCGGACCCCCCCTTAATGCTTTACACAACCGTCTCCCTCAGCCTGGCTCGGACTCCTCTCAGTTTTCACAAAGAACCAGTTTTGGACTTCCAGTCCCAGAATGCATTGTGGTGTATTTTGTTCCCACTTCACAGCTCCCCAAAACAGCATTCCATGGTTTTGGGAGCTGCAGGAGTGTCAATGAGGATGTTAATTGAGATCAGGGACTCACCGTCTGCCCCTCAGAGACCTGGGCTCACCTGCTTGGCTCAGGGGAGGAGCTCTGGTGTGGCACCACCAGGATAACCCAGCTGCCCCTGGATTTGCCTGCTGAAGGTACAGCTCCCTCTCCACACTGCAGCCTCCACTGTGTTCAAATGTCCAGTGTCTGGCCAGTTTCCTCCTCCCCCAGGTCTCCCAGGGTCTCTGCAGCTCACCTGGTCTTCCTCTGGCTTATCGGCACCTTTCAGCATCCCCAGCTTGCTCAAAATGCTATTTCTGGCTGTTGATTTTATACTGCCAGCTAGAGTTGATTAGAGTCAGGTGTGAGTAGTTGTCCCTCTCTGCCTGACTCTTCTCGACCTCATTAACGGGATACCATGGAGACTGCCCATTTCTAATTTTCTAAGTATAATGTTTGCTATTTGCATTCCAGAATCGGAGTACTGTTGTGATCCGTTTTCCTTTCCCACCATTGCCTTGATGTACTTGTACGCATCACATATGTGATAGTTTGGGAGTGTTTGGTCAATAGTTGATGTGGTTTGGCTTCCAGTTTAGCAGGCTGTTGCTTCCGGATTAATGCTTTGTTGGAGGCATGCTGGGGCGATGCTCTTCTTGGATTGAAAGAGATGGGGGTCAGACCTCTTGGCATCGAGGCGTTTGAGGACTGGTGCAGTCAAAGAACGAGAGGGTTTGTGGTGCCTCATTGGCCATGCGTTGTATGAAAGGATCGCATCCAGAGCATAACCGATCTTTTCCTTGTGATGTCTCTTGCAACCCGGTATAGACACGAGCTCTAAGATCTGAGAGGCATTTATTCTGTTCTTGTCAATAACCCATTGTTTTGGATCGGGATACTTTTAATGGTTCTGAAATGCAAAGGCAGATCAAGCGTCTCCTCGAGGATGGCAGAGCTATAGCCTGTTTGCCAGTAGATGATGGCAGTACGTGCTGATTTGGGCACTGTACATAACAATCGGGGCTGTCACTTCGTTACTTTTGATACTTTTGAATAAACACTAACAGTCATTAGGAGTTAATTATTCCTTCACCTCTTGTTTGTATGGTGGGACCATATGACTGCAGCTCCCCTGTGCCCATTTCCTGCAATGGCAGCGTTTCACCGCAAACTGGGTTCTGTTTCAGGTCTCGCAGATTCGTGTTTGCCCTCTGCCCTTGTTGCAGGTTGAATTTCATGATGCTTGCATTCACGTATGAGTGCGTCATTGAATCGTTTTCTTTCAATGAATTTGTTTTATGACCGCTAGCATTTCTAATCTGTGATGGTAACGGGTTTTAGGGAGTGTGTTGAGAGGAGTTTCTAGACACCTGCTTTTAAGCATGTGCGCCATTGTACTGATGAGCCGGAGACCTTATATTGCATAAGCCTGTGCGTGACTCCCACTCATCCCAGGACAGCACAATGATGCCTCGCCATTCTTGTGAACATTGATTTAGCTTTGCACACCACCGCACTGCTTCATATGTGGTGTTGGGGCGCAGTCACTGGAGATGGTGATCAGAGAAAACAAAGGACTCTCTAAACATAGTCTTCCTCTTTGTCGCGTCCTACACTCCATCACGGTGCCACGGTGCAACAAAACTACCCAGCCAATGCTCACAGCATGACATGACAAGCCCAGCAACCATCACAATTATCCGCGCAGCACAATGCATGTTGATTCACGATGAGTAGTAATTACATGAAATAATAGAGTAGGCTAGCATGGTAGAAGGCCATCTCTAAATATATGGAAATCTATACACGATGGCAGCCAGGAGCTGATCTGCATGTCTATGCTGTAAATTAAAATGATTATTCTCCCTGATTCATGCAGAAATTGTGTTTTAACGCCTGGGTTCAGAATAAATTACTCTGACCATGGAGCGCCCTACATCTGTGCAGCTTTAAATCTTTGATGATCTGATTTACCAAAGCATCCCACTTTTTGCTTTTTTACTATCAGACTTCTGTTCTCACAAACAGGATGTGGATGTCAAACCTTACTAATGTATGTTACTGTAGAATATTTTCCATAGCACACAACTGCCATGTATGTCCCTGGACAACTTTAAAGGGTAACCTTTACTGGGAAACCAAGACCCTGATGACATGAATATTGTAGAAGAGTGCTAACTAAACATGTGTGTAGCATATATTTGCAGTAAACAGCTATGCAGGCTCCTGGTTCACCCAGGGTACGTTTTTACAGCCCCCTTGTCTGCAGGGCGCAAGCAAAGAAACAAACACAAACTTAGACAGTGCAAAATAAAAGTGGTCAAAAAGAGCGGCACCGTGCATATTACAGGCAGTCAGTATTTTACACAGGCCAAACATGTCTAAGTGATCCAGGCCAATCATGTTAATGTATTCAAGCAAAGTTCGAGATGATGATCCTTAAGGTCAGCCTGGATCACGGACTCACACAGCAGTACTTTGATTCCAGACCACTTTGTATTCTTACTAAAAGAAGATCCATACATGCGTTACCATCTTTGCCAGAATGTTCCAAATGCATATCGGTCGTAAGGAGTTTAGTGTAGTGTGGCGGACCAGAAGAATGACTCGGACTCTGTAACGACATTTCAAGTTTCTTTTAAAGCTATCCCTTTCGCTATGAGGAAGGTGCCTACTTAGTAAACTACAAATAAGTGTGCAGGTCAGTCCTCTGAACAAAAATGAGTCCAATCAAAAAGTAGCAACAAAAAAGGTTGTTTTGTTATTCTTAGAAAAAAAGTGTTCTTAGATATTTCTCACGTCAAATGCTTTTCTCATTAAGTTTTACACTCTTCAAAAGTTGCAATAGTTCTTGATATATCGTTGGCTTTATAGCTCCTCTTCCTTTGGCGCTGTTCCTCTTCCCTGCTCTCACATTAAGTGAACAAGTCTCTATCAATGCCTCTAGTAATGTCTTATTTATGTTTTTGAACCCTTTTGGTTCATGTCCTCTATGGTGTTTACAGGGGTCCTCTAGACCTGGGGCTTCTTCTTGACTTAGGCCTTTGTTTGGCTACTGTTCTTCGTGTTTATCCGGCTCCTGTAACCCATCACTTGTGTAATTGTCCCACTTTTACAAGCTTGTTGCCTTATCCCACAGGGTACTCTGCTACCTGTCAGAATTTCAGGTTTTTTCTGCAGGAATGCTGTCCTCTGCTCGTTCAATCTCGGGCTTCATTATGCTTGCTGCTTTGTAGCCGTTCTCTTGCTTACATGTAGGCTTTACGTGCATGTAGCCTCCACCACCCTTCACGGGATAGATGATTCGTTCTCCCTTGGGTGTCTGGTCTCGGTGTTAGTTAACGGGTGACCAGCCCACCCCGACCTCAGAGTAGTCATGCCACCAGACGAAACTGTGCCTCTTCCTCGATCACAGAGCGTTTTCCCCACTTCTCTGCAGGCCAGTTTTCTAGGGTCTCTCTCTCTTCCTTCATACGACCGGCTCCACGGTACTGCGTGGCTCTGCCCCTCATGACATTTTAAGCCTTTCCTTAATATTCTCTCCCCTTCGTTCAATGTTCCTTGTAGTTTTATGTACATCATCATTAACAAAAGGGGTGTGTCATTTCTTTTTGACTGTGGAGCTCAGGTGGGATCCAGAAATAACTGAAGCCAAAGAGATTGAAGAAATGTCAGCGGGCTCTATCATGAGTTGGGCAGTATCACAGCGCTAATTGCGCTGGGATACCGCCCAACGCATTTAGTGTAGCGCAGCTCGGTCCGGTGCTTGTTGTGTGGGAGGCAGTAAGTCCACAATTCCACTTGACCCAATGGGGTTGGGCGGCGCTATTACCGTCAGTGGTAATAGCGTTGCTGGTAATAGTGCTAAAAATGGCCTTAAAGCCAGCGCATTCACCTCCAGCTAAAAGCTGGAGGCGAATGCTCCAGAAACCGGGATTGGACGGAGCAGTAAATGCGGTGGTAATATCGTTACTGAAGCATTTTCCTGATCTGCCCACCTTGTGATGACCACCAGTATTTGTTAAATTCAAAAGAGGGTTAACAATAGTCTTTCTGATTCCCATGTAGGCAGAAAATGTATTCTGGACAGGGAGTTTCTTACCAGACTGGGAGTCCGCGCCTCAGAGAGGGCAGTCACACCTAGTGAGGTCCCACTTGCCCAGACCCCTATGGAGGGTCTTGTCGAGCTGGCTCACCTCCCTAGCCTCAAATGGGGTGGCTCTCGTCTGGAGAAAAGTGACAAATAGTCCAGATTCATCACAGTAGGTACTGGGGAGCCTTGTATGGTTTTAAACTCTCTTCACTGTTGTTAAATCTTTTCAAAGAGCCAGTTGTAGAATTCTATCAAATGACCATAAAGACTACATAAAGACTACTGGTACCTGGACCTCTTGGACCAGTGCTAGGCAATTTTGCATCAGTGAAGTGAGGTTCTGCACTGACATGTGCAGAGATTGTCCACTGCAAATAACGTAATTTGCATAGACGGAATAGTGAAAAAATGATATTTTGCACCGATCATCTGGTACACGTCTGTGGCTGCTTGCTCGTTACTGGTGCAAAACTGACCCGCAACAGAGCCACCTTTGCAATCTTCTTTCAGTAAATCTAAAGCATGTAGCACTTCTGGCAACTTCTGAGTCAAGCAAAGAAACATCTAGCAATGTCTCTAAAAATTCAGAAATGCATTTCAATATTTTAACATTACACTTAAGTGAATTACATATGTCAGCTGTGGGACAACAATCACAGCATGTTGCTCTTGACTCAAATGGCTTATGCTATTTTCACACTTCAGAGGGATGGGATTTTTTAAATACTTTTTAGGTCCACCATAACTTTTCTGGCGTTTGCTACTCATGCCTGTATTCCTCGTTCCACAAGACCATCGGACTATACTGCTCTGACAATCCCTTATAAATGTAAAACATGTTTGCACTCGTCGGCACCCTTCAACTGTCTGTCTTGGTTTAAATAAGCTATGCATAAGACAGCACTGCCCACGAGGCAGGCATTTTTCTGGTGATGAAGGCTTGCATTTGGACATGCTCACAATGCTTTGCTGATGTTACTCTGAAATGGAGGTGAACTTCCAATGATGGCCACAGGGAGGCACTGTGGCATGTGTAGCTAGACTCAAATGGTGTATTAAGCTTTTTCTTTTTTATTTGCAACTAGTTTAGAAGCCCATGTACACGTGCCAAAGTGCAGGTTTACATTAACACAGTAGGACCACTATCCTAAGGCAACAGATGCCTCTAGCAGTGACAACAGACGAAACTACTGCTTTGGATAAACATACATCTGACCTTTTATTATATTGTTAGATTAGATATCCTAGCAGTTTTGTAAGTGAGCAAGAACAGTAGTTTGAGCGTTGTTGTTTCAGGATGCTTTATCACTGCAAGGTTTTGAAATATAAATGAACATCCCGTAACTGACAGTGGTGGGAAAATTGAGGACATAAAAAAACGAACTCTCAGATCGTGCTGTATCGTGATTTACAGCTATTAACAATTACGTGGTGGTGGGTGGCAGGCCCAAGACACCATGGAATCATGCCAAGGTGTGTCTAGTGGGTCACTTCAAACGATTGGAAGTGCTTCTTCAGTCTGATCTTGAAGCAATGTACAGTGGCTGTATTCTCGAGGTTGGGAGGCAGAATGCTCCAGTGGTAGATACCAAGGTGGGTGAGCAAGCACACGTGGGAGGCGGCACAGGGCAGTGTGGCGAGCAGTGCGTTTGAGTAAGACTCGAGATCAGAGACTGCAAGGAGAAGTGTCTCTAGAACTCCGTTTGTTAGATCGGCAATGTTGTTCAATTACACCACATCAACAATCAGTATTGTTTAAAATGAAGAATATTATTATAGAATGTCTCTTTTCCTAGATTCTAATTTATTGTTTTATGTGACAGTGATGTGTAATACATGATTTATAAATAGCTGCTCCCCACTAAAGTAAAGCTGGAAAAGATAGTGTCGTATATATTAACATATTTACCCCAAAGACAAGTATTGTATACATGTGTCAAAAATGTTGTAATAAATCAATCGCCTGAGTCCACATAAATAACATTTTGTTTCAATTCTGTTTAAGGATCTGAATTCTGGCTAAATTTAAAAGCAAGTCCAACTGCATCACGTCAAAAATGATATCATTTGACAAGTTCACCAGAAAATGACAATGAAGAGCAATGGTTGCTGCTCCACCATCTTAAAGGTGAAAGGGCTTCCCGAGCCAGTTTCAACAAACATTTGTTGCAGCCCTCTCTTTTAGAGAATAATCGATGCACACTTTTGTGCTGCCATTATTTCTGGTTTCCTTAGCAACCTAGTAGCTGAAATATTTCTAAGTTGGAATACAGGAAAGAAAAACTAACTTTTCATCGAGGATGATCTAACACAGTGTCCGACGTACGGTGGGATACGCTGTCAGGAGGGCCAGTGAACGACACCAGACACAAATATTCTTTCGCTAACATAAGGCCGCATTTATTGTTACATCTCTCAAATCATCAAAATGCGACAGACCATGACATCATCAACTATGTCATCATTACATCATAACTGATGTCATCATTACGTACTTGAGTGTGGGGTTGTGGCAGTGGCCATCAGCCTCCCTACTCCGGGATGGGCCTATGGGAAATAAGTGACCCCTTAAACCAACCAGACCCTCTCACCCTTGTACGGACCGGCGAGGACCGCTCTATGAGCCCCTGGCCTTAGCCCATAGCTCAATTCAATGCACTGCGCACCCACCTACCGCCACAGGGCCCCTGCCAGGGGCACTCCCCCGTTCCCAAACAGTAGCTATGCCTTTATCCTGAGACAAGCTATGGCCAACCACGCAGACCTCCGATCCATTGCTCTCAGATCGCCATCAAAACCACGTAATCTCTGCCATAATGCACCACTCCTCTATGGGACGCGCCCTGTGGGGCCCTTCAATCATATGTACACATATAAACAAATGTGCGCACATTCTTCAGTTACCCGTGGCAGAAGGCACCCAGGATTTCTTGTATGCGTTCATCGGAGTGGGCCAACCACTGTATTCCTCTTCAAACTCTGTGCCACCGGCAGACATTCCCCCCACCCGAAGCAGTACCCTTGATCTCACTGCAGGCAAATCCACCAGCCATGATGCCCGGGTCCGTCCCCTCGGTTATTAGGTGTCATCTAGCGATATAAAACAAGACAAGTTAACTCATATCATCTCAGATGCTAGACCAGTTAACCCACAGACCTAGCCCACCATGGATCTGGGCACCCTCGCCGTGGCCTTAACCCTCTGACCATCACACTGCTCTTCTGACCATGCCCAAGCCTAACACAATGGTCCTCAAAGCTGAGAAACCCCGGTTAGTGGGCAGTTCCACCACCTACAGTTATCCACTCTAATTCTAGCAGCTGGTTGTGGCCCCCACACCCAGCCCTAAAACAAAAAAAACATCCTTCCAAGTCCAAGTCCAGCCCTATCTCTTTACACCCGTCCCCTCCCCCGGGAACACTTGGCTCTACTTACAGCACCACGCATGCCAGTGACACGGCTGTGCCGCCAGCGCCGGTTGGTCCCCTTTGCCAAAACTGGTGCCCTTCCTTCGCCTCCTAATCCGCTGCCCTGGCTAAACGCCAGGGCTTCTATTGTTAGAGAGCAATAGTGTAGCCACAATTTCACCACACGCTGAGCCTGCACCCATATACACGTGGGCGTAGGCACGTCATTTGTTGGGCACTCCTAAAACCAGGCCAAAGATTGAGTTTTTATATGCCGAGGTCAGCACATTGTAAATAACTGATGTCCCCAAAATCAAACTAAGGGCATACTCATAGTCGTGTTTTATTTATCTGGGGCCAAAACATATATAATGATTTATTTGGGGACCAGACCCCTATGCATTCCTTTACTTTGTGGCCCCACAATTGCCATGTGCAGCTTATGTAAGTGTTACTTTGTTATAATATTCTAAAGCATCGCTGTGGTTTGTCGAAATTCCTAGGAATGTCTTTGCTTGACCCAGCAGGTGTCAGGTTGGATTACTTGCTTTGGATGTACTGAGACCACATTGCAAAGGCAGCTCTGCAGCCAGGCAACTTTGCACCAGCACGGAACAGACATGTTTCAGCATCATTCGGCATAATTAATGATATGTGGCGTGGGTCCCAATGCTGCTGGGCCTAGAGACCCAAGCTACTCCTCACGGATGACACACAGTTAGTCCAAAACATGTCTGTTAATGCTGGTGGTCTTGTGCAGAAGGTATGTGACCCCAGGCTGTCCCAGATAAAAGGGTCTCCATGTTACTTATTCCCTTTCAACTATTTCCGATTTGATGTGTAGCTTCCCTTAAAGTGCTAACCCTTGGGGAAGCCATGAGAGGCCTGCCACAATTCCATCTAAGTGCACACTAGGTTTCCTTGGTGTAGCCGGGACAATGTGTGGTGGGGGAAGATTCAAATGCAGAAACCTGCAGCAGATGCCTGTTTCATAAATAGGCAAAAGTGGAAAGCCAAAGCTGGGGGAGATAGTATTTAATCAAATTTGGTTTTGATTGTTGAATTGAATCCCCTAATAAATGACTATAAATATCTTTTATCAAGCTGTAGTGTCATCTTTACTTTAGCACTTTCTCTAGTGCAAGGGGATAGTTGTTCTGCGTCCTGGTTCATGAGGTTACCAGATAACAATCTCAATGGGGAACTTTTAAAACAGCGACAGCATTGTGCCGAAAGATGAATTTGCCTTTAGCTGTCTCTTTGTAATTCCATATCATATTTTCGTGTAGCTTCTAATATTTGAATACGATTAGTAAAGGGCCATCAAAAGTGAGCTGTATGATATGAAAGTGTATCCTTGGCACCAATGGAACTGTAAGAGGCATCGCTAGTATAATACCCCCTGACATACAGTCCCACCCCACAATCCTGGGCAAGAAACAGGTGGTTTGTTGAAAACTCAAATGTATTTCAATAAATGGATTAAAGATTAAATCAAGACGAAGGTGGTCAACAGGTTTTATGCAGGACAAGTCACCACTACTTTCATAAAATCACAAAAAGGTGTACTATTTATAGTAGCATAACTATGTTATTTGTTTATTAATTGAATATCACGAATATATCAATAATAGCCTATAAAAATCTATACCACACAGTACGTTTGAATTACACCAACACATGTTTCATAAATGAAACGGATTGCCAGGACAGATTCTTCAGGGTATTGGTTACTTTTCTTCACTTATAAGTAAGTGATCACAATAACCTTAGTTTAAACAAATATCTATTTTTTAAAACTTGTTATGCATTGGTAAAAGAACCACAAACTAATAATTAGATTATATAAATTATAAGTGCACATTCAACATGAATTAAGGAAATCAAAATATATGGGGCTAAAATTAAGCTCTTGGCAATTAAGTACCGATATAAATACTGCCTGAGCTCCCCAAAAAGAAGCATTCCCTATGAACCATATAATTCATACATGTTATAATAATAACAGCCAAATTGCAAGGGTTAACCAGAGAACTTACTAAGATCTGATCGCCATATTATGTGGATCACGTAATAGTCATGTGCATCATGAGGCATTGTGGCTCTGACTTTCCAAAGATATCTACACCACTCCTATTTGAACAAAACAACACAAAAGGGAACAAAACATACAACATTATTGTTGTGCCAAGCCAAAAGAGTAGCCATGACTCATTGTCAGAGAGACAAACAATATTGCTAAAATGGAATACGTGTACAACTAACGGTTGAAAAAAATGTCAATATCTCAAAACATGGTGTCCATCACGTTATTTCATCCTACCCATTATTAAGACTTGTATTAGGATTTAGATGGGGCTAGTCTGAACCCACAACCAAACGAGCCACACCATTAGTCAATGCTGGCTGGACCCATCCATGCTCAGCAATGTGCGGATATGTCCAGGCCAGGGTGAGCACACAACCTGCACAAGCACATTCTTCCTCGGTGGTGTGTGGGGTGCATGTAGAGGCCCCAAACTGAAGTCCCTTTCACATGAACAGCACGATTTTAAACACTGAAGTAAAACAAGGCCTGGCGTTTATTTTTGTTTTTCAAGTAAAAATCAAAGAGCCACGTGGAAAAGGGCCTACCTGTCATTACCAATGGATAAGCAGCATTTTAACTTACAAAAGCAGGAGGAATCAAAGATCCCTGTGACATGGAAAACAGGACTGTACCACATTGAAAACAAAAACGGCCTGCATCGGCGTGTGCAAATTAAAACGATTTTAAAAGTAAAAGTGAACAAAATATCACTGCGCACAGGAAAATGTCAGGAACATAAAACATGATGTGTGGGTTGCCCAAAAGCAATGTATATTATGTTTCACCTACACAACTCCAGTGACATTTGGAAATAGGGAAGAGGGCTTGTAAACAGCTGCTTTGCCTAGACAGCAATTATTTAGTCACTGCTTTCATGAGAACCTTTCGTAACTGGGGATCAGTATGGACCAGAGGTGGGCACCAGACAAGCCGAAGGCGATCTTTAGAAACAGAGAAAACAGAGGAATACAAATGAGAGGGGATAGTTTTATTGTCTAGAAAAGTATATTTTTGTGCAGTTCTAACCCCATCTAGCAGCAAGGAGCTTTAGAAAGAAGACGTTCCGCGTGTGGTCTCATTATGACCAGATTACTGATATCAGGATATGTTGTCAAAGAGGTGTGATGACATGCAGAGGGGGCGGAGGCGTCTGCAGTATAGTGACTAGTACCATGTGTGTAAATATGAGATTGTGTGCATAGGGAATGGAAGATGGCAGGGCCAAGAGAAGAAGAGAAAAAGAGCAAAAGCAATTGGAGTGGAAGCTGGGAGTTGGATGGTGGGAGAAACATATGAGAGTGAAAGACATAGAAAGGCATCGAGAAAATGGCGGACAGGGCGAATTCTTGGGTTGGGTGTGTGCCTACCTATGGGCCTAGGTCTCTGTGCACTTATTCATTGTTAACTCGGGTGACTCATTTCTTCTATGTATTTGTGTAGGCATCAGTAAGAAGGTGCTAAGGGAATGCTGGAGAAAACATCCTTTCTGGATCGAAAGGCCTTTTCTAATAGCTCAAAATCAGGTGGTAGCTGAGCTGAATGGTTCATCATTGTCCATTGGCTGGCAAACAGTAGAAAGCAGCACATGTGAAATTACATACCAATGTATGTACTGATGTGAGAGTACTAATTTTTATGTCAAACTGGTGCCCTCACGTGGCACCAGATGGCAGCTATTTAATTCATGGTGATCACTGTTGCAGTCATTCTGAATCATTTAACTCTTAAATGACTTATGCATTAATAACAAAGCCTTTTCTCTTGAAAATACAACACAATCCTGACTGCTCCCAACCTTGCCAGAGCTGCTGAGCACTGACGGCTGATCTAGTCTTTGGTGCCATTTTCCGATTGTGGACGATTACACAAGGCATACGTTTATCATGCACAATCAGATTTTTCGGTAAAGCTGCACGACATGCTGGTTTCGCTGTACAGCCAAATGCCTTGAGATTGTGTGAGAGCTGGGAGAGCAGCTCAAGTCTTGCACTGCCCAGGGTGTCCTTGAAATCCTGAGTACTAGACGTGCACCCACAACCCCGTTATCTGTATGTTCCAAGTCCCCGAATGCATAGAGTGGTAGGGAACACCTGATGCCAGCAGGCTTCGGGAAAATGTACCCGAATGGATGAAGTAAGCCATTCCAGAGAAGGGCCTTAGAGGGCCCCTCCTTTGCAAGTCTGTCCTTTTCCCTCACACCCAAGCAAGGCACAGAAATGCAAGAAGAGATGTACTTATGTACAGGCATGAGAAGGTAAAGAATTGTTTGGACTCGCTCCTCCAATCTGTTTTCAGTGACTCAGACCATGCCGACGGCCCTACATTATATTTGGTAATGCGAGAAAATAACGAAAAAGATGAATGGCTTGTACTGTGCATTCAGCAGGAACGAAAAAGCCGGACCTCATAATACCAAACATGGAGAGCAGGGGTCGCGGGGGTCCCCAGTTTCCCTTGTTTAGTGTAATGGGTTCGGGGGCTGCAGGGGTGTTCCCCGCTTCCATTGGAAGGATTGCAACACTGGCAGATAATAACTTTTAGGAAAAAAAAAGAACAGAACACTGTGACAGAAGTCCCTACCCACTTTAGGGATTGGAAACCGACGTTGCAGGGAGCCTGGCAAGTCAAGGTTCATTCCGGAGTGAAGGTAAGTGGAAGAAAAGGTAAGTAGCGCCGGGTTGTGGGTAGGACAAAGCGGTACAGTGTGATACCTGTGACCATCATTTTTGGATTTGACATTTTCAATTTCGACATTTTCATATTCGCAATATCGGGGCACGCAGTGATCACGTAGATCCTTATATTTCATATAACACTAGCTGCTTCCTGAGTATCGTGTTCCAATCTAGCCCTCTCTCACTTTTCCTCTCTCATGCGATCAGTTTCCCTTCTCTTTCTCTCTCTCTCTCTCTGTCTCTCTCACTCTGTGTCTTTGTCTCTTGGTGGCTGAGGGTCATTTTGTAAGGTGTATGTTTGCTACAGCCATCCTGGCTGTTGCAGGCACCCTCTAGAGCAGAAGGAAAAAAACATATATTCTGGGGGTGCAGGGCTATGATGCATTTTTGCAAAAACAGATATTAAGATATAAAAAAAGTTAATTATTTATTAGTACCCGCTGATGGTCAATCAGCTAGTTAAAAGCAATCTCATTGGCCCACTCATGGGCCTTATCTGCCCGACAAGGCTCCGATGCTGCAGCATCCTGGAGTTCTTTACCGTGAGTGACCACCATGGAAACGGAAAAGGGACTACGTGTAGTCCCTTCTCCCCTACCATAGTGGCCATTTTGTTTGTTTTTACTTTTTTTTCCATTAATTTTGATGGCTGCCATGGAAAGGGAGAAGGGACTACATGTAGTCCCTTCTCCCTTTCCATGGTGGTCACTCATGGTAAAGAACTCATGCTGCAGGACGCTGCAGCATCAGAGTCTTGTCGGAGTAGTCCCTTCTCCCTGATCCCTGGCGGCCATTTTTTTTTTGCTTTATTTCTCAAGTCGTGAAATGGTCACAGCACCGTTTCTCAACACGAGAAAAATTACTCTTAGTAACCCAGTACGACATGCCGGGGTACTAATGGCAATATAACCTGAGAAGGGGTGCTTCGTTAAAGCCCTCGCTTCACGCAGGCTTCTAAATATGGCCCGGGGCCATTACCCTAGCAGTAATGCCCTGCCCTCCTTATGTTATATTGCCTAAATATTACTAGCATTTTACACTCCTTTTGAAATTCTGTTAATTTCAATTGATCCTTTGAGTATATATTTCAGTCACAAAAAGAATGCTACACTTGTCTTACTGGTTAAAGAGCATCATCAAGACCTAGAATAACCATATACATTGTTTTTTTTACATAGAAAGGTTGTCATTCCAAGATGGACAGTTTTGTCCAATCTTAATGTACTCTTTCAAAATGACCAGTGATTGTCCAGTCTGCTTTGCATAAAATGAAAGAGCATTTTGGAAACACAAGAATGACCACGTACCTTTGTATTTGACAAGTATATCTGATAAAAGAGTTCTATGCATAAAACCCACGCTGCGCTTCATGCACATTTAATTTTTCACAAAACGCATGCTAGGATTACAATGTTTATTTATTTATTTATGCATTTATTTTAATTCTTGATAAAGTGCCCAATCGCCCGCAGGCCTTAAGGCGCACCGTACAACATTAAACAATAAATACTGATTTGAACAAACTCTTGGTGTGACTATGAGGAGTCTGGGGGTAATATGTTCTTACCTGCCCATGGAGAATTTTAGCAGGGTCTCGGGGAAAGGATGTCTGTGCACATGCTCGTATTGTAATACATATCACAAGTGCTTGAAATATGACATAACATAGGTTTATTGACATCATGTAGATTCATTAATTAAAGCTGATATTTTACCCAGGGTCCACTGAAGACCTTCAGAATGGCAAGACTGACGCCTTTGTAGTGATATCCATAGACTCTACTATTAATATCACTTAGCACCTCCCTGAATATTCTTATTTTTCATATTGACATTGAACAAGGCTTAATAACTCCACATTGGAATCCTGATATAGCAGGAGGGAATCCTAGCTGAATAATACATGTGGCTGAAAGAGAACACTCTGCGGCCTCTTTCCAACAGATGTATCCCCTGGGCACAGAATCAGATTTCAAAGCTTGCCACGGCGCCTGGTTTACTGCCATTCAGATATATGTAAAGTTATTCCATTGCATTTTAAGTAGCATTGCCCTGATCTTCACTTATCTGTCATTGCATAATTATGCCTTAAATAATCAGGCATCCCTTGTTATAGGGATCAAACAATATTACACATGGGGGAAGCAATGTTAAAAGAACCTGCTTAACGAGGTTGATTGCTTCATAGCAGTGTTTAAATGTATTTGATATTTGTATGAAAAAGGAAATATTGAAGTGTCAAAGATTTTTTGAACCCAAACTAGTACCCAGAGCAAGGATGTGCCATCCGAGTTGGTGCTTTCAGTAGTAGCACAGTGCCCCAACTGCAATAAAGCACGTCTGTGTATTTATATATTTTTTTATTTATTGAACATTTGTATGGCGCCTATACAGCATAAAGGGTTTCCAGGTGCCACAAGAGAAAAAGAGGTGTGGTGGGAGCAAGAGGAGAAAACAACAGTAGCGGTCCTACTAGGCCTTGTGACATTTGTATCATGCAAGTGCAGTATCAAGAAGTCCAGGGGGGAGATCCGGGCGAGGGGATAGAGAGTAGTCAGAGTGGGGGGATGAAGGAGGCAGCAAAAGCAGCTACTGACACTAGCTTCATCGGTCGAATGACAGAGAAATAGGCAGGCAGTGTGGGCAGAGGTTTAGCTGGGGAGCCCAGGAGCTCCAGAAGGGAAGAGAGGAGAGACTGGTGAGACCAGGAGTGTGGAGTTGTGAGAGGGCTAGAGTGGGAGATATCAGCAATGATGAGCGCATCCAAGGTGTGCCCGGCTGAGTGGGTTGAGTTAGAGGGAAGAATGGTGAGAGAAAGTTGGAGAGGTGTGGAAGTGTAGAGTGGCCGCATTGGGTGATACCAGATGGATATTGTACTCTCCAAGGAGGGGAAGCTTAGAGGAAGAGGTCAGAAGAGAGGAGGTGAGGTCGGCCCAGTCCAAAAGCAAGGATAGGCTTGTCCCAGGAGACCTGTAGATGTTAGTGAGAGTGAGCGAGATGGTAGGAGAGATGCAAAGCTTGCAGACAAGACATTCAAAGGAGGAATAGGACTGAGTGGGTATGATGGAAGCAGGTCAAAATAAATATTAAATGACTGCTGGCTATGTCCTGATATGCCCAGGAGGGTAAATAGTAATAAAGAAAGAACTGTTGAGAGATACACGCCATTTGCGGCCATCACCGCACCCTGGACTACCAATTACAATCAGGATCTGTATAGTGCACACCACTCTAGCCTATAGAGCAGTGTAAACTTAGGTTAGACGTTCAGGCCCATCAAACAACGTATCGGAGAACACAGGTCATGCATCAAAAAAGCAGTGGCTGAGAAACCACTTGTTGACCATTTCACCAAAAAAGGACACACCAATAAATATTTCACCTGGACGATCATACAGCAACTGACCACCCAGAAATGAGGGGGTGATATCAATCTATCTCTAACTCGCTTGGAACAAAAAGGGGTCCATAGATTAGATACTGTGAAAAACAGACTAAACATCACAGTAGAATGGAAGCCTTTTTGGAACCAAACCACAGCCCCTAGGTGTCTTACCAGTTTAGGAACCATACCTGACTGAGCACACACCCAGCCCTGGTTCCCCAGCATAGAGTTAATCATGTTTTTGTGTTATGCCTCATGCTTAAACGTACACATTTGAGTTGCTTGCACGGTGTATGAGCGTGATCAAACTAAACAATCGCATTTTGGTAAATCAAAACATGATTATGCCAAGGCACCTGAAATACTGCAAAATGTCAGGCCCCATCTCCATTTCTATATTTAAGTTGATTGGACCGGATTAGCCTAGATACTTGGCTGTTTCTTTTCAAAATGTCATATCAATGCAACCAGAAGTATGAAAAATGTCAAAAATGTCAGTCCTTGTTTTTCCACATCCATTTACTTCTGTAGACCAACACATGCCACGGCCCAGAATGGATGTTTCGTTCAATAGTCCGACACGCACATTAGTGTTTATGATAATGCTGTATGCAACATGAGGAAATGTTCGGCTGGCCACATACCCTAGCATTGTTTTAATGCACAGCACACATCTTCCAACATGTCTGACTTTGTTATATTATCAGCTTTCACCTATGTAACAAATGCATTTAGTGCTCTAGAGGGTCCATTTTGTTTATTTGCTTGAATTCCACCATTGTAGTTGCACAAAATGCCGGCCTCGATTCAATGTCCATTCAACACAAGCGTATAAACAGATCTAATGTCCTGTATATGTGCACGCAGACCAGTATCTCATTGTGCTAATTGGTAGAGATTATAGTATGTGAATGCCACATGGGCATTACTCGGCTGCATAACACAAATCCAATCATTAAAAATGTCGGACTCTGTGTTTTTTACATCACATTCAGCACACCAGAGATCCGACTCGAGTGCCCAATTGCACTCTGATATAATTATACTTTCTATTACTACGCCAGCACCTTGCTCGCAAACCTTCCTTTTTAACATGAGGTTGGTCGCCATGCGGGTATATTTTCCAAACCGGGACCACGACTCCCATCATACATCGTGCCTCGTATGTGATCTTAAAGGAAGCATCGAGCAGCCCACGTCTGGACACTCGCCAACCGCGGGCAAGATACTTCTCAACCGGCACCCGAGGGCCAATATCCGGATTGCGCTGTCCGGTCTTCTTGCAGTTCCGCGACGGTCCTGTAGTCCTCAGAAGGTGGCGACGGCAGAGGGGGCCGCGCCGCCGGGCCTTCTCGCAACTGGAGTGCCTGGAAAAAGTAAAAGTAAAAATGCCGATCTTAAACAGATCTCAGCAGTGCCTCCAGCTTGTCGGGGGAAAATTCTGCCGGGGTTGGCCGGGCCGTCCGCAGACCTCCGGGCAGGGAGGCCCCAACTCCTCCCGTATATCCCAAAGGAGATAGAGTATGAGACACACACAAGAAGCAATGTGACTCTGCTGTTTATTAAACACAAACGGCAGGGATGGGTCAAGGATCATACGCGTCTGACCTGACACACACACAATCGTGGGGCTCGCAGGCCCTTTTTACTGTAGTATGACGCGCTACCTGCGTCACTTTAGAAAATTAACAAAAAACCTATCGCCACTCTTAATTGGTTGCTCGAGTGGTAGGGTTAGTATAGCATACGTATAGAGAATAATATGAGTGGCCGAGGGTTAGTCAGGTGATATATCTGGGTTGTCCCTACAATTAGATACATGAGAATTGTTACATGACGACTCCTAATGGTTGGTTGATGTTAATGGCGTCAGTGATAAGAGCCCCATGTTCTGATTGGTGCGCCCGTGAGCTTCCCAGCCTGGGACCATCGCTGTTTCCAGCTCTCGGTGTACCTGCAATTTGCAACAATGTTTCACTATTGGTACATGCAGACAATGTGAAGACTTATTCATGAGCTGGACGGCCGACTACTCCCACCGTTGCAGATGTCCATTGATCCTTTCAAGTGTATCTGCCTGTGTCTTGTAACGAGGGATCCAGACGCCTGGTCAGTCCTTGTTTTTCCACATCCATTTACTTCTGTAGACCAACACATGCCACGGCCCAGAATGGATGTTTCGTTCAATAGTCCGACACGCACATTAGTGTTTATGATAATGCTGTATGCAACATGAGGAAATGTTCGGCTGGCCACATACCCTAGCATTGTTTTAATGCACAGCACACATCTTCCAACATGTCTGACTTTGTTATATTATCAGCTTTCACCTATGTAACAAATGCATTTAGTGCTCTAGAGGGTCCATTTTGTTTATTTGCTTGAATTCCACCATTGTAGTTGCACAAAATGCCGGGCCTCGATTCAATGTCCATTCAACACAAGCGTATAAACAGATCTAATGTCCTGTATATGTGCACGCAGACCAGTATCTCATTGTGCTAATTGGTAAAGATTATAGTATGTGAATGCCACATGGGCATTACTCGGCTGCATAACACAAATCCAATCATTAAAAATGTCGGACTCTGTGTTTTTTACATCACATTCAGCACACCAGAGATCCGACTCGAGTGCCCAATTGCACTCTGATATAATTATACTTTCTATTACTACGCCAGCAGCTTGCTCGCAAACCTTCCTTTTTAACATGAGGTTGGTCGCCATGCGGGTATATTTTCCAAACCGGGACCACGACTCCCATCATACATCGTGCCTCGTATGTGATCTTAAAGGAAGCATCGAGCAGCCCACGTCTGGACACTCGCCAACCGCGGGCAGGATACTTCTCAACCGGCTCCCGAGGGCCAATATCCGGATTGCGCTGTCCGGTCTTCTTGCAGTTCCGCGACGGTCCTGTAGTCCTCAGAAGGGGGCGACGGCAGAGGGGGCCGCGCCGCCGGGCCTTCTCGCAACTGGAGTGCCTGGAAAAAGTAAAAGTAAAAATGCCGATCTTAAACAGATCTCAGCAGTGCCTCCAGCTTGTCGGGGGAAAATTCTGCCGGGGTTGGCCGGGCCGTCCGCAGACCTCCGGGCAGGGAGGCCCCAACTCCTCCCGTATATCCCAAAGGAGATAGAGTATGAGACACACACAAGAAGCAATGTGACTCTGCTGTTTATTAAACACAAACGGCAGGGATGGGTCAAGGATCATACGCGTCTGACCTGACACACACACAATCGTGGGGCTCGCAGGCCCTTTTTACTGTAGTATGACGCGCTACCTGCGTCACTTTAGAAAATTAACAAAAAACCTATCGCCACTCTTAATTGGTTGCTCGAGTGGTAGGGTTAGTATAGCATACGTATAGAGAATAATATGAGTGGCCGAGGGTTAGTCAGGTGATATATCTGGGTTGTCCCTACAATTAGATACATGAGAATTGTTACATGAAGACTCCTAATGGTTGGTTGATGTTAATGGCGTCAGTGATAAGAGCCCCATGTTCTGATTGGTGCGCCCGTGAGCTTCCCAGCCTGGGACCATCGCTGTTCCCAGCTCTCGGTGTACCTGCAATTTGCAACAATGTTTCACTATTGGTACATGCAGACAATGTGAAGACTTATTCATGAGCTGGACGGCCGACTACTCCCACCGTTGCAGATGTCCATTGATCCTTTCAAATGTATCTGCCTGTGTCTTGTAACGAGGGATCCAGACGCCTCCTTCCTCCTGGGGTTGGCATCTCGTCAGGTTCGGCTTGGTCACGTGGGATGGGACCGTGTTTAAGGCAGAATTCTGCACAATTAATATTGTTTTTCCACTGTGTGTCTGGTTTGATTGCAGGTGCGACTTTGATGTTGGTGCGCGGCGTGCGAGGTTGCAACATCGTGCCCTTGATGGTCTGCTTTTGGATTGTGGGTTTGCAACATTACGACCTTGGCTGTCTGCTTTCCCCAGGCTCATTCTGCAGGATCAGCAACCTGATTCTTGTTCTGTTAATCGTCCACGAGAGCTCTTGCTTGCGGCCTGCTCAGGCCTAGTATATAGATGGAACCGTCTGGTGCACAGGCGCTTTAGGTTATGGTCTCATATTGTCTTATGATCAGTATCATGTCTTTGTTATAATTCTCATTACGGCACCTAAGTGTAGGAGAAGCGTAAGCAAGCTCTTTAGATGAGTTCATGATGCGTCTTGCGTTTCTGCATTTCTGAAAACCTATATGGAAAATAATAAAGATGCACGTCCGTGAGTATGTCTGTCGCCTACGTCATAGCACTGAGTATATTCTTCATGTAGATTGGTGCGGGAGTGTCCAGTGTGTATGTTGGCACAGGTGTGCTATCCGTTGGCTAGGTCGTCATGGCATCTCTAACGACGTATAGTTTTAGTCCAGTTGATCCATGCCGCAGGCATCGGCATGGGCAGGGCGAGCTGCTGGGCAGGCAGATGGACACATCCGTATGTTCCTGTACCAGGGTATCTGGTCGTCTGGTAGATGGGAAAACTCTTCTCGTGGCGGGTGCTTGGGCCGTGAACCTTTAGGCCAGGCGCGAGAGGGGAAAGAGGGGAGTCTGTTTTTCCATTTTCCCACTTCAGTCCCCCCTCTGGTCGACTTGTCGACCACAAACATATCCTTTTCGTTATCTCCTCTTACTCTCCACACTTTAGTTATTCCTCCTAAATGTCCATAATGGTTAACATGATCTTCAAATGACCAATACATATACTCACAGGCTCCTCCAGGAGTACAGTATACCCATTTCCCTATGTAACTCCTGGGGTTTCTTGGGTTCTTGACCTTCACCGATGGTGGGTCCAGATGGTTGGTGATGATCTGGTTGCGCAATTTCTCTCTCTCTTTTATTATTATGCCTGTGTGTTGGCCGTCATCTGCTGGCATCAGTGGGTGCATACCGACCATTTCAAGCAACTCATCAGTGGTGCGTGCCTTCTGGGCTTTCCAAAATCTTATTATGATCAGGGTAGCTCCAGCCAAAATAATACAGCCAACTATAATTTTCAGTCCATCTGACAGCCAAGATGGCATCCATGACCATAATAGCGAAAACCAGCTCTCATCCTTTTTCACACCCTTACTTTCATCCACCATTTTGGAGTGTAACTGGGCCAGTTGTGAAACTGCTTCTGTCAATGTACCGTTGTCAGCATCATTGGCAGGAATGAATGTGCAGCATGATTGTCCTATCTTTGTGCAAACTCCTCCTTCCATGGCAGTGAGGAGGTCCAATACATATCTGTTCTGCAGTGCTACCATCCTTATTGCTCGCAGCTCTTCTTTTATTGCGTTGAATCCGTTTACTGTAGAATTGATGGTCATCATGAGTTCCCATCTAGTTATCTGGAGCCATTTTGCGTTCGCATAAGCCTGCAATCCTGGATGTATTATTGAGGAGAAGAACATTGCTGCTCTGCTGAATAGTCTGTGTTCTGGCGGAATCGAAGTGAGTGCCGTTTCCGACCTTCCCCATAGATAATTTCCTGTCAGAGGTTCCCCTTGTCTTTTCCGTCTGTTTAGGACAGTTTCATTGCCGTTGGTCCTGTTCCCTGGCTCCCCCTGAGGCGGTGCAGATCTCTTATTTCTCTTGTCCCCTTCATCCATTTTGGGAAAGTTTGCCACATTCACATGCTTCTGGGGTACCACTAGCGATGGTACATTGACGTGCACCATCGTGCATACACCATTCCACAGAGGGGGCAGCGTGTGATATGCCTTTTCTCCACAGGCCCAGTAATGGTCCATTATCACTGCTGTTCCTGCTCCCCCCTCAGGTAACTCCATCACGCTTCCACAATTGGTGTTATATCCTACGTCCACCTCTCCTTTATGTTGGTAGCATACTTTAGGCAGTATTGTTATCGGGTCTTCATCCGTTTCTATCCATGTGAGCATGGGCACGTATTTGATCCAAGTTGTCCAACATCTGTGATTGTGCGCATCGATAGTTGAAATAGTCTCTTTTGTTACCATGTTGCTGCCAACCACTCCTATCTCCCATTTGTTGTCCAAGTATACTTTCCCTGTTATCGTCACCAGTGGCCTCTCCCAGCATCCTAATTTACCAGGGACTTCAGTGGCGTACCAATCACATGATAAGTACTGCAGTGTTACTTTCTTTGTTTCTCCTTTTGCAGGACCACTTGTTATGTATCTAAATGCTTCAGCATGTAAACTGCTCTTGTGGTAACTCAAATAAGTCTTGAGGAAGTTGTTTTCGTATGGGTATGAGTCTCGTGTTTTCCACGTCATATGCACCACTGTTCCTTGAAATCTTCCTTTCGTTTGGAACAGTGCCAAGTATATTATGCACCGTGCCGTTTTTTCATCTATTTCTGTGGCAACAAATGTTCGAGAAGCGCTCATGGCGTATGGTATTAATGAGCAAACGTAGCAGCTGTCTTCTGTTGTCTGCTTACCAATGCGGGTCATGTGTTGATACCATATGTTGTTTGAGACGTGTGCTGAATCTTGTATATAATTGTCAATACCTTTATTATCTGAGTATGTGCTGCGTTGTACTCTATTCTGCTTGTGCGCAATTTTGCTAATATCACCTGACGTAACACCTGTTGCAGCTGGGGATGGGGGTGTGTTAGGTTTGGGTACAGCAATAATATTGGTAGCATAGCTGTACTGCCATACAGAGGCAGCCACGAACCCGGTGATTATCAAAATCCCTATTACTTTTATTACATATGCTAATTTCACCGGCATTTTGCTCTTACCTTGCTGCAGTCCGGCAGCGAATTCTTGCGATGTTAGAGTTGCCCGCCTGAAAATTCTTAATATGCTGGTTAATGTTAGTTGTTAAGCTCTCCCTATCAAATAGTCATTCAGTGCCCAGGCGAAGAGCTGTTCCCACGCTATTGTGAGCGATCTATCTCTTAGGGCAGGTAAGTATGGGTGGAGGTGGGGCATCGAATATTCTATGGCCAAAAGGAAGGCTGTGTAGTAAAATCGTACCCTTTTCCTTTTCAGGTACGTTGGCCTTTTTATTTCATATACAAATTGGTGTGACAATTCTTCTGGGTAGTTATCGTCTGAGGGTACCATCTACTCCTGGGCAGTGAATTTGTTAGTTATCTACTTCTTAGCAATACAATAATACGCGGTTCCTGCATGTGCGAGAGAAAAGAAAAGAGAGCATTCATGTGTTTACATGTGTATTTGTGCGAGGCAATGTCCTTTAGTACAGTTACTACTGTAATGGGTACAGGGGTCAGTGGATGGTGGGCAGGGGGTGTTTGGGTTCAACCGGTGGGCGTTGTTTTACTCTTTGAGCGTGTGATCATGGGGTGGGCTGGATGGGGATCACCCCTTTCTTCTTCAGTTATTGTCTCTGGGGAGTCTGGGGAGTGACAGGGTATGGTTATACTTGGGCCGCTGGCTGTGGTAGAACTTCCTTCTTCTGTTGTCGATGTTGTTGCTGTTCTCTCAATGGACCTGTCGGTGGTGCTGGGGCGGGTCTGTTGTCCGTAGATCTTTACGTCGTGTAGGTGGTTCCAGGCACGCTTGTCCTTTAACTTTACTGCTCTTGTTGATACCTCCTCTACCAGATGGGGACCCGTAAAGCGTGGGTCATTCCATCTCCTATTGAAGTTGCGAAGTAGTACGTGGTCACCTTTAGCAACCTTACAAAGTCCTTCCTTTTCCAGTTTTTTATCCGCGTCTTCTTGTTGGCTTCTATTAGACCCGCCCCGTGTGCGCTCGAGCTGTTGAGACACAAACACTACACTAGTAATCAAAGAAGACACACATTGGTACATTTCATCACCCAGAACACTTGCGGTGCTTTCATGGTCGGTAAATGCTCTTGACGTTGGCGTTAGGGGAAGGCGCATTTGACGTCCGGTAACCACCTCATGGGGAGTGAGGTGGTGGTCGGACCCTGGCCTATTCCTCAGCTCAAATAATGCTAATGGAAGACAATATAACCAACTCTTCTTTGTTGTTTGCTGTATCTTTGCAATTGCCTCCTTTAATAGGCCATTCAGACGTTCACATACACCGTTGGCCTGTGGGTGGTATGCACATGCAAATTTATGTTTAATGTTCAGCAGCGATGTGATGTGCTGAAACATCTCGTTTGCAAAATGTGGGCCGTTGTCTGACCTTAACACCTCGCACACTCCCCACCTGGGGAAGACCTCCCTCACTAAGAACTTGGCTGCTCTAAATGCATCTGGGTGTGAACAGGGCCCTGCCTCAATCCACCTAGAGAATGGGCATACTACTACAATCATATACCTATTTCCTTGACATATATTGATCATATCAACATAGTCAATGTGGAGATGCCGGAAAGGTCCCTCTGGCCGGGGTATAGTACCTCTTATCACCTTTAGAGTGTGGCCGGCCGTAAACTGTTGACATGTGATACAGTTACTGATAAAATTCGACACATGCGAATTTAACTCGGGGCAGAACCAGTCTTCCCTAATTCGTGCTGCAATTACTTCCTTTCCTGTGTGGGCTGGATGGTGTAGTTGGCTCAGGGCAGTGTTCAAAAGTGCCAATGGTATTACAACCTTTCCAGTGCCACCCTGGTGCCATAGTGCGTCAGTTGGGGACATTGTACATCCTCTTTTTACCCATATTTCCTTTTCGGCCATTGGTGCAGCCGCTTGTAGCTCCATAATCTGTGTGGCTGGGAGATTGGTGTACCCTTCTCTTAACAACATCTCTTTTGCTATTCCCCTCCCTCTCCCTCTCTGTGACTCTGGGGGGTTCCATATCTCACCAAAGTATGCAGCATACTTCGCATGTGCGTCTGCTGCTGCATTCCCTTTTGAGACGTGATCTTCACCATTGGTGTGTGCGGTGCATTTTACTAAAGCTAGTTCCTGGGGGTCATTTATTACTTCAATCAGTTCAGCCAATAAGAGAGCATGTTGCACTGGGGTGCCATCAGCTCTCCTAAACCCTCTTCTTCTCCATTTAGACAACCCTGAGTGGACAGTTGATGTAACATATGCGCTGTCGGAATATATAGTCACTCGTTTGTCAAAGCTTTCCTTCAACGCCAAGATCAGTGCGACCAGTTCAGCTGCTTGAGCGGAGTAATGCTGTGGTAAATGTACACATTTCACTGCCACACACACCGGAACCTCCATCATTTTCACCACTGCTGCCCCAGTCCTCCTCACACCATCCCCCTGATCGATGGTTGATGACCCATCAATAAATAACAGCTCACCCCCCTCTAGTGCGTTTTTCTCAGCTTTTCTAGTACATGAGCACATTTCAGTTGTTTCAGTACAGTCATGGGCATAGTCTCCCTCCTCAATTACTTCTGCTAGGAACCTTGCAGGGTTGACCGTGCTACATCTAACAATTGATAGTTCAGCTCTGGATAGAATGATCTCATAACCTGATGCCCTTTGCGTGGTTAGGGTGGATTTAGGTTTATTCAATATTGCAAAAAGTGCATGTTCCACAAATAGTGTAGTCGGGCACCCCATGGTTATTGCTGATGCTTTCTCCACCGCAAAAGCGGCTGCGGCGAGACCTTGTTCGCAGGGGAAGTGCCCTAACATTACAGGATCTAAGTGGCCACTGTAAAATGCTACTGGTTTGTAGCCCATGCTTGTTTTTTGAGCCAACACGGCTTTCATTACTGCTGAGTCGCAATGTGAAAATATAAAAAATCGCCGCTCATAGTCTGGGGATGCCAGCACCGGAGCAGTTGATATCGCATCTTTTAATTCATCAAAAGCTTCTTTCATTTCCCTCGTCCACCCCAATTTGTTCTCCCCTTTATTAGCTTCCCGTAACGCCTCAAGCAGGGGCCCTATATATGAACTGTAATCAAATACCCAAGCTCTACAGTAGTTGCAGAGCCCCAGGAACTGCTGCAGTTCCCTTACAGTTTGTGGCATTGGAGTGGCCGAAATAGCTTGTGCTCTTTGTGGTGCGATCTTTCTTCCATGTTGGGATATAAGCTGACCAATGTAAAGTACCTGTTCCTGACAGTACTGTATCTTTTCCATGTCTACCTTGTAACCTTTGTCAGCCAATATTGTCAACATCTTTAATGAGTCCTCTCTGCATGTTTTTTCGTTTTTACTGCAAATTATTATGTCATCCACGTACTGCAACACTGTGCTTTCTACTTCAATGTTACCCAAATCCATCTGTATCACTCTGTTGAAAATTGAAGGTGATTCACAATACCCTTGTGGTAATCTGGTGTGCTTCCACTTAGCGTTTCTGTAAGTGAAGCTCGTCAGATCTTGTGAGTCTGGGTGTAATGGTATTGAGAAAAAAGCATTTTTAAGATCGATCACTGTAAACCGTGATGCTTCTGCTGGAATGCCACACAATATTGTGGCCGGGTTTGCAGCTACGGGATATTCCGCTTCTACTATGTTGTTCAAGGGCCTGAGGTCCTGTATAAAGCGCCAAGACCCTCCTTTAGCCTTGCGCACTGGGTACACAGCCGTATTACATGGTGATTCTGAGGGGACCAATATACCATTATTTATAAGGGCCGTTATGGTTTCATATATGCCCTCATCTGCCTCTTTTGATAGTGGGTACTGTTTTACTCTGGGGAGTATTGCACCTTTTTTCAATTTTATTTTTACTCCCCCTATACTTTTTATGCAGCCCACGTCATAGGGGCCAGTAGTCCACAATGATTTGGGTACCTTTGACATATCGTTCTTAAAGAAAGGGACCGGGGTGCATGTGGGTGCCTCAAGTGCCATTGCAATTTTCTGTGCTACTTGTTTGTAGCCATATTTCTACACTCATCTAAAACACCATTTCACCTTCCTCCTTTTCATCTGAAAACAGCTCTTCATCTGACACCTGGGTGAGCCTACATCCTTCTGCTAATGCTATCACTGCCCTCCATGCTCTTCCTTCTTTGTCTTGGGCATGTACAGCAATATAATCAGCTGTTGCAATAATGCTCTCAATATCCATTGAAACCACCTTCCCTTCTGGTTCATTAACAGGTGTTTCTGGTCTGAACAGATAGGCTGCTGGCCTTTTCCATATTTTCCCTTCTATCCCTGGCATCCATGCAATTGCCATGTCGGTTCCATACTGGAACAGTTCACCATCTACTGGCTCCGCCCTAATCGCTGTCTGTCCACAGTATGCCTGCATAATTTGCCGTGCTGTGAGCATGTTAATCCCTGGAGTAGAGCAAATTATGCCGTCCTCAGTAAAGGAGATCGTCATATTCAACCTGTTCATTATATCTCTCCCCAGTATATTTACTGGTGAAGCACTATAATACAAAAGTGGAACTGACAGATCGTAATCTCCAATAGATAAGGGAATGTTATCAGTAAAGGGAACCAACCCTCTAGCCCCAGAGAATCCTTGGGTGTTCATGGTCTCACCTGACATCTTAAATTTACCTTCCCTTATGCAAGACCGGGTCGCCCCGGTGTCAACAAGGAATGATAATTTTTTGTCACCTATCATTACCTCTATGCGTGGTTCCTCCGCACTATTAGGTGTTACTGACAGGATGGGACACACCAAGGCCGTCTGTGGGCTGTCCTATTGGGGGTACAACGACTGGCCATTCCCGGTATAAGGGTTGTGTCCCAAAACCGTCACCCTACCCAATTGCGTTTGTGGTATTTGTGGTTGTTGTGTGATCGCTACCTGTTGTTGTGGCAATGTTTGGGGCTGTTGTTGTGTTAATTGTTGTTGTTGTTCATTTCCTTGTGGCAACATTTGCTGTTGTGGTATGCCTTGCTGTACTTGTGCGGGCCGTGGTTGTCCCTGATTACTCCATAATGGTGTTCCTGGTCTAACTCTACACGTGCGTGACATGTGCCCCAATAGTCCACAGCTCCAACACACCGGTGGTTCCCTATTCTGCCATGGAAAGCTCCCTGTGTTGTCCTGGTATACTGGTTGCCCTGTGGGATAGGAATTTCTAAATCCTCCCACCTGCGGTTGGGTACCATACCCGTACCCTCTCCCCCTCATAAGTCCTCCTCTCCCCCTGTTATAATTGTAATATCCAGCTTCTTGCATTGGGTATCCTCCTCCCATGTTGGGCGTGTATGGTTGGAGTGGCGGCACCTGTTGTGTTGTAATCTGTGAAGCTGGTATTTGTGAGGAATCTTGTGCAGCCACTACTTGTGTGGGGCTTTGGGTCATTGTTGGAGGTGTAGTTATCAGTGCCCCTTCCATTGTGTACTTAGTAAGCTTTTTCTGTACTAGTTTAGCCTCTTCCGTTTTCCTGTCCTCTTCCTTTTGTTTCATTTTTCCTTGCCATGTCCTACAATGATGCACTATAGTCAGTTGTATTTCGGGCCATGGTTTTGCTTCCATTCCCACTACTTTCTTTAGTTGTTTCTGAACTCCTTCCGGGAGCCCTTGTACCAGTATATGGTAAAATATTGCTGGTGTTTTATCCCATTGTTCTCTAGTTTCCATGCGCCACTTCTCTTGGATTTCCTGAATATAATCAACAGGATCTTCGTTCTCATGCATTTTGCGAGATGTAATTGCTCCTATATCTGAGGTGTCTGGGTACTGTACCCTCAATGCCTGCCATAGTGCATGTCTGCAGTTTGCGAACGGTGCCCCATCGTGCGATGTATTTGTTATTGTTACCCCATGAAATCCCGCTCTTTTCCATATGTCATCCGCTCTATCCCCTAATATTGATATTAAAAGGCCCTTTACATCTCCTACTGCTAGCTTCTGTCCTGCGGTGTGTTTTTCCATTTCATATATCCATTTACCCGCACCTCCACTTAATGATGGGAGCCTACATTTGATATTTTCTTTATCGGTATGCTTCCATGGAACATACTGTGGTCTAACCCCACCTCTCTCCAACAGTGGCATTAAATTATGTTCCGTTTCACTCTTTGTGTTCCATAATATTGAGTCCTTACACCCTTCCTCCTCTTCTCTTTCTTCAGCGTTTACACTTTCGTTTGTATTTCCCCTGCTCATACCTCTTTCTTCTCCATCTTTTCCCCTTCTTCCATCTTCCTCTGTATTTAATGTAGGCATGTGTACACCTCTTTCCTGCCTGCGACTAGGGAAGTCTCTAAGCCGCCATGTATAGGGTGTCAGTTCGTCTGTGAAGGGAGCTAGTTTTATTTTGCGTAACAAACGTGAGGTGGTTGAGCCTGTAGGGTGCGATAGGGGAGGGCGTGATGGGGATGATGGGGATGGGGATGTTGCGTCCTCATTTGCCCGTCTTTCCTCTACTCCTGTCTTTCCCCCCTCACTTCTCTCCATCTCATCCTTTCTCCTACTGATCCATGGTGAGTCCATATTGGTCCGGGTGATGTATAGTTTATCTAAGCTTTCCCTTTCACTCTTCCTCCCTTCACTTTCCACTCTCTCTTCCTCACTACAAAAGCTATTTATAAACGGCACCCCCCACTCGGTCTTTTTCCCCCTGATCGTTACTGTTTGTAAATCTATTAGGTCCAGTTCTCCTCTTTCTCTTTTGTCAACCGCTCCCCTTTGTGCTGATGTTGTTGCTACTTCTGTGTCATCATATATATTCCCCCATCTTCCACTCTCTCTTCCCCTATCTCCTCTTTCTCCTTCATACCTTTCCTCCATCTCCTTTTTATTTTCCTCCCTCTTCCTTTTCAACTCCTCCATCACGTCACTTCTCATCTGTTCTAATATTCTCTCATCCTCTTTCTCCCTCTCCCATTTCGCCCTTTCTTTTTCTACTATACTCTCCATCACCCTCTCTTCTTCGTATTTCTTAGTGGATTCTGATAGTAACCTCCTCCTCCATATTGCCATTTATTTTTCCTTTTCTTCTTCTTCCCTTTTCTTTTCCCGCAGTACTACTCTTGATACCCTTTCTGCTGCTGCTTTTACCCTGTCAGCTTCTCTCCTTTGCTCCTCAGTTCGTTCCCTTATTTTTTCCAATTCGTTCTTACCTTCTTTCCTTTTCCTCGCTCTCTCTCTCTCTTCCCTCACAAGCTGCTTGGTCAATTCATTCTGTTCATCCCTTAGTTTTGCTAATCGTTACTCCAAAATCTCTTCCTTTTGTCTTAACAGCTCTTCCCCCCTCAATTCACTCTCCCTGGTATTATCCTCATCTGTTTTCTTCACTACCTCCCTCTCTTCTCCCGTTAATGAACCTCGTAATTTTAATAATATCTGTGCAGCTACCCATTCATCATTTCCTATCTCCACAGTCTGGTCTTCTCCAGTCCTCCCTTCCCCTGCTGGCATTTTCCTATGAGCTACATATGGTGGAGGGCTGTATGCCGGGTTCGAGTATCCCTCAGCCGCCCTTAACTGTCCTCTTTCTATTTCTCCCAATTCTCTTAAAGCGTACAACCCCCTTCCCTCTGTTTTTACTCCCGCTACTATGGGTATATCATTGCTCGGTTCCTTTTTTATTTCATCTGCTTTATTATTCTTTTCTCCTCCCTCACCTCTGTTCCCCGTGTTCTTTGGGTCCTCATGCCCCTGTTTCCCATTCTCTTCTTCCTCCTTAATCTCTGTTTCTTCTGGTATTTCCCCCATAGTGAATATTCCATTTGGTCCTGGTCGGGACCCCTGGAACATCCTCCATAAGTTAAACACCTCCATGTGGTTTGCCAACTTCTTCCCTTTATATGTATTGTGCAGATGATTTAATAGTGAATGTTGGGCATATGGATCGAAGCTACCGTTAGGCGGCCACGGTGTTAGCATTTTGTTATCCGTCCCCTGGGTCCATTCTATGCTATACTTAATTAGTTTCTCCCTATGGGGTGGCAGTGTTGTGCATATGTATTGTAGTGGCGTGGTGAGGGTGTTCCCCCACCCTCCCGATCCTGTTCCGTATGACATAGTAGCGCTCCACTCGCTACCCTCCCTTAATCTGGTGTCAGTTTATCTCACTTAGTAGTTTACAATATACAGCCTTATATTGTTACCTGGCCCCGTAAGTTTGGGGACTTACGATAGTCTGCTTAAGGGAAATTATAAAAATATAGTATGTTACATTTGTACATTTTCCTCTGCCCTTCTTCCTTTATACAACACCCTTACGGCCCCCTGCGGCCGAGGCGCACGTAGCCCCCTGCGGCTGCGTACCCTTATTACGTGCTTATACAGTCGTCCTGTTTTCACGTGCTCCTCCCCCTTCTACACTTGCCGTGGCCGGCGTTCTCCGTGCGCAGCCACGTTCCCCGCTTCGCCTTTTCTCGATCAACTCGTTTTACCGTTTATCTCCGTTTCTACTCCCTTACCACCGTTCTCTTCCTCAACACTCTCACAACGAGGATGCCTCGTGTTTGCGATATCCTATGAAAACCCTATTGGTGACGTCACCGATCACGTGGAGCTACTAGTAAGTTCTTCATATGCTCTTTAAATCCAGAATACACCTGCAATCTACCCCCGTTAACCCCACAGCTGTCTTCCTGTCACTCCTGGAACAAGGTAATCAAATCAACACTATAATCGGACTGCGCACGCTGCGTCGCCTCGCGTGTGATACGCCCCTCGACAGGAGGGCTTAACCAGCCAATTATCTTCCGTATTTAGGCAACTTAACTAGCTACCGCCTACAGGGAAACGTCATCTACCTATCGAGTGTCTTGCTCGAACAATAGGAATCCTCATCTACTCATTGATCAATAAATGCCAAATCGTAGGAAACCACACACACACACACACACCCTTACACGTAGTCGCGACCTAGGCCAATCAGCTTCTACGAGCGGCCGCACGTGATGTTTTCGTGCTCCGCCCCCTACTCTCGCGTTACGTTGCCAACTGCTCTCGCGCTTGTTCAACTATCATTCATTCTGTTTCTAACACTAAACTATCAAACCTTCGCCGTTTACCTGTGCAACACCTCCCGCCTCCCGTATTTAATTCTTCCCCCCTCCCTCACAATTTCACATTGTTTGTTGTGCGTGGCATGCTCACCAAGTTCTCCTGATGTGGGGCCGCTCGACTGCGTGCACCCCTCCAAGCGGCTCGCCACCTCCCCTCGTCTGGACCACGTCTGGACACTCGCCAACCGCGGGCAGGATACTTCTCAACCGGCTCCCGAGGGCCAATATCCGGATTGCGCTGTCCGGTCTTCTTGCAGTTCCGCGACGGTCCTGTAGTCCTCAGAAGGGGGCGACGGCAGAGGGGGCCGCGCCGCCGGGCCTTCTCGCAACTGGAGTGCCTGGAAAAAGTAAAAGTAAAAATGCCGATCTTAAACAGATCTCAGCAGTGCCTCCAGCTTGTCGGGGGAAAATTCTGCCGGGGTTGGCCGGGCCGTCCGCAGACCTCCGGGCAGGGAGGCCCCAACTCCTCCCGTATATCCCAAAGGAGATAGAGTATGAGACACACACAAGAAGCAATGTGACTCTGCTGTTTATTAAACACAAACGGCAGGGATGGGTCAAGGATCATACGCGTCTGACCTGACACACACACAATCGTGGGGCTCGCAGGCCCTTTTTACTGTAGTATGACGCGCTACCTGCGTCACTTTAGAAAATTAACAAAAAACCTATCGCCACTCTTAATTGGTTGCTCGAGTGGTAGGGTTAGTATAGCATACGTATAGAGAATAATATGAGTGGCCGAGGGTTAGTCAGGTGATATATCTGGGTTGTCCCTACAATTAGATACATGAGAATTGTTACATGAAGACTCCTAATGGTTGTTTGATGTTAATGGCGTCAGTGATAAGAGCCCCATGTTCTGATTGGTGCGCCCGTGAGCTTCCCAGCCTGGGACCATCGCTGTTCCCAGCTCTCGGTGTACCTGCAATTTGCAACAATGTTTCACTATTGGTACATGCAGACAATGTGAAGACTTATTCATGAGCTGGACGGCCGACTACTCCCACCGTTGCAGATGTCCATTGATCCTTTCAAGTGTATCTGCCTGTGTCTTGTAACGAGGGATCCAGACGCCTCCTTCCTCCTGGGGTTGGCATCTCGTCAGGTTCGGCTTGGTCACGTGGGATGGGACCGTGTTTAAGGCAGAATTCTGCACAATTAATATTGTTTTTCCACTGTGTGTCTGGTTTGATTGCAGGTGCGACTTTGATGTTGGTGCGCGGCGTGCGAGGTTGCAACATCGTGCCCTTGATGGTCTGCTTTTGGATTGTGGGTTTGCAACATTACGACCTTGGCTGTCTGCTTTCCCCAGGCTCATTCTGCAGGATCAGCAACCTGATTCTTGTTCTGTTAATCGTCCACGAGAGCTCTTGCTTGCGGCCTGCTCAGGCCTAGTATATAGATGGAACCGTCTGGTGCACAGGCGCTTTAGGTTATGGTCTCATATTGTCTTATGACCAGTATCATGTCTTTGTTATAATTCTCATTACGGCACCTAAGTGTAGGAGAAGCGTAAGCAAGCTCTTTAGATGAGTTCATGATGCGTCTTGCGTTTCTGCATTTCTGAAAACCTATATGGAAAATAATAAAGATGCACGTCCGTGAGTATGTCTGTCGCCTACGTCATAGCACTGAGTATATTCTTCATGTAGATTGGTGCGGGAGTGTCCAGTGTGTATGTTGGCCACGGTGTGCTATCTGTTGGCTAGGTCGTCATGGCATCTCTAACGACGTATCGTTTTAGTCCAGTTGATCCATGCCGCAGGCATCGGCATGGGCAGGGCGGGCTGCTGGGCAGGCAGATGGACACATCCGTATGTTCCTGTACCAGGGTATCTGGTCGTCTGGTAGATGGGAAAACTCTTCTCGTGGCGGGTGCTTGGGCCGTGAACCTTTAGGCCAGGCGCGAGAGGGGAAAGAGGGGAGTCTGTTTTTCCATTTTCCCACTTCACCACGTTACAGTCAGTACATCCACCTACAGTGATGGGTATAGTTAATAAATGAAAAACCCACAAGCATGGAGTCTGACCAGGTTCCTGGCTGGCTTATCTATCAACACTATGAGGTATTTGCTACATGTATCACTTGTCTTATAATTATAAACATCAAATCACGTGTAGTACCCCCTAGTACAAAGGATTATTTCACTTCTGCTGATGAAAAGTGTTTTAGAGCCAAATGCTTTGGCAAGTTTTGTCTTATAACAAAATCTTCAATCCTCACTAAAATGATTGACACATGAGTAGCACGCTGCTTACATCTTAATAAAGAAACATTTATGTCTCCTTTCCATGACATGTGATGAAGACAGCCTTATTAGGTTTTTGGGATGATTCCGTGGCCACAGTTGATCATGGCCATGGTATGCTGTAGATCATGTTAGATCTTCATTCTGCCATGGACACAATTGATCGTTCCATCCTCATCAATACTCGGGCATCAGTTGTTAACAGGTCCAGCAGCACCCTTACCTGGCTCCACTCCTTGCTGGATGATAAAATGGAGAAAGGTCAAGCAGGCTCTTTTCCATCTGACAATTTGAAAGCCACCTCTGGAGTTCCACATGGTTCCTCTCTGTCCCTTATTCTTTTCAAGGTATATCAGTTTTCTTTTAGAATCTCGGCATGCTGCCGTGCAATCGTTTGCCAACCAATGATTCACAGATATCAATTGATATTGTGTGAGTAGGACGTGATATCAATTGAGATTCTCCCGAATTGGCTATATACTGTCAATGAATAGAAGACAGCTGATTATCTTCGATTAAATGAAACAACATCTGATCTTATGATGTTTCTGGTCACAAATCATGATAACGTACAGTCTATTTCCATCCCACCGCCAACATTTCAGCCACAAATTAAAAAATATTGAATTTCTTTTAAATGAGGATTTGTTTCTGTCACCACAGTTCTATTCAGTGAAAATTAAGAATGATAATATCACTACTTTCCACATCAGTAGGGTCTACAATCCACTTCAGTTTGGACTACTTCAATTCTCTCCATGGAAGCTTGTCTTTGTCTTTAAAAATGCAACTCCAAAGGGCTCCAAAAGGCGTCTGTCTCTTGTCTGTCCACTTGGCACGTTTGACCATATTACAGCTGCTAAATCATATTTACATTGGCTGGTGGAAAACAACAGGATTACAGTCGCATATGCCTGTGTTTATTTAAATGCATCAATTATCGGAATAACTCCTCAGAGTTAGAGTAAAAACCATCCATGGCCATATGTGAGTGTTGTAGACGTCACCGGCAGGAAGCACTGGATGTTGCATAGAGAAGGATGCACGCAAGGTGAGAGGAGGCCTCACAGTACACGGGAGCCGGATACAAAATACGTCCACATAGAGAATGAAGGAGGCCACAAGAAGAATGAATCTGATATGGAAGGAATAAGATGCCACCAGACACTGGGAAGATGTGTGTAAAGGTTGGGATGGTGGGGGGTCTCCTAAAACATTAAAGACAGGGTGGGATCTTTGGTATGGTCGAGCAGAGTGAGAAAGAAGGAATGTGGAGATGCCCCCATCAAAAAAAGGTGGGAGCGAGCATGAGGTATTAATCATAAAAAAGAGGAAAACAGAGGGAAAGTGGTGTTATAAATAGTGTGTTCATCAAGCCACATTATACACAAGCAGACAGAATGTTCACTTCAGACATAGTGAATCTTTCCATGGATGGTGATATGCCCACTGTATTACTATAGAAATACCATATTGGTTCCCATTGCCTCCACTCGGTCCAGGGGAATTGCCCTTGGATTACAGGTGGTTGTATGGATGTGTTAATCCCCAATTGCCCAGTCCATATGACTCTTCTCAGGATTTGGTGGATTTACTTTGGTTGGTGACCACACCAGTGGTCACCATCATTTTATGGAGCTACGGTGATGAATATATCTGGAGCTGCAAGCCCGATGTAAATTCTCCAATTTATCTGTAAACGCACAGCGTATTAAAACTAGCACTCATTCTGTTACTTTCATAAAAGAGGATGTAACTTCATCACTGGCAAAAATATAATACCCCGCCAATCTCGTAACGACCACCATAGAAGCCTAAAGAAGCCCTGCCGGATGTGCTATTATAAGCGCTTTTAGCATCAGAGAGAATGACATGTCTTGGGAAGATAGCTCAGGGGCAACATGCTCGCCTTGGAAGCAAGACGACACGAGCAACACAGGTTCGATCCCCGTGTCCAGGCTTAGAAACCTGCGGGTATTAAGCGCGTTATAAATAACCTATCATATCATAAGATTGAGGGAACATGTGAACATGGCAAATGTTTCCACATACATATGAAGTTTTTAATTGATTTGCAATGTGAGCAATGTGTCTACCAAGGGCACACGCAGCATCTGCCCACAACTCCTTACGGTGAAACAAGCGGAGACCTGAGAACATCAATCTATGTTCCATGGCAGGACAGTTGCATGACGGACGCTTTTCAGCAGCTACATGTCAAACTGTTGGACTGGTGTCATATGAACCTGTTGGCCAAACATCAACTTAAAGGGAATTTTGTAATAACAACTCATGTAGATTGTGGCTTGACCAGGTTGAAAACTTTCCCCACTTTCCCCATATTTGTCCTGAAAACAAAAGTAAGCAATTACCTTATTTCGGGGCTATTTTATTACCAGTGTTACTAGGATTTTTTTTTTCTCTCGATATCAGCATTGAAGATTAGCTGTTGGACCCTGCGTCTCCATCAGCCCTGGAGCTGAAAAAATATTGGATGTTTATCTTTGATGAGGCTGTGAGGCTAAAAGCCATGAGTTCTTCTTCTGCTTCTCCTCTGTTATTTCAACTATTGCATTCAATGGTAGAGGGCATAGGCATAATGTCACACATCTTAGCATATCTACTTTGTATATGTGCACATTTACTTTCATATGCATTGATGTGCACCTTGGCTATGGAAATTGTATGATTTCATGAACGATGTGTGCCACTGAGCGTGTAACTAGATCTAATCAAATTCAAAGCGGGGAGCGCAGCGGGCAATTGAACCTATTTCTCAGCCATCAGAGCAATTTTGATGTTGCAGAAGAGGCTGCATAAACCGGCGCCACCCCTTCTGTAATGTTACACATGTGTGCGGCCAATGGGCTGCCGCACTTTCAGAGGGGGATACTGCCCCTTGTGTATAGGGCATTCTCCTTAAACGGCAAGCCATGCCCTTTTTTGCCTGCACGTGGCATTAGAAATGGGCCTCTGCGAGACGCGGTACGTTTTGGGCACGCGTAGGATGGTTGACTCTTAGCTCAATAATACAGGCGGTCTATGGAAGGTGTCAATGACTTCTCATTCCTTTGGAGGAGTGCATACATACGTCACTACCGCCATCACGGGGAGGGGTGGGTAAAGCTCTACCATTGTCATTAAAGGGAGTGGCATGGACACATCCTGTCAGTGCACTGTTCACTATGCATGATCTGTGTCTGGCGGGGTTAAGGAGGGGGGGGGTTCCAAGTTCTACAGCGAGTGTATGTGCAATCTTGGTAAGAGCTTGTGAAGGGCTTAAGGTGCCCTCCAACTGGGGTCATGGACACCTCCCACGCGGATCAGCGGGTGAAACCTCGGCTTCATCACGAATATTCATTCTACTAATGCATGCATTGTTCTCTCACAGTTCAACAAATCATTTTCAAGAAATAAGAATTTCAGACCGGTTAGCCGAGATGAATGCGTACTCCATAATATACATTTACAAGAAAACTGAAACTGAAAAAATTCTTTCACACCAAACCTGTCTTCTTCAAACCAACGACAAAGTTTACCACCGATCAGTACCAAGAGTATTCAAGACATTGAAAATATTAATCTTCTAGCTAACCTTGCAGGGGAGAATACTCAAACCATATCAGATATTCAAAAGGATTTAGGGGTACATCAACGTAATATGGACATTTTTGTGAACATAAAATTAGATCCAAATTCTCACCACCCATTACTGGGGATAATGCAATCGAAATATTTTATAGGGCAATCACCAAGGAAATACATCACCACATTGAAAGACAACACAGTGGTTACAATTGTAAGAATAACAACCTTACCAAATCAGAACGTTTGGCTCTTAAAGAATTATCTGCAGAAAACAAGGAGGCAGATAAAGGAGGCAATATTGTTATCCTCAATAATTCAGACTATATTAGTATGGATCAAGAACATCTCTCAACACTTGGGTGTTACCAAACACTTGCTCATAATCCAACTGCCGGGACTGTCCAAGAACTTCAGACACAGATACAGCATTGGTGCCAGTTAGGTCTTCTATCTGACAATGAACAATCTTTTCTTATTAACCGCAGACCACTAATGCCAACTTTATATTTTCTGCCAAAGGTCACAAACCATTCACCCACTTACCTCGGTGAGACCAATAATGAATGGACAAGGAGGGGCCACTGAGAAACTTGCAACATACATTGACTCTTGTATCAAAGATCTAGTACCTGAAATACCAGCGTATCTTAAGGACACCACCCATACGTTAGAAATTCTAAAGAATATCACTTGGAAATCTCATTACATTTTGGTCACATTGGATGTTACTGCCTTATATACATCTATTGAACATAAACTAGCTCTTAAGACTATTGACGACTCCTTTAGAACCTATTCAGCATTTCACGCAACACATGTTCAAATGCTAAAGAACTTTCTGGATTTCACTCTCAAACATAATAAGTTCATATTTGATGACAAATACCATTCGCAAACCAAGGGCATAGCCATGGGGGCCAAGTATGCCCCTACCCTAGCAAATCTTTTTATGGCATACTTTGAGGATCTTCACATTTTTCATAATAACCCATTCAGTCAATATATTTCTACTTGGAAAAGATACATGGACAATGTTTTTGCAATCTGGTCTGGAAAACAAGCTCAATTCAATGCTTTTATGGAATTAAAAAATCTAAATTCTTTTAGCATTAACTTCACTGGTCACATGAACGCAACATAGATTATGTTCCTAGACCTCAGAATCTATTTAATTGATAATACCATACAGACCTGTACATTTCGCAAAGAAACTGCTGTCAATTCAATTTTACATGCTGGCAGCAGCCACAGAAAAAGTGTTATCGTCAATATACCTCATGGGGAGTTTCTAAGAGCTAGACAAAACTGTAGTGAAGACCATAAGTTTGCAGTAGAATGTAAGCCAATAAGAACCAGATTCAAAGAGAGAGGCTATCCGATTCATATCATCAACAAAGCTTTGAAGGATGTTAAAGAAGGGGTACACCCTTCTCTCTCCACTCAGACTCGGGATCAAAGAGCTAACATTACTAAATCTTTTCCTAATCATGTTCATTTTATCACCAAATGTTCTAGTAATTCAAAACTGATATACCATATGCTGAATAAACATTGGAATCTATTATCTTTAGACCCAGACTTGGAACCTTACATCTTGGAGAAACCAAATATTATCTTTAGAAAAGCTCCAACGCTTAGAAACCTACTTAGCCCTTCTTTCTTGGAATCTGGTTCCATGAGACAGAAAAAATGGCTATCGGAAAATACCAAGCCAATAGGCTTCCATAAATGTGATACCTGTAACCTTTGCCAGTTCGCCCTCTCATCGACAAAAGTCTTTACCTGTCATGGCAATCTACAGGTTAACATCACAGACTTCATCAACTGTCGATCGAAATATATCATATATGGGGTCATCTGTGTATGCAAGAAAGTGTATGTTGGCAGTACCATCCGAGAATTGAGAATCAGGATCAGAGAACATCTTGCCAATCTTAACAGCCAAGATGTCAGATTACCTTTTGCATTACATTGGCAATCCAAACACCAAATGGCACATCTTCAGGACATTAAATTTGTGGATTGAAACACATCAAGCCTCATATCAGAGGAGGTGATAGACAACTCAAATTGTGCCAAGAAGAAGCACACATGATCTGTAAACTATGTTGTTTACAGCTGGGTTTAAATCAAGAACATGAACTTAATGTGTTTCTATAAAGTGTTTGTAAGAGATAAATGCTTGAAGTCATCTTAAGCTCAGTATATGTATCAGCTATAAGCGATTATCCCTTATCTTATAAACTGTCTGGGTTAAGGTGTCTTTATGAATTGCAGACACATGATACTCATACACCAATTACATGTTATGCATTTGGAAGGCTTTTGACACTGGATGATGATTACACATCCATACAGGTGCAAATATTCATCTTTTTGGACCCCCGTTTATCGGACAACAACACTTATCTGATTTTTATTACCGCAGCAACACTGTGTATCCTCGTTACAAAAATGCCTCATGTTTTCATATACATGACCGTAAATTGAATTACCACAACACTCATACACACTAACATATTTCATGTCACATAAACTAATATTTATGCTACGGATCACTGACCACTATGCCTTAGCCAGGACTATACGCCGTTCAAGCATGCTTTGAGCAATGTGTTGAGTCTGTTTAAACTTACGCTGTTAATTCTTAATAATACCTAAGCCAACTATGCTTATTAATAAACATTGACAACTTGATTGGAGTCTCTGTCATTGGCATACTTACACATATGAATCATTATCATTAAATATGTATCAATTGACCTGCTAATTAACTTTGACCACTATGCTTTAATTAAGCTGATTACGACTTAGGTCATGCTGAAGGACATTCACATTGATATTGCGAACGAGCTGTCCCCATATAGGCTTTTTCATTTATTCAACATTACTATGTGCTCATTGGCTGGAAACTAGTATTTTTTTCTTATGTGGTTTCATATGGCAACTGGCTCTGCGGGAGGTTGCCAAGCAACAATGCCTCAGGGCGTCTGCAAGCATACTTTGTTACAACTGGACCAATGGTACAAAATCCATAATGTTAACACATAGGCACAAACGTAAACTTGAGCACACTATATTTTGTTTATTGAAGTAACCTTGCACTTGCACTGGCACCGTCGGTTTCTTATGGCACTGATTAACAATTATACATCGTACTATTGGATATGTTGTAGTCGAGTCTCACAGTGTTGCTTGGCAACACCTGATCACGTGAGCAATCACATGACCAGAGACTATTTTGCATGCTAGGACTGTTATAGGCTCCCCCAGCCAACACGCTCATTCGTGTACTACTGACCCGGCACATTTGCACTTCGCTATTCTGTGCTTGCATTAAAGCGGAAATATGGTGAGTTTCCTCCCCAAAGAATGCCACAGTAGTTTTTTATCCGTTGAGGAGCGCTAGTTAGATTGTCTAAACTATCACTCAATGCTATTTATTCAATGTTATTCAATTTAGATTCAAAAGCAAAATCAGTCAAACATTATATTTTTCATTCTAGTTCACTTTTGAAAACACTGCAACTACTTTGTAATTCGGAAACTTTAAACATGGAACCTATCACATCCACCTTATCCGTTTAACTACCCAAATATGAATTGGGAGGTAAGAAATGGAGCCCCTTATTTGGATATATTTTTTCAATGTGATTTTTCAATAGTATACATTACAAAAGCGGTTTGTCTGCTTTCAGATATAGCAACTCAATGGACGTCATTAGACCGGGAAAATACACTTATAGACTAACGAGAGATATCACGCACAACTAGTACCTTGTCTACAATTTACCAGGTACCATCCAGTAATTTATTCATATCATGAATTTAAAATAGGATGTGTTTTTGTTCACCAAGAGTCATCCTTAGTTTCAACGAACTATACATTTGATTATCAATGATGCAGAGTTTATATGCTTTATAATAACAAGTCTGTGTCTTCTCTTCAATCCCCCCTGCCTTCTACCTGCTTTTTCCTCTGTGAATCCTTTTGGAACTGCACAGCTGTGAAACCACATACAATATTGGTTTATTTGTGTTGGATTTAATTCATCAATGTTTATTTTTGGGCAATGTCAGTTATAGATGTATACGCCCTGAGGACGACCCGGTTAGGGTTGAAACACGTGTTGTTTTTTTTTCTGTTGTAACTTTTACCTATCTAAAGTATCTGTTATATTGTTTATGTGGACACTTTTGCCTATCTCAAGGATCTGTAAAAACCTACTCTATGTATTTGTGGACTATGTGTTATCAATCAGTTGTGAATACTACGTTTTGTAAACTTATGTCTACACCTTATGACACATGTTGTCTAATAATAATCTTTGGTAAACACAAGTGACTATACTACAGTTCCTTTTTTCTCAGCTTCCTTTGATTTTCTCATTAACCAACTTCATGATATAAGTTGGAAGCGCAAAGAATGAAGACATCCCAGCTTGCTTTAATGTTAAAACCTAAGGGTTTTTTGAGAAATTACCCCTTCTGTACATCACTGCTGACGCATACCTACCAATAACTACTCATTCCAAAATTCTATACTTTTTAAACTTACATAACAAGTTGTGCGCACATCCAAAAATAGGATAATTTCTCACACGTACTAGCCGTATGAAGGCACTACACCGTGGACCTGATTCACAAAGCGTTTTTCAAAGGGGGAGTCCAATTGAAAAAAACTTGAATCAGCCCCCCTGCATTTTTGGTTTTGGCACTTCGGTGGCGTAAGTCACCTTGCCAAAAACCATTGTTACCGTATGTAAAAAACAAATGGAGAAAGGGGAGTTTGGGGGTAGTGTATGGTTTTCATGGCAACATGCCGATGCAAGTGAGTAGTTGGGAGCCCTGTCAGGAGATCATTTCCCCATCGATGTGGGAGACCACAAGGGCCTGTACTATGGTCCAGAAGACCTGCGGCGAGATGAAGGGTTTGATTTTTCAAAAGGTAGAGATTCTGAGCCAGGTTATTTGAGTCTTCTTGGCTATGTGTTTCTGGAAGGATAGGCTGCTGTCAATGGTGAAGCCTAAGGATTTAGCTGACTTCGAGAGTTGTGGATCAAATCCTTCTAGGCACATATCATTGAGCCATTTTTGGACAAGTTGTTTTTTAGCGGGAGACCGATGAAGACGAATTCTGTCTTGGATGGGTTTAGTTTGAGGTAGGCAGTTGACACCCAGGACTGGACGATGGCTAGGTAATCGTGGAGATGAATGATTTCCTGTGTGTTATTTACTGTCATGCACAAGTGAGTATCATCCGAGTATTGGTGGATGGCTATATTAGGATTTTGAGTAGAGTGCCCAAAGGCCCCATGTAAAGGTTAAAAAGGATTGGTGAGAGGATGGAGCCTTAGGGAACTCCACAGGAGACCTGGAGTCTAGTAGAATGCAATAATTTAATTTGAACAGCCTGGTGTCTGCCTGAGAGGTAGGAGGTAAACCATTACAGGACAGTGCCAGAGAATCCCATCCTGTCAGCAAGTAGGGAGAGGAGGATGCAGTTGTACAGGGTGTCGAATACAGCTGAAAGGTCAAGGAGGATGAGTTGCCCTTTTCTGTGATTTGGAGGGCATCATCCACCACCTGGATGGTGGCTGTCTCAGTGCTACTCTTGGGGTGGAACCCTGACTGATAGTCATTTAGGAGGTGGAGTTTTTTGATTCTGCTGAGCAGTTGTGTAGCAACTACATTTTCCAAGATTTTGTAAATAAACGGGAGGTGTATAATGGGCCAGTAGTTGGCTAGGTCATCTGGATCTAGGGTTGTTTTTTCAAAAGAGGTCACATAAAACCAGTTTTGATGGTGTCCGTGAATGATCCTTTTGCGAGGGATGCTTTGATATTTCTGAGGAGCGCAATGAGCGCTGTGCGTGTCAATTGTTTAATGAAGGAGGCCGGAATTATAAGTAGGTTTGAGGGAGGCAATCATTTTAAGGAGATGCAGGGGAACGAGAGGAGAGAATTTCGGTCCACAGGAGCAGTGTGTGTCCTGGGATGCAGGATATGCTAATGCAGTGAGAGGTTGATTTGACAGTTTCTGGGGTTTTGTCTATTTTCTCAACAAAGAATGTGTTGATTCCTTTGCAATTTTCCTGTGTTGCTGGTACCTCGGGTCGGGTGAGGGTTGGATACAATGCTTTGTTACTTCAAAGAGGGCATTGCTACTGTTGGAAGGTGCCGCAAGAGTGGTGGAGTAGTAAGCAGCTTTGCCCTTGGTAATCAGAATCCTACAGTTTGTGCAGAGAGATTTGAGGTGTCAATCTGGAAAAATGAATACCCTTCATTTGAATGACAGACGTAACTTGATGGCCGAAGGCCAACCGTCTTATGCACCGAATTATAGAATTACAGACTGCTATGCTTGACCAACAAACGGCCATTTTAAACGTAGCAAGAATCACCATTTTGCTTGTTAACCATTGCTCATTGCTTTCTGTCTAAAACTGCTTTGCAGCTTGCAATTCTTGCGAATTCTGCTTACTCTGCTCAACTGTTAACATTGTTGTCTGAATATGAAAGGACAAGGTCGCGGGCTGAGGAGTTCGTTGAAACTCCTCATGAGTAGCCCAGAAAGGAATGCCCACGCTCCCTCTCTGTAGCCTTGAGGGAGAGCTACAGGGCATTTAATCATTTCACAGCTGCTAGCCAGTCTCGTACTGTGGTAGAATATGTTAGAATAAAGCAGCTAAAGGCTTGAATTATGCTCTTCTTACGGCCCCCCTTCACAAAACCCTTTAGAGCATGTCGGCTCCCAGGACACGAATAGTACCTCATAGATAGCAAATCTTGGAATGTGACTCTTCCCCCATGTGCAGCTTGCTTCCAAGAACAGAACCACCGTGCTCTGTTCAACAACTAGAAGATGCCTCTGCACTTTCTAATTGCACATTGTTACTAGAATAGACATCGAAAGTGTCATAATTGTCATACCTGTCGGAAATGTCCATCGTCATCCCGAGTTCAAAGAAACTTAATAAAGGGGGGTGTTAAACATGACGTAGCTGATTGTATGATATGCATTTTGTATATATGTAACTGATGTACATAATTCGCTCTCTTGCGTCCCTCGAGGTCTAGAAAACTCACGTCGCGGGGCGTGAGACCACAGTTGGCCAATTGGGACTATTTTTGCTTGCAATAAACCCTAGCATTGGGAATTTGAACCTCGTGTCTGGCGCATCCTTTCGTGTATGGTTATTGTCTTGTTTCCATATTGCGAGGGACCCGTAGGGACCCCTTTCAAGATGGTGCCCGAATAGGGACCCTCCCCCACTTGCCCCATCGTATACGTTGTAACGGAGTAAAGGCGGAAGAACGGCGAGAACGGGACGATCGAGCCGGGATCAAGAGGTATACGGGGTGCCCTGTAGAAGTGAGGAGAGATTCCTTTGCAGATCTGCACACATCTGATCCCTGATCGACATACCGGGCCAGAGGGCAAATGAGGCGAGGGTCCCGAAACGAGGCAGAGGCCAGAGAAGCGCAGACACGACGTTGAGAGAGGTTGCATCAGGACATGCGACTTGTTTTATCAGGTGAGTCATTCCCCGATTCAAAAGAAAACCTGATTTGTGGTACAGTGTTGATTTTGCAAATTCAAACATCCAGGTAAAGGTTAGTTAACCAAAGGGCAAGGTTAAAAGCATGCCTGGAGTACTGTCCACTTTAGCAGGGCTTTTCCGCTGCGGTAGACAGTCCTTGGAATATGGCCAAAGTGCACCGCCTGGGGGAATGCCGGCTTATGACATGTATGCAAAATATGGTGTGGGTGCGATAATATTTTGTGAAATTTGGCATAGGCAAACTAGAAAGCAACAGAACCATCAGTGGCCGATTAATGGTAGCTTTGAGATTGCGAGGATAGATAACCTAGAAAGGGTGTTGATAAGGAAAAAAGCGCTGCCCGCAGCTTTTGAGACTATCAAAGATTGGAGGAGGGAAGCAATGCTCCGACTTAGGAGTAGAGAGAAGCTTGCGCGTAGGCACAAATCGAAGCTTGAGGTAGCAGAAGAAAAGGAGGAGGAGGAGTGGACGGCGAGTCTAAGACGGGAAGGGAGACGTGAGCAAATGAACATAGAAGGAATATACCCGCAGCGGGAACTACACATAGCAGACGAATTAATGGAACATTTGCTAACTAATACGGGCCGAGGCCCAAAACCAGAATCGAAACCCAACTCGCCAGTAGTAACTGCGCAGCCCCAACCATTAGCTCTCATATCCCCTCCCAAAGCCCAAGCACTTCCCCTCATGCAAGCATTAACCCACGCCCCAACCACAGCTCGACCCCTCCCACAAGCGCAGACCGCAGACGCACAATTTCGCAGCACCCAGGAAGGCCCTTCACAGATGCCACCTGTGTCACTTGTCCCATCCGCACCTCCCGCTCCAGAAACAGATTCAGCACAATCCACCCCTCCCGAAGTCGAAATTGAGACCGGGGAGGCGAGAGGCGGGGCTGAAGGACAAGGACTTGGATGGGTAACTCGCAGCGCGATCAGCAAAGAAAGAAAGATTGAATTACAGCAAGAGGCAGAAATGTACATAGAAGGAAATGATGGGAGGGCAGCATTGGCCTCATTATATGGGTACCGAAGAAGCAACGAGAGACAGGTAGTGTTGGAATGCATGGGGACATTTTTGGTGGGAGAATGGAAAAAGTTACCGTCACAACGATTGTTAGATTTGAACCAATTAGCATGTTGTAGAATAAAAGATGAAGAAGTAAAGGAACATGTGAATGGACTTTTTGATCTTAAAAATGAGTTGGATAATGAGTATGCCAAAATGTTTGCTGCACCTGGATACAGGGGTTGGGATATTAGAAGAGATGGGAGAGGGATGGTAGAACCATACATACAGTGGAGACATTCAATGTCATCTGTACAGAGTGGTGACAAGCTGAAAGTATGTATACTGGAAGCGATAAAGTGGGTGTCGAATCCTAGTATCCCAACAATGGTCATATATGACATATTTGACGAATATTCCATGCCAATGAAAAGAAAGGCACTGCAATCGATGGCTGAACATTTCATAGAGAAGGATATAAAAAACAATAAGGCTAGCCCACCTGAGATACTAGCGGTATATAAGAGAGCATTCGAGCGAAGTACAGGAGAAACGGGTCTATCACTGGACTTAGGAATACTATTGAACCTAAGAGAAGGGGGAGGGATCGTGAGTGGGGCATTTCCAATGAGAGAGGTTCCGCCCACGTTTATACCAAAAGTAGAGGTCCCTGCGACGGGAACAGTAGGGGCGCAGGTAACACCAGCCCATTTCACCGCCCAGTATGTGCATGTCCCCTTTTCCAGGCAAGAGGTGAATACTATAAAACAGACGATTCCCGATATAAGAAAGAATCCAGCAGGTTTCTACAAGGAAGTAGAGTCAACCCTGAGATCAGCAGTGCTTACTATGAGCGATATAGATTTGATTTTCCCAGTCATTTTACCAGCAGATATATGGAAACAGATAAGGACGGTAGATGACGTGGGGGCTTTTGGCGCCACATGGGCGGAGTTACTATTGGGGGACAAAAATAAAAAACTAGGGGAAAATCCGTGAACCCGCATGGCAGGTCTACCAGAACGGATAATGCGGAGATTGAGGGAAATAATTCCAGAAAAAAGGATTCAGTGGGACAAAATAACTACATATGTACAGGGCAAGGATGAGCCAGTAACGGATTATTTCAATAGATTTGAAGGAGTATTCACAGACTTCAGTGGGCAGGATGTGAGCACAGAGTCAGGGAAAAGGCTATTTGTTGATAAATATGTGAGGGGACTAATATTACCAATTCAAGATATGTTAATGGCGTCGGAAAGTGCTTGGGCAGCAAAACCGGTGAGTGAGATATTACACATAGCCCAATATTACGAGAACAGTGTAAATGTGGCGAAAGTAAGAGAGATGAAGGATAGAGTAAATTTAAAAACGAGGGTGTTACTGCAGCAGGTAATTGGATTCAATAGAGGTAGAGGAAATGCACAAGGCAGGGGAAATTTGAATAATATGCACGGGGTGTCATTGGGATTAAATCAATGTGCGTACTGTAAGAAGGAAGGACACTGGCGAGCGCAATGCCCGCACCTACAGAATAGAGGTGGGTTTGGTCAGAGAAGGCCTCATAAAGGACATCAGGGGTCAAATGGCCCAAGCAGAAATAGCATGCAGCAGCAACAGGGATATACCAATGGAGGTAATCAAAACCAATCCTATGGTCAAAACCAAGCGCAACAGAACCAGGCATTGAACCAAAGTTTTCAGAACCAAAATCAGGGTGGGCAGGGCCAACAGAGAAATGATCAGAGTGGAGGACACCGAGGGGGAAATGGGAATATTTTTGATACACAGCCAAACACGTATTATAGCAGCAGCGGTGACTACACATCGGACGATATGTTATTTTCGCAATAGGACAGCCCACGGCAGGGGTCGGAACCAGTGTCTATTCCCGTGAATCAGAGAGGACCCTACGTAGAAATGAGAGTCGGGAATAAGGAGCACCGTTTCCTTGTAGATACAGGGGCACAGAAGTGTTCAATAGACCACCACTTGGTTCCGGAGGGGGAAAAAAAAAAATGTTTCTGTACGTTTTGCAGGTACACCAGTAATTAACACCATGTCCGAAGCTGTCCCAATTACAATAGGACTATTTACGGAACATTGTCCATTTCTTCTTGCAGAAAATTGTGGGGAGAACTTGCTAGGATTAAATGTGTTGAGAAAATTGGGGGCAGTTATACATTGTACGGCAGATGGGATGTCCCTCACGATTTGGCCCCACAATGCACCGGTGACGGAATTTATGTCAAAAGCGTTACCAGAAGAGCTAAGTAGAGTACAAACCTGTCTGTGGGCAATGCATGATAACGATGTAGGATGCTTGAAAATAGAGCCAGCAAAAATAACTTTGAAAGAAGGTGTTACATGACCACGAATTCCCCAGTATAAAATTTCTGTTGAAGGTGAGAAGGGATTAAAGAGTATTGTTACTTGCCTGGTGAGATTGGGGGTGGTTGAAGAAATTGCAGGTAGCACATGCAACAGCCCGATTCTTCCAGTTTTCAAGAAAGAAGGCAATGAAGTACCATATCGTTTCATAATTGATCTGCGCCCATTGAAAAAAATGGTAGACCCACAATTCCCTTTGGTTCCAGATGTCACAACAATACTGACAATGATACCGGCCACTGCAGAATACTTTAGTGTAGTTGATTTGAAGAATGCGTTCTTTAGCATTCCAGTGGATAAAAGCAGTAGATATCTGTTCGCGTTCACTCTACGAGGTCGATCATTCACATTCACACGCATTCCACAAGGATACACAGAAAGCCTGAGTATTTACAGCAGAGCGCTAAAAGAGCAGCTAGACATGTTAGAATTACCCGAAGGTTGCGTACTCTTGCAGTACATAGATGACTTATTACTAGCTGCTGACACAAAAGAGATCTGCAAAGAAAGTAACTATATTACTATTGACACACCTAGCGACCCATGGTCACAAGGCGAGTTTTAAGAAATTCCAGTATAATCAAAAGGAGGTGTCTTATTTGGGTTATCTACTTTCGAAAGAAGGGAGAAGATTAACACCAGAATGCATAGAAAGTATTTCTAGTATGCCTATTCCAAAAACTCAAAAAGGAGTGAAAGCTGTAATAGGCATGGCCTCTTATTGTCAGCAGTGGATCAGTAATTTTGCGTTGATTGTGAAGCCGATGATAAAATTAACTAAAAAGGATGCAGTGATGCCTTTACAGTGGGATGAGGCATGTCAGAAAGCGTTTGAGCAATTGAAAGCTGCATTGTGTGCTGCGCCAGTTTTAGGCACTCCTAACTATAAAAAGATCTTTAGACTATTTGTGAGCGAGAGTGAAGGATGTGCATTGGCGGTTTTGACACAGGAAAAAGGTGGAAGAAATAGGCCATGCGGCTATTATTCTTCCGCGCTGGACCCTGTAGCGCGCGCACTACCACGATGTTTGCGATCTGTTGCAGCGGCGGCTGCATCAGTGAAGCAAACGGAAGGAATGGTATTGGGGCATACTTTAATTCTGATGGTACCACATGCCATAGATGTTCTATTAAACAGAACACAGACGCAACACCTCAACTCTGCTAGACTAACAAGATATGAGCTCATCTTGTTTGCACCCCACATCCAAATTATGAGGTGTAGCACATTGAATCCTGCAGAATTAATGCCACTGCCCATAGCAGAAATTGGTGACAACGAATCCCCACCCCATGACTGTTTAATGGTCACTGAAGAAGACACAAAGGGAAGAGTTGACTTGAGCGACATCCCACAGAAAGAGCCAGATGGGGAGTTGTTTTGTGATGGCTCTTGTTTTAAATTACCTGATGGCACATCAACGGCCGCATATGCAATTACTACCCTAGAGAGTGTTGTAGAAAGCAGAAGAATCTCCTACAATTCGGCACAAGCCACAGAAATAATAGCACTGACCCGAGCCTGTGAACGTCAATATTTATACTGACAGCCAGTAGGCCTTTGGCGTGGGACATAACTTTGGCCGACTCTGGGCTGAGAGGGGTTTCTTGACATCACATGGGGCCAGGATTCAGCATGGGCCTTTGATTGTGCGATTGTTGTCTGCACTCACGTTTCCAAAGCGCTTAGCTATAGTGAAATGCGAGGCGCATAAAAAAGTAACATGTAAAGTGGGAGAGGAAACGCATTTGCAGACAGGATTGCAAAACAAACAGCTATATAAAATGATGACAGTACAGACTGAGGAAGTACCTTGTATGATAGAGAATGGAGTTGTCACAGTAAAAGAAATGCAGGCTGAGGCCACGACCGAAGAGATTGAGGGGTGGGCTGAGGGCTCTGCTGAGTTAGATTTGGAAGGATGTTGGGTGGACAAAGAGACCAAGAACTGGATGTTGCCAAATTGTTACGTAACCACAATGGTTACAATGGCGCATAGCCCTACCCACATTTGCACGAAGAAGATGGTACAGCATTTATCCACAGTATGGAAAAATGAGCACATAAAAAAGAATGCAGAAAGGCTAGTGCAGAATTGTATTACGTGGCTGCAACACAATGTAGGGAAGGGAACCATGACTCCAATAGGTAGTTTTGGCCCACCCTCCATGCCATTTGAGGTGATCCATTTTGATTTCATAGAAATGGAAAGGTGCCAGAACTACAAATATGTGTTAGTGGTGATTTGTGCATTTAGCAAGTGGGTGGAGGCATATCCTTTAAAAGACTGCACTGCCATGGCAAAAGTAATGTTGAAAGAGTATTTCTCCCGGTTCGGGATGCCCGTGTCCTGTGGTCAGATAACGGCCCACAATTTGTGGGCGCAGTAGTACTACAGATCTGTGCAGGTCTACAGATAGAGAAACAATTCCACAGTTCCAGGCATCCCAGTTCTGCCAGGCTTGTTGAGAGACATAACGGTATCTTAAAGTCAAAGATAGCTAAAATCTGTGCTGGGAGCAAGTTCAGTTGGGTGGATGCATTACCCCTAGCGCTATTGTGCATGCGCATGTCTGTGCAGGCTAAAACTGAAATTATAATGGGGAGACCGGCAAATGTATGGTGCGCACCGCAGCCCAAAAGATTATGTGAGGTCGAGCATCCTTTGTTAAGCACGTACTGTGGCCTTTTAATGCAGAAGTTGCGTTTAATTCATCAGCAGGTGCAGGAGGCATTACCAGTGTGATACACCGGACCGGGGCACTCGCTGGAGCCTGGAAGCTGGGTCCTGATTAAGAACTTTGAGCGGAAGACAGCATTAGCACCCAGGTGGCGCGGCCCCTACCAAGTACTTTTGGTGACGCAAACGGCCATTCGAGTGGACGGACGCAAGGCATGGATCCATGCGACACATGCCAAAGATTCCCAGGACTGCTGACAACTTCCAACGACCAGAGAAAGGAAACGGTCTCTGAAACGAAAGAAACTGTTGCCAGTCCACTACCACAGCATCAGCCTGAGCGAGAAGTGAAAGTCGAAACAAAGCCCAAGCGAGAAGTGAAACTCGAACCAGAGCCTGAGGAGGCTGCCAGAAAGGGGAAAGGACGAAAAGTGCCCCAAAGTTGCTCAGCAGAAACAACATCACTGCCGAGCGACACAAACTCTGCATTGCAAACACGAGCAGAAACAACGCATGTACCCCTTTGTTGCCCGCCAGTTTCTGCAAACGTACCAAAGCCAAAGAAAGAAACTACATCATTGCCACGGCGCTCATCGCTACCCATCATTGTGCCACAGGCTGACACTGAGCCTGATACTGAAAGTGCAACGGCACTATTCACGGATCATACAATACCAGGAGTTAAACGGTATAATTTGCGGCCTCGACAGGCAAAGTGATCCACAGATCTTTGGTGCTTTTCTTTTGCCTTTGGTTCCACTCACGGACGGAGTAGGAGCCAGGGGCGTAGAGGAGAGAAGTGTGAGAGTTGTGCAAGTCGGGCAATTCAAGACTCACAGCTCCTCTGTGAGCTTATAATAAAGTACATGTGTCAGGAGCCAGAGCAGGACAAGCTGGACGCACATAAGTACTAAGGCTGATAGAGTACATGTGTCCTATGCCAGAGCGGGACAAGCTGGATGCACATAGTACTCTATCAATAAAGAACTGTTCAGAAATCGTCTGAACAGTGGGAGAAAGAACAACTAATCTTGCTCGGAGTGGATAAGTGATCTAGGCTGTGAAAGGGCTGGCAGAATTGAACTGTGACATTTTCGTTGAACTTTTCTGGCATCAAGAATGAGAGACATTTGCGACAAACTTTGCCAGCAAGAAGAAGGACGATGAAGAACAAATCAGACCGGTTTCAGCCTCCTCCTGCACCCCTGCTGAAAAGATGATAGTTTTAGAGACTGTAAATTTAGGGAAAAAGCATGGTAAAAGGAATAAGGTACTGATTTGGACATTGGTCCTGTGTTTCTTAAGTATAATAGTACCAACAATAAAAGCTATTACACTATGATTCCTGGAGTCTGCGCACCCATTAGAAACATTTTTGCCAAAAGCAGCTACTGAAAGCCTGGTTCATGTAATCACTGGTACTTTGTCCCCAATGGAAGAAAGACATAGAGAAGGATATGGCAACAATACATTGTTGCTCATCATGAATATGACCCATGCGGTTTTAAATAAAAAAGATTGCTGGGTTTGTGCCCATTTACCACAGCACGGTGGGAAAGGGATAGGCTGGTATGTACAACAGTCACCATTGGTTTATTCATGTGAAGTATCGTTGAGTGCAATGTTCTTTGGGAAATGGAACAAGAGTAATACGGGTCAGCTAGGTGAGACCAATATGAATGAATATGAGGAAGTGATCATGAGACCTGTGGGTTGTTCCATATTCCACAAAGCTTGCGTGTTTTCACCAGATCCCATGAGGAAGAATACACAAAAGACAACAAGACTAGATAGATTACATAGGCAGAATAGACCGACCCCGCCAGCAGAAGAAACATCAGTAATGCCCATTTTGAATGAGGGATGAATGGAATAAAGATGCTGTGCCCCCTGCCTATATAGTGGATCACAGCCCCGAAACTGCTCCCCTATGTTTACAGAAAAAAGGTTCCTATAAAGTAGGAACGTTTAGCAGCTGCCTGAACACAGTGGTTTTAAAGCACGAAATAGAACCCATGTGCGTAGGGGACCCTGTTTACTTTATATGTGGGGAAAAAGCATGTCCATGGTTACCTAGGAACTGGCAAGGTATATGCTACCTAGGTCTACTGTTTCCACGAGTGTTCCTCTTGGAGACAGCAGAAGTAGCCAGACGAACAAAAGGTAGAACTCAAAGGAGTAGCGAGGATGGAATGATAGCAATAGATATAGCCAAATCATTTATATCATTCTTGGCCCAAATAGAAAATTCCTATAATATAAGAAAACTGTCTAGAATATTAAAAAATACAATAGATTCAACAGCGGATATTTTATTGAATATGACGTTAGAAGAGAAAGGAATAAGACTAATGGCACTACAAAACAGGATGGCTCTCGATATAATATTAGTTGATCGTGGGGGAGTTTGCAAACCCGTAAAAACTGCATGCTGTGTGTATATAGATGATTACTCCCCTAAGATATTTAAAGCAATCCGGAACCATCTTGTTTGCACCCCACATCCAAATTATGAGGTGTAGCGCATTGAATCCTGCAGAATTAATGCCACTGCTCATAGCAGAAATTGGTGACAACGAATCCCCACCCCATGACTGTTTAATGGTCACTGAAGAAGACACAAAGGGAAGAGTTGACTTGAGCGACATCCCACAGAAAGAGCCAGATGGGGAGTTGTTTTGTGATGGCTCTTGTTTTAAATTACCTGATGGCACATCAACGGCCGCATATGCAATTACTACCCTAGAGGGTGTTGTAGAAAGCAGAAGAATCTCCTACAATTCCGCACAAGCCACAGAAATAATAGCACTGACCCGAGCCTGTGAACTCTCTGAGAATTTGAACGTGAATATTTATACTGACAGCCAGTAGGCCTTTGGCGTGGGTCATAACTTTGGCCGACTCTGGGCTGAGAGGGGTTTCTTGACATCACATGGGGCCAGGATTCAGCATGGGCCTTTGATTGTGCGATTGTTGTCTGCACTCACGTTTCCAAAGCGCTTAGCTATAGTGAAATGCGAGGCGCATAAAAAAGTAACATGTAAAGTGGGAGAGGAAACGCATTTGCAGACAGGATTGCAAAACAAACAGCTATATAAAATGATGACAGTACAGACTGAGGAAGTACCTTGTATGATAGAGAATGGAGTTGCCACAGTAAAAGAAATGCAGGCTGAGGCCACGACCGAAGAGATTCAGGGGTGGGCTGAGGGCTCTGCTGAGTTAGATTTGGAAGGATGTTGGGTGGACAAAGAGACCAAGAACTGGATGTTGCCAAATTGTTACGTAACCGCAATGGTTACAATGGCGCATAGCCCTACCCACATTTGCACGAAGAAGATGGTACAGCATTTATCCACAGTATGGAAAAATGAGCACATAAAAAAGAATGCAGAAAGGCTAGTGCAGAATTGTATTACGTGGCTGCAACACAATGTAGGGAAGGGAACCATGACTCCAATAGGTAGTTTTGGCCCACCCTCCATGCCATTTGAGGTGATCCATTTTGATTTCATAGAAATGGAAAGGTGCCAGAACTACAAATATGTGTTAGTGGTGATTTGTGCATTTAGCAAGTGGGTGGAGGCATATCCTTTAAAAGACTGCACTGCCATGTCAACGGCAAAAGTAATGTTGAAAGAGTATTTCTCCCGGTTCGGGATGCCCGTGTCCTGTGGTCAGATAACGGCCCACACTTTGTGGGCGCAGTAGTACTACAGATCTGTGCAGGTCTACAGATAGAGAAACAATTCCACAGTTCCAGGCATCCCAGTTCTGCCAGGCTTGTTGAGAGACATAACGGTATCTTAAAGTCAAAGATAGCTAAAATCTGTGCTGGGAGCAAGTTCAGTTGGGTGGATGCATTACCCCTAGCGCTATTGTGCATGCGCATGTCTGTGCAGGCTAAAACTGAAATTATAATGGGGAGACCGGCAAATGTATGGTGCGCACCGCAGCCCAAAAGATTATGTGAGGTCGAGCATCCTTTGTTAAGCACGTACTGTGGCCTTTTAATGCAGAAGTTGCGTTTAATTCATCAGCAGGTGCAGGAGGCATTACCAGTGTGATACACCGGACCGGGGCACTCGCTGGAGCCTGGAAGCTGGGTCCTGATTAAGAACTTTGAGCGGAAGACAGCATTAGCACCCAGGTGGCGCGGCCCCTACCAAGTACTTTTGGTGACGCAAACGGCCATTCGAGTGGACGGACGCAAGGCATGGATCCATGCGACACATGCCAAAGATTCCCAGGACTGCTGACAACTTCCAACGACCAGAGAAAGGAAACGGTCTCTGAAACGAAAGAAACTGTTGCCAGTCCACTACCACAGCATCAGCCTGAGCGAGAAGTGAAAGTCGAAACAAAGCCCAAGCGAGAAGTGAAACTCGAACCAGAGCCTGAGGAGGCTGCCAGAAAGGGGAAAGGACGAAAAGTGCCCCAACGTTGCTCAGCAGAAACAACATCACTGCCGAGCGACACAAACTCTGCATTGCAAACACGAGCAGAAACAACGCATGTACCCCTTTGTTGCCCGCCAGTTTCTGCAAACGTACCAAAGCCAAAGAAAGAAACTACATCATTGCCACGGCGCTCATCGCTACCCATCATTGTGCCACAGGCTGACACTGAGCCTGATACTGAAAGTGCAACGGCACTATTCACGGATCATACAATACCAGGAGTTAAACGGTATAATTTGCGGCCTCGACAGGCAAAGTGATCCACAGATCTTTGGTGCTTTTCTTTTGCCTTTGGTTCCACTCACGGACGGAGTAGGAGCCAGGGGCGTAGAGGAGAGAAGTGTGAGAGTTGTGCAAGTCGGGCAATTCAAGACTCACAGCTCCTCTGTGAGCTTATAATAAAGTACATGTGTCAGGAGCCAGAGCAGGACAAGCTGGACGCACATAAGTACTAAGGCTGATAGAGTACATGTGTCCTATGCCAGAGCGGGACAAGCTGGATGCACATAGTACTCTATCAATAAAGAACTGTTCAGAAATCGTCTGAACAGTGGGAGAAAGAACAACTAATCTTGCTCGGAGTGGATAAGTGATCTAGGCTGTGAAAGGGCTGGCAGAATTGAACTGTGACATTTTCGTTGAACTTTTCTGGCATCAAGAATGAGAGACATTTGCGACAAACTTTGCCAGCAAGAAGAAGGACGATGAAGAACAAATCAGACCGGTTTCAGCCTCCTCCTGCACCCCTGCTGAAAAGATGATAGTTTTAGAGACTGTAAATTTAGGGAAAAAGCATGGTAAAAGGAATAAGGTACTGATTTGGACATTGGTCCTGTGTTTCTTAAGTATAATAGTACCAACAATAAAAGCTATTACACTATGATTCCTGGAGTCTGCGCACCCATTAGAAACATTTTTGCCAAAAGCAGCTACTGAAAGCCTGGTTCATGTAATCACTGGTACTTTGTCCCCAATGGAAGAAAGACATAGAGAAGGATATGGCAACAATACATTGTTGCTCATCATGAATATGACCCATGCGGTTTTAAATAAAAAAGATTGCTGGGTTTGTGCCCATTTACCACAGCACGGTGGGAAAGGGATAGGCTGGTATGTACAACAGTCACCATTGGTTTATTCATGTGAAGTATCGTTGAGTGCAATGTTCTTTGGGAAATGGAACAAGAGTAATACGGGTCAGCTAGGTGAGACCAATATGAATGAATATGAGGAAGTGATCATGAGACCTGTGGGTTGTTCCATATTCCACAAAGCTTGCGTGTTTTCACCAGATCCCATGAGGAAGAATACACAAAAGACAACAAGACTAGATAGATTACATAGGCAGAATAGACCGACCCCGCCAGCAGAAGAAACATCAGTAATGCCCATTTTGAATGAGGGATGAATGGAATAAAGATGCTGTGCCCCCTGCCTATATAGTGGATCACAGCCCCGAAACTGCTCCCCTATGTTTACAGAAAAAAGGTTCCTATAAAGTAGGAACGTTTAGCAGCTGCCTGAACACAGTGGTTTTAAAGCACGAAATAGGACCCATGTGCGTAGGGGACCCTGTTTACTTTATATGTGGGGAAAAAGCATATCCATGGTTACCTAGGAACTGGCAAGGTATATGCTACCTAGGTCTACTGTTTCCACGAGTGTTCCTCTTGGAGACAGCAGAAGTAGCCAGACGAACAAAAGGTAGAACTCAAAGGAGTAGCGAGGATGGAATGATAGCAATAGATATAGCCAAATCATTTATATCATTCTTGGCCCAAATAGAAAATTCCTATAATATAAGAAAACTGTCTAGAATATTAAAAAATACAATAGATTCAACAGCGGATATTTTATTGAATATGACGTTAGAAGAGAAAGGAATAGGACTAATGGCACTACAAAACAGGATGGCTCTCGATATAATATTAGTTGATCGTGGGGGAGTTTGCAAACCCGTAAAAACTGCATGCTGTGTGTATATAGATGATTACTCCCCTAAAATATTTAAAGCAATCCGGAAATTACATGTCCTAAGTTTCCACACTCTCTACTGAAGAAGGGGGTTGGGGATAGAATCCTGGTTGTGGGGACTATTGCGGTCCTGGGGATGGAAGTTAATTTCGATACTAATGGTGGTACTTGGTATATTCATAACATGTTGCTGTTGCATACAATGCCTACCAATAGTTTGCACTGAGACAACTGAGGGATGTAATAAGGGATGTATGCACATGGTGTCGAGAGGAAAACAAACGCATGGCTGAAATAACAGAGACACTGATGAAACAAAAACAGTAAAACAATTCATGGCTATAGACATTAATGATGAAGATGATGCTCATGATAGCATGAGAGGTTCAGACATAGATACCCCAGACTTATCCTCATCGGAGGAGGATACAATGAATGAATAAGACGTTTGGCATACGGCCAAAAGGAGAGTTTGTCAATCTGGAAAAATGAATACTATTCATTTGAATGACAGATGTAACTTGATGGCCGAAGGCAAACCGTTTTATGCACCGAATTATAGAAATACAGACTGCTATGCTTGACCAACAAAAGCACGCTTTGAGTTTGGTTGTCAGTACTAGAATGTGGAGATTTGGCAGAGGAGAGTAAGTTGGAGAGTCTGCAATGAAAGAGTCACTCCTATGTGTTGGTCTGTAGATGAAGTGGAAGGTGATGGATTCTTTGTGCGATAGAGGGAATTGGCAAGAGAGTGATTTAAATGAGCTTGTTCTGGGAGAGGGGATGATGGAGCATGGCCAAGCGCTCCTTTGGATGATTGCCACTTTGCCTCCCTTCCTGGCTGTTCGGCATGTTGGATGCAGTAGCCTTGCGGTAGGAGGATGTCAAAAAAATTTGAGGAGGATGGGGTAAACCATGTTTCAGTGAAAACAGAATATATCTCACACTAGCAAGCTACATTATCATATACTCATTCTGGTAATAATAATTATCAGCCCTGTACACAGAAAAATGCCATATTTTTTACACAGTGAAATCTCACTTGGCTTTAAATATAAAAATAAATCATGGTGTGTTTCCCCAATATAGTAATAAAGTATTCTATTTGGAATGAACTCCCCCCTAATAGTAAAAGATTCCCAGTTCTCTGCAACCTAGCATGTGAATGAATCTACAGGATGTATTTAATTACATTTTGGGGAGTTTTCATACTCCTGTTTGAATAATTCTTTAAGGCACAGAGCCAGTGGAGAACCCAAGGGTTCCAAGGGAATTCCCAGACAGCTGACCCCTCCTGGTCCCTTTCACTTTTATTCAGGAAAACAGGCCTGCTTCGGTTTAAACTGGTTCAGACCCCCTCGTGGAAAAGGCCTTGACATCTCCAGATATTATCCCATATCAGCACTCATCCACTTGGAACAGGTGTTTTCTATGCCTGCTGCTTTTGATTTCAGAGTGAGCTCCCATGCCCTGTGTGTTTATAGTTTTATAATTGGAGTTATCTGCATATTATGTCATTGATGACATCAGCAAAACAGAAAGTTGATGGCTGGAAGGTTTTGAATTAATCATAACCACGGGCAAAGCTCTGGGCAACCCTCCAGTCCACCGTTTTTCAGACTGCCAAGCCATTACAGAAGGGGAAAAACCATATGCAAATCAGGCTTGGTCCTACCCCAAAAGGGGCAGTCCAGCCCAAACTGCTAGGTCACATCCCTTCTGCACGAGACCACAAGCATCCCCAGACATGTTTCAGCCTTGTTGGGCGTCATCAGTGAGGAGTAGCTTGGGTCTCTAGGCCCGGCAGACTCGGGACCCACGTCTGGGCATACCCGTCCCACTCGGGGTGACTTTAGCAAAACAGAAAGTTGATGGCTGGAAGGTTTTGAATTAATCATAACCACGGGCAAAGCTCTGGGCAACCCTCCAGTCCACCGTTTTTCAGACTGCCAAGCCATTACAGAAGGGGAAAAACCATATGCAAATCAGGCTTGGTCCTACCCCAAAAGGGGCAGTCCAGCCCAAACTGCTAGGTCACATCCCTTCTGCACGAGACCACAAGCATCCCCAGACATGTTTCAGCCTTGTTGGGCGTCATCAGTGAGGAGTAGCTTGGGTCTCTAGGCCCGGCAGACTCGGGACCCACGTCTGGGCATACCCGTCCCACTCGGGGTGACTTTAGCAAAACAGAAAGTTTGATTGGTTAAATATTTCCATTGGCTCACTTAATAATCAGACACTCCCAGAGAATACATACCCAATCTTCATTGGATGATTTCCATTTTTATAGATGTGAAATGTAAAAGAAGGAGGGGGCTGTTGCTCTCACACTTTCAAATGTGCTATATTTTGTATTCCGTATTTTAGCATAACTACATGTCACATTGATGAAAGATAGATTTATGGGATCTGCTGGTCTAGACACGCATCTTGATGTGTGACATAGATGTGTATGATAATTTTTCATAAAGTAACTACTATTCATATTTTTGTCAATTATTAATATATATAGGCAAATCAGTTTCAAAGTCACTTGATAAAGGAGAGCCTCATGTTCATAACTCACTGTTCTGTTTGTTTGTAATGTACATGGTTGTGATTTTATATACCAACTAGATTCGCGGAGACCTCCCATGCGGATCAGAGGGTGAAACCTAGGCTCCATCATGAATATTGTTGCTACTAATTCATGCATTGTTCTTTCACAGTTCAACAAATAATTTTTGAATATATTTCCATATTTTAGCATAACTGCATGTCACTTTGATGCAAGATAGATTTCTGGGATCCCCTGGTCTAGACACGTATCTAGATATGTGACATAGATGTGTATGATAATTTTTCATAAAGTTACTAATATTCATATGTTTGTCAATTATCAATGAATATAGGAAAATCATTTTCAGAGTTTGTTTGCTTGTTTGTTTATTTATTTATTGTGCGCACCGGACCCTGAGGTAGCAGAGCGCAAGAGACAAGGAGGTTTACAGCTTCGTTACAGACGTTACAAGTTACAAAGCAGGCAAAGAGGACATTTCTTGACTCTGCAAGGTGAGACAAGTACAAGTGCAGATAAGGCGCAGCCAAGCAGTCGAATCTATGACTAGCGTTTACAAAAAAGCAGGTCATTGCGTGTCAGGTGAAGTGAGAGTGGAGGTGGGAGGGGGAGAGTGCCATTTAGTTTGCATTCTCGGTGAGCCATTTTATGGTATTCTTTCTGAAGTTGTTGAACGTTTGGTCAGATCTAAGTGCATGAGGTAGGGTGTTCCATAACTGAGCTGCCTTGACTGGGAAGCTGGATGGATCCTCCAATAGTGGTAAGTTTAAATCTGGGCACTATGAGGCAGTTGGGGCTGACTGTCCTTGTAAGTCTAGTGGGATTTTTTTTGTTAAAACGTTCTGTAAGGTAGCGGGGGGCTTTGTTATTTAAGCATTTGTGGATGAGGGAGGCAGATTTAAGGTTGATTTTTTCTTGGGTGGAGAGCCATTTGTGTTTACGTCTTATTTCTGAGATATGTACTCTTCTAGGGATACTTAGGGCCTCTCTAAGTACATTATTTTGGAGCACTTGAATTCTATTGATGATTTGTTTAGTTGTCCCTTTGTAAAGGGCGTTACAATAGTCTAATCTCGATAAAATGAGGGCTCTGGCTAGGATAAGACAGCTGTCATCTGATAAGAATTGTTTCCCGGCTCATATTAATTTACATGTATAGGCCGTGGATGAGGCCAGTGAGTTCACCTGTTTGGTTAAGGATAGTGTTGAATCAAGGTGAAAACCAAGGGTTTTTACTTCTCTGGTGACCTTGATAGTGTTGCCATCGATGATGAAGGTTGAGTAGTTTTGGTTGAGTTTGGAGATGCGGGCTCTGGTGCCCAGGATGATGAGCTCTGTCTTGTCATCGTTCAAGCATAGGCCATGGTTAGCCATCAACGCTTGAACGATGCTATAGACTCTGTTCACCAAAGCCAGATCTTCAACGTAATCCCCAGTAAGTGGTAGGAGAATCTGGGTATCGTCTGCGTAGTTGGTATAGGTGATACCCAGATTGTCGAGATCGTCAAAGAGTGGCTTGGTGAAGATATTATAAAGTGTTGGGGAGACACAGGATCCCTGGGGCACTCCGCAGGTGATAGGTATCAGGTCTGCTGCCGCTGCGGGGGAGAACACCCTCATGGTCCTGTCACTGAGGAATGACTGTATCCAGACTATAGCCTCTCCTGAGAAGTGGGCCGCCGAGTCCAAGTGATTACATAGGACTCTATGGTCCACCAAATCAAAGGCGGCTGAGAGGTCTAGAAGTAGGAGGAGAGCTAATTTGCCCTCGTCTCTGAGTGAGTCTATTTGGGTCTTTAAGTCAATAAGGGCAGTCTCTGTGCCATGTTGCGGTCGGAAACCGGATTGGCGGTTGCCAAGGAGAAGGTTCATCTCAAGGAAGTTCTGGATTTGGGTGTACGCTACCTTGTCTAATATTTTTAGTAAGAAAGGCACCGTGGTGATGGGTCTATAATTTGTGGGAATGTTGGTGTCCAATGTTTGTTTTTTCAGAAGGGGGAGTACCCAGGATGCCTTTAGGTTGTGTGGGATGGTGCCCGTAGTGAAGGAGGCATTAATAAGTTTTGTGATGAAGGGGGCTAGATCTCTAGTAGCATCCTTGATCAGTTGTGCGGGGCATTGGTCACCTTTGCAGTTAGACGGTTTAAGAGTCAGAATAGTCTTCTTTACCTCAATCACTGAGACCTTGGAGAAATGGAATTGGGTAGATTCTTTGGGTTTGGGTGTGGGAGTTTTGTCCAAAGGAGGTTGGGTAGGTAATGAGGCTTTCTTTAGGGCAATTTTAGTTTGGAGGTTGGTCACTTTGTTGGTTAGTGCCAGTTGTATGTCTGTACATCAGGTTTTATCTTTAATGGAGTCATCCTGTACTGCAATAGGAGTTTCCAATTCTTTTAGGATGGAGAACAGCTCCTTCATACTGGAGTTGGCCTGGGTGATCCTGTTGTTATAAGTTTCTTGTTTGGCAAGGATGATATCTTTTGTGTATTGCGAAGAGATGGTTATTAGGTTAGTTTTATTTTCAATGGTAGGATGCCGGTTCCATGCCGTTTCGCATTTTCTCTTCTGTAGTCTTAGGTTTTTTAAGTGGGGTGTAAACCAGGAGTTCAGGTGATTTTTTGGTTTGCTGTTCCTAAGTTTAAGCGGAGCAACTCTGTCGAGGGAAATGGACATAGCATTATTGAATTCCTCCACTAGGATGCCTGGGTAGGTATGGTCTGGTAGAGAATTAAGTTTGGGTAGGATGTGGGGCAGAATATTATCCGCTGGGATATTTTTCTTATTTCTGGTTAAAGTGGGTATGGCGGGAGTGAGTGTTAAAGCTATGGGTCTTTGAGTGTTGAGGGTGAAGGAGATAAGTCACTTGATAAAGGAGAGCCTCTGTCGAAATCGAAATAATATTATACCTCCTATCGCATTGTTTGAATGTATGTTGGACTACGCCAAGTTGTCTAAAAACATTGTGTAAATAGATTCCGCGGCAAGGTCTTGACCTTAATGTATTGTGTAAATCGCCATCTTGGATTTAGCCGCCATTTTAGGTTCTCTTGTAGTATGGAAGTCACCCTGTACAACAAAATGGAGGCCGAATGACATTTCGAGTGGGATTCTGGCCGTTGTGACCTCCGCACACATGAATAAGTAATATGCCTGCAGGCCACTTGTTGGGGTCGTGAACTGAGACCTTGTCCTATCCCTGACCTATGTGTAAATGAACAACTGTATCAGCGGAACTGATCAAAATGCATACATTATGGGATCGACCTGGCAACAAACTCTAGGCCTGGTTCTAGGAATGGTTAACCCGCGAGGGGGTTGGCCAGAGCTGGATAAAAAGTATAAAAACCTAGTATCCCAATGTACGGTCTCTCACACTAACACGGCGAACTACCGTTGATAGTTCGTTCTGTTACTCTGAGGGCCGAATAGCTATCCGTTTGTCAATTGACTTTTGGTAATTGTTGTATCTTTTGAATAAAGCGCTTTGTATGTTCTTTGTAACCTGTGTTGGTGTGTTTCCTTTGGGCTTCCCGGCCTCATATCAATTTTTCTGTTTCCACACCTGTTAATATGTAAATGACCACGCTTCACGCTGATGCTTGTCTTTATAGAGAGGCTTTATTTCTTTAGTTCATCCAAGAGAAAGGCCCCCAGCTGTGGCTGTCCTCCTGCTCTCAATCCTCTCTCTCTCTGCTGCTAGAATGTGGAACCTTTGCTTAATCATAACAACAAAGGTTCCTTGGTAACTAGGTTACATGGCAGCAGCTGAATTGATGTGATTGTAAACTCAATGAAGTAAATGTAACCACCTCCTAACACCTCTCTTCCTTTTACCAAAATATAAGTATTTGCCTAAACTAGATAATAGATTTCATTGAACATAAGTAGTTCATTATTTACATAGTATCTGATACACCGCTATATGAAGAAATAATTAAATTGCTTTAAATACCTTGCAGTGCAGTTACAAGTTGTTGTTTACCTTTTTGCAAATTGCTATCCTCTCCTTGTTCCAGACCCCACCCCCTTTAACAAGCACCGAAGATCCCAAATCTTTAACAACTTGTTTGGGCTGTGAAAATATGGATGCACCTTTGCGCACCTTGGTGGGAAGTTTGATCTTGATCCAATCACCTTCCTCAAGACTGAATTCTCTACAAGCATTCTTCCTGTCATATTGCTCCTTGGATCTGACCCCAGATTCAAATATCTTCTCTCTCACTCCCTCCAGATCTATTCCTACGAATTTTGACCTTCCCATCCAGCCTGGACACATGTGTGAGTTAGGTTTCCTCCCTCTTAATAGTTCAAATGGGGATACACCCGTAACACTGTGTGGTGCTAGTCTATATTGGAATGTTCTCTCCATTATGGTCCTGATCCAGTCACCTCCTGTTGCTACCGCAATTCTAATTGCATCCATGAGAGTGCGGTTGAAGCGTTCTACACACCCATTGGTCTGAGGATGATATAATGAAGTGGTTACTTGTTCTATTCCATGGTTACTCAAGAACTCTCTAAATTCCTTGGAAACCAATTGGGTCCCATTATCTGATAAACACTTTCTGGGGAATCCCTCTCTCCAAAATAATTGCTCCAAACATTTAATGATGCTACTGCTGGATATGTCTCTTAGTGTAAATATTTCGGGCCACTTGGATAATAAATCTATGACAACCAGTACATAGGTGTCTCTCCCACCCTTGATATTGAAAGGCCCTAGTAAGTCTAAAGCAACCTCATCCCATGGAACTGTGGATGGCTTTCTAACAGTCATGGGTACTTTTTGAATCCTGAGACCCTTATTACCTTCAATGCAATCACAACAATTGTTGACCACTTCTTCAGTGTCTTTGTCAAGATTAGGCCACCAAAATTCTGCTCTAACCAAGCCTTTGGTTCTAGGCAGTCCCAAATGCCCAACATGAGCTAGCTCAATTATTAATTTTCTCATTTTAATAGGTACAACCATCTGATGTCCTCTATGTAAGTATCCTTTATCAATCCAGAGTTCTTCCTTAACTTTGGCAAACCCGCCTAAATCACCAATATAGTTTCTTATTCTGTTCTGCGTCACCAATGTTAAAACTCTCTGGTACAATTCATCCTCTGAACATGCATTGTCCCACTCCTCTTTCTTTACTGACTCATGAACCTGAAATATTTCAACACCTTTCTCACGAGTCAGGGGAGACTCCTCAGACACTGTTTCTCTCACTACTGATCTGGATAAGGCATCAGCAACTACGTTGGTTTCACCACTGATGTGAAGCATATCATATTGCAGGCCTTGTAGGGATGTCACCCACTTCATGATGCGTCTGGAGACTCCCTCCAGACCACCTTTGGTAAATATTCCTATTAGGGGTTTATGGTCTGTACATACTGTGAATTCTCTGCCCCACAAATATCTTTTGAACTTTTCCACTTCCCAGACACAAGCCAATGCTTCCTTTTCTACCACTGAATATCTGTTCTCAGGTCCTTTGAGAGATCTAGAGGCAAATGCTATGGTGTGTAAGCCCTCCTGATCTTCCTGCATTAGGACTGCCCCAATACCATAGTCACTTGCATCCACAAATAGTAATGAATGTCTACTTTCTTCAAACGTTTTCAAGATGGGTGCATTGACTATAGCATCTTTAATCTTACCAAACTCTTCCTCACAAGATTCATTCCACTTGAACGTAACACCTTTACGAGTCAACATCCTCATGTTCCTTGACAAATTTGCCAACCCTCTAACAAACTTGCCATAAAATTCAACCAGACCTAGAAAAGATAGTATATCTGCTTTGGATTTTGGTGCTTCCATCTTGCGAATAGCTTCTATGGCCTTTTCTTTGGGTTTGATCCCTTCACCTGTAATTTCATGACCTATATATTCAACTTTGTCAGTTTTGAATATGCATTTCTCTAACGATACTGTAAGGCCAGCCTCTTTGAATATGTTCAACACTCTCTCTAACCTTTTATCATGTTCTGCTTCATTTTTCCCACATACTAGCACATCATCCTGGTAACACATGACACCTCTCTCTCCTCCCAGTAATCTGTACATGACGTTCTGAAATACACTAGCTGCTGAAATCAATCCAAATGGCATTCTTATACATCTGAAAAGGCCAATAGGGGTAATGAAAGCTGTAAGATCTCTCGAATCAGGGTGTAATTCTACTTGGTGATATGCAGATTTGAGGTCAATAAGAGAAAATACTTTGGAATCAGACACCCCTGCCAATAAATCATCTATTCTGGGTAAAGGAAATTTGTCAGCCACTACATTTTTATTCAGGTGTCTAAGGTCTATGCATATCCGCAGAGATCCACTGCTCTTTCTCACTATTACAATAGGACTAACCCACTCTGAGGAATCAATTCTCTCTATCACCCCTTCACTTTCCATTTTATTCAATTCACTCTCTACATCTTTTCTCAGGGCCAAGGGAATGGTCCGTAATTTGGCAACTTTGGGAATGGCATCCCTTTTCAAACAAATTTTGTGCACAAATCCCTTCAAGCACCCTAACTTAGTGCCACTCATATGCCCTCTGGCCCCTTCCATAACAATGCTCGAGACCGATTTTCCACCGGATTTTCCACCTTCAACAGTCAAAACCTGTTCTGGGTGGCTTGCTTCAAGTCTTATCTTGAGCTCTGCCTGATCGCTCCAGGACAACAGCTCTCCACCACTGTTGGCTACATGGATAGTCCCTAACGCCTTCCTGTCTTTGAATTGGAGCTCAGCTTCAAAGCACCCTAAAATTTCTATGGGCACATCTCCATAAGCATTTGCTCTGACTACATTCTCCCACAATGTACAACATCCAAATTTCTCCTTCCACACTTGCACACTTATCAAAGTATAATCTGCTCCACTGTCCTTGAGCATTGATACTGGCACCCCTCCAACTAACACAGTTGCATATGGTTTCTTTTTCTTGACCTTCCCATCAATGGCATTGACTGAAAATATAACTTCTCTACCAGCATCATCAATTGATATAAATTCTTGATCTGCATTGACTTCATGTATTTGACTTGGGGCGGTATAAAAATTCCTACAGCATCTAGCCATGTGTCCTCTGACCCCACATTCATTACATATAATGTTTGATGCATAACATTCTTTGTCAGATGCTTTGTGATATAGACTCCCACATCTGAAACACCTCCTAATTGATGCACCTCTAGGATAACCAGAGTCCCTGCCACCCCTGAATGTAACATTCTCACTGGGCGACCCTCTGGTAGATGATCCGTGTCCCCATGCTATGGTAAAGGGACCTTGGCGACCCTCAGGTCTCCTACCCATTTGCCAAGTGCGACGCGCAGTTGCCGCACCTCTCTGCATCACTCTCGAAACCTTATGTATGGCAGCTTCATTGTCATCAGTTTTGGGCTTATCTTGAGATGTATTATCCACTTGAAGCATTTGTATACATTTGTCTGTGTGTTCTATCATTTTCGCTATCTCAATTGCTCTATCAAGAGAAGGATTTCTTTCCTTCCATAACTCCTTCCTGATGTTATCATTAGAACACTTAATCATGAGTTGGTCCCTGACATGCTCATCTCGACAATGGTCAAATCTACATTTGATGGCTAAACCTCTAAGAGCAGTTACAAATTCCTCAATACTCTCTCCAGTTTTTTGAGTTCTCGTGGCAAATTTGTACCTTTCAAGAATTATATTTTCTTCAACACAGTAGTGTTTGTCTAATTTTGCTAATGTTTTCTCATATGGACCCCCATCAGGAATGTCTGGAGGTTCTGGTAGTTTTTTGACCACTTCCTGTCCTGCGGCACCTAAACAGTGAAATAGGAGCGCCTCTTTGCGCTCATTGGAGAAATTGGGTCCAAATGCTGCCAGTGCATATTTTTGAAAACCCTCTTTCCAGTCTATCCAACGCACTCTGGGCTCACCTGGTGTAGGCAGGAAGAAAATTGGGGCTGGGACGTTTGCCATGTTGTGAATTAATTAATGTCACCCCCAGGTAGGAAACCTTACACAGCCACACTGTCACTTACTTGTACTTAAATTTTATAAGGTGTGATTTCAGGTGGAACCTGTGCTGATATTGTCAGCGCTGTCTGTGGTAGTTGCAATTTGTGATCCACAGGTCAGCCTCCTCCGTAATCCACAGGTGATCCAATTTGTGATCCACAGGTCATCCAACCTCCTCAATATTCGTGCTCAGCTCCAGTATGCTTTTATGATTCTCTCCACTGCCAGGCACTGACTTCTTTCTTGGTGCTCCGCTCCAAAATGCGCTTTGCTGGTTTACTCCGCTCCAGGAGGATGGCCGTGTTTCTCGCCTGCTATTACACAACACATCTAGTGTAACACTCCGTCCATTTGCATCCAAACTGTAATCAATATTGCTGCAGTGTTGCTGCTGCTGGGGGCCTTTTCTCCTTGATCCCATCCTCGTCGCCAATGTTAATATGTAAATGACCACGCTTCACGCTGATGCTTGTCTTTATAGAGAGGCTTTATTTCTTTAGTTCATCCAAGAGAAAGGCCCCCAGCTGTGGCTGTCCTCCTGCTCTCAATCCTCTCTCTCTCTGCTGCTAGAATGTGGAACCTTTGCTTAATCATAACAACAAAGGTTCCTTGGTAACTAGGTTACATGGCAGCAGCTGAATTGATGTGATTGTAAACTCAATGAAGTAAATGTAACCACCTCCTAACAACACCTCATGGTCATAACTCTTGTTTCTGTTTGTTTGTAATGTACTTGGTTGTGATTTTATGTACCAAGTTTATTTCTTTGTTAGTAAGTGTAAAATGCTAATTAGCCATGAGCACGAACAAATAAAAATAAAAATAAAAAAAATATTTTTTTTGCATTGTGAAGCCCCTAGAGAGAAGGCCTTTTACACTATTGATTAGCCTGCTGACAAGAGCCTCTTTTGTTTGGGTTTCCATTAGGTTTACCATCTGGATGGCTTTATTGCCTTAACTGATGTCAAAAATGAGGTACATCTCACCCTTGGAAATCAGGCCTGGCTTAAAATAGACGTGAACAGTTCTGATTCTTATCTTGTCAGCATACCATGGATTAAGGCTATGTATAATGTATTCCAAAGTACTCAAATACTCCCTTGAAATGAGTAAACATTGATGGGGTCTGTCTTATTAATACAGATGTCTAGTACACATGGCACTTTGTATTTCTGTGAACCTAATAGGCTCCTATGGTAAAATATAATAGATATTTCCACTCAAGATGATACAGTCAAATCTCCTGAGACATTTACATTCCCTACAGTTGAACATGTAAGCAGGGCTAAACCAGAAGAAGTGACTTTGTCAGGAATTTTAATGGAGAAGTAACTGGCCTTGCCTAAAACCTCCATTAGAAAAACTATAATTTGCTCACACATTCAAACAGTGATGTAATCTCTATTTTTAAAATGTCACATGTGCAAATCATTGTGCGCTCACAATGTGCATTTTCATATATTTATAAATGTATCACTGTTTTGTTGTATAGATCACTGTTGATGCAATACACTGCTGCGCTGCCACTCACCAACATTTCTTGGAGCTAAGTACCCCCACTCCACCTGCCCCGCCTACATTACCTGAAACATATGAACCAAAACTTATGACGTATACTGAACAGTTAAACCAGCAAAGAGAAGAGTGTGGGCTCTGTGCAGTACCCATAAGAATACCCCTACTTCAGAGAAGATGGGAGGTAAAGTACCCATTGAGGAAACCATACTTGCATCCAAGACAATATGATGGCCATTTGAATAAGATTGCTGATGAAGCAAAGAAACTGAATGACCAGGATGAATAGTGACATCATATGAAGTTGAATTGACACCTATATAAAAGATAACCAGACCAGAGGGGCAGACGATTCATAAAGAACAGAGAAATACCAAGGATAAGTGACATCTTGGGATCAAGATGATGAGACCTATGCCACAAACCTGATGAAGAAACTTAGTTTGAACGTGTACAGATGCAATGAAACGCAAGCAGCAAAGCAATCATGAAGCTAGCCACATGCTTAAATAGATTATACCACTGTAAGCGCCAACATATACATACATACCTCATAGATGCATATGGACAAGTAAAGGATTAATGTTTCCACTATGTATAAAGCAGTACTGAACAACAAGGAAGGCCTCATTCTTGTGTCGCAGTTGAGAAAAGCAATTGAGTTAAACAGAATACATTTCAGATAAGGAGTTCACTGAGCTCAGAAAACCAGGGTCTTATCAAACTGGAGTTGGCTGACATTGGATACAATTAACACGAAAGAACGGAAGCTCCTGTTCAAGAAGGCCAAGCAAAGATAAATTCGTCAGAGGACTATTGAAGAATAAAATCAAATACACGAAAAGGCTCAACTCATGGTGTCCAGTCATGTGATGGACGTAGAATATCACACCTATGCATGGAAGTCGGATAGTACCCATACTTCTTAAACATTCTCAGAGAACAGTACAGACTGAAGGCCAACTTCAAAGTACTAATTGACAATGGACTATTGAGGTGATGATGGATCACTTTTTTAATTGGTGGGAAGCTGGTATCAAGACAAGCTCGCCCGCACCTGGTTGTTCGGTCTGCGTGCTGCTCACGTAGGTGGAAATTACTGACGCGGTTTAGTAGCCAGCCAATTGTAGAGGACCACGTAGTTTGGGGTGCTATAGTTTGTATACCCAATGGGACATCGTACATTTAGTGACGTTCATAGTGGCCTTTTTGAGGGGAGTGCTTAGTTGCCCTACCTGATGTTAACTATCCTATCACCTCTCTCTGTTACTTCATACAGATATTGAACCTATGCTTAGTTATTCACTTGTAACCAATCCCACTTCCTGATAAGTTTCTGTAGTTTGCCACGTAGGATGAGGTTGCTAATAATGCAGGTCAACACATCAGCTATGACCAATTATGGGTATAAGAACTCATCCGTTTTATGAAGTAGTTAGTCAGAGTATCGAGCAATTGCTGATGTTCGTTGTACTCCCTGTTTTAAATACTTGCATTAAAACAGACACACTTTTGCCAAACTATTTGTGTCATCTTGATTATTGATGTTTGATTAAAATCTGCATTTCCATCTATCTCAAGGGTACCACTACTCATCTTAAAGGGCTGGAAGCCCTTAGATTCCCTGTGCTGTTTTTCATGACTATAAAGAGTTCAAGTTTTTTACTGAGGCTTTCAGCATTTCATGTTGTAAATTTACAATCCTGCAGAAACAAATTTGTTGGTTTTGAAGATAGTTTTGCATTACAATTCAGTAATGCTCCTATTATATGGCAAAAACTGCTTCCTATGTTAGTTGCTGTCCATTACACAAGGAAACACCTAGCTGCCTGTTTTATAAGTGCAATATTTCTTTTTGAAATTGAATTGTATTCACCACATTTGAAAGAAATAGTGCAGTTGATCAGTGTCTCATGGTTTAGTTGGATGCTTTTGGGTTCCTTTTATCTTCACAAGCTCAAAGTATATACATTCGAAGACCTGGCACAAGTGAAGGGAATGTGCAAGTGGATCATTTTACTAGCTCCAATATGTTTTGTGAATAGATTTCAGAGAGGCCATTGGTGGCTATGTGTTTCTTTAATTTCTTTGTTGCTTTTAGGGTTGGATTCTACACCCTTTTTTTATCCCCACTGTGATGTGGATGCATAGGAGTCCCAGAAAATGCCATGTGTTTTGGACTTTTACAAATCCCATCTTTAGGATCCCATTGCCCTACTAATGAAGGGGGCCCTAGTTCCATATAATGTTTACCTTAATAGCCTTTTTAACTGCCTCAATATATACAATTGACACTGTAGTGCACTGACAAAGCACAATTATATTAATTGGAATGGGTTTGGGATAGGGAGATGTGTCTCTCTGCTCCTGTTCACTATTTCTAAGAACAGTGCTACTAGTCTCAGCACATGGCAGGTATGTGACTGGTTTAGATTGGAGATTATAAAATTATTCTAGCATCCTCTGGTAACATTTTCTAAATTGTTGAATTCAAAATGTACAATATTATTTGCATTCATTTATTTATTTTTGTGTACCATGCTGAAGCCCACAGGCATCAGGGCACCCACACTTGAGAATCTGACAAACATATATGATAGGACAGCAGTGAACTACTTCCTATTCTCACGTGTCAACTCTGTGATCTAGAATAAGGATGTATGATTGTTCTCTTTTCTCAGAAGTACGGAATTGTATTCCATGTCTGAGCAGCTCTGACTGGGAAAGATCAACCCAGCACATTGGACCGTTTAAATGATGGGGAAACAATCTGCCCCAGTGCTTCTGATCTCAAAGAGAGACCGGGGTATAGTATGTAATCTGTTCTTTTAAATAGGCCGGTGCCTGTCCAAATAGGCATTGATGCACCAGAGTGATAGCCTTAAAAGCGATCCTGTCTTTAAGTGCCAACTAATGCAGGGCTTCCTGTCTGCTACAATGTGTTCCCTTCTTGATATCTTCATTACAATTCTTACTGTGTTATTCTGGATGGTTTGGCACTTCATAATGCACACTTTACTTGTTCTTATCAGTCAGGCATTACAATAGTCAAGCCTACATACAATCGTGGTCCTTGCTATAGTTGCACTGTTTTCTTCATTCAGATATGGTCTGATATGTTTTAGGAGTCGTGGGTTGGTAGTGACAGGTTCTGTTCAAATTGGCAATGTGCAAATCTGCACTTAGTGATGCTTCTAAGTAGATCCCAAGAATGTATACTTTTCTGAGAACTTGGACAGGGGAGTTTTTGATACAAGTTCTTGTATTCTTGACTTAATTTGGTGCACGCTTGGCATGATCTGAAGATCATCCACTCTGTTTTGCTCCCGATCAAACACATCCAATTGCCTTTCATCCAGCTCTCAATGGTGTTATAAATCATTGCCACCTTACGTGAATCTGTTTAATGGCAGCCCTCAAATCTACCACCAGCTTTGTGTCATCTGCTTAGTTTCTAAAATAGGCTCTGATATTGTTGAGCACTGTACATAGATACCTAAGGTATACATTAAACAGCATAGGGGACAGACTTGCCCCCTGCGGTACTCCACAGTTGATTGGAATTGGTCGAGAGAATGTATCCCCCAGTGTATTTTTGAACTCTGTTTTGTCAGGAAGGAGACCACCCAGCTGATAGCTTCTATTGAGCAACCACCCATGTGTTCCAATGCCAATTGAAGCTGTTTAAGGTCCAGCAAATAAAATGCGGCAAATAAGTCCAGTAACACCAACATGCCCGCTTTGCCCTTGTCCATAATACTGAGCATGTGGGTCTGGAGGTCCAACAAGGCCTTTTCAGTGCTATGGGCCATTCTGAAACCTGACTGTCATTTCTGCAAAATATCATTTGCTTCCACAAAAGCCTGCAGTTCGAGAGCAGCTACCTTATCCAGTATTTTCAGCAGAAAATTACAGTTGGTAATGGGCCAGAGGTTGCATGGTTCCTTCTGGGTCAAGCCTGTTTATTTTTCTAGAGGCCTAACCATGACTGTCTTAATGATCTCGGTTATATTACAATCCCTGAAAGAGGCATTTACCGTCCTAGTGAGTAGAGGGATAAAGATGTCCCTGTGTGCTAGAATCATCTTAGGTGACAGTATGTTCTCTGCGCATGACAAGGGTCTCATAGTTGCCAGTAGAGCTCTCATGTCCTGTGTAGTAACAGAGCTAAACTCCAATTGTTCTGCACCCTTCTGTATCTGTGGGACTAAGGCTGGATTTTGTTGACCATGTATATTACCCTGGGAAGTTCTTATTACCACATTCAAGATTTTGTCGGTGAAGCCTCCTGAACCTTTTCACATTCCTCTTGTGATGGTTGGAAGTGGGGGAACAATGCCTTGGGTTTTTCTAGAGATTTCAAAATCTCGAACAGTTTTCTTGTCGCGTTGGATGCCATTATAATCTGCTCATGAATTAGGTTTTCTTTGCCTCCTTAATGCTTTCTTTAAATTGCAATTCTGTTTCCTTCTATTTATTCGTTTTGTCTGTGGTTGGTTGTTTTAGCGATCTGGCTTCCCGTCTTCTCTTCTCCCACTTTAAGCTGGTTATCTAAGGGTTAAACCATTTTTGGTGGTTTATGTTGGCTCTGATAAATTTACACTCAACCGGGGCCATCTGATCTACCATCTCTTGTACTTGTGTGTTATATGTCTGTACTATTTTTTCATTTGTGTCTGCCTCAGTTGTACCTGTTTTGGAACCTGTTATGTTTATTCTTCCTTTTTGGACATAGTTCTTGTCCAGGTATTGCACATCTTATTTTATGATGGTCTGACCATATACACGGTATGGTCTCCTCCATTCTGATGTCTAGATAACAGGTTGTCACGCAGTCCAGCTGGTTACCATTAGCGGTAGTGGGTTCATTATTACACACCCTGAAATCAATGTCATTCAGTGCCTTTTCTAGTTTCAAAGCCACTTTGTCTTTGGCATCTCCCCACCATCCATTGAGATCACCCAGTAAGAGTGTTGCTGCTTTAGGGCCATTGAGAGTATTGAGCACCTGAGTAATTTCATCACTAAAGTCTGTTGTCAAAGATAGTGGTCTGTACATCTTAATGAAATGTATACAGCTATTATGTGTGGGAGTGTGTTTTAAATGGAGCATTTTGCATCCCTGGCAGAAGCTTGGCGAAGGAAAAAGGTGAATGTTGTCTCTTGCTGTAATTGTCACACCTCCTTATTGCCCCTGCTCTCTGTTTCTACAGTGAATGGTACAACCTTCCGGTAGTGCCATCTCTATCGTGGGCCCACTTGAATCTCGCAGCCACGTTTCTGTGAGGCAGAGAATATCTATGTTATCTTCTAAAATAAAGTCATGTATAAATTGGACATGATTGTTCATAGATCTTGGGTTGAGTAAACTCATTTTTACTATGACAAAGGCAAATATGGATTTGCATAACTCAATATACCCTAAGTTATGATTTAGTATAGTTAACCTCATTGCCCCAGGTCTAATTAAACCTTCTATGCATGAGTTAGAACCTCGAGAAGTGCACTTTGGGCAGTTCACTCCATGGTAGTCCTAGGATGTACCCAGGGAACATTCCTTTTCCAATGGATGACAGGAGAGGAACAGTGTGCGGGAATAACACCTTCTACCGGGAGCATATCGATTTTCTTTGTGCTCTGGGCGTTCCTCACGATTTGGTGACTCCAGATCACAGCAGAAATCACATCTCCCTTTACAGCCCTACTATAGTTCCATCTTTCAAAGAGAAGAGGGAAATACCCCGCTTGGCATAAGCTCACCCCACCTTTTGGAAGTGATGAAGAATGCATAGCAGGAAATATTCTTTTCGAAAAGGGAAATCCATCAGCCATTATGTTCTTGAGGCAAGGGATTTTGGTGGCCTCTGGATAAGATACTTTGGATTTGTTCTTTTTCCTCTTCTTAAGTTTGCAAAGGCAGAGTTTGTAAACCTGTGTTGAGAGCCACCACTTGAATAACATTCTTGGAATCTTAAGGATTTAGAAAACTTGTCCTGGACTCCTGCTTGCATCTGCTTAAGCAATGTCTGGCATATCCCAAAAGACTGCTGACTGCTCAACGTGCTGTCATCTCTGGACAAAGTTACTCTAGTTTTTCATTTTTTTTTTATCTTTTAGTTTATTAAAACGTTTAGCAATGAAAATGATAAACATTCTAGTCCTTCCGTCGAACTTGACTCCAAGGTATGGTTTGCTTTATTGTCTGAATGTTTTGCCATCAGTTCCAAAACATTCCCTTAAACATGTAATTGTTTAAATGACTAAGGATTGCTTTCCTCCCCCTAAGCAATTCTGTCCCCCAGGCCTGTTTTCCAGAAAGCGTATAAAAAGTATTGACCTAATTTCTGTTAGTGTGGGGAAAATTCAGAGGATGTGTTGTAAGTTTTCTTGTGATCCCTCTCAACTACAGAAACTGCAGGATGTGTCTCGAGGGCACTCTTTATGTCTCAATGACAGGTTCTCTTTTGAGTTATACAAGTTAAGTCTCATCCTCATGAACTGCAGCCTGTATAGGGGATCTGGGAATTTTCTTCTTATGTAGGTTGTCTTTTTTCCTACTGCTCTAGTTTCACTGACTAGATTATGGTACAGCTTGTATTGGTTTGCCACTTTGCACGTTAGAATCCAATCATTTTCACACAGTTTTTTCTTGACCTTGTTCGGGTTTCTCTGTAGGTCGTCCGATGCAGCATTAGCCTGAACCAGCAGATCTTTAAAGGATAGTACCTAATTTTGCACTGTTTTTTATGTTCCTCTCTCTAGCTCAGATTTTAATATCATCAAAATTGGTGTTTCATCCTTCTTTATACATTTGGTGTATGGGGATAGGGACTTCAAGTTTATGATTGCTTTTAGGGACGTCAAGCCAAGTTCCCTTCTTATTACCTTTATTGGGGTAGATTTTGGAAGTAAGAGTACTTTTTTACAGAACATCCCATTGAGGTATTGGCACTTTTTTCGGTAGGTGTATCAGTGCATCAGCACCGTATGATAGTATAGCCGCCACCTTACCTTTGTAGAACCCGATCAGAGGGAGTAGCAAGTATTGACAGTATCTTCTTTTTAGCACTAGCACTTGCTTCACCAACCCCTTCGCTTTAGATCTTAGGGCCAGGATATTCTCTGTTTCCACTAGACTTTTTCTAATTATCATCCACAGGTATTTGTAGTCAGTTACTTTTTCTAGTGGGTGCCCTCCCAATTTCCAGTGGAATAATTTTGTTTGTTTACATCTTTCCCCATTCAGGCATAGGGTTTTGGTTTTCTTGGCATTAATTTGGAGGTAATTTTAAAACCATATTCCTCCAGTCTGTTCTATTGTCTCTGCAGCCCTATCTCTGTATGTACCATGAGTACTAGATTGTCTGCGTAAAGCAGGCAACTCACGCACTCACCACCTATCTTAGGCAGGAAACTTTTACAACCTTCCATGAATGGTCCCAAGTCAGAGAAATAGAGGTTGAAGAGGGTAGGAGCAAGTGCACAACCTTGCTTCACCCCCCCCCACCCCACTAGCTGTAATAATCTCTTCTGTCAACAGTCCCTCCATGTTTAGTCACAATCTGAAGCTGGTGGCTGTGAGTTTATATAGCCTTAATTTTGGCCACAAGATCTTCATGGCAGTTCCATGCTCTCATCTTCTTCCAAAGTCGTTCTCGATGTATTGTGTCAAAAGCTTTTGACAGGTCGACAAAAGCTATGAACATTTTAGACTTCTTTCTTCTTGCTTGTTCTTTTACAATTGAGAGCAGAAGGGTTGGTGGTGCGATGCCAATTCCCTTTATGAAACCACATTGGAACATATTGTGCCTAATTGTGTCGACTGCCCAGTTATTCACTCTCTTTAGTTAAAGGGAAGCGTATATTTTCCCCATAACGACCAGTAGGGCGATGGATCAGTCGTTATTAGGGTCGCCCCTGCTTGCACTTTTAAAGATCGGGATGACATTCGCCGTTTTCCATGAAATAGGCACTCTCTTGTTTTAGAGCAAGTTTCCTATGATTTTACATATTAGCTTTGCCCATTCTTCTGGGTGTTCTTTCAGCATATAGTGGGATATACCATCTGGGCCTTAGGTGCGTGAACTGCTGGCTCGTTTAATCAGTATGACAAGTGCCATGCTTGTTTGTTGCAGTTTGGTGAGGGGTATTCTAGCATGGGCTTGCCGTAAAGATCCTTGAAGTGTTTATCCATATCTCTTCTCAGACAATGTGAATCTGTTGTTTAGCCGGGTCGTTTCCCTGCAAGTTGATGCAGTTCCAAATCTCCACAGGGATTTTTTTTTTTTAGTTAGCGCTCATCATCATTTCAGCATCCTGCTGCACCAATGTGCCTTTGTAGAATTTCGACCAGTTCTTTTATTGTTTTTATAGTTTTTTAGTGTCTGCTTCATGGTCTCGACTGTCTCTGCGTCCTACTCGCGTCAATGCCACTCTCAATTCTCTTCATTTCAACATCAATTGTTTATCGAAAGTATGTGTATGTTTTTTTGTTTCTTTGTTGCTATATCTATAGCCAGTTGATTTGTGTAATAAAAATGAAGCAATGATTGTGGTGTACTCAAGTGCCTCTAAATGGCATTTCAGCTCTAGCTTCTTTTCTGCATTTTTTGTATTGGGCGTTAGTGAATTCCAGGTTCTTTTTCGTAATTCTTAATCTACATGCTTTATTAGTGTGCTCTACCCGAATTGTCATTTTTTTAAGTTCCCTTTGCCCTTTCTCTTGCCAAGTAACTTTCAGTATGTTATGGTTGCTTGCCTTTGAATGTATAACTTCAAATGATGTTATATCCTCAATTAGATTTTGTGTGACAAATATATAGTCTATTACAGATGTTTGTTCTCCTCTCTTCCAGGTTGGTTTATTCTCTTTGTTCTCTTCAATGTACTTATTTAGGACATGGAGATCTCTGCTTTCCATTAACTCCATCCACATCCAACCTCTTTTTTTCTGGATGTTTTAGTCCCTGGCGTCTCTTGCATCTGACTCTTTTTGATTTGATATACATTGGGCATTAAAGTCTCCAGAGACTATGAGTGAGGTTTCTTCCTGGCTATACGCATCATCAATTGCCATAGCCACTTTTTCCATCAATTTGTGGATCTTTGTAGCCATAGGGTTCATGTCAGTGTTCATTATAGCTAGATGGTTTCTAGATCCCTTTGTTTCCTTTGGCCTTAACCCTTTTTGTCTGAGTGGGGTCAATTGTAAATAAGGGCCAATGATTTAGGATTTGGTTATTTTGTGGTTCATCCCTTTTTTGACTAGAGTAAACCGACCGGCTGATGGGCGGCCTTTTTCCCCTCTTACTGCCAGATTTAGGCAGATGGTGTATCCGTCTACGGCCGGCTTTGAGGACAACCGGGTTTCCTGAAAGCATAGAAAATTGTAGACGTTCAATTTAGTCTCCCCTAAATAGAGTTGGTTAACCCAACTTCCCAAGTGACACTTGGATCTAGTTGGGTCCGATCTGGTGGATAACACTGGCTGCCTGCCAAATACTCAGGGTTCCACCAACCAGAGGATTCAGAAAAGCTTAAAGACTTTCAGAAGACCCTAAGTCTAGGGTCTGTGTTGGTAAACTCTGAGAGAGAAGCCAAACACTCTTGGACCACTTCCCAACAATTTCCCCTCTTTTAGTGATTGTTCCCCTAGTTCCTAAATCTTTGTCTGGTAAGTCTAAAAGTTTAGGAAATGTTGGAATAACCCGACAAAATCTGCTACAGAGCTCCATAGAGAAACCAGGACCAGATGCCCTCCTTGACAAAGATCTGACATTGGCAGCAACTGCAAGCACTTTGAAATGACTGAAAAACAGTTTTAGAGGAAATTGTCAGTAGACTGGGACCAACCAGGAGAGGTTTAAGACCTTGATGATACCTGGTCCAGCCACAACAACTGCAAGGTATCACTAAAATCCAATTGTTGTATTGTGCCATTTTCTTCAAGTTGTAGTAGACTGGACCTTACCAGTAGATGTGCCCGACCTCTGAGAGCCCTGTTCTGACTAGAGCAAATGTTCTGATCTGCATGGAGCTTTTAACTGTAGAAATGCATGGTAGACTCGGACCAACCAGGAAAGGTGTCAGATGTTATAGAGCACTATTCCCCGAGTTCAGTATTTGTCATATTTCTGAGATTTTCTGACTCTGTTTCTCCCATCAGTGGGCGGGCCCGCTAAAGCTTTTCAACCTGTTGAATTTCATTTTGTTTACAGCCTCAGGGGCCACCCCACTCATGTGTTTTGGGCCCCATAATTGTTTTTTGAGATGGAAGGTAGAATGTTTGACCCACACTTACTAGGTCTAGTGCTCTGACCATGCCCATGAGTACCTGCTCACCGTTTGCCTTAGTTTCATAACAATGGGAAAGGAGACCCTACTCAGAGAAGGACTGTGAAAAGTATATAGTACAAAAGGTTGCCCTTGATAACTTTTTCCAGATGTATTTATTTCACTTGTTAACTTTGTACTTTTAATATAGTTTTGTTTTAATTCACTGTTTTGATCTGTTATGTTTTAACATTTAAAATTGAACACATTTGACTAATGTTTCCAATGTTCACTACAGTTATTTTGTTAATTAAGTGATAATGATTTGTGTTTAAATTATACTGGTGTGAACAGTGACTGCTTTAATCCTTTGAATGCTGCAAACTTTTAAGTGTTGGAATCCGTTTCCAACTCGCATAATATCATTTTATGAGTAAGCTTTACGCATGGCTGACCGTACACCAGGGCCAGGCTAAGGAAATCATTAAGATCTGTTGGCTTTCTTATCAAGATTCTTCACCCCTAAAAGGTAATGAACCCACATCATATGGGCATTTGTGAATGGAAGATCATGAAATCGCGATGCACTTTATGGTTTACCACTGTACCCAGGAAGATTATTTTTCAACAGCCTATTTCAGGAGTGCTCATTGGTCTTGTGGTGCTGCTCCATATTCGTGGGGTGCTTAATGTGTCAATCCACTAGGCCATGCAGATCCTGATGAGCTAGAGTCCTGCTCATGAGAAAGGTGTTGTAGTCCAGTGCTAACCTACTAAACCAACCTAACCCCATTGCCCTGGAAGTGTGGATCCAGAGCCTGCACACTCTTGCGATGTGCCTGGATCTTAGAAATGTCTAGTAGATAGTATGGATCAGGATATGGGAAAAGGCTAGGAAGACCATGATAAACACCTGGGAGTGTCTACCGGAGGGGTGAAGGAAATGGGGCATGTATGGCCAATATGTAAGAATGTGGGAGGGTGTCAAGGGATGTGATAATAATGAGGAATCGGAGATGGGAGGCAAATGGGAGGGTGGTCAAATGATGAATAGTGCTTAAGGGTGGGTTTTAAAGTCACGTAGGAAATAGATCAAAGCTTAGGAGAATGATAAAATTGTCTGCATACAAATCTTTATTAAGATGGAAGATTGACAACATTTAGGGGGACAATTCAAGACATGGAGAGAGCCTAAAATCTGTATGAGAGAATGAGAACAACAAATATATATATATATATATATATATATATATATATATATATATATATATATATATATATATATATATATATATGTTGAGACAAATAGAGGAAAGAATGAACTGCACTCTCTGCTGTCAATTGAAAGACCATGGTCAAGAAAAAAATAGCACAGCTCACGACACAGTATGGGTATGGGTGTGAAGGTATTTAATGTTACCAGAAAAACAAAAGTACAAAATACGGCTGAAAAGCAGTGGCAAAAACAGAGGCAGGACGCCAGTGAGCACGACCCGCACACAACGCGTTTCGCACTCGACTGAGTGCTTGATCACGTGAAGAGACGAAGGACTGGAGCACCTTAGTAGTTTGGCAAGTGCAGTCCTTTTGCTGTTTCACTGGAGTTCGATGAGGGCCTGGACAAATGGAAAGAGCGACAGCCATGATGGAATGGAAAAGCAAAAATAGGCCGTACTGTGAGCCAAGTGGCGCTACAGTAATTAAAATTAACAAGGGGACTCCCAGGACCCCCCTTGTTAATTTGCATATTCAAGTAACTTTGGGTCTCACCCTAAGTTACTAGGGGAATCCAGACGTGGACCCCTTGCTCACTATTCTTAGAGAGGCACAGATCCACCCTACTGATGAGGTCCAACCAGACCGAAACACGTGTCTGGGGTTTCTGTTGGTACTCTTGTTCAGAGGAGAATTGCCTTGCATTTCGGTGCTGGACTGCCCCAGGGCAGGACAAAGACTGGTATGTTTGGGATATTTCTTCTCTGTGAAAGATAGTGAGCTAAAGACTCTGGGTAAGACTCTCGTAACCAGGACTAATGTCTGGCAGAGTGACTCCCAGGACCCCCCTTGTTAATTTGCATATTCAAGTAACTTTGGGTCTCACCCTAAGTTACTAGGGGAATCCAGACGTGGACCCCTTGCTCACTATTCTTAGAGAGGCACAGATCCACCCTACTGATGAGGTCCAACCAGACCGAAACACGTGTCTGGGGTTTCTGTTGGTACTCTTGTTCAGAGGAGAATTGCCTTGCATTTCGGTGCTGGACTGCCCCAGGGCAGGACAAAGACTGATATGTTTGGGATATTTCTTCTCTGTGAAAGATAGTGAGCTAAAGATCTGGGTAAGTCTCTCGTAACCAGGACTAATGTCTGGCAGAGTGACTCCCAGGACCCCCCTTGTTAATTTGCTACAGTAATTAAAGCACCATAAGCACGTTGATGGCAAAAATAACCATGACGCATAATCTGTTGCACGCATTCCATGCCAGGCAGACCCACGGTTCCACAGTGCCCCCAATGTAGTTTACAATATTAATATGAGGTGGTAATTAATAATACAAAGACACAGTAAATATATATATATATATGTATATATATATATATATATATATATATATGTATGTATGTATATATATATAATCTTACCTGAGTGCCAAAGGTTGAGTATCCCAATCTAGAACCAAAAAAGACTACCCCCTCATCTAATTACATCTACATGTAATTGTGAAGCTTAGCATGTACCACATCTAGATGGAATTGTGAAGTTTGCCGTGTACTACGTCTGGATATAATTGTGAAGATTGACATGTACAAAGTCTGGATGGTGATGTCATCAAACCACCTTGCTAGAAGATCTCACCCTCTGCATACACATCTCCAGCTCTGGCTAGGCACAGCCATACCTCTGGTGCGCAGGACATGGCGGCTCCCAGACGGGATCACACCTTGGCCTGGCAAGCGTTGTGGGCTGAGCTGGGGCTGCCAGCAGTGCATCGTTGCTCCCCTGCCTTTCTCCCACTGAGTCCAGCTGGTCTTCCTGCCCTCTTCCCTTCGGATCCACCGGCGCACCGGGAGACCGCTCCTGTGGTGATGGTGCGCGGGGTGAATGCTCTTTAACAATAACATGGCCTACCATTTTGGGAAACCTAGGCCTTTTCTCCCACTATCCAGGAATCTCAAATCTGTGTGTATTTTTCTCATTGTTTACCATTTTGAGAACCAGAAGGAAATGACTAGGAAGCATAGACCCAGTGGGAAACAAGAATCCCAGGGAGGAACTCAAGAACCCTAACTTAATCTTCCCTAACCAGAGAACGGGATGGGGCAAACAGACTCCGCAACCACCCATGTCCACATACTGCTAGCCCACAGTGAAAACTTAAGTAGGTAAAAGTCCCAACACAGGATGGGGAAGGAGGGACCAGAATCCTCTAACCCAACATCACCAACCCCAGGGCTGGGGAAGACGCCTGAATCAGTTAGGTACCCATACCACTAGAATAACACAGAGGACAACTATCACTCCTCAACATGCATGGCAACTAGGTGGCCAAACAACAATTCCAATCACACAGGATAATCACAGATGGTGAAGGCAGAAATGGAAAGACAAAGAGGTAGGAAAAAAGAAAATCTGCTAACCCAAGTATCAAACCTCAACTTTCCGCATACACTTCTCATACAGAAACTCACACAACCACTTCTCTGCACAGCAATCCGTACGTACTTCACGACATTGGAACAATAGACTAACAACACATAACCCAGCACAACAGCACATGGGAATGTGCACTGACCCAAAAACCGCACTCAAGCTCAACGAATGGTGCAAACCGAACTGAAGCTGCCAACAGGACACCACAACTCTCACTTTCCTATTACCACTACACCCTACTAACCCCACCCAATATACCCCTTTTTTCACACCCTCCTTTTCAGATCCACCAGAGTGTTACAAATACCTTTAACATTAACATTCCTCAGGGAACTCATCAAACTGAATCAAGCCCTTTCTGAAGAACAGAAAATCAGCATCCTTCCCTCTCTTTCTGACCATCTGCTGACCAAGATTCACAGCCCAAATACCCATAATGTCAGAGTGTCTCTCATCAGCCGAGTCATTGTGTGACATTGAAATTCTCCCACCCCCAGAACCCTCTGAAATCCCTCTACCTCTCAACACTCTCAGACTACTTTGACCACCTGACAGTTTGTGGTCCTCAACCATGTGGATGCCTTTCACCTCAAGTACTCATTAACCCTCTCCCAGCAAGGCACCAGCAAGCATCTGATGTGAACTGGGGCCCCCTCACTTCTCCACACTCATCTGACCGTGAAGCAATACAAACCTTTCCATCTAGTGCACGAAAGGATTATGGGTCAGGCCAAGCAATCTCTAAAACATGGCCTTCAAACTGCATCAGCTATGAAGGCTCCTTCCACCTCCACAATTATGTTATCCATGATGAAGTATGGTCACATGATAGACGGAAGAAGGAAAGTTGTGATCCCTCTTTTTCCGCCACTTAATTACATGCACTCTCAGGAACAGAAGGCCCAACATCAAGCCTACTAGATCTCATTACTCTCTACAAAATAAGTGGGCCAATGGCCGATCCACTTCCCCTTCACTCCTGGCATCATTCTCCCACTGACTTCTGCACCCACCGAACTCTCCCTGGCCCCATATGAACAGCAAGAGGGCCAGCAGAGACCCCACGAAACGAAGTTCCCCATTCCCCAATAGGAACATCTTCAGCTGGTTATTAAGCAGTAATGTCCTATGGATATAGCATCCAAGCCCTGAAGTCCTATGCAGATGGTGCTGCCCCCCACCCTGAAAATGCACGAAGAAGGCACAGCCGAAATACAGTCTGTTAACCCAATTTCACTCCCCTGGAATTCCCACCATGTACCCTGCTAGTAATCCACCTGGTGAGCAGAAGTTAGGCGGGAATGGCTGATAAAGCACCTTGATTAAACAATGGGGCTTGCTGTATATCTAGGCAAATCCCGGTAACACAGGTCTTCATCGCCTCCTCTCACCACCTTCCAAATTCCCAACCATCAGTCTGCAGGACCTATAGAGATACGTGGGCACACACCAATGGATCCCCGGCCTCTGGATATCTGGAGCAGCTCCACCTGCAATGGCCAGCCCGACACACGCATCCAAACACCCCTCTGCATCCTGAGTCCGCTCCACTGCTCCACTTACACCTGACACAGATCTTTGTGTCTGGAAACAACGGCACAACTCTTTGACTCCTAGGCCGCTGCAGGCCTGACTTCTGAACTCGACCCACGCAAGTTCTAAGCATGTTGCCCATTCTGTTATGCATTATTCATTCTGCCAGCATCTGTGGTTATTTAAATGTACTGAATGCACAGGGACAGGGTCTCGGGAGGATAGCTCAGGGGCAACGTGCTCGCCTTGGGAGCAAGACGACATGCAGCACCACACGCTAAGAAACCTCTGGGTATTAAGCACGTTATAAATAACCTATCAGATCATATCATATCACTACCGCAAGGAGACACTCCTGCAGCAGGTGATGATCTTCAAAACATCCGGTTTGCTAGGATCCATTTAAACACCCCTTTTGTAATTGCCGGTACCTGCTATTTGCATTGATTCTTCTACATCTTGAAATGCTTCAGAATCATCACATGTAGAACACACTTGAATTGGGCATTCAGGGGGCTGCAAGGGCTGGCAGCAATGTGATACAATAACTCCCATTGATCATATCACTTCATAGACTCCTGGATCTCAGCACTCACAATCTGTAATGGCCCCTTCCCGCCATTATTAAGCTGAATAGCCGACGTGTGCTGGCAGGGTTGCTCCTCGGGCGCAGGAGGCAATTAGGAGCCCACTTTGCAGGCATGTGGATTGCTAATCGGCCTGGCGTTTGTTCGTAGAAATGCCAGGCTGATACTGTGAGAGATGACACTATTGAAAACACATTCCTCGTGTTATCATCTTAACTCAAAAAAGAGGACATGCTCTAGGAGAGACCTGCAGTCCACTGAGGACTGCTAAAGTGGTACACAAAGCCAAACATTGCTCACGTGACGTGTGTGATAAGTGCAGAACTCTACCTGCTAATATGCGGTTCATACCTGCATTAGCTTCAGTTTTGATCAATACGGAAAATTAAAGACAGTAAAGACAGTACCAAGAGATTTCGACTTAAATCACAAAGAGGGGCCTAACCACAATTCTCAAACGCAAGTTAAATACATGTGAGGCAAAGAGAAACTACAATTGCCTTCAAGGTCAGGAAAAAAGTAACATGTACTGATTGGTCGTGTGGTATGCGGCCTGGCAAATGCATGCTCACCACAGCTGCGTTTGTTTGCGCTGCTGATAACTCAGTCGCATTGGGTAGACATTGTTGCGTGAAAGGTACCCAGCCCTTCATCCTCCCGCGGTCCATAATTCGAGTACCGCGTGTGAGTAATAATGGAGACCCTCATTATTACAGCACTTAAAAACTGGAGGAATGAAGTGCAGGATATATCAACACATTGCTATTATGATTCATATTACTGGGCCTGCAAATCCAACACACAACTTCACTTACTTTCTGCCCTAAGGAAACCAGTAGGATTACTTCTGCAGCCAAAAACCAAAGGCGAACCCTATGCAGTTTAACCTCAGTCAGGTGAAATGTAAGCAGGCAAACCCCAAATAAATGTGTCGTGTGCAAATTGGTGTCAAAAGAACAATGGATCACAAAGATTGATGCAGATCCTTTGCTCCTGTTAGTAGATCCCAATGTTTAATTGGTGGTGGTCTGATCCAGATGGTAGATTTCACATTTCCTTGCCTGATTTCTGGTTATTTTCACATTTTTCCACATGCAATAACAGGCCTCTTTCGGACAAAGGTGAGGAGAAATGGGAGAGGAGGCATCGGAAAGTGTGAACATAAGAAGGCCCACTTTAAGCTGCACCTCCTCAGAGGCTTTCTCCCTTTTCTCACCTTCCCCCAGAAACTCAATGTCTCCAGAGCTCTGGTTCTCTCCAGGTTGGACTACTGCACCAGGCACCAGCCTCTTCCTCAATCTGCCAAAAACCGCCTTTTGCCCCCTATAGCATGAGACACTGAACTAATCCAGACTACAACTGCAAGACTTATCCGTGGCCTCAAGTCCAGGCACTGCATTTCTCCAGCCCCAAAATCTCTCCACTGGCTCCTGATTGTTGCAAGAATCAAGTTCAGGACCCTCTGCATCACCCACAAGGCTTACTGAGGCCTGGGACCCCTCTACATCCAACTCTCTCTCCCTAAATACCTCCCTGCTAGAGCCCTTTGGTCTTCTAGCTCCAACTCCATGCATATCCGACACTTTTACAAGCAGAATGTGGGGGTAGGTCACTTTCTTCTGCAGGAGCCTCCCTCTGTAAAAGCCGCTGTGCCCTCTCAGGCTTGAGCCAGTTCTCCTTAAGTTCCAGAAGCTTTGCAAGACCCTCCTTTTCTCTTCTTCCTTCCCTCTCCCTCTCCCCTGTTACTTTTCTCCTATGCCACATTCTGATTTCGACTGGCTGCCTGGTTCCGTGGAGTCATACAGGCACCAGGCCCTCCTCGCCCAGTCTACCCTGACTTCTCAGTCACCCCTGACTGTCCCCTATTCCTGAACTTTCCCTACTGGGCACCCTCCCATTGTACTAGCCTGGCAGGGCTGCACTGCACTTAGCTTGGACCCCACTGCCCTGCACTTCATGTTACTGCAGTTGCACGACCAAATGACACAAGGCCTAGCAGAGTAGTTTTATGTTATTCTACACCCCAGGCCCCCTGCCCCTGTTTGTGTCTTGTGGTGCCTTGAAACACCATTTGCTGTATAAGTGCATTATAAATAACCAATAAAATAAAAAATGAATCAGTGCACAAATAGACCTTTCATTGCAGTATGTTCACTGCCTTATATGTGCTTGTTAAATCACTGGCATGACAATAAGGCAAACCAGAGCAGGCCGATTTTGAGCTCAGGAATAGTGGTTAGTCTTCCCTAGCCAAGACGAGGCAGCAGATTAATGGGAAGTTTGACCATTTCTACTCTCATCTCCATCCTGAACCATCAGTGTTTTTGCTCCTGTTTAGATTATTCTGTGCTAATGGCACTTGGCTGCATTATCATCCTTGCTTTTTTGGCCTAGGGTTTGATGAATTCTGTCCTGTTGACGATCCCAGGGTTCCACGTTGCTTTGTCGACTGCATTTAATGCAAGGCTTTCTACCGCTCAGTAAATTCAATTGATGCCCTTCTCTCACTGCCCAGTCTCTTCCTCCAACTATGCTGATCTCCCCCTGTCTACACTAAGTCCGCCCCCCTTTCTCCACAGCATCAAAGGCCATTTTGGTATGCAGCACCCTTGTAAGAGGCAAGTCCAGACCTCACAATGGATCAAAGGAGTAGCAAAGTCATTCCGACTACAGGATGTCTGACCAGAAGACACAAAACCTTTCCACAGCTGAGCTGGGCTCACATTTCTGACACATGTATATCCATTTGACGGTGCTTAAATAATTATATGAATTACTATCCACCATACCCTAAACTCAGATATGGCTTTAAGTTTAAAGATTAAACTACCAGCAGAATAGTAATACCCCATGACTATGTGGTTTTGGGACAGAGGCAGATCCTTTAAATTTAGCCTCTGTGCTGAAATGACTTGCATTTCAACACAGCTGTCAAAAGGGCACCTGTGACGGTATGACATCCATTCATCGCCGTTTTATTTTTGCTGCATTTTTTGCCACAGATTTGTTACCACAAAAACCCATCCAAAAATATGAGGAGTGGGGGGATCGGTGGAGGGATATAAGGTTTAGGGGTATTTCGGGATTATAATCTAAATAGGTGAGAAGGGGGGTTTGAAGGGTTAACCCCCAATAAAAAAAATAAAAAACGTTCAATTTGTTTTTGCGGCAAAAACATCCACGGAAAAAAATGCTGCAAAATAAAAATGGGCGATGGAATGACATGGAACCCCTGTGACAACTGAACCTGCTCTGTGCTGCTGGAGAGCAGGTACTACAGATCAGGCTACTGATTCAGCAGAGTGCACATGTACACTATGGTTTTGGCATGGAGCTCGTGAGAGGGGGCTTTAATTAGCAGGTCATCTGTTCCAAGATGGAATTAGTCACATGATTGTATTAATTAATGCAAATCAAAAAGTCAGGGGTGCTACACCCTTTCTAGTTGGCAAATCCTCACAACCATATTTACCTGGGGAAAATGACATGCAACACTACTGTGATGACATGAATTCCTCGAGTTTTTGAAGAAAAACAAGATATTTGTATCATTTGTAAATGTAACTGTATGCATGACTTGGAAATATTTTGTATGTAAAGAATTAACACAATGGCCCATACGTTGCAGAATTAAGTCTAGAATGCCTATTGCTATTCAGCATTAAACATATAAATAATGACTATATAAAAGGATGTTTGTGTGTGAGAAATAGAGATTTAAGCAGGCATGTTATTTTCATATTTTGTGGACAAGCTGCCTGTAATTGTGTGATATTGTGTTGTTCTCTTACATAAAGCATGTGAACTACCTTTAAATGATCAATTTAAAGAAATGTGAGCTCTGATCAATCCACCTGTGTCTTGCCCAGAATTATGGGGTGGGGCATTAGACCAGGCCTACTTTGTAAAGTAGACATGCATTAACTAAAATATATTTTGCATATTAAATTCCACTGATGGCCATCAAGCAGGGGATAGCTTGTGCCGTGGCTCTATTCCTGTAGCCTCTTAACCACCATGTGCTTCTCTTATGACTCAGGGGGTGCACCAAATTCACTAATAAAGCTGTGCACTAGTTTGCAGCCTTTCCTTCAAACCAGACATCCCAGCGTAGAGTACATTCCTTTGTATCATCTCTCTGGAAAATAGCATGCAGAATGCCAATGGGCCCAAATGCTCACCCAGTTTGAGAATGGTTACCATGTGTGTGCCCATTAAAACACAATTACATATTAAGCTGGAGCAGAGTTTGAAGTGGGGCAGTGTTAGTGCCTTCTACACACCAAGACCTCTTTCAACAATATATAACAGAAAAGGGCCTCATAATCCAGGAAGAACATGTTGTTTCCTGGAGAAGTCAATCCTTGAAGGACAATAATAATGCTGTTAGGAAAGCAAAATACTAAACAAAGAGAATTAGAGTTGAAACAGGCTACTGTCCTTTATTTACTTATTTATTTATGTGTGCATGTATTTCAGCGGACAAAGCCCTGAGGCATCTAGGTGCTAGTTACAGAAAGTGCAAAATCCAGTTCGTAAAGTGCTTGAGCATACATATGGGTTACGTACAAAATTGGTGTGTGCATCCAGACTTGCAAAGCCTCACCTCATGGTAAGGGGGGCTACTTCAGGTGTGCAGACAAGCATAGCAGACAAAGTAGGTGCATATATGCAGACTGTCAAAGTCTCAGCTCATGGAGCGGGGGCTACTTCAGGTGTGCAGACAAGCATGAGAGACAAAGTAGGTGTGTGTAAGCAGACTGGCAAAGCATCACCTCATGGTACGAGGGCTACTTCAGGTGTGCAGACAAGCATAAGAAACATTAATTGGTGTGTGTAAGCAGACTTGCAAAGCATCACCTCATGGTAAGGGGGCTACTTCAAGTGTGCAGACAAGCATAAGACACAATAGTGTGTATAAACATACTAGCAAACCCTCTCCTCCTGGTACAGGGGCTACTTCAGGTGAGCAGGCAAGCATACGAGACAACAACGGGTGTCTGCACACTAGCAAAGCCTCACATCATGGTTGGGGGCTACAACTGGTGAGCGGACAGGCATAGTTAGCAAGAGACATGTGAATGCACAAGCAGGTAAGGCCATTCCTCATGTTGCAGGGAGCTACAAATGCAGTGCATGTTTTGACAAAACCAATGCAGTAAGACTGCACAAATCCCCACTTACCGCAGTCACATGAAGGCATAGCAAACTGTGTGGCGCTTGTAGGCAGTCAGAGGAGTGAAAAAGTGCTGGTTGAAACAGAGGTATAAGAAGAGATAGGAAGTCCAGAAGTAAGGAGGCACAAGCTGGTGAAGCCGCACTTAAAACAGCAGGACCAAGGGTGTCATTTGGGGGCGTCACCTGCAACCCCTGAGGCCTTCCTTGCTAACCCTGTGGTCTCCCTTGGTACTCCTAAAAAAAGAAAATATGTTTTGTTTTTATTTTTTTATGAAAGCTCCAGCGCTGTGGTCAGCGCCATGTGGGTCTTTGTTTCTGGAGTGGCTGACTTTCTTCTTCAGGCCTCTTAAAAACAGGGGGTTCCACAAGTATAACACTTTGAGCAGTATTGTTGTATTGTATTGTTTATTTATTTATAGAGCGGACCTGGCCGTTAAGCAACTGGGCGCTTGCAAGAAATAAAATCTTAGGTTACAGGTACAAAAAATATTTTACATTTCTTATGTTACAGGATCACATATCAAGCATTTCTTATGTTACAATGTCACATGACTTACAAGTAGGGTATGTTACAGTTTCAGATATTTTACATTAAATATACAGAATATTTGGTACAGTTGAGGCTTTTAACAGTCGTTGTTGTGAAGCCAGAGTTTGACGTTAGCTTTGAACACATGGAAGGAAGGGGTAGCTCTGAGTGAGTCTGGGATGGAGTTCCAGAGATGAGCTGCTAGTACTGGGAAGCTGGACCCTCCAGTTCTTTTCAGTTTAAAGTTGGGGATTTTGATACTATTTGAGTGGGACTTTCTGATGGGTCGTTCAGAAGTGTACTTTGTGAATTTCTCTGTGAGGTATGCAGGTGCTTTATTGTTCAGACAGTTGTGTGTAATGTTCAAAGTTTTAAGTTTGATACGGTCATTGATAGCCAGCCAGTTGACGGCTCTTCTTTGGTCAGATATGTGTTACCCTTTGGGAATTCCTAGAGCTGTTCTAAGGGCATTGTTCTGCAGGGTTTGGAGTTTGTTGGTGTTGTGTTTACTGGTGCCTAGGTACAGTGCATTGCAGTAGTCTAATTTGGAGAGGATGAGGGCTCGCGCTATGGTGGTACAGCTGTCTATGGACAGGTATGGTTTGCAGGCCTGAATAAGTTTGCAAGTTGCAACTAGTTGCTGAGGCTGTAGCATTTACTTGCTTGTCGAGGGTGAGAGCTGAATCTAAGTAGAATCCTAAGGTTTTAACTTCCTTGGTTACCTTGATTTTGATGCCATCAATAGTGATGGAATTGTACAAATAGGATAATTTGTTAAGTTTACTGGTAGACTCGATAATTAAGAGCTTGGTCTTGTCGTCGTTAAGACATAGGCCATGTGTGGCCAACCAAGTTTGGATGATTTGGTAGATTTTATTTATGAGGCTGGTGTCATTGTCATAGTCTCCCTGGATTGGGCTAAGAATCTGGGTATCATCAGCGTAGTTGGTATATGAGACCCCTAGTTTGTCCAATAAATCAAAGAGAGGCTTTGTAAAAACATTGTACAAAGTGGGGGAAACACATGACCCTTGAGGGACACCACAGGTGATGGGGACTGGATCTGCTGCTGATGTAGGTGAGAAGACTCTTATGGTTCTCTTATCCAAGAATGAGTTCATCCACGCCGTGGCTTTTGTGGAGATGTTGGCAGCCGATTTGAGGTGGTTACAAAGTACCTTTGTGATCTACCAGGTCGAAGGCGGCTGATAGGTCTAGGAGTAGGAGAATAGAAATGTCTCCTCTATCTTTGCGTTCATCTAGTTGGTTTTTGAGATCAAGGAGAGTCGTTTCGGTTCTGGGTCTCGGTCTAAATCCTGATTGTCTGGTCCCTAGTAGATTGTTGATCCCCAGGTAAGATTGGATCTGTAGGTATGCAGCTTTATCTAAGATTTTGAGGAGGAACGGGACAGTTGTTATGGGCCTATAGTTCGTTGGGACGTTAGGATCCAGATTTGCTTTTTTCAGGAGAGATAGTATCCAGGCATCTTTGAGGTTGGTAAGCACAGAGCATGATTTGAATGATGCTTTGATAAATGATGTGATGAAAGGGCTAGTTCATGAACAGCCTCTTTAATAATTGGGGCTGGACAGGTGTCGCCAAGGCATCGAGAAGGTTTAAGAGACGTAATGATATGCTTGTTTCCACAATAGAAATGGCTCTAAAACTAAATTTGTTAAGAGGTTTAGTTTGTTTGGCAGCAAGTTCCTGAAGGATGGTTTCTTGCGTGGAGAGGTCAATGTTGTGGAGGGAGAATTTTTTGGCTGATATTTTGTCTTGTAACATTTTGATTTTGTTGCATAAGGCCTTTTGAATGTTAGTGCACCAGGCTTTGTCTTTGGTACACCCTAAATAAGAACAAATAGGAATAACAAATACTTTCTTTCTGCAATTCTGTATAATAATTGGTAGACTCATTAAAGGCATATTTGAGACACACTTCAGGGGGTGAGTCAATGATTTAGTCTGTTCTTAAACACTTCACATTCACAATGCAGACAAAAACCTCCCAAAAGCAGAGTAGAATAAACTCAATTTCGGAATATGTATTTTTTTTTTTTGCAAGTTGCAGTTATAGCACGTTCTTTTTCTGCCGTTGTCTCTGTTGCGATCATCACAAGACATTCCATCTCTGTCCTCGGAATGCGGTGCGAGTGCACTGCTTTCCCTGCGCTACTCTGAATTCTTTAATACACAGTTACAAACCCACCCTATGGTATGTATTTTGCCAGCCTCTGAAGTCTGAAGAGTAGATCCACGCAGGATTGACATGACTAGCCTGCTGTTAAATCTGTTACCAGTTTAATGGAATCCACTACAGAGTGTCATTTGCTTTCTGAATTTGAAAACATTGAAACATGTAATTTCTAATTCTACTATAGCCAGTAAAATAGCTATAGCCGGTGAGATGGCTCAGTGGGTTGAGCGCTGGCTGCTGCGATGTGTGTGTGATCTGCAGGTTGCAGGTTCGAATTCCAGCAAGGCCAACTCCACCTTTCATCCTTCTGAGGTTGATAAATGAGTAACGACACAGATTGGGTGGTATTGTATGTATACTTGTTCTATAAAAAGCACTTAAGCGTAAGTGCTATATAATAACACATCATTATCATTTAGCCTTGGATGTCTGTTTGCATTCACATACATTTTGTAATATGGGCCTACGCACAGTGATATTAATGATACATACAGTGGCTTTGAAGGGCGATAGGACAATTGTAATAAACTGATTGACCCACATCAAAAAGCTCCAATTTAAATTGGCTGGAGTCACTCGTATGAGCCACTGGTATCGATTCCCGAGAAGGCAATAAACCACATCTGAAAGGCCTCTTTATGAATTAGAAGTCAAGGCGCGAAGAGAGAGGAAAGGGTGAAACCAAGCGTGAAGGCTTATGATACTCTCGCTCCTGGACATGGCCTGGCAGACTATCGACGCTGCACCCATCTACTGACTCAGCGTAATTTAATCCGGCGACTGTCCTTTATTATGCTTCTCCTAGCTTCTGATAAAGGGAGATGAGCTGCACGTTATGGCAATCCTTCCCTCCAACAATTGAAAGCCCCCCAGTGCGTTGTGCCCTGGTCTGCTGAGAGCACAGCACGCCACCTGGAGCACACTTAATCCTAGCAATGAAATGCACAGTGTCTACACACTGCAGCACAGCCGTCTGCCCTTCATGTTGGCTCTAGACAAGGCGACTTCTTGAGCACTGTAACTGCCAGGCCGGAGTTTTCAACACGTTAACTCCATGCAGCACACCAATGACATGTGAGGGCACTTAGCATCAGTCATTACACAGTTGGTTTAATTGGGCTACTGCAGGCAGCAAGCTGTGTAATATAGGATCGCATCCAAGCATACGACTGCCTGCCTTTCCTATGTAAAATGATTAGAATTGAAATGGATTGTGCGTTTATATCGTGGCAATTCTTCAGATGTAGGATTCCAAGATGTATTCTAATTTGATCTCCATAATCTAATATTAATTTGGTTTCCTGGATTGTGTGTTGTTGTGAATTTTTGACTGGCAGCTATGCATTTTAATCTGATCTGTATATAGTATAAACAATGTGCATTTATGATGTGATATATGCTTTTATCACTCGAAATGACATTCATTTGACTTGGAAACTAACAATGGCTCGAGAGGTTACGTTGCCGATTGAGAGGTTACATTGTTGCAGAATAAATCAGTCTCTCGGGCTCAGATTGTTGACTGAGAGGATCCATGGTTGCAGAGATGGAAGAGTCCCTCACAATGAGTTCATTTAAATCTGACGGAGGCTTTCTGCAGAGAGGCAGGGTGTAGTTGGTAAAGCGGGCAACATGTTCATTGTTTGCGTGGGGATGCTTGTGTGATGGGGTTTGACGGAGGCGCCTGAAATTGGTTGCGTGTGAGTTCAGTTCCACATAGCCATGTTTGCATGGCTGTCTGAGTCTGTTTGCATCCTATGTTGGGCCTTAGAATAGGAGTGCCTAGAGAGGTGTCTGCAACCTGCTCCTCTCCAGATCAGTTAGACTTTGGCTCTCATGATCCCCCACAATTGCCTGTGCTGGCAAAGGTTTATGGGAGTTGTAGTCCATTACATCTGGAGGGCCACAAGTTGAAGACCCCAGTCCCTAGAATATGGCTCTGAATTGCATAACTGAGGGGGTGTTCACATTTCTCGGGGTGCTGTTCTGCAATGATGGAGAATAGCCTTTCTGGCATGCGTGATCAGGCATTCCTTCGCACCATTGCTTTGTTGGCTAGTCTTGAGAAATGTGGGACGGTTGGGTGGTATATCCTGATTTTGTTCTGTAGGTAGGTGGGAGATGATCCTTTGTGAGCCACAGGAGTTTGAATGTTTATATCGCTTAAATAGAGAGCCAGTGGATTCTCCTAATGTGATCAGACACCGATTAGGATTTGCAGGCCAAATTATATCATCTGACGTATACGAAAGGCTGTGTCAAGAGTACCTACACCTCTCTCCTTTGGCTATTGGATTCTAAGGCCTGGAAGCAACATAAATACCCATTAAAGACAGAACAAAAAATGATTCCTCCTTAATCACAGCATTGAATATATATATATGAATGCATGTATTCTCTTAAATTAATGCAAAGAATTTCAGCGGGTGCATGTCTCACTGTATACCCAGCTATTGTCACATGAGCGTAGTAGAAAAATAGTAAATGGCCAATGGGTGCATGGCAACATAGCTCACATTGGTGTACGTTGTGTAGCTATGAGTGCCTCCCCGGTTCTGTAGGGTTGGTCCTGGGTACTTAGGCTTGGGATTATAGAGCAGGTTATAGGGCTTGTCACTGTGGATCAAACACACGCATAAACAGTAAATGTGTACGACTACAGCAAAGCAGGGGTGTAGATAGGACTCCTTGCCATGGTGTTCCTGAACAGTCAAGAAGATGCATTTAAATGTTTTGAATCATTTTACTTAGCACTTTCCCACTAGCCAAGCAGATGTTTGGCCTTTTAAATGTTGCTGCACACATTTTGCTAACAAGTTAAGACACAATTCAGCCACATACCATTTGTATTGTTCACAATCTCCTCTCAGTTTTACTACTGTACTTTCAAGACACTCAACCAAAGAAACTGTGCGATGAGACTGCCTGCTTATAGTCATTGTTTGGCAATGGCATACAGCTTGATGCTGTGTGCTTGGTTTTTGTTGCAGGTGAGGTGGCAAGAAATTGGAAGTGCCATCAAAAAAGAAACACGTTTTTGCATTCCTAACAAGCAGACATTATGGCAATTATCTAAGGAGTTTAACAAGGGTTGGTTACTTTTGATTCAGTTTGTTTCTTTCAATGATTAGATTGCTAACTGTGGTGGCTATGAACTCAGATGGGCCCATTGCAGTGCTAATCACGCACCCATTCATTTTCCCTCTTGCAGTTCTTGCTGTCTAGCTTGGCTATGTTTTGCCTCTCATGGCGTGCTGGCCTGTGGAGTGATGTGTTTCTTGAAAAAGTGCATTATGCTTTTTAATCCACAGTGACATTAGAAGAACAATTACAACTGTAAGAAATACGTCTGCTCCTGTGCATCTTCCCAGTTTCTTTTTACTTTGTACCTGTGAATTGGCCCCCACTGTATCCTTTGTTAACTAGAATCGATGTGTACTACATGCTAGCTGAGGAGCTGGAGTTTTTCTGCATATTTGTGGGTCCGAGACTCTCACACACCTTGTCAATTTCTTGTTTAGGTTACGATGGAACTGTGAAGGCTTTGAGTTTTGGGGTGTCTTGGTTGATCGTGTTAAGCAGTTGCACCTGTCCCACTTCCCCTTTAACCAAAGGGAAGTACACTTAATATAATTCCCAATAAAACAGCACATCTAGAAAGGATAACTTGTATATACTTGGAATTTTTCCTCGTGGCTTCAGAGTTGAAAGCTCCTTCTCGGGGCCCCATGCCTTCTCCGCTTGTAAATTACACTGTGGTCATTTAACAGGCTATGTCAAGTGTGATACAAATGTCTGATGTGTCTTGTCAGATTTTAGCAATGCTCTGCTCTAAGCAATCACTTTTGACCCTCAAATGCGTGGGTTCGTGTCTGCCCACAGATCTTCTAAATGATCATTGGATCTGTTGACTGATGGTTAATGAAATCACTCCACTTATAACCAACCTCATGAACGTTCAATCGATCCGTTCCCTGATGATTACTGACACCTCCTAGGAGCAAGCACAGGAGGCACAAAGAACCATTGCAAAATCAATCACCCCACAACACTTCTAGCAAATAGATTATTCTGCCAGTCTCTGGGAGGGTTCTCTTCATGAAAGCATTGTGTTATTCTTTCGTGTGTTCTGTTGACTGGTGGACAACTTAGGGTCGTTTCACAAAGGCCTCCAGGGTGCAGGATGCACGGCGCAAAATCTGCCTCGCATCTTGTTTTCTTGCATGCCAATCAGCAGAGATGTGCATGCTGGTGTGGGGCCTGACTGCTGTGGCAAGGGGCTGCAGTCGGACCCCCCAGGCATGCATAAGTCTTGCATGATTCTCTCCCACCTAGTTATGCATTGGCTGACTGAGCTTACGTAGGTGGGGTTCTAGCGTCATCCCACTATCTATGTGTGCTCATTGACCGCAATTGTAGTTTTTGGATTTCCACCTCCATTCAGGAGGTGTGTAAGCGGATTCAATTCAACACTACAGCTAAGTCAATGCCTAGTCTGGGATGCTGATGGAATCCCTTATTTATATATTTTTATGGCAAGTTATAATCTGGATGATGAACCCTTGTATAACACCCCTCTCTGAGAATCCCCCTGACCTCACTGAGCCAAGAAGTAGATTTGTTTTGCAAATTTAAAAGGTTTATTTGGAAAATTAAACAATATATATATATATATATATCACACTTCTATGAATAAATTGATAATGGATAGTACACTTGTGAATATGAGCAGTAATCAGCAATAGGTAATCCTACAGTAGCACAGTTCTTTACAATCAATGAGGAGTTAGTATAGGATGGATAAGGTAGCAAAAATACTTTTATGGTTTCAAGGGAAAAGCAATGAGGAATAAAATGCAGTACAGAAATACTTGATATGATTTTAGCAAAAGATAAGATAATCACTTTTTCTCTGGCAATTCACCCCTCCCCCCCCACCCTATGCAATGTAAGAAAGGGAAGGAGATGGAAAGAAGAGCACACAGTTCTCAGGAATGCAATCAAATACAATACGAAATTCAGTTCCTCCCCAGCAAGCTTAGAGGAAACAGGTAGAAGTTTGAAACACAGGCCCAAAATGCTTTTAAATGTGATGGCAATGGATGGGAAAATGTGCTAACTGATTTTAATTCCCTCTAGAGATTCAGGGTGAGTGGGAGATGCTTGTTGGTATTAGTTCAGGCTCACTTTAGCAATGCTCTATGAGTTATTACCAGGTTGCAAACGGATTTTAACAAAGAAAAGAATGGAGCTGCTATTTTGACAAGTGGAGAAATTGAGCCAAATCGCAAATCGCGGTAAATTTCGCGAGTGCGTAAATCGCGATTCCGGAAAAAGAATAGGGAGTAGGAAGTCGGTTCTAGGTTCGTTGGAAAGCCTAGAATCACAGCTTTAAAATGAAAGTAAAACTCAAAATGACAGATGGAGTCACTACTATGACCGGGTGTTTCACCTTGTGTCGCCCAATTTTGATGTCCAAATCTGCAGTCCCCTCGACAGGAATTTCCTTCCCGTCAAAGTTCTGCAGTTGTCCAGGAAGAGAGGTGAGAGGAATACGGTAATTCTCCCCCCTTCCTGCATTCAGTTCATCAAAGGCCCTTCTGTACAGAAGGGTAGCTTGAGATCCAGTATCCACCAGTGCCAAAATTGTACACTGCCCCTGTACTTGTACCGGGGCATAATATCTTCCCTCCTTCTCCTCAAGGGGGCACAGATAATGTACATTTTAGGACAACTGGTGGGCTAACTTTCTGGTTTTGGACATGGCGGTTCCTGGTTTTCCAGGGGCTGTTTACAAGTTGGCAAGGAAGCTTCCTCCAAGGCTTTACACCCCCCTTCCCCTTGTGCCTCCACCCTGGGAACCGGTGGGTTATCGGGATGCTGCCTCCGTCATTGTTCTGGAGCACCAGGTCCAGAGTTTGGGGCATTCTGCGGTGGCATGCTCATCTGAGGGTTCTGTTGAGCCCTCAGTATGTGGCCCAGATCTCGTGCCATATTTTGGACCTGGCGCTCAAGTTGTGAAACCCGTTCAGTCTGATACGGGGCTCTATTTTCTCCCCTGGGCTGATCCCGGGAAGGGTAGCTATCCCTTCTCTGGTAATACCCCGTATTGGGAAGATTTGGGTACCCCTCCACCCTTGGCCTCCCCTCTCCCGGATTAGGTTGTCTGGGCTCAGGGAATTGGGGAAAGAAGGATGGATGATTTTGGGGCTGGAAGTTGGGTGGATACCTGGGGAAAAAGTTCTGCCCAGGATTTGGTGAATTTCTGCCCTCCTGGGGGATGTTAGGAGGGAAGTTCCCTGGGTCAGGTGCTTGGCTGGATCCCCCCCCTTGGGCTGGAGGAGTCCACACATAACCCAGGATGGGTCGGTTTCCCTTGTAGCGGGGACTTACATAATCAGGGGAGCGAGGGACCCCATTTGTGGGACTACCTCCTCGACTCCCTGTCTGTGACTGGCCGGAGGGCCTTCTGGTGTTAGAGTTATTTGGTGCAGGCAGGTCTTTAGCCCCCCCATCTCCAAATCTAAAACGGGGGCAACCTTTACCTCTGCCACCTTGGCAGCAGCAGGGGTGCTGTTGGTTTTGGGGTTTTTCTGCGCATTATTTTTATTTTCTATGGGCTTCTGCACCTCATAGATCTGGGTAGCCTGTTCAATGACCCAGTCTAGTGACCACTTCTCGTGAAAATCTCTCACTAGCTGGGTCATGATGTATATGGGCAAGGCATGGAAAAAAGTATTAACGAACTCTTTGCTGTCTGGGTGCACCCTTTTTGTAGTCTCTGCAAAAGCACGCTTTAACTCCTGCACAAATTCTTGTGGGGCCTGATCCTCCCCACATTGCAAATTGTAGGCTCCCTTGCGAGCCTCTTGAGGATTTCTGTGCACAGGAAAATGTTTCAAGATGGCCGCCCTGTATGTGGACCACCTTGAATGGTTTTGATCCTCCAGCCCCGCAAAGAAACTGGAGTATTCTGGTGAGAAGGTCCACTTTACATATTGAATACAGCTTTGGCTGTCCTTCAAATGGAAAGTCTCCATCATTTGCTCATAGAGCTCCAAGTGTTCCCAAACAGAATTCTTGGCGTTCTTATGATAAGGCGTGATGACACTCCTTATTGCCTTTATTTGTTTCAATCTTTCCTTAAGCAAGGCCCTTTTTGCCTTATTGGCCTTTTTGGTTCGGGTAACCCTGGTCCATTCATCCTCCGACTCAGAAGCGCTGCTCCCAGAGGTGCCCGTCTGATCTTCCAGGTTTTCCCGGATTCTGCGAGCCTGGGAATGGATGGCAGAATGTGGGGACATGGTCTCCTGTGTCCTGTGACGCTGAGAGGAGACTTCAGATCCCTCCTTGCTGCCAGGATTTGATGGGTATCCCCCCACTGACCTAACTGGGCAGAGGTTTTCAGGATGCCCTTAGTGGGCCTACTCTCCTGGGGTTCACCACTAAATTGCACTGTGCTTGGGTGCCCATACCCGGATGACCGCCCCTCCATTCCTGGGTGATACTGGCCTATGAGCCCCATACTTTTAGCTGGATAGTAATCTGCCATCCCTGTGGCCCCATGCTCATGTGCGCCAGGGAACATGGGGGTGGCAGAGTCCAGGGACTGGTAGAGGTGAAGGCCTCTGGCACTAGGGCTCCTGAGGTTATGCTCAGGAGTTTCTCTTTCCCAGCGAACCTCATCTCTATCCGACCCTGTTCCCTGTTGCAATGCAAGAGCCTGCGCTTTCAGTTCCTCAGTTAAGGCCTTACTAGACTCTATCAGTCTCTCCTGCATCGCTACCTGTTGCTGGAGCCTATCATTGTGCTGACAGAGAGCCTCATTTTCTCTCTGTGCCTCCTGATTGGTCCTGGAGTACTGGGTCAGTCTCTGCTGCAGGAGGGTTACCTCCTGAGCTGTGTCCCTATTGGCCTGCTCCTTTCTTGCCAGAGCATCCTCCACCCTCCTGGTGTGCTCTAACAAGTTCTGGTGTTCTTTTTGGAGGTCATCCAGTCCCTGGAGGGCCAGGTGATTTTCTTCCATTTTCCTTTTTAAGTGGCAGATTTCCTGGCCTAAGGTATCCCTTTCCTGACTAAGAGCCTGCATCTGTGCCGCCAGGTCGTCCCTTTGCCTTTGGAAGGCACCACCCTTCTGGCGCTCCTGATCAAACTCTGCCTGGGTATCCAGGTCTTTCAGAATCAATGTATTGCTTTCCTCTTTCTCTCTGTCTAATCGAATTTGCAGGGTGGCTACCTGCTCTGTGCATGCCCTGTTGAAGTCCAGTTGTTGCTCCAGCTTTTTCTGGCTCTGCATAAGGGAGTCCAAACAGTCTTGGTGCCCCTTCTGCAAAGCCAGAATTCTGGTATCCTGGTCTGTCTTTTCCTATTGCAGTATATCCATGTCCTCTTTTATTTTAATGATATACTGCCTACTATCTTTTTCTGACTCCTGGCTCCTTTGCAGCCTCTGCTCAGAAGAGACCAGGTCAGATTGGGCCTTTTCTAACGCCATCTGTTGCCTATTTGCCAGATCTTGTCCTTCAGCACATTTGTCCTGCATGACTTCCATATATAGATACAAATATGCCGCTATCCTGGCAATCTTATTGTGTTCATCTTTTGCCTTAGGGGCCATATATAGTTCACTCAGGGCCACATGTAGGGGACCCTGATCACTCCATATATCTGACCCTGTTTCAGTGACCTGTTGCGCGATTGCCTGCAACCAGACCGCCTGGTCCTGATGAGTCCACTCACCTCTCACAAATAGCTTATGTAAGAGGTGCTCCCTCGCGATTTTCGTATCTGCCCCATGTGTCTATCCCCTTCCGCCCACCCCCTGCTCATGCCCCGTGTGTCTCTATCCCTCGCACCCACCCCCCGCTGATGCCTCGTGTGTCTCTATTGCTCCCACCCACCCCCCTATGCTGGAGATTGATCTCCCTCCTGACTTACAACAGTTAGTATTTTATTTTGCAAAACAGACCGTTTCCTTAGAGCGTTCCTTTGAGGGTGCTTTCACAGTGTAAAACAGCGTGCTGATCTAACCGGATATGTGTATCTGGTCAGTTTGCACACTGTATTAATCTGCACAAGTGGTAACTCTAACCCAGAATATCCCGGCTCCGAGCCCCCACTGTGTAAGCGGATTCAATTCAACACTACAGCTAAGTCAATGCCTAGTCTGGGATGCTGATGGAAACCCTTATTTATATATTTTTATGGCAAGTTATAATCTGGATGATGAACCCTTGTATAACACCCCTCTCTGAGAATCCCCCTTGACCCCACTGAGCCAAGAAGTAGATTTGTTTTGCAAATTTAAAAGGTTTATTTGGAAAATTAAACAATATATATATATATATATATATATATATATATATATATATATATATATATATATATATATATATATGTATATATATATATCACACTTCTATAAATAAATTGATAATGGATAGTACACTTGTGAATATGAGCAGTAATCAGCAATAGGTAATCCTACAGTAGCACAGTTCTTTACAATCAATGAGGAGTTAGTATAGGATGGATAAGGTAGCAAAAATACTTTTTATGGTTTCAAGGGAAAAGCAATGAGGAATAAAATGCAGTACAGAAATACTTGATATGATTTTAGCAAAAGATAAGATAATCACTTTTTCTCTGGCAATTCACCCCCCCCCCCATGCAATGTAAGAAATGGAAGGAGATGGAAAGAAGAGCACACAGTTCTCAGGAATGCAATCAAATACAATATGAAATTCAGTTCCCCCCCAGCAAGCTTAGAGGAAACAGGTAGAAGTTTGACACACAGGCCCAAAATGCTTTTAAATGTGATGGCAATGGATGGGAAAATGTGCTAACTGATTTTAATTCCCTCTAGAGATTCAGGGTGAGTGGGAGATGCTTGTTGGTATTAGTTCAGGCTCACTTTAGCAATGCTCTATGAGTTATTACCAGGTTGCAAACGGATTTTAACAAAGAAAAGAATGGAGCTGCTATTTTGACAAGTGGAGAAATTGAGCCAAATCACAAATCGCGGTAAATTTCGCAAGTGCGTAAATCGCGATTGCGGAAAAAGTATAGGGAGTTCCAGGTTTGTTGGAAAGCCTAGAATCACAGCTTTAAAATGAAAGTTAAATTTCGTTCCTAGCCCAAGAGATACGGATGATTTAATAAAGGTAGATTTTCAGATTTAACGTAAAACTCAAAATGACAGATGACAGTTTTCAGTTTAAAAGATGACAGAATGACACGATTCTAGGAGGCTGTTCTAATTAGGTTAAAATAGTTTGGATTAGATTATTTTCACTAAGAGATTGGGTTCTGCACAGTTCTGGTGGATACTCACTCCTAATTTTGAAATGAATGGGCCTCGTCACGGATCTGGTCAACACGTCCTGCGGCGGTTCTCTCTGCTCGGCGGGTGAATCAGGAACCGGTTCTGCGGTCTGGGTCAGCTCTCTGGATACAGCGGCCTGTGGTTCTCTGGATCTCTGGTCTGGTCTCTTGCAAATGTTCTTGGCAAAGAATTCAAACAGCTCGCCCGGCTGTTGAATAGTTTGGTTAGGTTTGCTGGATTCTGAAGGCCTGCTGAGAATACTTTTGCTTGCAGTGGGCCTTCTAGGTTCAAAGTTCTGTAGTCTATGGGTGCCTGGTTCTGGTATCTGTCTGGATGGGATGTCGGCCATCAAAATGCTCCGGAGAAATGGAATTGAATGTCTCTACCTGTCCCAGCAGTCTCTTTTTATGTGTTTTAAAAAGTGGGTGGAGAGGCTAGCATCACTAAGCCTGTCCCTCTCTTGATTTGATAGGTCAATAGATTCTTTGGTCCCTGATTTGGGAAGGGATAGTGTTTCAGAGTGATGTCATTTTCATGACCTGCAGAAATGACACTCCCCTGGTCAATGTGCACACAAATCTATTCCTGATCCAAATACATATTTCCCAGGTACACAGTTGTTTGACATCACATACACACATCATATATTACTAAAGATAGTCCCTGTCCCGACTCTGGCGTTTCTAGGAGCTTGCATTCAAAATGGCAACTTATTTTCGATTTTAGTGGGTTTTGCAACATTGGTTTTTCATCAAAAATTATACAAAGGTACATTTCCCTTCCACATATATCCCAGTAACTTTCCATGTCTCTAGCTTAAATACAGTGTCTACAATAATCATAATTAGCAGGGTTTTGCCCCAGAACATGGTACAAATCGGAGTTTGGACTCAAATCATGAGGGCATTTTCCATACTAAGACTCTCAAAGTTGTACATTCCTGTCATTTGGTTACAATATGTTATCACTCTTTCTATAAAATATATATTTGTTGCAATTCAACTCCCCAAAGTGTTTGGGTCCGCCTCCAGAAGTCTGGGTGGGTCAGTGATCACATGTCCCTCCTTGCTGGCAGAGGGCTGTTGACAGGAAACACTCAACATTAACATACCCCATTCAACTGAAAGAGCCTTTTGTGTGGGCTCCAGCAGGCTGCCTGGAAGTCTCTCCTCAATCAATCAACAGGGTCATGTGATATCCTGCCTCCTGGTGTGGGAATCTCTGAGGTGTTAAGGTTTCCCAGCCTCTTGGCCTCTGGGAACAGCAGGTGGCTAAGATTTTCAATTAACCAACATGCTTTGAAGTCCCTGTTGACTCAGGTCCCTTTGTCAGCCAGTTCTCCTGTCAGAGTTTAGACCGCTAGCCCCGCCTTGGGGAATTTGTCGGTACTGCATCCATTTTTGAGTTGTATTGAATTTGACAGGAGATTTTTGCTATTGTCCTGATAGACATCCTGATATTAGAGTGGTTATGTGGAACCCCCCTTCAAGAAGGTTGAATCTTTAGAGTGGTCTTGTGCCAACTGCGCAGTTCTCCTGGATTCTGGCGTGAATGTGGGCAGCGATAGCTCATCCCCACATCCACCCAGTCTATTGACTTAGTTTGTTCTGGGATAGAATAATGGGCGGCGACAGCTCATCACCACATCTACCCAGTCTATTGATTTAGTTTGTTCTGGGATAGAATAATGGGCGGCGACAGCTCATCCCCACATCTACCCAGTCTATTGATTCAACATGGGTCAAAACCCTTGACAGGTGGGATTGTACAACGAAAATACAAACACTTGTGCCAACCGTGAATGTTTATATTTGAGGTTCTGAAATACAAGCAGGGGTTTGTTTAAGACAATGACTTCTTTGCACCTTTCTTGCTGTGACGAATCGACGTTTGCCCTGCAGGAGTGCAAGGATGAGAAGAGGTCAAAACTCCCACTCAACCCGCACACTTCTACAAACCAAGAGCGCACTCAATCATAAACATAAAACAGGCACAGCTAAGAGATATATCACCTTTGCCTTTTGTGGTAACGTGGGTTGAAGGGAGATTGTACTCTAAAGATGGATGCAAATTTGGTTCAGTAGCAACCCAAACAGTTCAAAATAAACGGATGTCCAATCAAGATTATATAAAAATATACACTTTAACCAAACGCACCATGTACAATAATAACTAAGCAGAAAACACTGTAAAAACCCAACACTTTAAGAAAAACACACAAGATGAAAAGATAGAATAGATTCAGCGCAATGGGTAATGAGAAAGGGGAAGAAAAGGCAATACACGCAATAAAAGACAACAATGTTCAAAGCATATATTCTTGAGGTTGCAACAGGGATTAATATGACCTACCCAGTCTGTAGGACCCAAAGATGGACCAGGGTAGCCGATATTGGGCACTAATACTGTTGCGTTATATTGAGACCACCCTTAACCTGGGGAGTTCCTTCCCACCCCCAATCAAGGAGCCCTGCAATACTTGCTTATGTTTTTTAGCACTGGCCTTACTGAAAACTCATATAAAGTCACACAAATATCGCCCCCTGTGCACAAAGTGAGCCAAGGAGCATGCCAGGATATAAAACGTATATTTGCATTTATTTGAATGATAAATAATGGAGATCACACTAAAACGACGCATGCCAACTTCTTCGTGGCTCACAATTAAACTTCTGGTTACACAGATAAATCACACAGGTTGGTTGGGAAAAACAAAAATCACACTACTTTACTATATCTCAATTTCACATCCAGAAATAATCAACACTGGTGAATGAATAAAAGACATTTACATATGTAGTGCTGTAGAATTTCAATTTTCCTGTGCGCTTAAAAGGCTAGCAGTTTGGCTTATAGATTGGTACAAATGCATATGGCAATTATGATTTCATCCACACTTTTGCTATAAATTAAACACAGGGTGATTTAGTGTTCTGTTTTCAGACCCCCCCCTACTTTGGTCTGTGTTGGCGAAGTCGGACAGTAAAAATTGGGATGATTTAAGAATTTTGGATTTTCAGCACCCCCCCCTACTTAAATGCCTGCCTTAGTGGACGTTGGATAGTAAACATGTGGATAATTTAAGAATTTGGGATTTTTAGCCCCCCTCCACTTAAAGATTTGTGTTGGGAAAGGTGAAGCCATAGGATTACCCAGTTAAATTTCAGTCTACAGTTTTAAACACACACTGGGAATGAGCTTTGTTCATTTTGAATTTTAACAAACAACACCCTGTGGTGTTCTGCCAAGGGGAATTAATTGAATTATTATTTTTAGTTAAATAGGCTAAGGATCTACACAGTTTTGCCTTTCCCCCTGCCAATTCCACTTACATTGAACACCTCTGTTTGAAGTTCAGGAAAACCAGCTGTATTTCAGGACCTCCTGGGAGGACAAGGCAGGGGTTTGGTCACTCCACTCTCAAGGATGTTCCTCAGGGCCTCACCATAGGGCCCAGTCAGCTTTTTAGGCCTCCCCAGCAATAGACAGCTCCACCCAGATGCAATTTTGATATTCCTTTGGTGTTTCCTTGTGGCTGTTGGATGGTAAGTTTCAGCAGCTCTCCCCTTTTACTTACTGTGCATCCACTTTATATACCAGTGATGACACCATCAAGATTTCAATATTGTCAGTACCCTGCAAGAATTCTTCCAATCAGGATTGGACAGTTGCCCCTCTCTCTCACCCCAAGACTAGCCACTATCTCTGGATTGGTTTAGGATAATGGAAAAGACATATTGCATCTTTCCATTTTAAATCGCCATTTTTTCCCATGTCAACATTTTGGCAAAAATGTGCTATTTGGCAAAACTTCTGAATTTGCTAGTAACTGCCATAATATGTATATTTTCCGATTCAGCTAATCATGGGAAATTAAATAAAATGATAGCCAGGTCTGCACCATGTAGCCCGACCGTTTGGCAATTTTCTGCTGTTTTTACAAAAATCATAACTGTAAGGAACATGTAATTTAGTCCCCACATTCCTAATTTTACAGTCCACCAGCATGCCAATTCTCAAATTCGGGAGATGTTCAGCGCAGTGATGAACACATTTCAGCTAGACATTGCACTTCCCTAAGTCGCAGGTGGATGAATTTTCTTTCAAAACAATTCCCAAGAAATGATCTATAATATGTCATGGAAATGAAGGCAGTATGACTTTTGTTTGCTGAGAAAAATGACTAAATGATAATAGTCCTTTTAAATCTTCATTTTATGCAAATTGTAGCTCTCTGGTCTCCAGGCCATTTGCCACTCTGGGCCAGCCTGTGACCAGAGTTATCTTTTTTTATTAGTCTCATTGTTGGCTGAAGTGTAGGCTGCAGGTCAAACATACCTGGGATGCTCTGGCCAACACAGAGATCTCGCACTGCAGATATCTGACATCCTCTCCTCTTATCTGAAGGAGACCACTCTTTCGATCTGGAAAGCTTCTATTTTCCGGCATTTGTTTCAGAGTTGAGCCTTGATTGGAGATCCTGTTTTTACACCTCCTCCTACATTCCAGGCATGCACCGACTAGACCATCTGCCCTACAAAGGAGTTTGTTTTCAACACCCTTAGCTGCCACACTTTATGGCAGTTGTACAGCTGGGATGCAAGCCAGTCTTTCAGTGGGGGAGTCCTTTGTGACATTTGCCCCACAACAAGCAAAAGAGTCTGCCTCGGGCCTAGAGGAACGTTTCATGTGACCTTTGGAAACAAAGTGAGGTTTTATTTTCAAATGTTTGCTAGTATTTTGCATGTGAAGCATAATATACATTACTTTTGTCAACACACACAATGTATTTTCCCTCACATCTTTATGTCAGCAGGGGTACATTTTTTGCATGTCTTGCTTTAAACTGCAAACGCCCATTCAAAGTAATGTTGGTGTCAGTGTGTGAAAACCCTGCTTTTCACATGAAAGGGGCCTTTGCATTTCTTCTGCCATGGTGAATTAAAATGCTGCTTTTACTTTTGTAATGACAGTTAGGCCTTTCACACATGGCACTTCCTTGTATTAATTTAAAAAACCCAGTTTGCCCTAATGGGCCCGTTTTCAGTGTGACAGTTTTGTTATAAAGGCTGGCAGGTCATTTTTTTCAGTGGGGCCTTCAGTTCCTTTGGTTTGGGGCCTTTGAATACACCCCAGAATACCTTTGCAAGAGTGTTTGTGGTTTGACAGTGCCAAACCAGACTTCTCAGAATCCATTGTGGGTTCTTTCAGTTCAAAGAGATGGCAGGCATGGTGCTCAAGCTGTTGTTGAGTCTGAGTCGAACAGAAAGGTGGCTGTGATCTTGGATCATCTACTTGCACTGTGTGGATCAGGGGGTCACCAGGTTCGTTTGATGGTCAAAGTCTGACAGCGTTAAGCTGGTACCAGAATGCACAGGCGATTCAATGCTGTGTGGAGGCACGGACGTCATGGTTTGGGAAATACCAGGGTTGGGTCGTTCCACTGAGGAGAGTGGCAATGATGCAGCTGGTGCATCAGATGGGACCTTGAGCAATGCAAGACAGCAGTGTTTCATTGGTTTGAGCCGAGGCAATTATGTTCTTCATCTGGATCAGTGCAGCAGTGAACAGAGTCAAACAGACAAGCGTAGGCTCAAAGAACAATGGATGCTGAAGGCAGCGTTGAAGGATTTTCATAGTTTGCTTTCTGTCAAATGCTTGAATCATGGTATGCAACAGGTCAATATTGAAAACAGGAATCTCCGCTTTTCTAGTTTCTAAATTCTGTGAGTCACACTCCAGGGTCTCAATGGACAAGGTGTGTCCTTTCTCGGGCTCTCAAAAATGGGGGAGCTGGCACACACCTTCAGGGCTCCTGTAACATTGTGATGTCCTGGGCAACAGGGTTTCCGGCAGAGAGGCAGTCTTGGTCCAGCAGCAGAGATACCCCCAATGGTCTGTGGGGATGGTTAGGGGACAGAGCTCACATCTGCCCTGAAACACCTGCCTTCAACTCACAACTGGAGGACTAAGGAAAGGACTGCTGTCACAGCAGGGTCCAATAAAATCGTCTTTCTTGATCAAAGTCCAAAGGATGATTCAAAGAAGTGGTGTGAGATCCCTTCTTTTAAAGATGAAAGCTCACAGGTGTTTTGAGTAACACCAACCTGCTTTAGGGGTCTAATCCCTGCTCTTGAAAGGAGTGGGCTTTGCCCTTCCGACATCAAACTCAAAGTGCTCTTTTCTACAGGAAGTGGAAGGGATAGGAAAGAGAGGCAGAGAGAATTGTTTTAGTACTTACTAAAAAACCACATGGTATGGTCGCTGGATGTCTGTACCATCACCAAAAAGGGTGAAACACTATGTGTCGACGCATCTTACTGAAAACATCATCTGAGTAATAAACTATAAAAGTGGCAACTGTGTATAATAGCATGTAAACCACAGGGTGCTGCAAGCCTGAAGACACAACCATAACTGAACAAAACAGACTGTTGTCTAGACTAGGAAAAAATGACACGCAATCAGATCCCACTAGCCATAAGACCTCGTTCGGCTATAATGCAGGCACCCATAAACCAATTATGCAAACATTGTGTAATACTGATGTTCCTTTTGCAATAGAAGCACTTTTTTGAATAATAACCCCACATGAGAGGCCTATAAGAGAACAAGCCTGAATCATATTGTATGAGAACATTTTGTGAGATGTTTTTATGTTTTTATGATATGCATGTAACTAATAATTGTAATCTATTATAGAGAGTGCTTAACAAGTAGAAAGTGAATAAAAATAATGTGTAAGCACCAAGAAGATTTTGAAGGTGTAGTGCATATCTAAATAAAACATATGTACTGGAAATATAGTTCTGACTAGAACTGGAGGTCTGAGGGAGGGGTAGCTTTTCACTTTTGCCACTTATGCTATATGTACCTTCCCCATTTAGAGGTGAAAGACCCCCATTAACAAAAAATTAGGGGCCAACCTTTTTGTATATAAAAATTCTATTATCCCATTCATAAACTTTATGAGGTCATTAATGATACGCTCAAAGATCAGGCGACATTAATAGCTATGTCGCACACCAAACTAATATGCTTGGAAGGCATAGTGGATAAAGTGGATGTGAGGCTGAATCAAGAAGCAGAGAAGTCTTTAATGTGGCAAAATAGGCTGACCTTGCAAGACATTAAGAATCGGACTAAGTTGTCCTAATGACTGCAGACCTTGGAAACTGTAAATGGATGTGCTAAATGGAAAATCCTCAAACTAAACATAACTTACTAATAAATGCACTGGCTGGAAGTCCATTAAACATGCTGAACCAACAGACGCATAATGATAATGTGCAAATTGAAACACCTAATATTAACACTCAACCGAAGCACATAGCTAATTCCAGTAGCAATCCTAAAAAATCAATGAATAACTAGTACACTGAGACTGAAGGATGACAAGCTAGAAGCACAACATTATAACCAGCATAATATGGACATTGAGGAAATTGAGGAACCTCTGAAGAAAACCCTCAAATGCCTTAGAGGCTGGAAGTGCGAAACCTACGAATGGGAAACAGATTCCTTTGACAAATGTAGTGGATTTGAGTGATATACAAACAAACCCTTTGTCCTATGACATATTCCAAAGCAAATCCAAGCTAAAATAGCCAGTGTCTGCTCTAATTGTACACCAAATGTCTTCTCAAGGGATTATCTTTAATGGGACCCAGCACTAATGGATTTAGGACCTTCTTACGATACATAAGACTTCCTATGCCTGAGATAACCAGAGAATCTAAGTCCACTGAAATGGCTCTTTCAGGAACAGAAATTCCAAGTATCCAACATCCCAAATCTTTTGAAGGAATTGGATGGGGAAAGAAATCACAAAGAGATGATTCTGCACAAGCTCAGACTTACTTAAATGAAATATTAATAAAAGGAAGTGACAATAGCGAAACCTATTACAGAATAGCTGAACTATTGGACAAAATTGCAGTCCAAGAACGCAAATATATTATTGACATTGAGGATTTTGAGGATTCAAATCCGCTTAGCTCATGTTCCTCTATAAGAGAAAAAGCATCCGAAGATGAGCAAACATTACTAAAACAGACACCCACTACTTCGGACCAAGTGTCGAAAACAATCAAGCAAAGGTTATTAACCTTAGAGCAGGAAAGGACAAGATCCCAGATGAATAATAGTACATCTTCACTGCATGTGTCTAGGGAATGTGGTGTAAAGCATAAAAAAGATGGTAGGAATGATAAACATAACCAGGTGTCAATTGAAAGAACACTTCATTTGCGCGACGGTTTGATACTGAACCGGAAAAATGCGGTAAAACGTCTGCATCATAGTTCTAAGTTAATATATATCAGCTCTGCAGACATCAAGATAGTCCGATTTATGAACTAAAGACATACGGACTGGGTGATATTACATCTGAGATACCCTTTAATCACACAGAGCATATTACAATCACCAAATGACTACTTACCGCTATGCTTTGAATTGAAAAACTATGAAAAACCTCAAGAGGAAAATTAAAGCTCAAAAAGGACGGATGATTGATTACCTTCTAAATCATTCAAGCAGGCCATGTATGATACAAAACCATCTACCTTGCTGCCTGAATGTGATTAGAAATGAGAGATGAGAGAATAGTCTCCCACACAGATACAAGTTAACTTTGCAACTAAAATAACATCACAAGGACCACATATTAGAGACAGAAATTCTCAGAATTATGAAGAGTAACACACATGGGGAGTCGCCTCTGCACTAGCAAAGCCAATGGAGGATTAGAGCCAGGAGGAAACTGGGAAGCAAGGTTGAATATTGGGCCATGGAATTCCCATGGATTCCATCACCTTTTTAACAACTAAACCCTTGGCTAGAAAAGTATGACATCATTTGCATCCAGAAAACATGGCTCAGGCAAGTACATATATGAGATGGTTACTGCTGTTATCTAAATCCTGTACAGAAAGGTCTGACTGGCAGACCCTTTTCTGGAAATCTCAAAGCCATACAAAATTTTAGTCGCAATCTTCCCCTCAAAAAATGGCACACAAGGAAGAAGCGAAAATGTGCCATACGTTACATATTCTCAAATTAATTGGTTACAAAGTGCCACACCAGGGACATCACCCATTCTTTTATGTACATCTTATACTGTGTAGAGAAGATTGGAAACCCCAAGTAGATAAAGCTTTCAACCTTCTCAAGGGAGTCAAGTCCGGCTCGCCAATTGAACATTGTTTGTTTCTTCTGGGTTGTGCAATTATTATAATTATAATCATAATTACAAATGCATAATGTTAGTTTTTTTAGCATTTAGCTCGGAATTGTGTGCCATGGCAAAGTTTAAGAAAGCATCAACCAAGTGCTGGAGACCAATCTGTGTACTGTCAAAGATTAAAAAATCTCACTGTAGGCAATCCGGACAGGTTTCAAATTATGAATTATGAGAGTGGCAAATAGTGCAGGACTTAAATATTCTACAATATCACTGATGAACAGATTAACCCATTAATGGCGGCTCACCCAGTTGCACACCTGCACTGCCTCCTGGCAACCCTTGCACTTGGGTCTGTATCTGCAACCCTACAGTCCGCTTACCTGCACTTATTGGACACCTGCTGTCTGCACTTACCCTTGCACCTGCCACCTGCTGGCTGAGCTTATTGTTATTGTTTGATCCCATGTACTGCACTGCCCCCTCTCCTTCACCTGGCACTTTTTCCCCTTCCCTCTCCCCTGCACATGCGCGATCTCAATGTCACTGGGCCTAGTAAGATCATTGTCTCTGTCCTCCCTCTGTTCCCTTCCCTTGCCTTGTTGCACCTTGAAACATCTGTGTATAGGCACGTTATAAATGCCATATCATATCATATCACTAGATGGGAAGTACTCTTGGTGCACTTCTCATCCTCTAGGTGCATCATTAATGTTGATCACAATGGCAGTGTCAAGACCTAGGGTTCTCAACCCAATCTTTTTGTCCTTGCTGGCCCTCATCAACTTCCTACTGTCTCCTGCTACTCCTCCTTCCTTTCTGTGCACCTCATTCACCACCTCCGACGGGTGTACCACTGCCCTTTACCCCTCCTCAGAAAACTCTCAAAGGTGGTAACCCGGCTTCACTTAGCCACTCGGAATGCTCAATCTGCTGCCAAACCTTCTTCTGACATCTGCCTCCTTCTTGAAGACTTTGATCTCAAGGTTTTCTCTCTTAATGAGACGTGGTTTAATGCCAACTCTGTGACTGCTTTTGACTCCCTCCTCCCTGAGGGCTACAAGTTCCTCTCCAAACCTCAGCCCAATCGATCTGGTGGTGGAGTAGCCCTGATCTTCCGTCAGTGGGTTCCTGCTTCCATCATACCCACTCAACCTTATTCCTCCTGTGAAAGCCTTGTCTGCAACCTTGGTATCTCTCCTAATCTCTCTCTCACCCTTGCCACTATCTATAGCCCGCCTGGCCTTGTCTCTCTCTTCCTCTCAGAATGGGCTAACTTCAGTTCCTCTCCTCTAACCTCGACCTCTAAACTCCTCCTCGTGGGACACTTCCCCTTGACTCCACCGTCCCTGCCATCACACTCTTCTGTGATTTCTGTACCTCCCTCTCCCTCATCATTTTCCCTTCTCGCCCGATCCCCTCTACTGAACATACTCTTGATGCCTTCATCCCCACTATTCTACTGATCTTCAACTCTTTCACTACCCCTCTCTCCTGGTCTGACCACTCCATCCTCTCTTCCCACTTACGACCTCTCGGGCCCCCTGACAGAGCCTCCACCAGCACTGCCAGCCTCCTTTGAAGTCATCCGACAGATAAAACCAGTGACAGTTGCTGCATTTGCCTCCACCTTCATCCCTCATCCCCCCCTTGGCAAGGACGGAGCAAGTGGGAGAGTCAATCTTCATCTTGCTATCGCTTACACTCTTGACATTCTTGTCCCTGTCATGAGGATTCGCCTGAAACCTGCCTCGAAGCATAACAGCTGGAATGACACCGATCTAGCCTCTCTGACACGCAAGCGTACGGTTGCTGAACAGAAGTGGCATACCTCGGGCTCATCCTCTGACAAACTGGCCTGGCGTCTGATCCAAAGGCAGTACCGTCTCTCTATCAACTCTAAGAAGAGGGCCCACATCCAGGGCTTTATCTCTGGAGCCACTAACAACATGGCTGAACTCTTTAAAATCTGCAAGGAACTGGGCAATCCATCTGCAGTCTCTACCTCTCATCTTCTATCTCAGACCCTCTGTACTGCCCTAGCCACCCCCTCCCCCTCTAAAACTCAGGACATTCCTGGCTCTCTCTCCTATTCCCCCTCCTCCAATTCTCTCCCTGTCCCCTGCCTCCCTTACCTACTGCCCTATCCCCACACACTCTCTCCTCCTCACCTTTTACAATGGATGAGGTCTCTAGAGTAGTCAGCTCTATGAAGGTCTCATCCAAACAGGTGTCGCCCTATTCTTTCAGAACCATCAAGGACAACTTCTCCTCCCTCATACTGGCTCTTGTTGACCACTCATTAGCATCTGGCTCTTTCCCTCCCTCTCTCAAGCTCTCCCTTGTGCACACCCTCCTAAGAAAGCATTTAGCCAACCCCTCATGTCCAACCAACTGCCGCCCCATCTCTACTATACCCTTCCTTGGAAAACTCCTGGAGAAGTTGGTCTTCCCCCAATTGACCCAACACACTAAGATCGTTGTTTGTTTATATGACCATGCTTTCCTGTACACCTGTGAAGAACTGCTTGCTAATCTTGACTCTAACTCTCCTGCTGTTCTCATTCTCCTTGACCTCTCTTCCGCCTTTGACACTGTCAACCACTCTATCCTCATAAAGCGGCTCCTTGATACCCTTGGTATCTCAGATCAGGCACTGGATTGGCTGATCTCCTTGACCTCTCTTCCGCCTTTGACACTGTCAACCACTCTATCCTCATAAAGCGGCTCCTTGATACCCTTGGTATCTCAGATCAGGCACTGGATTGGCTGATCTCCTTCCTCACTGACCCCCTCCCCAGATGCTCCAGGGGTCCTTCTCCTCCACCACTACTCTCTCTACATGTGGTGTTCTCCAGGGCTCTATCGTCTCGCCTTGGCATTTCAACATCTACCTTGCAACTCTTGCTCACCTGATCTCTGCCTTCTCTCCCCATGTCCAGTGTTACGCAGATGACACACAACTCTTCTTCAAGATTGCCTCCTCCTCCTGCTATTCGTCCTCTTCCTCCTCTATCATCCCTGACTGCCTGTCTGCTATTCAGTCCTGGAGCACCACCAATGTGATCTCTGTCTTAATGCCAGTAAGACTTTGATTCTCCCTATCGGGACACCTCTTCCCTGTTTCCCTCCTGTGCTCTGGCCACCCTGAATGGGCTCTCCTCCTTCTCTTTCCACTGAATCCAGAAACCTTGGGGTCATCTTCGACTCTTCTCTCTCATTTATTGCTCACATCTTGGACCTTGCCATGAAGGCCCACTTTCAACTTTACCTCCTTAGAGGCATTCTCCCTTTCCTCACGCTCCCCCAGAAGCCCAATGTCTCTAGCGATCTGGTCCTCTCCAGCTTGGATTACTGCAATAGCCTCTACCTCAACGTTGCCTCTTCCTTCCCTCTGCCCTCTTCAACTTATCCAGAATAGGGCTGCAAGATTTATCCTTGGCCTCAAGCCCAGGAACCATATCTCTCCAGCCCTAACATCTCTCCACTGGCTTTCGGTTGCTGAAAGGATCAAATTCAAGACCCTTTGCATCATTCGCAAGGCTGTCTGGGGCCTGAGACCATGCTACCTGCAGCTCTCTCTCACTAAATACTCACCTTCCAAATGCCTTCGATCTCCTTGATTCAACTCTCTACTTATCAAATGTTTCTCCAAGCAGAGAGCTAGAGGCATATCTCTTTCCTTGTCTGGCTTCCTCCTCTGGAAAAGTCTCCCTCTCTCTCTCCATCTTGAACTGGACCACCCCAAGTTCTGCAAACATCTCAAGACTGTTATCTTCTCCTCCTTCCCTCTCTCCATGCCGTGTTAACCATCCCCACAGTCACTGAGATTGGTGGCCTGGTACCTCAAGAATCCAGTAGGGTCCGGCCATCTGCCCAATCACTGCCAGCACCCCCACCACCTGCATCGTCCTCTGGGCACACACCCACCTGTTGCGTGTTTTGTCTCAGCCCTACACTTACCTGTGGCATGGTAGACCTCCCCCTTTTCCTTGGGACATCTCTGTCCATGCGCTTACCTATTGCCTCCCCACAGGCACCTTTGGCACTCTTCCCCAAGGGGAACCTTTAGCACTTAGCCCCCTGCACCCTTCTCTTCATTGTCACTGCACTTGCACGTTCCGAATGTCACAAGGCCTAGTAGGGCCGCTGATCGTTTTATTATTTATTCATTGCCTTTCCATTGTTTAGTTGTTCCCTTGCTCTCTTCCATTTTTCCTTGTGGTGCTTTGAAACACTGTTCTTGTTGTATAAGCTCCTTATAAATATCTAATAAATAAAGTAAATAAGGCTGTGAAGGCCTTGCTGTCAGCGTCAACGAGCACTATAGGGCAATTATTTGTCGGATCAGAACAAGAACCTTTATTGTGTATCGGGAGGATATGAGCAGTTGGCAAAGACTTTGGAAAGATATAGGTAGTCCCAGTATTCTGAAATAATGTTGACAAAATGGATGCCCAAGCACTAGGCTCCCACTTGAATAGTAGATTCGACAAGTAATTTGGTCCTGGGGCACACGTAGAGTTGATTTTCAATATTATTTCTTCTATTTGATCCCGATCAACCAGCAATTTCCAGTCACAGACCAGCTATGCCAAGTGCTACACAAGTAGGGGTTACTGATCTATAACACTAACCAGGAAATTCGCATGGCTTAGTTAGGGGGATGAGGGAAACAGGAAGAGCCAAAAAATATTTCCATACACACCCTTGAACTGTCCTTGAGCCTCTGAGCGCCTTTTTTGCGCCATCTGTGACATTAACATGAGCTCAGAAAGTCGAACTGAATCATCTATAATACAAAAGGTTAAAGGATGAATGGTGGTTCACTTTCTTAGAGAGCCTCTTACAGAACAGTAATGACTGACACGGTCCTGTGCTGCAGGTCCTGCGCGTGTCCAGCGACTCTTTCGCCTGCAGGCATGCGGTGTGGCAGGAGTGCAGTCGTTTTATTTCCAGGACGCATCATATCCAGCTGTGAACTGTCTGCTCAGTAGTGTTCCTTATTTCAACAGTATCCAGGGTCCTTCTTCACATACTGGGTGCTGCTAAAGAGGCAGGGGTGCCCTTCAGTCCCCGGCTGAATGGGATGTGTGAATGTTCTAGCCGTGCGTGAACGCGGAAGAGCCTTTGTGCGCTGAAGCATGTTCAGAGATTGCTTTTCGAGAAGGAAAAATGGTTTTCTCCAGTTCTTTGTCCGCGTGCATTATAAAGCCAAAGTGCTGAAGATGTGTTGGTTGTTGCTGTGCACCCTCCGTCATTTGAAGCTAGTGTAAACATGGCTTGCAATGGAACAGTTGGCGTGGTTAGAATTAACTGTTCGCAGTGCATTGAAGGGGTATCCAGCTGTTGGAAATGGTGGCATGCATGGATGCCAACAGCCATCAATATCCAATATCATGGCTCATAAAGAAACACTTTGTGGTACGTTTGCATCATATGTGACATTTCTGCATTGTAATGACATGCCTTAGTCTTTTGGAACTAAAAACCAGCAATTTAATGGCATGGCCACCTGGAGACTGCCCTTGGGTGGTAACGGTCTGCGGTGTAAATCAACATAACATAACATAACATGCACATCGGCTACAAACATCACAATCTCCTGCTTTGCCTGAGGTATGTTCTGTTTGATGTTTGCATGGCACAGTTCACCAATGTTTCTTTGTGCTATCCTGTCGAGAAGGAGGGGTAAAGGATAAGAAACCATGAGGCAAACGATGGGAAGCTGGAACACCTCAGCAATAAGGGGCAACTTGCCGTGCACGCAGCAAGCTTGATATGTGTGAAACTAATGCCATCTTGGTAGAGAGTGGGGGATGGCATGAGAGTAGCAGTGCTTCAAGCTCTCAGAAACTCCCTCTGATTGCTGCCACTCATCCTTGCAATGCAACAAGCAGGTCTGGCCAAGCCCTCACTAGTGGCAGTAGCTGACCCCCACACAATGTGAATTAGCTGCTGTGCTGCTTTGAGGAGTGTGTCCCACATATTCTTCCTTTCTGCTGTGATACATTGTTCTATTTTTTTTTTCATTCATTATTTTGGTATCCAGTCATTTTACCCAAAACAATCTGTGGTAAGTTTTATCGAAGTAAAAAATACAGAACACTGAAAAAAACACTAAACATTTTATATATATTTAGTAAAAAAATGTTGTTAAAAGGATGTTATGGTTATAAGTAAAATTGAAAACCCCCTGAAATTCGCCAGTTATGGCAAGCTAAGCAACCATAACTCACGCACCACTGTGCACTGCTAAGAATAACACCCATGACATCACAGATATGATTGATGACATCACGGATGACATCACATATCTAGCCTCTTCTTTTTTGTTCACTGACATACCTAGGCCAGGTGAGTTTATTCACTGGCAGTCAAAAACTTAAAATTCAAAAGGTATTACATTTGTAGACATTGCTATTCTCACATGTTCTCACAATACTTTCCTTAGAATTCAGTCGCATCCTATGATGCACGTACATAGGGGAAGAAGCAGGCCTGAAACACAGCAATCATATCTATGCATAAAGATAATCATTTTGGTTACACACAGTGGCTCATGATACTGCCTCTTGTTTACTCTTTTGTGTGGTAACATATTTTATTTGCATATTTTCTCACAGGAAAAGGCTTGGGCTTTCTGAAAATGTGTGATATGGGGCCACTTTGAACATTATTTCGAGGTTTGGTTCCCTGTCCCCCCATGTCCTATGCCCATGCCCCAAATTAAAATAATTTTTTTAAAAATCAGTATTTTTTCAGTATTTCTTACCTCGGTAAAACTTACCACTCTGAATTTTACTTTGGTAAAATCACATACAACCTTTATTTTTCCTCACACTTTGAACCTCAGTACGTATTGTGTGTTTTAAGTTCTGGAAGGGCCAGTGAAACACACTTTATTTTGTGGCAAGAGGCACCATTTCTTAATATTACGTATGCACCCAGTGGAGCTGAAGCCATTGAGCAGCGGGTTCTGCTTAGACACAATTACATGTCAGCTTTGCTTTTGATAGGTTCTAATTGTGCTCACTTGTGCATTTCTCTCCATAGGAGGGCATTGCTTAGCAACGATTTAAAAAAAAAAATGTAAATCAGAGTAGTTTCAAAAGCTTGGTGAATATAATTCACCTAGAAAGTGAATTAGGGCCTGGTTTAGTTGGACATTTGCTTTACTGATGAATTGTGAATTATGGCCCTGACGCCGACATGTTTTCTTCTGCACACAAAAGCTACTCTGTATAAGTTACTCAATATATAGAAAAGACTATCTTTAGAATAAATGTTTGTATTAAGATAAAAATAAGTATGGCTGTTGTTGTAAACCTTTACTCGGCGTGAGCCATCAGGTACACGATTACAAACAAAGTACACACACAACACCAAAGTATAAAAAATAACATCCTTAAAATGAAATATCCACCAATTAATTATTTTATCATAAAAGTATTAAAAAATGGATCTGAAAAATAAACAGATTTGAATGAGACGGAAAATACTCCTAAGCTTTGTGTCAAAATAGCAATTTACTCTGCTTTCCAATCGAATTCCCTATTCACCTAAATTATTTTAAAACATTGACCAGCCCTTGTTCACTTGTTACATGAAGACGGACTATTTGAGTCTTGTTTTTTCCAGACAATATGCCGGTCGAATCGGATTAACCCTGAAGACCCTCTTAGAAATTCCATGTATGCAAGTACCCACTTGTTCTATATGCATGTTAAAGTCATGGGTGGGCTGGCCTATAGGGAACTCTGGAGATTTCCCGGTAGGTCTACTCACCCGGGCCTCTTTTGTGTGATAACCAATTTTAGTTCCAAATTTCCTCATAGGAAAAGGGTTGGTGTTGCTGAAAATGTGTAATATGGGGCCATTTTGAAAATTATTTCCAGGGCCTCTTTTGATTCCCAGTCCACCCCTGGTTAAAATACGTCTTACATATTCTAACCATCTTTGAAATATGTGTATTTCAAGAACCTTATCTGGGTCGGCGGATCACAGCACAAACTTTAGTGGTAACCGCGAGGTAAACAAATTGCACAAATCAAGTACTGCGATGAAGGGAACTGCGCAAACATGGCAGAGGCAGGTTCGCCGAGGGCGCCTGTCCATTTCTGATAAGATTTATATCAAAGCAACACCACGTGCTGAATTTGAGAGTTAGAAGGACGAGACATCCTCTGTGAGCATAGAATGGGACACTGCCCATAATGCCGGATAATCAAATGTCGGTAATGTGGGTGGCACAGAGGTGGTCAGCAGAGCAACAAGGGGAGATAACAAAGCTTCCTGGAGCTTTTACACTGTTTAAGAAGAAGGTTCTTCGGTCATTTGCTTATCTGGCATGAAGCCAGATGCCCGGAATGGTTCTGTTGCTGGCAGTGGGAAATGATGGATACTAGAATGTGCCAGTTAGTAAGGTGTGGGTTGGCAATCTTTGACTGCACATCAGAATGAAAGGACAGCAGGAGACTCCTGCAGACCTTTTGCTTTTTGTGTGCCCTATGTAAAGGGCGCATTCAAAGTGGATCGTTAGACATACATTATGCTAACCTGTACAACATGTGGGCAGCACTAGAATACTCAAATGTGTTATTAATATTTGCTTTTATTAATTTATTGTGCTGAGTTACATTATTTCAATAATTAACCACCAGAATTAACTGTGGAACTGGGAGGACAAGAGCCGAATGGAGTATCAAAATTAGGATAAAACAGTGCATACACATCTTTGCTTCACTCTCTTTTGTTTTTAAGAGGGGCGATAGAGAAGGCACCCTCCATGACCTTAAAAGGGGGCCTGCTTTCCATTGGCTCCAGCGGTGCACTTGGTAGACATACTTGCACCGGTCAGGGGCAGCGGGTGGCGTTGTCTCCATCCCCCATGTAGGAAGGCTGTGAAGCCCCTCCCTGTGAGTGGGAGGTGTTTCCTGGAATCCCTTCATCCAGAAAAACTCATGCCAATGGTAACTGTACTTCACTGCCTGATGATGGGTTTTGCGTATCTCCATTTTGCCGACCCAAAGTACTTCATTGGGGGGTTGCAGTATTTGCGGTAGTTTAGGGTTGGCCACTGCATGGGTGGAGGGTGCAGCATGTGCGGTGAGGTCACCCCAAATGGAATGGAGTCAGTGAGATTGTAGAGGAGCAGGTGGATATGTTTTCCCTAGCTGCCGCCCCCTCACCGCTGTCATATTGGAACAGCAGGCGAACAGCTCTATGTGGGACCCCATGTGTTGTCCCTGTACCGCATCGAGTGTATGGGAAATGGTATGTACTCAGGCAGCCATACTAAATGTACTCTTGTACTGAAAGAGCGGAAGGATGTCAGCATGCACCAGTGGACATAATGAAGTGCTGAGTGAAACAATGCAGTTACAGATCACAACCCACCTTACTATAGTTCCATGCAAGCTAACCACTGCAGTTACAGATGCCGGTCTCATCACAACCCACCTTACTATAGTTCCATGCAAGCTAAACACTGCTGTTACAAATGCCGGTCTCATCACAATCTACCTTACTATAGTTCCATGCAAGATAAACACTGCTGTTACAGATGCCGGTCTCATCACAACCTACCTTACTATAGTTCCATGCAAGATGAACAGTGCAGTTACAGATGCCGGTCTCATCACAACCCACCTTACTATAGTTCCATGCAAGCTAAACAGTGCAGTTACAGATGCCGGTCTCATCACAACCCACCTTACTATAGTTCCATGCACGCTAAACTGTGCAGTTACAGATGCCGGTCTCATCACAACCCACCTTACTATAGTTCCATGCAAGATGAACAGTGCAGTTACAGATGCCGGTCTCATCACAACACACCTTACTATAGTTCCATGCAAGCTAAACAGTGCAGTCACAGATGCCAGTCTCATCACAACCCATCTTACTATAGTTCCATGCAAGCTAAACAGTGCAGTTACAGATGCCGGTCTCATCAAAACCCACCTTACTATAGTTCCATGCAAGCTAAGCAGTGCAGTTACAGATGCCGGTCTCATCAAAACCCACCCTAATATAGTTCCATGCAAGCTAAACAGTGCAGTTACAGATGCCGGTCTCGTCACAACCCACCTTTCACACATCCATGACTGGATGACTGACAACAAATTATGATTAAATGCTTTTATCGCTGAAATCGACTCATTGGGCACCTGTAGCCCACCTCATCTCTGTCTATCTTGGCCTGCCACTGTGGGCAGCCATACAACCCGTTTCCCTGAACCTAGGAAAGTGGCGATAATTGCCAATGGTCTTCTTCAACTTTCTTGTGAGTACCAATTTCGATTGGGTAATAATAGTAATGTATTAAACATGTCCCATGTAAAGTGCTTTAGATTAAAGCGCTATATCTAAAAAACAAATTATTATTATTTCACAAGTCCAAGAGCTGTCAAAAAATATAACGAGAGCTATGGTTCCCCCAGACAGGGTTATTGTAACTAACTGCCTGTACCATTGGCTTCACCCACCAAGCCCAGTCTATCCAAAATAAGGTGGCTAGACTGGTCCTATGGTTGAGAACTCGAGACCATATCACACCAGTATTGAATGATTTAGGTGGGCTCCCTCTACATAGTCGTGTCACATTGAAAACACTCTGCATTATCCACCAATACTGCACACAACAGGCAAGTTTTGTCTTTTGAGATTTTAAAGGTTTGCTACTTCTTTGTCACACTCCTTCGGCTTTGCCAAGAAATACAGCTGGGCAAAAGACTTTGGGCACTGCAGGGGCAACTATGTGAAACTACCTACCACACTCACAGCCTTGTAAAAAAAATAAAAGGTGTTTTTATTTTAAAAAGCAAGATTCAAACATTTGACACGTGACATAAGAAGCTGGTCTCATCTGGATATTTGTCTTATTTCCTATACACCATTAACTTCTCTACTCTCGTAACCCTGTGCACTTTCCTGGCTTTTATCTGCCAGCACTTGTTCATCGTTCTACTCACCTGGCACTTTCTCGCTTGCCTTACACCTCTAGCATTCTCCCCTACAAATAACTGATCTAAATATTCCACGCCTGTGAGCTTCATAGCCCCCTCCCTGTCCCCTCTTACGTGCTCTAAAGTTACTATGGCCACAGCTGACACCTTACAGGTCACCAATATATAAACACTTTGCTCTAAAGAAAGACACACATGTTTCACTTGCTTTAATTATCTAAAAATAAGACACACAAGCTGGCACGTTTTGCAGAACCTCTTCTTTAGGATTGTAAAGACCGGTGGGGGGGTCTGTACTTCCGCTCTCTATATGGTAGAGGAGAGGCACAGAGGACCCCCGCCAAGATTCTCTATTACGGTAGCTATGGACGAGCAATCAAGGCCTAGCTTCTCAGGAGGTGATGCAGGCTGGTTCTTAAGTACAGTGTATCCCCAAACCCCCACAAAGGAATGTCCACACACTGTATTACTGAAAACACAGTCTTTATATAATTAATGTTCAAGGGTTATGTACACTTATCACAACAACGCACTTTGTTCTCAGGAAAATCAATAATGGTAAATATCTACAATTCTAAAGTGGTACCACTAATATTAGACCTCATTACAGTGCATTCACAATACTGTCAAAATGTCACCCAGATCAATAAGAAGGAAACCAGCAATAGAGGGAGGAGAGATAACAGATGGTAGAAACAATAGGCAGAAGACTGGCCCCTACTACTGGACACAGTTCTGTGTGGAGATCCCCCCACCTGGGCAACCTGTAAAATAAAGAGATATAACACAAGCCCAGTCCATATATTGTTCAATAGTCTTATTCTCTCCTACAATGTTTTTACCCCCCCAATGTACCTGGTGGAGTCGAGTTCTTTGAAGAGGCGTCGACAGATCCTTCTTGAGTGACCCCCTTTAAAGCAGGAGTCACGGATCGTCGAGAGGCGTCGAGAAGCGTCGAGGAACTCGGTGTTCGGTGTCGGGGAATCGACGGCCCTTCTTGAATGCCTTCCCTTTCAAGCGGGAGACACGGGGCGTCGAACGTCCGACAACACACAGGGTAGAACGGCGTCGATGAGGCGGCAGGCTTCGATCTGAGCGGTGCTCGTCGGCGTCGAAACGTCGGCGTCCTGCGAGGAAGAGGCGTGCGGGGCACCTCGGCGACACTAGTTCTGGACCGCAAAGATTGTGAACGACGGTGGCCCAACAAGGGCGTCGAGTCGCTCGAGTCTTTGGGGTCGTGAGGTGGCGGGAAACCCACCGGCGGATTCTCCTCGGCGCGTTGGTCGTCCTCGACTTTCCCCGGCAGGATAAAGCGGTCGACGGTGCGGACGAGGGAGTCCTTCGATTCAAATGTTCTTAGGCAAGGAGCAGACGGCTCCGGTCGTCGGCGGCACGGCGTCAAGTGGTTCCCACGGCTGGGCAACACAACTTTGACGGGCCTCCAGCGGTTACACAGACCTGCGAACCCTGGGCGAAGACAATGGACTTCGACAGCGTCGATGTCCGGGTGCTTCACTTCGATCTCCTCGGCGGTCCCGTCTCGGGTCGGCAGCCTTTCGAGGGTCTGACTTCCAGGGCGCTTCGGCGAAGATTCAGCGGTGCTCGATGGTCCCTCGGAGCACAGGAAGAGGGCGCCTAGCCAGGTCCTCTCTCGGGTCAGTCCTCGACGAACACGGCAGCCTTCGGATCGGTCAAAGCAAATGCAGCAGCAAGTCTTCTTCTTCCAGCTGGGCGTCGAGGGTCAGCAGTTCCAGTTACTCTTGAGTGGAGACTCAGCTTCTGAACGCTTCTGAACAATTTCCAGTGGTGAGAGGTCCCCAGATATACTATTCTGTCTCTCATCCACACTGCTGGCACACATACAGCAGCCAATCACACAGAAGGGCATTCATGCAGTCAGTCAGCCAATCAGGCACACAGTGCATTCAGGCCACACTCCTCCCTTTCAGACACTCACAACAAGGAATGTGGATTGGGACAAGTACCCAGCCATTCAACACTACACACTGCATTCAGGCCAGTGTCGGGCAGGGCTGTCTCAGTCTTTGTCTCACATGCTAGAAACCAGACAACCACAACAAGGAGTGTATATTGGTCACCTACTCCATTCACCCAGGTCCCACCCACAGGAGGCACCCACAACATACAGTCAATGGGAAGGCTCCAGTCAGTCTAGCTGGGCCTTCACAACAACACCATATATGGAACTTCCACCCAACAGCCAGTCAGGGGGAAGGGACAGAGTCAGGGCTTCCCAGGACTTTGGGAAAACAAGGTAAGAGGCAATAGAAAGCAAGAGGCCACAGGGGCCATCTTGTTTTCCATCAGGAATCAACTGATTCCAATGGCAGGGCCTGGGTATCCCAAAATGGAGGACACCCAGAGCACCTGTCAATTTCAGCATGGAGCTGCCACCAGCCCATACCCTGCTCTGTGGGCCACCCACAGGTGCCCAAAAACATACACTAGGGGCACAGGGTTGTACCCCTACCCATGGGTGCCATAAGGGTATCCCATGGGTCTGTTCACCAAACCAAAAGAGAGAGCTGCACTGCCAGGAGTCCCACATGGACTCCTGGGCAGAAAACACGACAGAACACACGATATAAAGCAGTAAAGGACAAGGATTCAGAGGCCCTGTCCCTCTGATGCATTTCCAGCATCACAGTCGCCCCCCCCAGACTGAGGTGGAGGGTGTCTAATCTCCCACGGGATAGACACCCTCATCCAGACGGTCAACATACCTTATGGAAAGGCCATCTGCATTATCGTGACTCTTCCCTGGTCTGTGCTCTATGGTGAAGTCTAGCCCTTGCAGGCTAATGGACCACCTGAGCAATTTCGGATTCTCACCCTTCATCTGCATAAGCCACTTCAGGGGCTTATGATCTGTTTGGACCTTGAAGGTGGACCCCGTAAGGTAGGGCCTAAAACGCCTAAGGCTCCAAACTATGCTAAAACACTCCTTTTCAACAGTAGCCCACTTAAGTTCTCTACCCTTGAGTTGTCTACTGATGAATATGATAGGATGTTCTCTCCCTTTGTCATCTAACTGGGACAAGACAGCTCCAATTCCGGTGTCGCAGGCATCCGTCTGGACGATAAAGGGTCGGCTGTAGTCAGGCGCACACAACACAGGTGCCCTACACAGACTTTCTTTCAAGCCCTCAAAGGCCCTCTGACAGTCTTCGGTCCAATTAACCTTCCTAGGCTGTTTGGGCGAAGTTAGAGCTGTCAGGGGTGCAGCTATGGTTCCATAGTCTGCCATGAAATTGCGATAGTACCCAGTGAGGCCCAAAAAGGCTCTCACCTGGGTTTGAGTAGTGGGAGTCTCCCAGTTCTGTACGTCCTGTACCTTACTGGAGAGAGGCTGGATTTGACCCCCTCCTACCTCATGACCAAGATAGGTAACTTTCCCCTGAGCTATCTGGCACTTGGTGGCCTTGATAGTGAGGTTAGCCCTTTTCAAGGCCTGCAACACCTTATCCAGATGTGTCAAATGCTCTTCCCAGGTGGAACTGTAGACGGCAATGTCGTCTAAGTAAGCCACACAAAAGGCTTCCAGCCCACTGAGCGCATGGTTGACCAATCTCTGGAAGGTGGCAGGGGCATTCTTCAACCCAAAAGGCATGACCCTAAACTGGTAGAGTCCCTCAGGTGTGGAGAATGCCGTCTTTTCCTTGGCATGGTCCGTCAGAGCTATTTGCCAATAGCCTGAGGTGAGGTCAAAGGTGCTCACAAATTTGGCAGCACCTATGGTGTCCACGAGCTCATCAGCCCTGGGCAATGGGTGCGCGTCAGTTTTGGTGACGGCATTGACTCCTCGGTAGTCCACACAGAACCTCCAATCCTTGGTACCCGCCTGGGAACTTGCTTTAGGGACAAGGACCACTGGACTGGACCAGGGACTGGTTGAGGGTTCAATAACACCCAGATCCAACATCTTGGCGACCTCAGCCTGGATGTGGGTCTTGACGGTATCTGACATACGGTAGCACCTGCTTTTGACATGCACACTGTCACCAGTGTCAATTTCGTGCTTACACCACGGTGTAAGGCCCGGTGTCAGTGAAAACAGAGAGGCATACTGCTGGAGCAAAGCCCTGCAGGCCCTCTGCTGCTCTGTTGTCAAATCTGGAGAGAGACGTACTCCCTCCACTGAGCAATCCTGAGGGTTGCTATGCAGCAAATCAGGAAGGGGCTCACTCTCATCCTCTTCTTGCCCTGAAGCTAGCAAGAGACATGAGACCTCTGCTCGCCTGTGGAAAGGCTTGAGCCTGTTGACATGGAATACCTGAGGGGCTACCCCAGAGGCACCCATGTCAACCAGATAATTGACTTCGCCCATCTTGGAGATTATCCTGAAGGGTCCAGTCCATTTGTCGGCCAAAGCTCTAGGCTTTGTAGGCTCCATCACAAGGATTTCCTGTCCCGGAGTCCAATCCACTTGCAAAGCTTTAAGGTCATGCCAGTACTTATTCAATTCCTGGCTGGCCTTGAGATTTGCTGTTGCCTGACCCATCATTTGTGTCATCCTCCGCCTGAGGCCTAACACATAGTCCCCCACTTGCTTGGCGGGACCTGGAGGGGTGGCTTCCAAGCCTTCCCTGATCAAGGCGAGGGCCCCCCTCACGGGATGTCCAAAGAGTAACTCAAAGGGGCTGAAACCAACACCCTCTTGAGGTACCTCTCTGTAAGCAAACAGCAGGCATGGCAGGAGGAGATCCCATTTCCTCCTTAGGGGCTCTTCCAAAGCACCTAGCATGCCCTTGAGAGTTTTGTTAAATCTCTCAACCAGACCATTGGTCTCAGGGTGGTAAGAGGTGGAGAACGTGTAGGTTACCCCGCACTCTTTCCACATGGTCTTCATGTAACTGGACATGAAGTTGGATCCTCTGTCAGAGACAACTTCCTTGGGGAATCCAACACGGGTAAAAATGCCCAGGAGAGCCCTGGCAACCACCTTGGCAGTAATAGTCCGAAGGGGTATAGCCTCAGGGTACCTGGTGGCATGATCAACCAAGACCAGGATGAACCGATGTCCACCGGAAGTGGGAGGGTCCAGGGGACCGACAATGTCGATGCCCACCCTCTTGAACGGTGTGCCAACCACTGGCAATGGCTGCAGTGGGGCAATGACCCTGCCTCCAGTCTTGCCAGACAACTGACAAGTTGGGCAGGTCCTGCAGTGGGACTCCACTTCTACTCCCATCCGGGGCCAGTAGAAGTGGGCAGAGAGCCGCTGCTTAGTCTTCTTGGTACCAAGATGACCAGCCAAGGGCACCTCATGCGCCAACTGCAGCAGGAAGGGCCTGTAAACCTGGGGTACCACCAACCTCTTGAGGGCACCAGGTTCAGGCTTAGTGGGCTCACTAACAAGGAGCTCACCCTCCCAATAAATCTTGAATGTCCTAGGTACTTCACCTTGTGCCTGGGACAGGGCCTGTTTCCTCAGACCCTCGAGAGAGGGGCACTCTCTCTGTCCTTTACAGAAGTCTGCCCGGGAGGGTCCCCCTTCAGCTAACAAGCATTGAAGGTCGGGATGATCCTCCGGGTTGAGAACCTCTCCCACAGGAGAGTCTTCTGTCTCTTCTCCCTCAGGAGTTGAGTTTGGGTTTTCCACTGGACCCAGCCCGTCCGGAGCCTGGATCCCAATGGGTGCTGTCGGAACAGCTGGAAGAGAAGGTGTTCCCCCCACAGAGGTGGCCTTCTTGGTCTTCCTTCTTCTTGCCTTAGGCCTCGCCTTTGGCTCGGGTACCTGACTCACAGCCAGACCCGGTGTCACCTGTGACCTAGTGACCGCAGCAGCAGTCATGGGAAGACCATCCGAGATCAACCCCAACTCTACTAGATCATTTCCTAACAGAATGTTAGCAGGGACATTGTCCTGAACCAGGACAGGAAGCTTTGCTGTCTTGTCTCCAATCATGAGTGTGACTAAGGCTACAGGCGATAATTTGGGAGGCCCACCAGCTAACCTGGTGGTTCTCAGAGGAGCACTTGCATAGTCCTCTGGCTTGAGCAGGGTCCTGTCCACCACTGTCATGCTTGCCCCAGTGTCTCTCAAGCCAGTAGAAGGCTGGCCATTCAAGAGGACACTTCTCAAAAACCTACGGGTGTTCTGCGGGATAGTCGCCAGTACTTCGGCGTACTGGTCCCAGGCCCCAAGGGACACTAAGGAAATCTCTACAGGAGCACCAAAGGTGATTCCTGTAGAGGAGGGGAGGACAGTGGCTTCCACCTCAGACATGGGGTAAGGGTAGCTCAGGCTGACAGCCTGTACTCCAAGTGCCTTACCTTTACACTTGGAGTCACCCCTTCTGTGGTCCAGAGCCCCACAATCCCAACAAGTGCCAGGAGTGCGGGGTACGGTACTGGAACCACTGGAAGCCTGCTTTGCAGCAGGTGGACCACTACTCTTATTCCCACCCACAGATGACTTATCCCCACTAGGTTTTTGGGTTTTAGGAGAGGAAGGTTTTGGTTTACCCGACTGTGATTGCTTGGGGGACTCCTCAGCTTTCTGAGAGGCCCCCTTCTCTTTGTCCTTGTCCTTCCCACTGGAGTCCTTAGGGGACACCCGGTGGGAGACCCACTTGTCAGCCAACCTAGCCAGCTTAAAGGGGTCCAAAATGTTCTGGTCAGCAACATACTGACGCAGCTCTGGTGAACAGGATTCAGAAAAATGCTCAAAGAACAACAGGTGGGATAATTCAGCAAAAGTTTTCACCTTGTACCCGTCAATCCACCCCATCATGTTCATGTGCGCAGCACTCACCCAGTCAACCCAAGACATATTCTCTCGTTTTTTAAAATCCCTGAACCTTTTAAGGTATTGGGTAGGTGTCTTGCCAAACTTGGCAATTAAAGCAGACTTCATACACTCATACTGACCCCTTTCGTCCACACTCAGCTTCAGAATACAGTCATATCCAGTTTGAGGCACTCTGCTTAACAAACACTTAGCCCAATCTCTTTTATCTACATCATGAATTGCACAAGCCATTTCAAACGCTTCAATCCATTGGAGGATATCTGAACCCTCCAAAAACACACCAACCAAATCTTTCATAAACTTGGTGGCTGGGGACCTGCCACTCTCAATGGGTTTAGCTGAAGTCTCCACTCGAGCTTTCTCTAACTGGATTCTCTGACATTCAGTGTACTTTTCTTTGAGCGCAAGATCCCTATTCTTGAGTTCCACTTGCTGTGCCAGCTCCTCTTTCTTAAGCTCAGCTTCTATTTCCAACTTGTGATATTCAAAGGCTAACTTCATCCTTAATAACTCAAGTTCCATGGAATTGCTGGGGTTCGGAACAGAGGCAGCAGGAATGGTGGCATTCCCAGAAACAGATTCAGCGACAACCCCAGGGGCAGAGTCCTCACTGGTTGTATCTCCCCCTTCATCAAGAGTTTCACCATCAGTCTGGTAGTCCACCAGGGCAGCTATCAGCTCAGCCCTAGACTTATCCACAAAGTCTAACTCCCTGGCTTCACAAGCACTCTGGAGAGCCTCTAAGCTCATCCTAGTCAATTTTCCATTCGCAATGGACTCCATTGCTTGTAATGCAGTTATTGGGAACACACCCAAACCTTAATTTAATAAAGTGCGGATATTTTGTAAGTGGCACGGTTATACACTGAGTCTTAAAACCATAAGCATCCCACCGCTGCCACCAGCTTGTAAAGACCGGTGGGGGGGTCTGTACTTCCGCTCTCTATATGGTAGAGGAGAGGCACAGAGGACCCCCGCCAAGATTCTCTATTACGGTAGCTATGGACGAGCAATCAAGGCCTAGCTTCTCAGGAGGTGATGCAGGCTGGTTCTTAAGTACAGTGTATCCCCAAACCCCCACAAAGGAATGTCCACACACTGTATTACTGAAAACACAGTCTTTATATAATTAATGTTCAAGGGTTATGTACACTTATCACAACAACGCACTTTGTGCTCAGGAAAATCAATAATGGTAAATATCTACAATTCTAAAGTGGTACCACTAATATTAGACCTCATTACAGTGCATTCACAATACTGTCAAAATGTCACCCAGATCAATAAGAAGGAAACCAGCAATAGAGGGAGGAGAGATAACAGATGGTTGAAACAATAGGCAGAAGACTGGCCCCTACTACTGGACACAGTTCTGTGTGGAGATCCCCCCACCTGGGCAACCTGTAAAATAAAGAGATATAACACAAGCCCAGTCCATATATTGTTCAATAGTCTTATTCTCTCCTACAATGTTTTACCCCCCCAATGTACCTGGTGGAGTCGAGTTCTTCGAAGAGGCGTCGACAGATCCTTCTTGAGTGACCCCCTTTAAAGCAGGAGTCACGGATCGTCGAGAGGCGTCGAGAAGCGTCGAGGAACTCGGTGTTCGGTGTCGGGGAATCGACGGCCCTTCTTGAATGCCTTCCCTTTCAAGCGGGAGACACGGGGCGTCGAACGTCCGACAACACACAGGGTAGAACGGCGTCGATGAGGCGGCAGGCTTCGATCTGAGCGGTGCTCGATGGCGTCGAGATGTCGGCGTCCTGCGAGGAAGAGGCGTGCGGGGCACCTCGGCGACACTAGTTCTGGACCGCAAAGATTGTGAACGACGGTGGCCCAAAAAGGGCGTCGAGTCGCTCGAGTCTTTGGGGTCGTGAGGTGGCGGGAAACCCACCGGCGGATTCTCCTCGGCGCGTTGGTCGTCCTCGACTTTCCCCGGCAGGATAAAGCGGTCGACGGTGCGGACGAGGGAGTCCTTCGATTCAAATGTGCTTAGGCAAGGAGCAGACGGCTCCGGTCGTCGGCGGCACGGCGTCAAGTGGTTCCCACGGCTGGGCAACACAACTTCGACGGGCCTCCAGCGGTTACACAGACCTGCGAACCCTGGGCGACGACAATGGACTTCGACAGCGTCGATGTCCGGGTGCTTCACTTCGATCTCCTCGGCGGTCCCGTCTCGGGTCGGCAGCCTTTCGAGGGTCTGACTTCCAGGGCGCTTCGGCGAAGATTCAGCGGTGCTCGATGGTCCCTCGGAGCACGGGAAGAGGGCGCCTAGCCAGGTCCTCTCTCGGGTCAGTCCTCGACGAACACGGCAGCCTTCGGATCGGTCGAAGCAAATGCAGCAGCAAGTCTTCTTCTTCCAGCTGGGCGTCGAGGGTCGGCAGTTCCAGTTACTCTTGAGTGGAGACTCAGCTTCTGAACGCTTCTGAACAATTTCCAGTGGTGAGAGGTCCCCAGATATACTATTCTGTCTCTCATCCACACTGCTGGCACACAAACAGCAGCCAATCACACAGAAGGGCATTCATGCAGTCAGTCAGCCAATCAGGCACACAGTGCATTCAGGCCACACTCCTCCCTTTCAGACACTCACAACAAGGAATGTGGATTGGGACAAGTACCCAGCCATTCAACACTACACACTGCATTCAGGCCAGTTTCGGGCAGGGCTGTCTCAGTCTTTGTCTCACATGCTAGAAACCAGACAACCACAACAAGGAGTGTATATTGGTCACCTACTCCATTCACCCAGGTCCCACCCACAGGAGGCACCCACAACATGCAGTCAATGGGAAGGCTCCAGTCAGTCTAGCTGGGCCTTCACAACAACACCATATATGGAACTTCCACCCAACAGCCAGTCAGGGGGAAGGGACAGAGTCAGGGCTTCCCAGGTCTTTGGGAAAACAAGGTAAGAGGCAATAGAAAGCAAGAGGCCACAGGGGCCATCTTGTTTTCCATCAGGAATCAACTGATTCCAATGGCAGGGCCTGGGTATCCCAAAATGGAGGACACCCAGAGCACCTGTCAATTTCAGCATGGAGCTGCCACCAGCCCATACCCTGCTCTGTGGGCCACCCACAGGTGCCCAAAAACATACACTAGGGGCACAGGGTTGTACCCCTACCCATGGGTGCCATAAGGGTATCCCATGGGTCTGTTCACCAAACCAAAAGAGAGAGCTGCACTGCCAGGAGTCCCACATGGACTCCTGGGCAGAAAACACGACAGAACACACGATAAAAAGCAGTAAAGGACAAGGATTCAGAGGCCCTGTCCCTCTGATGCATTTCCAGCATCACAAGGATCTCCTGATTTTGCCAGGTAAGAGAGTAAAAGATTGAGGGTGAAATGATTTTCCAATGATGAAACAACTTGAGGAGGGTGCGGGGTGGCTGGAGAATGCAGAGGGGTTCATCTACAAAAGAAAGGAATGTTCTATTTCCCACAGCTATTAGTGCAATGATGGTATTCTATCGATTAGGGATATTGGCCGCCATCTTCAGTTTGTTTGGGATTCTGGGCTACCTCTGGTAAGGTCCTCTCAGTGCGGCCTCAGGGATGCAGCACCTATAACCAGTCTGAGGTGGATAGGTCAGCGGCAACGTGTTTGTCTTGGAAGCAAGAGGACACAGAGCAACACGGGTTCGATCCCCGTGTCCCGCTTAGAAAAATCTGGGTAAGCACGTTATAAATAACCTATCATATAATATGACACTTCTTCATACAGCCTCAGAGGTTATAGCACTCAGTCTTGACTCTCAAAACACAATCCCAGGGATATATTGGCGAGCTTGTTTCTTGAATTCCAAAGCACAGTCTGGTGGCATTAGTGTGCAGCTCACTGTTTGCAACCCTTGCAGGGATATTGTGCCTGGCTCCCTTCTTTCTCCTCCTAAGGGTATGGTGGCCAGCTCTGTCCTCACGGATACTGGGGTCATTACGTGCTGGGTAGTAAGGGTACAAAAGGCATCATTTTGCAAATACCATCCGTTTTACCTAGCATTCTTTTATAGGTGGGGTATCACCTCCAGACCCCCCTGATAAAGATTATTGCAAGTTCTATCGGTGGTATTCGCGAAATTCTGACATAGTGTCACTGTTTGTGAAATATCGCCATAAATTAAAAAAAAAGTGGGAAATCTGCCGAAAATCAAGTCAAAAGCTCTCCCAAAAAAATAAGATACACAAAGAGAGGTGTTCCTACTAGTAATTGATTCAAAATCTATTTGGCGATTTCTTTGTACACATTTAATGCAATAAATATTGGCATCTCATTCAAGACATGTGATATTGTTAGGTGTACTATTAGTGCCTTCTTTCAATCAAGTATTTTGTTGACGGCTGCTTCCCCCGCCCTGCCGTTTTACCCCCAGCCTCCCTTCCCTTCATGTAAAATGTGCCATCCCTCCCCCCGCCACTTAACTCTTCTATTCAGCGGCGGCAGCGACTGCCTCTGCCGCTGCTGCTGCTTCGTCTTCCTCCGGGCCACCATGGAAATGGAAGAGGAGCTCTGTATGGAGCCCCGCATTAATGATTCATGGCAGCCATGTTATGAAAATATTTTCTTTCAATGAATGGGACGCCATGAGGCATCCCATTCTTTGAAAGAAAATACATTGTTCTTAGCACCCCAGGTTTCTGCATTGGTAACCCGGGGTGCTAATAACAAAAATCACCCCATCCACGGGCTGGAATGGGTTGGTCGCTGTACCAGGGACCCTCATTAAAGGCCCTCACTACACTATGGCCTATTAACTCGGGCCCCGGCCCTCATAATCCGTTCCAGCCGTGGGACGAGTGATTATTGCTATATTACAAAACCTATTGCAAATTGCTCCGCTCATAGCCTTCTGGAACTTGTGGTGTTGAATCTCATCAAAGGAATACAAAGAAATGTATGAAAAATGTAAGCAAACAACATGGCTGCCTTGGGTTGTTTCTAGTGGCATTGAGTCTTCTGCAGAGAGCAGTCAACTCCTCTTTAACTAATCCTTTGGGTTCAATTGTCAGAAGTGTCACCTGGTGCCATAGGGAGGGGAAGGTGACACCTCACATGTTGCATTACATGCAGAAGTGTATGCGATGCATGCTAGCATGATAAGACTTGAAAGAGATAATTGTGCTACACAAAACATGCCACAGGGGTCCAGTAGCAATGTTGTTTTAAGGGAACCCACAGACTCACAGGTTGTTGCCCAGTTGCATGTAGTACGTGCATTTAAACCTCTCAGAAAATCTGTAGTAAATGCCAATAACAGGGCATAGTGATAGCAAGCTATTTAAAAGTCATTTTGTTACTATAGCGCTTTTATCCAAAACGCTTTACATAGAACGTGTTTACATACATTATTCATACCCAATCGAAATTGGTCTTTACACAAGCTTTACTACTGCATTGAAGAATGTAGACTTGTATTTCTTATCTTTATTCCGGTTACTGTCCTTGTTGGATATGCAATGGATGATGCAAACATGTATCCTTCACTTTGTTAATGAATCTGGGACATAGTGTCTTGATATAGGATTGTTTGGCACTGTTTCCTGATGCCACCTTTGGTGTGTTGCTCTGACTTTTGTATGGTTTTTGAATACTGATGTTTTCAATCATTATCAATTAATGATGTATTATTTGACACAATACCCCAGCCCTTGAAGAAGAGCAGAGCTCGAAACACGTGTCGGCTGGTCCAAACCCAAATCACCTTGTGCGAACAACATTCAAAAATGATTCCAGACACATATGTAGTGTGATTGCATCATTCTTTATACTTGTTACTCAGTTTATCCACCTTGGGAGGATGAAAGGCTGATTCGACCGTGCCGGGATTTCAACCGGCAACATGTAGATCATACACCGATTGCAGCGATTTTACCAGCTAAACTAACAAACAATTGTAATGTCATATAAACACACTAAAATCCTCTGGTCCTTGCCCTAGTCCAATAACCTTTAACGCACAACCAGGGACCCAGTGGAACATGCTATCCTCACCTTAGCACAACACCTGGACATCACACCAATGGCCATATTGGCAAAATCGACTCCATCCACAGTGGTGTATTGCTTTGTCCACCTCCTCTTTGACATTCCTTGGAAGAAGGTGGGTGGAGGCCAACAGCACTGGAATGCAGTGATTCCAGGGGAGTGTTGCTTGTAGAGTAAGATGACTACTGTGACTCCTGCATTTGGCGCAATGTCATTAAGCAATGAACCCTCTAAAGGATGATGTATGGTAGGATAAACCCCTGTTCCATTGTTTCTGTGGCCTTACCAATCTATGATAATAGCAAAGCAAGTGTACACCTGCAGAGGCGGCTGATGTACCTTCTGCATTTTCCGACCTCCACTGCAGTGTCTACTGGAAGCTTGTGAGGACCTCAACTTGGCATGTCCCAATCTTTTCCTGTCTATGGATGTCCTGCAGGTGCCCCAGGACCTGGATCTGCTGTGTATCCAGGGGGCCGTCCTCCGCTGGTCCCCCAGGCCTGGGCCAAATTGTTGGTGTTAGTGGTTTTTGTTTGAGTTTGGTGGGCATACTTGGTCAGATGAGCGTCTTTCTCATCAGCAGTACCAGTGTCAAGCTCTTACAGACATTGACGAAGGAGAGACTGACGGGGATCTGCTGTATCCACTATAGTGGTGTGTTCCACCTCAGACTCCTGAATCTCCCCTCTTTCAGCTGAAGGAGGACCATCCCTGCATTGCTTACCTGGGCAGCCCTCGCAGAAGGAGGTGATGGCTGGATAGTGGGGAAACCATTCTCCTGGCAGTTTCCAGGCCCAACAGGAGCCTGTATTTTCACTTTCACCCCTATGAAGAAGGCTACACTGTGGGTGATGGTGGCAGTTGAGGTAGCTGGCACAGTGCATGGGGTGATGGTGATATCTCGTATGGAGACAGGTATGATAGACAGGTATGATAGATCCAGTGGCTGGATAGACACTCTGGCAGCATTGTAAGGTTTGACAGAATGTTCTCCTTCTCAGAATCAGTCTCTGGCTCCTATTGGAGAAGCATACAACACACACTTAGTAGCAGGGCAAACTGAATGTGAATTGTGCCTGCAGCTCGTGCCATTTGGGGTCCATGAGCATGTCGTGCACTTGAATTGGGAGGCCCTAGCAGTTCTGTGGTCCGTCACAGACAATAGTGGTAGAGGCAGTGTATGTGGACATGGTTGTGGTGACTTACACACGGTATATCTACATATGAGCAAAGATGGGATGAAGGTCTGACTTAAAGATGATCAGCCGTGCAGACATCCCATACTGATGTATGCAACTGTGTTGCCATTGGACGTTTGCATCATAGCATGGGGTTGGCCTTTGGTTAATATGTTGATTTGAGTCCCCTTTCTTAATTGTGTCCTAGGGCAAATATTGCCCTTCTGTTCCACTGACACCATTGTGGCTGTGTGGGTGGGTGGTCACACTCCTCTGATTCTTCATAATCATTGGTGGATTTCCTCTGTCTTTATGTGATGCATCTAGAGCCATTCTGCACTTATTGAGAAGAATGGTTTCAACTGCATGGAGAACAGCTTCCTCACCCCATGTCAGGCCTATGCCTGAATACGGCTGTGTATGGCCACAGGACACTACATGGGTGCTGCACCTCTACCCCATGCCCATGGAATCCCTACACATGTCTGCCAGATGACACATCTCCAGCTTCAGTGGCTTTGAGCCATTGCCCCACTGCATGGTCACTGCGTGGGTGGCACTAAATGCCCATCTATGCCTTTGTCCCACTGTACTACACATGGGGGTGTTGGCTTGGGTACCACCATACTGTGCAATTGCAAACGTGTATTTGCCTCTCCCTTCGGAGGCATATGTTTCCACTAAGGAATGTGGCACTTTACACCTGTGCTAATCATCACCATATAGTTCCCACCTGCCTATTACTGCACACACACCTGGCGCCCCAGTTCACGGTTCAATACAGTCATGAGGACTGAGTTGTTTCATGGACTGACAAATGGAACTTTGGACCCACAATGATGTGACAGTGGCAAACATTGGCCTTGCTTGCCATGGGCTTCTTGCTCTCGCTATGTAATGTGCAACTATGCGTCTACCAGTTAGATGTTGTGAGTGGGGTACATGTCCGAATGTGTTTTTCAGGACTGTTAAACAGGTCCCGCGAATGACATTTTTCCAAAGTCATATAGTCCAAATAGTTTTTCATTTGCAGTGTGACCAGGGCGTAAACACATAATATGCCCCTTGATATCATGTAGAATTTTGGTCAATCTTGATTTCATGTGACCAACCTGGAATAACTACATTTGTGCAAGTCCATGAATGGTGACTGTAGCCTATGGGCCTCCAGGCCATAATGCAAATGCCAATGGGCATCTTGCTCGGCGTGTGCAGGAGGGGCGTGTACTCACCAGGACTGTCCAAGGATCAAGTGTCAACCTTCACCATCATGAGCCAAGATTTTGAGAGTGGATCCAGCGTCCCCGCTCCCTTCTCCTCTCATGGTGAAAGCCATGCTCTCCCTGTGGTGCTTCAGAGGCCTTACTCTCCCCCCTGCAGGCCATTTCACAATTTCTCAGGGTCTTTCCTTGTGCCTGTGTGTGTGGGGCGGGGGGGGGGCACTGCAGAAAACGTGTCAGCAATCTGCTGTCACAACTGCTTCTTCCTGCTTGCTGAGGTCTTGCTGCTCAGTGCCATGAACAGGCAGGGGCTTCTTTCTGGTAGATCGCTGATGCTATGAAAGGGTTGGGGTGGGGTCTTGATACTTGTCCCTTGGTCACAGGGGAGGCAGCCCAAAAAGCGGGTGAGGTTTCAAGCATCCCCTAGCATGTGTCCTTCTCTGAGCCCCATTTCCTGCCTCGGAGAAGGGGAGCTCAGTCTGGGCTCTGGAAATTGACTTTGTCAGAAATGTCAACACTTGAGTGGGTGGTGGCCTAGACACAATACAGGTTATTGTTTAAGTAAATATAAGTCCACACAGACATGATGAAAATATAGTGTATTTCTATTAAACCTGGGTACAGGTAAGTAATTCAGCATTAGAAAGTAATACAAGGTGTGTGCTCTGTGTTGGTCCTATGCAATGGATGTTGATGTGTTGTTGACTAAGATGTCCATGTAGGTTCTGTCATAAGTGTGTTATTTTTCTGCGGTTTTGAACCTTAAAAGGAGTTCCAGCATTCAATGTGTTCACCTAGACACAGGTAAGTGTTAATTGGTGCTGGGGTTGGGAGCAGTTCTTTCTAGTATGCCAGAACCTCAGCTCTGGCAATGAATACAGTGCAAGTAGTTCCAGCTGTGATGTCGTAAGATGTGGATGTACTTATCAGAGTGTGGGGGCTTGGCCTTGGCACCAGAATCCATACATATGTTGTGGTGGAGAGGAGATAGTGCCGTTGTATGGGCATCCTGGCTGGCTCTAAACTGATTAAAGCGTTGTTACTGCCGACCACAGACTCGGATAGTTGCTGGGAGTCTTGTGTCATTTGCTCACGTATTTTAGTTTATTGGGATCAGCACAATGTCCAGGTCAAGCAAGGCTTGTGAAGGACACACAGTACAAAACGTGTGAAACTACTGATTCCAAGAGGTCAAGGGAAAGCCACTCTTTGGACTTTCATCGATTGATGAAAATCCGGTATCTGCAGATACCTGGCAGAGCTTCAGTTACAGAATGGACCTTGTAAGAGTGGTGGACTAGCAGCACCTGCTCACAATTCTATATTGCAGGGATCTGCAACCTTTGGCTTTGCAGATGTTTTGGACTACAATTCCTGCCTTCCCGGCCCATCACTTCAATGGTCTACAATCATGGTACTTGTAGTCCCAAACGTCTTCTGTGCTTCTGGACACAACTCATGTTTGACAAGGCAAGGGTTCAGACCCTCTGTTTAAATAGGCAATTAGGAGAAGACGCATTCAACATTCTCGTGTGAAGTTCAGCATAAATGCAGGCATCATTTGCAGACAGGTCATATCTGTTTTCAGCAACAGTGGTCTTCAGAGCGGGTGGTAGCCATTAAAATATATGGTAACACCCATGTCTCACCAATAACTATTCTAGCATTAGGCATCTTGATAGTGAGACTCACCATTTTACAAAGGCCATCTAACTGACCTTTTTCTAGTGACTTGAGGTGTAGAATAGCATTTTGCACTTGGGCCTTCTCCAGATGTAGCACTGCCACTCACACCAAATATACAATAGCATTTAAACCCATACACATAACCAAATATTTGCAGCAGTCAGAAATAGCAAACCTTGTCAATACCATTCTGATTTGTTACATCAAAAGCAAGGCCGTAGATGTGCAATATACTGTATGTCTAGCAAGTATTACTGCTAAGCAGGCGTGCAGTGTATCCTGCAGGGAACAACAACAGATACAAACATAATGATCTCACTGCAAGTTAGACGGTAGTTGGGCCTTGTGGTTGACGATTGGTTGAGCTTGAACCCTGTGTGCATGAATAAAGTTTCTGAAAACCTAATAAAGGCAGGGGGGAGTTTGACATGGAGGCTTTTTAATACACTCACGTTTTTTTTAGAAACGTTGTTCTTTTGTTCATTCAACCACCTGGTCAGCACACTGTTCATGGGAATAATCCCCAAAAGTTGTCTAGGTTGCCGTGTGCGGTCTCAACTGCGCGTTATGTTAAGTTGATTTATACCACGCACTGTTACCATTTGCATGGTCTCCAGGAGCTTGAGTGGGCCTATAAGAAAGTGAGTAGGGTTGGTTAGTGAGGGAAGCAGCATAGGATAGATGTTGTGCTCTTCTTTTGGTGCTTGCAAAACCAGGAGAAACGGGTGTGTGTGGGTGTAGGCCTTCTGAGTGGGATTGGATTGTGTGACTGGGGTTTTTGTGCCCAAAGGGGTAACGTCCATTGTCTGAGTGGTTTTTGTTCGGCTGTTTGCTCTTCTGTCAGATGTGTGGGTTGAGCGTTGTGTGTGATACGGCTGGCCCGTAAAGGTCGTGTGAGGCATTAGTGGGATATGCTGGGAAGGAGCTAGGAGCAGAGGTGTTAGTAGTGTGGTTGTTTTCTTGTTGTTTCCAGGATCCATACTCTCCCTTGATTGTCTTGGGTCTGTGGTGATTTGTGTGGGAGGTGCTCGTTTTTGCTGGTCACGGTGAGTTGACTAGCCACGTTTTCAGTTGTTTTCTGAAGGTGAGATGATCTTCCATTATTATTATCTCCTTTTGGATTGAGTTCCATAGACAGGCTATTAAGTGTGAATTTCCCAACTTTTGCAATAACTTGCCACCGTCATTCTGACACATTGGTTTCTGCGTCAATAAAATGCCTTACCAGTATTGATTTCATATCCCTTAATCTGACATTGGATGAATGATCACTTACGTGTTCTTTCAATCTTAAACTTTAATGATGGGTACCTCATCATCCAGGCATGGATGGCCTCACACAGTCTATGCCTGAATGATGACAAGACAGAGCTCATTATCCTCGGCTCCACCCCTAACCTAAACAAACTGGATCACAACTACACTAGCTTCATCATAGATGGCAACCCTATCAACGTAGCCAAGGAAGTTAAAACTCTAGGAATCTATCTAGACTCCACCCTATCCTTCCGCAAACAGTTTAGTTCCATGACCTCCCCCACAGCCCACACATGTAAACTAATAAAAGCAGCCAAAGCCTTCCTTTCCACCCAGAGCTGTACCACCTTAGCCAGAGCCCTAATCGTATCAAAACTGGACAATTGTAAAGCCCTATACGTAGGAGCCAACAAATATGTTACAAATAAAATCCAGAGTCTGCAATACAATGCCCTCAGAGCAGCGCTGAGCATCCCTAACACAGAACACATCTCTAACATTACGAGAGCCCATAATTGGCTTACCACCACCGACAAAATTTTGCTCAAAGTAGCCTCCTTAACTCATAAATGCCTTAACAATGCAGCCCCCTGCTAACTAGTCGACAAAATAAAAAGATACACCCCCAACCGACCCACTAGAACCGCCAATGCCAACTTGCTCTCAGTCCCCAGGTTCAAACGAACCAAAACTGGTGGCAACAGCTTCCAGGTGAAAGCAGCCCAACACTGGAACTCCCTTCCACCTACCTTAAGGACACCTCAAACCTACTCCCACTTTAGGCGCAACTACATTCAGTGGATAAAGGACAATGACCAATAACTCACCTTGCCTACCCTATGTATATTTGTAAATATGTATATTTGTAAATTGTTTATCACTGCATCTGCTGCTACAACTGCAATTTCTTTAACCTATGTACACACTGTAATTATTGTACAGCACTGTAACCAAGCTCAGAATAACCTTGTTGCTCCTGCGCCCTTATACCCTTGGGTCTGGCGCACAATATAAATGAATAAACATAAACATATTAAAACTGTGGCATTCCTGATCCTCATACAGGGGAAAGTTATGGTTCCTGAGCTGTAGGACAGATAGGTATTATTTAGGTCAGTATATGTCTGCATTGACTCACAAGTCTCTAAGAGTATGTTGCCTCTTATTTGCCACGAGGGGTGGGAGTGAAAAATGTTTCAATTCCATGTGTCTGCATGGCACTCAGACAGGGCTTTAAGTGGACCTGCGGTAGCCAGGATGGAGCTCTGGCAGTCTCCAAAATCCTGCAACCATGCCAGTGCCCCCTCAGTCCTCTGTGAAAAGGGACCTGGTTGAGATTCCTCCTGTGCATGCTTTGAAGCTCAAATGGTAGTCTTGTGGTGTACAATTTATTTACACGTGTGTGGATTTAGGGAATTGAACAGTCGTGAACCAAGGACAGCCTGTACCTGACTGCTGTCACCATCCAAAGGAGTATACATGGCTTGTGGTTTGCAAACATGTCATGGTTAGGAGGAGTGTTGTGACAAAGTAAATGAGCAACAAGCCATGTGTACACAACGAGCTCAGAAGGTGTGCATGCTTGAATTACTATCACAATGATATTTGCAAATCAGTGCTCATTCTTATAGTCTCAAAACACACTTTGATTTGTTATGCAAAGCAGGCAGCCTCCCTGATTCATGGCTGGCCCTACTCAAGAGCAATTGGGTCAATTGGCTCACCCATGGCCCGTGCTCAGAGATGCCACCTGTACACCAGTAGTAGTGTGCTTAATGCCGCTTCTGGTATGAGGCGCTTTTACCTGCCTGCCCCTGGCAAGACTGTATTACTGTCTCCTGCTGTGAGGCAGGCAGATAAATCATTTGTATTTGTATTTGTTTTTTTATTGTGCTTTATTAAGTGCCTTTGTCCAAAGCGCTTTACATAGAGAGAATCAACGGTACATAAAAATCAGCAGTGCAAATCAACATTCAGATACTGAATCAACGATCATCTCCTCCCAACTCGTCAGTAGCCCTGCAGGCAGGCCACGGCAGCAACAGAATACATTTAACATTTGTGTTTGTTAAGGATAAAATTGAAATAAGACCCTATTCATAAGAGATGGCTCATTCGAGTAACCATTGTTTTTTGCAATACCTCAGGTTTTGGTGATCAGACGTGCAATCAGGGAATTATTATGGTGAAGGCACACTCAAAACCCTAATTACCTACCCAAATCTTCCTTCCAATTACAATATGCCACAGGAAAAAAGTGTTAAACCCCCCTTATTTTCTTGCGAGCTTTATTGACACACCAAGAAGTGTTATATTTGTTGTAATGTCACATTATTTTTCAAGTCATATTTGAAGCATGTCTTTGTCAGGCAATGAAAACCAGCCAAGTTATCTTTTTCACAAATTCTTATAGTGCAAGTCTTTTAATCTTGAAATTTCATTGACAAAAACCACAGGCCTCATCCAGAATTGCCTTCTGGTATTTGTAGTCTGCCATTGAAGATGGGGGTAAATAATGCTACGCTCGTACGCTTTTTGCTTAACACATCTCTATAAGAAATGTATATGTTTTTGTGTCATTCATTATAATGTATGGACTTTTCAAGTCCTTTCCATAAAACTGAGTATTGTTTAATGCCAATATGAAGGTGAGGACACACACGGAGGAGAGGGCAAATGAGTCATTATAAGGGATGTTGGAAGGGAGGAGGTTGCTAATCTAGAGAGGCTGATGCCCCTATGCCCATTCAATTAACATATGAAAACCTGTGGATTGTTTACTCTCACTGCCTCAAAAAGGTACCGGTAGATAGGTTCTACTTTGATCACCCACAGAGGTGTTGCTAGTGGAATGAGGGGGCTATAGCCACAGGTATTTTGGTTGCAGCCCCGGATAGAAGCTCAGGGGCTACAACCAAAAGACTATAGCTAGCCCCGAGTCCCACCCGTTCCAACATTAGCTTAGCCCCTGATGTTTTCCAGACCTAGCAACATCCCTGATCACTCTACAAGGAAACCCTGTTGTAGAGGACCTTTGCTCTGTCTACTCCATGCCCAATCCATGCCCTGGTGTCTTTGGAACCTACGGTCACAGCAAGAGATATCTGGTAGGTATGTAGCTTCCCTTCTGTTTGAAAACAAGTAATAGAATTGCTTGGAGATTCATTTGACACTCAAAATAATCCTCAGCTGTAGTTTCTAAATTAGGAGCATATTGCTAGAGCTGGCAATATGGCGAATACATACACCATGTGCAGATATGATGCAAATAGAATCTCCTGTGGCCATGCTGAGGGACCCCAAATACATATTTGCAGGGTTTCATGACATATTGGTTTGGGCAGGCGGTCCATGCCCATCACTCTTTAGGACATACCTAGAACTTGGGCAATGCCACCTTCTTAAAGGCCCCCCCCCCCTCTGTTTCTCATCCCCTACTGCATTCAGATATGGAAGTGGCTTTACATGCCTTGTGCACATATGCAGTCTCTCTCCTTGCCCACAGAGACACCCTTTTGGGAGGGCAAAATGGACTTGTTATTCGGGCCCTCACCTTGTTGGGGGAACGGTGGTCCTACATGGCTGCCTGATTGAAAGAATTCAGCTCCAGAATTTTACAAAACATGCCAGAATGTTTTATGGTGCACTGCTGAAGCTCTACACCTGCTACCTAGACTTTGTTCACACAAATATTCTACTCTGATCAAGTAATCCTGTAAAGCTTCCTGTATTCAGTGTAGTGCACACAGTGGGTCAGATTATCACCGCGTTTTCCCGCACAACTGATGAAATGCACTGCGCTTCTTATCAAATGCACCAAACAAAGATTCAGCCCAATCCACAAAAGGGCCACTGAATGTGCACATCTTAGATGAACACAATTAGGAGCCCCTTTTCCCTCCCTCATTTTGCGCAAATAAGGGGGCATTTTGGATTTGCCAGCGGACGATACAGTGATCCTGGTCAAATCATCTTATCTCACTGTGTAGTACTCTGCTGCTTACTGTAACAAGATTTGCCTTGGCCTTGATATTTTGCACACCTCAGAGTCATTGGTTTCTTCACAGACTCATAGTAATGCTGATTGAAAACCATAGCTCTCTTCCAATCTCAGACTATGTTCACATAAGTGCACTTTCCTGGCAGCTTCTGAGTCCTATCCTGCTATTTATTCCATGCAATGGCATGTGTACCTTCCTCATTGCTTCCCGTGTGTCGCCATTACTGAACCGTCTGTGCTTCTGTGAGAGTGATGATATGAGTCATCTGTCTATGCTGGGGTATATGTACCGTTTTCATATGTCTTCGTATCTGTGTCAAAGGCTAGGCCGTATTCAGGCCTGCTATGGAAATACAACTTGTTTATTATTCTGGTTCCAGCAATACTGGATGGGGTGAAGGGTCTGGAAGGGAGTACCCATGTATATTACAGGCCTACAAATATGATGGCCAGAACCTGAAAACGTTAGATAACAACAAGGGCAATTTTACCATCAGAACTTGAAATAAAATCCGAAATGTAGGGATTTATAAACCCACTCTTAATTGCCAGGGATTAGATACCAGTGAAGTTAAACCACTAATCATACTAGCGTTAATTAACAATCGTTCCACAATTGCTCATGCCATGGAAGTGGCTGACTTCATTGACACATACAATCTAGCTATCCTGTTAATGGCTGAAAGGTGTTTCACGGAATGCTCACAGGTTGCTTTCCACTACCTAGTACAGGAAGGTTACTGCATTCAGTTTATAACTCGAGTTGGGAAGAGAGGGGGAGGCATAGTAATGATTTACTGTTCGTCAGTTTCCCATCTTGAAGCCATGGATTGGGCAGATGGGTCGCAGATGGGGCAAGTGACTATTGGGCTGTTGCATACCTCCTCAATCAAAGATGTCCTGGGCTGTAGGCCCCCAGTGCCAGCCGGAGGTTTTTGCAGCATTTGTACACTTTCTAACTATCACAGGGAGACCATTTAATCTGAACAATGGAGTCGCTGAAGCATAAATGTATGACAATTCAGACAAAGGTTACTTCCCACATCCATCCCTCGTTACTCTTAAAAGAAAAAGGTCTCTATAGACATAGGGCCTCATTACGACCCAGGCGGTAAGGGGTTTACGGCAGCGTAAACAGCGCCGACCCTTACCGCCTGAGTACGAGGTCCCTTAGCGCCATGGAGCTTTTAACACCTGCTTTTAGCAGGTGTTAAAATCCATGGCGCTAAGGGACCATGGAGTTAATTACGCCATTGTAATTTACGGTGGCGTAATTAACGCCTTCCCCACTCCCATTATGCCCTATGGGGCAAAAATGGGAATGGGGATGGGTAAATGGGGATTGGGGACTTACCGCCCCGCCGACCTCGGAATGGGGCGGTAAGTCCGCCTACCACCATGGCATAAACGCAGTTTACGCCATGGTGGTAAAGTCACGGCCCAGGTGGTAACTTACCGCCTGGGTCGTAATGAGGCCCATAGTCCGGCAGAGAAAACAGCTTGCAGACCTCAACTTGATGGTTTGCTTTAATCCAGGTGGCCACAGAAGAAACTGCTCTTCTTCACATTGCAATGTCTTTACAGAAGGCTCTGTCAATGGAAGACCAATGGGAGATCTCAATCCGATTCTATACCAGAGTCCTTTTGAACAGGGGAAGGGGAGCCGTTGCTCTTCAGTCATCAAACTTCTCGGAAGCCACCACCACTACCACCGCCTCCTCTACCACCATCAAATCCTCCTCTGTCACCTCTTCTGCTACCACCTCGCCTCCGTAGCCACCACCTCCCCAGCCACCGTAGGCATCACTCGGCCTCAGTAGCCACCACCTCCTCGGCCTCAGTAGCCTCTGCCACCACCTCTGCCAAACCCAACACACCCTCCTTCTCCCTTGGGCTTGGCAAAGTCTAGGAATTGTTATGTCTGGGTGACTGGAATATTTGGCTGGATGACTCTAAGCTTCCAGACTCAAAAGATTTGTATTAAATGATAGGCAATCATGAGCTAGTCCCATTGGCGAAGGCCACATTCTACATAAAAGGCCATTGCCTGGACTGGACGTGCTGTTGGTTAGAGGGAATAGCAAATCGCTGACGGGGATAATCCCTATTCAATAGTCTGATCACTTTGCCCAATTCTTTTCTCTGATCTGGGGGGGACTGGAAATTAAAGATAGACCCCCATTGTTAACTCAGATGTTCAAAGACCTGGATGACAATTGAGGAGGCGAGGTGAAAGGACATTTAGACATTATTGATGTTTCACTTCCCAGTGAGGATTTATTTACCACTGGAACCATAATTTGGAGACAATATGCTCCAAAAACGCTTCTCTGAAATCAACAAATATGACGACCTCCAAACCATGGTTCACCCAAAGTCTAGTCACCCTTCGCAGACTGGTTCGTTCAACAGATAAAAAAATGGAGGGACAATAGAAACCCAGAGGATACCTGAAGGGCTAAAACAGGGCTGAAGATTTATAAACAAGTCATCTTCAATGCCAAGAAGGACTACCTTGTTTGCAGTGGTGTCCAGGTTCTGCCAGCCAAGTTGTATTGTGTCGTCACTTGAACCTCCACTAGAGAAGGCCAATATTTTGAATACATTTTTTGTTGAGAAAATTGAATAAATTCAGGTGAGTATTGCAGCCAATCCTAAGGAGGGCCCTCCATGTCTCCCGATTCCAGGTTGTCTGGGATCAAGCTCACCATCATGCTTAGGGCAGGCCGAGACAAGAGTGGATGGTGCCGTATTCGACTTTCAACCGGTCACAGAGGATTATTTGCAATCACTCGTTTCATCCCTAATCCCCACTAATGACTTCCTGTTCACTTTGACCGCATGCGCACCTAAGCACATGGCTCAGGAACTTGCTTCTTTTATGAAAATCTTCATAAATTAATCTCTACCTGAAGTGATTTTTCCCAGGAAACTAAGGAATGTGAACATTATGACCTTTTCTAAAAAATAAAAAAAACCTGGACCCAGCCAGCTTAAAGAATTACCAGCCTCTAGCAGCTCTTCCGTGGCCAGGGAACATTTTGGAAAAAGTTGTCACCTCTCGGTTACAAACACATGTAGAAAAGGAGTTGCTGTTGGTTGGCTTCAATCAGGCTTTCGGACGAAGTTCGGACAGAGACGGCACTGTTATCTGCGCAGGACGTCCTGCTAGGGGTCGCGGATAAGGGGAAGATATCTCTGTTAGTGATGCTGGACCTTTCGGGCGGCCTTAGACTTGGTCAACCACCACATTTTGCTCAACTGCCTGAGAGTGGTGGGCACGTCTCTGAACATGCCAGCCACTGGTTTGGATCATTCTTAGCCAAACGACAACAGCAGGTGAAATGTGGGGTTTATATACCAGATCCCATTGTGGAGTTCCGCAAGGATCCTCATTGTTGCCCCTGCTCTTCAACCTATATATGCGACCTCTGATGGATATCTTGAGCCATGGGCTGAGGTATCATTCGTATGCCGATGATACCTAGATATACATCAAAATGGGAAATATCGAGGATACCTTTTCCAAGGTCGTACAGTGCTCGGAGGATGCAAGCGAGTGGATGGCCAAAAATCAACGTCAGCTGAATGTATCGAAGACAGAGCTTCACTGTTTGGGCCTAGACATCTCACTGCAGCTGTCTGCCAAAGAAATGTAGGCGGCTATTGGCAAGACCACCTTGGAAGTATGGCACAGGTTGGCGCTAAGGTAGGCAGTCTTTTACTCATTGCGACGCTTCGTCAAGTCTTGCCGTTCATTCCTGACGACGATCATGCAACAGTGTTGGTTGCTTTAACAAATGTCCATTTGGACTACTGTAATAGTCTTTTGATGAGCATCCCTGTTAAACAAATGTATAGGCTACAAAAAGCTCAGAATGCGCCGGCAGGCTGGTCGGCCGTTAAGGCAAATCAGCTCATGATTCCCCCCTTCGTAGAACACTGCATTGGCTGGCAGTGGAAGAGCGCATTAAATTCAAGGTGGCCTGCTTGATTTTCAAAAGTCTAAATGGTCTGGCCCCTAACTACCTGAGATCTAGATCGATCTAGAGACCAGCTGTTGTTGTCTGTCCCCCAGTCGGTTTGCAATTCCAGGGGAGCCAGAAGGCTCGCCGTTTTTGGCTCCAGACTCTGGAACAGTATCCCCAAAAAGATCAGGGCCTCAGACTTGTTTTTGCAGCTGTGAAATGTGCTTAAAACCTTTCTGTTGAAATAGTGAGTAGTGAGGGAGGGGCTCCTCTCCTTATACCTAGTCTCGAGGGAGGGGCTCCTCTCCTTATACCTAGTCTCGAGGGAGGGGCTCCTCTCCTTATGCCTAGTCTCGATATGTGCACTTCATTTTATGCCACTCGGCCTGTGAATTACTCTCGGTGATACCAGTTGCGCCTTTATACGGTTAAGTCAGTCCTGAGCGCATTACAAATACTCAAATCAAAATCAAATCAAATTTAAATATATTTTGATTGCTGCCGGCAACATATCGAGCAATAAGTTGTGATCTCATTGGGGGGGGGGGAGGGCATGACCAGAGGTTCTGGACCCCTTCATTTCTTTGATTCAGGGTGGGGGTGGGGGCGGCTGGTGAGGGAGTCCCATAGACGTTATGTATCTTCGGCCCCAAAAATTCCTTAAGTTGGCACTGCCTGCAGACACATCTCTGTTGTGTATCATGGAATGTTGTGTGGGTTAAACATTTCTCCAGCATGAGAGGCACATGTTGCACACTTTCTGAATTGGTGCCACTCGTTGTGCAAACATGAAACACAAATGTGTTGCCGTGTTTTTCTCCACATTTGCGTTTTAAGCTAATGTACAGAGTGTCATCGTGACATTTTGCATTTTTTTTAAATAAGGAATACAAATGCGTGTGCGTTTTTCTTCCATATCTACGTTGTAAACTATTTATTACAGCGCAATCGCTCCCTTTTATCCACTCGTTTACTTTTTGCGAGAAATCAAATGGTCACAAGGTGGCAGAACTGCACAAGAAATGAGAAGCACTTCCCTAGTTTTCACGTGGGGGAGTAGTTTATATGCCTTCTTTGCTTGCTAATTTTCTTGATAGGAGAGGGCAGACACAGACAGCAGTGCTGGGTGCACTGGGAGTGGCACAAACTGCAGGGAAATGCTGACTCGTGGACAGGGTCGTTGTATCTAGAACAAGGGTGTGAAGGTCAGCATTGCTGGAGGTAATTCGAACTTTAAGCGATCGGAAGAGCTATCCTCTTGGCAGACAATAGACCAACTATGGTCCTTCTGCAGTGCTTAATATTTGAGGACCATTTACAGCAATGCAATTATACTCCATGGTATATGGAATATCGGAGTTTTGGAAAAGCACAGGGTTGTGGATTAAACAGAGAGCTCGGATCAGGTCCCCTGTTGTTTTTATGGGTGGGGGAAATGGTTAAATTCCATTCTGCCTGCTGTGAAAGCAAAATCTGTAAGATTTCTATCAATTTTGCCAGAATCCGCCACCCTTGCTTATCGAAACGCGACACGCAAAGTTTTTCATGCCACCGTGTGAACCTAGCACGGATTGAAAAGAGATACAAGTTTCTTATAGCGCTATGTGAGCGTGGCACGAATCGAAAAGAGCGGCATGAAGTTTCTTGTGCCACTGCACAAACCTACCATGGATCAAGCAAAAAGCTGGGCAAAGTTTCTCGTGCCGCTGCACAAGCCTAGCACGGTTCAAACAAATGTGCAAAGTTTCTCGTGCCACAATGCGAAACTACTACGGATCTAAAATAAGCCTGTGCAAAATTTGCTGTGTTGCTGCATGAAACTAGCAAACTAGAAAACCATGCACACTTTCTCGCGCCGCTGCACAAAATAACCATGGATCAAAGAAGACCAGCAGAAAGATTCCTGTGTGCCTGCACAAAACTTGTACAGATTGAAAGACGCCTACAAAGTTTCTCATGTTGCGAACCTGGCATGGATCAAAAAAAGACCTTCACAAAGTTTCTTGTGTTGCTGCACAAGCCTATCGTCAATCGAAAAACCGTGCAAAGTTTTTCATTGCAGTGTGCAAAACTATCATGGTTTGGAAAATCCCACGGAAAGTCACTTGTTTTGCTGCACGAAACTAGCACAGATCTCAAAAAAAGACCTGTGAGAAGTTTGTCAACTTTTTTAATTGAAAAGGGCCTCAGTGGGGGCACCAGCAACTGCCCCCATGTTGCCAGTCAGCTGTCTTATAACGCTGCATTACATTTCTTTCTCTATTACTTATGTTCTGGTGTTTAAATGTGTGCTCACCTTACTTGCAAGCTGTGTTTGTTGGAGCCCTTCCGGTCGTCACTTCCCTTAGGGTATACATAAGTGTTATCAACTTGTTGCCTTTTAATACCAGTTCCTCACATTTCAATGTGGCTAGTCTGGCCAGTCATTACCAACCACAAACAACTTAAAGATGTTCATATCGATACACAGGCAACAAGTACCTCCGACCTGCATTCATCAACACCAAAGGCTTCTGCATATGCCTTCCTGCTATCCAACTAACACACCCTGCCCTCCTTTCTTACAGAGCCATGCACAATAAGGCCAACATTATTGGCAGAAGAGCGCTATATAAGCCCACTTTACATACATTAAACATCAGCCACTTGATGACAAAGAATGATTTATAGCTTTTCGGTGGGTATTTAGTGTTTCAGCTCCCTGCTGGCTGTCTCTTGATAATCTGCAGGCTATTAACCCTGTGGCTCTATTTCTTTGTCTCCATTATAATGTATGCACCTCACGGGTGCCTTAGAATGATCATGTTAAAATTGTCCCTGACATGTCTTCAGTTGAGCCTGTTTTTCATTATTGCATGCAATATTCCTTTAGTTATTATCGACTTGCTGCTGCTAATTGAAAGAATATACATTGTCGGTTAAAAAAAAAAAAAAAAACACCCGCAGTTTACGAAGCGACTTCACTCGGATTAATGACAATATACCTGCTAATGCTTTTCCTAGAGAATTCTTCAATGATGCTCTTGGTCTGGGTTTAATTCCTGTGTTTGTTTCCAATCAGCGCTGAGTTCACCAACTTGTCTTGATCTAAAAGTGCGGTGGGAAAGTATGGGGCAATCCTAGTTCGCTCCAGATTTCCATCGCTTAAGGAATGCAAACGCATTTTTTTTCCACTATAAGGCCTCTGCACAGTCATATTGTTTCTGGTTTCATGTTCCTTAAAGATGTGTGAACCATGCTTACATGAACAGGGCCTCTTGCTTGTAGACCTCGCACTTGATGCTTGCTTTCTCTGATCCAGCCCTCAGGAATTGTTTGCCGCTTGCCAAAAAGTGTCAGTCCACAATAAAGCAATTCTTGTCAGCTTCCACGAGCACCACCAGCAAATGGACACCAGAAGGCGCGCTTTGTCTCTAAAACTTTCAAATATGCACGTGTAAGGAAAGGAGAGCACAAAACACACGTTGCATGCATCCACTGCTAACTTTACATTACCGCTGTTTTGTTTTTAAAAGCAGACTTGGTCTGAGCTTGCGCATTTCGAAGGGACTAGTATATTTCACGGATCGTGCCCCACCAGACATGACTGATATATTTCGCCTTTTGCACACTAGAGGAGTCACACGGCCAGGCCGTCGGTAGGTAACTGGCCTCCTGGGATTTAATGTTGACATTCTGTGAACATCAGGGGCCAGATTACAGAAACGCTGCACCGGTGCAAGTGCGCAGTTGCACGTATTAGCACCAGAGTAACGTTTGTCCGATTTTTTAAAACACTGGGACACATTGCAAAACCATTGCACCGTAACAAGTGCAGTTTGGCAAATTAAAAGCACCGGGGCAAAGTTTGCCCCAGTGCTAATACAAACAGTATTAGCACTAGGGCAAACTTAAAACTGGTGCAAAAATGCATCAAAAATGTATATATTTTGCACAAGGGACATTTTTGCCCTGGTGCTTTTTATATGCCAAACTGCACTTGTCGCATTGCAATGGTTTTCTAATGTGTCCCAGTGTTTTAAAAAATAGGGCACACTTTGCCCTAGTGCACTTGCACCAGTGCAACATTTCTGTAATCTGGCCGCATAAAGCTTTGCATTAACCATGGACATTGGCAATCCCTCTGGGTAGCCTCCACTCCACCCTTCTCTATCTACCTGACTTGAATTCCCAGCTTCTGAGCCTTGTCATGTTGTAGACTTTGGGCCCGATTCATGAAATATTTGCCCGGTTCAAAGTGACTTTTCACTGCTGAAAAGGGGCTTTGCACTGCCGACACAAACCCTGATTCATGGAACTGTCTAAAGTGCATTTTTGTGTGCAAAGTCAGTGAAAAGCCATTTTGTACTGCAACAATGACCACTTGCACTGACTTTGCACTGCAAAAATACAAATTGCACAGTTCCATGAATCATGGTGTGTGTCGGCAGTGCAAAGCCCCTTTTCAGCAGTGCAAAGTCACTTTGAACCGGGCAAACATTCCATGAATCGGCCCATTTGCGTTCAGCAAGTTTTCATAACTGGAACAAATTTGGAGCATCCAGGGTCAGCCTGACCTTATGAAGTGTCCGCATAACGTTTAGAAACAACACCACGCTGCCACGTAATGTAGGTGTTGAAACAAATCCACAAAGACTTATTCTGAGAACTTGTATTTGTATTTGTGAGGTTTCCATTTAAAGTTCGGACATGTTTGTAATTGAGTGAGGAGAATTGTGTAGCACTGTACCACAATCTAAATCATGGTGTGCTTTGGGCGTGCCAAAAAGCCGTTTTAGTGTTTTTGTTTCTCTCCAAACGTTGCCCTAAGGCTGACATTTCTCGGCAAGGCAGATCTTCTTTTAAAGATCACAGAAGGCGGCCTTCATCTGGCCAACAGCTGTTCATATGTAAGTATGTTGGCTGGGTGTTGTCAATGATTTTGTTGGATTCCCATGTGGTCATGCAAGTTCAGGCACGCTGATACTATTGTGGGTCCATTCTGTTAAGAGCTAATACAAGAATACAAATGAGAGGCAGCCAAAAGGTGTTGGGCCGTGTGTGTCCTGGAGTCAAATGAAGGAGTGGCCTTTGCATTAGTAATGGACATGGCTTGCTGGACTGATGAACTGAACACATATGCATGCTGAACACATGCGCATGATGAACAATGCACCTACACTGGTTCCCTACAGCCCTTTTCCATCACTCCCCCATCTTTAATTCGGCACTTCCTCCACCATCCTATTGCTATGTTATTCTGTCCTGTCCTCATCCCAGGTTTATGTTTCCACCTTTCCCTGCAAAATCTGGTCTTCAAGTCACATTCTCTCACCCCATTGTAAAGGAGCCATGTCCTCCGCTCTTTCTGTGTCAAAAATGCCTTGCTTTCCCTGTGATTTTTATGAGTAAATATATAGGGCCTCATTACGACCCAGGCGGTAAGGGGTTAACGGCGCCGTAAAAGGTGTCGGCGCCGTTAAACCCTTACCGCCTAATTACGAGCCTAATTACGAGGTCTGGTTTTACCAGCCGTTAAGGAAGGAACCCGCAAAGGGACTTTCGAGGTAATTACGGTACCACAATTTGAGGTACCATAATTATTGCCTTCCCCATTGAGCCCTATGAGAGCAAAAATGGGAATGGGGAAGGGCCAATGGTGAATGGGGAATTACCGCCCGCCAACCTTGGAGTGGGGCGGTAATTCCGCCATTCACCATGGCGGAGTTATTAAAATACCGGCGTCAACCATGGCGCTAATAGCGCCATGGTTAACGCCAGGGTTGTAATGAGGCCCATAGAGGCCTGATTATACTTCTTGTTTTTACAAAACATATTTATTATTATTATTATTATTATTATTATTATTATTATTATTATTATTAAAGAGGGAAAATGCAGGACCAATACAGGTTGTAGAGTACATTAATGAATTCCATTATGCCAGTCACTTAGCTCACTGAGTTAAATGACCTGCTGCAGAGATCTTTAATTCACTAAAGTGTGACTGAAGAACACTTTGATGGGGCTGACATAGCTGTTTATCCTTCTCTGGTTAATCAATGACGTAGCAATGTTTTGAGCAACAGTCAGACAATGTATTCATGTGTTGACCCATTTATATATGTGGTGAGAGGTTTTCCGTTCTCCACTATTGCTATCATAATACATGGTTGCCTACAATACCCTTATAAAAGCCTGTAAATAATGTTCTTATTAACGGCCAGTTGTGACTTCACTAATGACCTGTAATATGAAAATGACATCACTAGCGCGCTGTAATCAGTTATTATGCTTCAGGCATAATGTCATAATGCCTGCTGCTTGATCCAGCTGACACGGCAGCACCAAGCTAAAGCTGGTAAAATCTTTTGATATTCCTTTCTTGTAAAACAGCTTTTTGTGACACTTTACATGCATTCTTTGATAAGCTAATGTTTATGGTTGTACGTTGTTGTGAGGAACCTGAGGGCGTCCTCACTTCTTTTCCCCCCAGAATTCTCCTCGCAGGTGGCCAGGGAAAGTCCAACACTTTTGGATCTCGACCCTGGGGCTGGATATGCGAGGGAGGATCACCTGGGTGGAGGGAACTTGAGGAGTGGGGAGAGGACGTCCTTAGGTGAGACATTGTGTCCCCCATTTCCATTCCAAAACAAAACTTCTGTCCCCCAAGCCTTAACAGGCTACTGTCAGCCCTTTTTTCAGTGTTCTTCCTTCCAGAATGTCCCCCAAAATGATTGTCTTGACACTGGGACAAGGAAGAGACCAACTACGAGGACATATCCTAGTATAGGTGAGAGAAACATATATTCATCTTATGTTGTTAATGCAGATACACCTCAGTCAAGTCCCAAGACGAGTAGGAGGCAGCACAAAGTAATGAACACTTCCTTTTCAAACCTCCCCAAACACCACTTTGATACTGAGACGAAGAACAGGGCTATGGAAGTGTATCATTGGAATAGCAAGACATGTCCAGCTAATAGGTTTCTGCAAGGACAGGTAATTTAACTAAATAACCACAGCTGTGGTCCGTTGACAATACGAATAGGTAAAAGAAGCCAGACCGCACAGCGAAAAGAGGAGCACAGGAAGGAACTTGAAGACGGCTTGTTGACACAAGTGAAATAGAAGCTAGCTGGAGAGCAAGAGGAGCGGGAGCCGAAAGCAGTGTCGGGCAGGAGAGAGGTATGCCGTAGAAGAGGCCTGCCACAAGAGGGTCTGGAAGCCTGCCAAGCCTCCTCATTGGGTGCACACAGCAGGAGCAGTGGGCACTAGGACACTCTAACGGCTGCAGAATGCCCAGAGAGCAATCAGTGCTCTCTGGTCTCTGTGGAAGAAGAACGGAGACCGGAGAAGCCAGAAAAGGCGAGAAGCCACAGGGAGCCGCCGTACTGAGCCAGTGAGTGATACAAGGGAAACACTCATACCGGGGTGCTCAGGGAACTTGACATGCACACTCTTAGTTACCGAATGAATGGGAAATTGTTAAAAGCACTTTGGGAATTCAGAACCAAGTGCTTTTGGAAAAGTGAGCAAACTGAAGGTGACGAGAAGCAATTTTGAATGCCATATAAAGCCAAAGCCAAGTATTTTGAATATTGAACAAATTGAAAGAGATTGTGAACTATTTTGAATGGCTCATAACGCAAAAATAAGTTATGGGTGTTTAAGAGTGGAATGGACACAAGGTGGTGCAAGTGAGAGATACCACAAAGTGATTTGTTGGAAACACAAGTGTTGGCAAAAGCCAAGGAAAACCCAAGAATGAAATGAGAAGAATACACAAGGTATAGCAAAGTGCATGGTGGCAAACCAGACCACGACAAAGTATTGGAAGAGTAACATTGATGCAGGGAACAAGATTAACTGTGCAAGGAGAATGATGGACACTGGCTAATGGAAAACAGATAAGAAAGGGTATTGATTGTGTGACCTGTAATCCGTGGACCGTGTGGTGAGGAGCATCATTTGTGGGTAGCCAGGGGTCACAACTGCGACCCCTGAGGTCTTACTTGCTACCCCTGTGGTCTCCCTTGCTACACCTAAAAAAAAATACATATCTTTTTTCATTTTCATTTTTTTAAATGGAAGCTTCTGGGCTGTGGAGTGTCTCTTTGTTTCTGGAGTGGCTGGCTTTATTGTTCAGGCTTCATAAAAATACAGCTGTTTCAACAAGTTTAACACTTTGAGCAGTGACTCTAAATAAGAAAGAATATGAATAACAAATAGTCTTTCTGGAAATCTGTACGATGATTGCTAGACTCATTAAAGGTTTATTTTAGGAACACTTCAGGGGGAATCAATGATTTAGCCTGATTTAGTCTGTTCTTAAACACCTCAAATTCACAATGCAGACAAAAACTATATGTATTTTGCTTTTCGCAAGTTGCAGTTATAGCATGTTTTTTTCTGCCATTGTCTCTGTTATGATCATCACAAACATTCCATCTCGGTGTGCTTGGTCACTTGACAAAATCCTTGTGCCTAAAAGCTTGTGTACAGTGTAGAAATGTTTGACCACAGCACATCAAGTGGCCCTTGAGTTCAGTGTGCCACAATGAATGCCTAGTTGTAATGTGTCGATCTACCCTATCTCCATGGCATGCTGTTCAGGATGTTGGTTTGCATGTATGAGGTAACGAGTGACCAGAGTACTGGATGCCGTGTGAGTGCGCTGCTTTGCCTGTACTACTCTAATTTATTAAGACACAGTTGTAAGACCTCCAAATGATATGCATTTTGTCAACCTCTAAAGTCTGAAATGTAGATCCATGCAGGCTTGACATGAGGCCAACTTTGCCCCAGCCCTGCAGATGATGTAGCCTGTTGTTGAATCTCAGTTTTCAGTTTATTGGTATCCACTACAGAGTGTAATTTGCTTTCTGACTCGAGAAAATTCAGACATGTAATTGTTCATTTTACAATAGCAGGTAAAATAGCTATAGCTGGTAAAATAGCTCAGTGGGTTGAGTGCTCGCTGCAGAGATATGTGTGTGATCTGAACGTTGCAGGTTCGAATCCCGGCAATGCCAACTTAGCTTTTCATCCTTCTGAGGTCTATAAATGAGTACAAACACATGTTGGGTGATATTGTATGTCTATTTGTTCTATATAAAGCGCTTAAGCATAAGTGCTATATAATAACACATCATTATCATTTGGCCTTGGACGTCTGCTTGCATTCACAGTAATTTGGTAATACGGCCATATACATAATGATATTAAAGATATTCTTGTATGAAATGTATATCACATTACAGTGATATTGTAACCATATTTATCGTTGTGTACTTAAGAACAATGCTATGTGATGCCACTTCCTGTTTTGTCAAGGGGTGAAGGTTGTGTTCCATTGCTTCCTGTGTTGTCACTTCGGGGTGGGGTCAAATGACATAACTTCCTGTGAGTTCATCAGAGGTCAAGGGCTGTGTGATGTCACTTCCCCAGGCATTTTGGTGAAATGATATCCCTGCGTGTTGTCTGACAAATGTGCCTAGGCCGAGCACCCCTTTGTGAAGAAAGACAATGAAAGTATTCCTACTGAAGCTTGTGTTGTGCAGCTGTTGTGAGTATTAATTTGAATCTGTTATCTGTGTCTTGCTTCATGATGCCTTCACAGTGTTCAACTCAAGGGATCAAGAATCTTGCTACATGTTATAACATATTTTAAAGCACACGATTATGGGCCTGATTCACAGAACCCTTTCCTATGGGCCATTATAAAAAGCTTCTGTGAATCAGGCCCTATGCTTTTATACATTCTATTAAACAGCTTAAACGGTGCTTCTACACAAGATTACAAGTAGCATTATTTTGTTATCTTTTTTTTATCAAAATGTATTCTATACTGAGTGTATGGTTCAGCTACTGGAAAACATCTTGCATTAGTTATGCACAAGGCTAGGAGGAGTTCTGTGCCGTCTGGCCTTATTCATCTGGTTGATACGTCACACTTTTACTCTGAACTCCCTGTTTCGAGACTGATTCAGTGACAACCCACAGTTTAGATTATCCAAGTTTCCGAGACCTAAAGGAGTTGTTGAACCCCTCCACACCCTATAAAGTGCTAAGCGCTAGGTAAACGAATCCGAGTTCAGACAATAGTTGTATTTAAGATGTTTAAAAGTAACCTGCAGTTGCTGATTCTGCTGTGGAAGTTTGAGACTGCCATCTAGTGGTCTGAAACATAACAGTTTACTATTTATACTCTTTCTGTCTGCTATTTTCCGCCGCATTGTATTTGAGCAGTGGTCACAATATGGCGCTGTGCCAGAAACTGTAAAGGAATAGGTTGATGCGCCCGGTCAGCAAGTAGGCACCCACTGCTCAGATCTTAGGGTAAAATGCAGTGCTCAGATTCGAACCCAGACGGTGCCTTTCATCAATGTGTGGGCCTGGAATTGGCTGCAGCTCAGTTGAGAAATAGTAACATTTGGAATTGATAGTGCGAATATATAGTACCACTTCAGAGGCAAGCTTTGTTTTTTGAATAGTGGAATTGCTATGTGTCTTCTTTGGTATTAGATCTTATGCCCAAGTACTCACATCATGTCAAGTATTTCCACCAAATGTCAAAGAACTCACATCATAAGCTATGTGTTGCCACCAAACACAGAGTTCCCCACTGCTAGCTATTCCATTCACATCCTAAATCATGGCATGGTCATGAAATGTCAGCTACCTAAATCATGCGACAGGTGTTTTCATGAAATGGCCAGAAAGCAACTAATTTCACAAAAACCTTCACAGAGAATGCTAAGAAATGCAGAGTTTACATTTAAGTAGCCAGAAACTAACCCCGTGCCAAAACATATCCAATTGCCTGCCTCTAGGCTGGAGGTTGACATAATATGCCCAGGAGCGCACCCCCTCTATAAAAGTGTCATCAAATGGCAAAGAAACCATGGCAATACCAAGATTTTCATTGCATAAATATATGTTCACCCGCTCCCAAGTATTGCCACCACTTGCCCAGGTACTCACCCCCTGAGAAGAGCTCACCTTCAAATGCCAATTACCTACACCCAAGGATTGCCACCACATGCCCATGTACTCGCCCTATGGGAAGGGCTCACCGTCAAATGCCAATTTCCCAGTCCCAAGGATTAACACCACATGCCCAGGTACTCACCCCAAGAGAAGGGATCAATGTCTAAAGCAAATTATCCACTCCCAAGGGTTACCACCACAAGCCCAGGAATTCACTCCGGGAGAAGGGCTAACCATCAAATGCCAATTACCATCTGCCAAGGATTTCTACTCTACCATGAGAATAGCTCACAGTCAAATGCCAATTGCCATCTGCCAAGGATTTCTACTCTACCATGAGAAGAGCTCACAGTCAAATGCCAATTAGACACTGTCAAGAATTACCATCACATGCCCAGGTACTCACCCCATGAGATGGACTCACCGTCAAATGACAATTACCCACTACCGAGGATTGCCACCACATGCCCAGGTACTCACCCCATGAGAAGGACTCACCGTCAAATGACAATTGCCCACTCACAAGGGTTGCCACCACATGCCCAGGTACTCACCCCATGAGAAGGACTCACCGTCAAATGACAATTACCCACTACCGAGGATTGTTACCACATGCCCAGGTACTCACCCCATGAGAAGGACTCACCGTCAAATGACAATTACCCACTGCCAAGAGTTGCCACCACATGCCCAGGTGCTCCCTCCACAAGAAGGGCTCCCCATCAAAAACCAATTACCCACTCCTAAGGGTTGCCACCCCATGCCCAGGTACTCACCCCATGAGAAGGGCTGCCTGTTGTCAAATGCCAATAACCCACTACCGAGGATTGCCACCACATGCCCAGGTACTCACCCCATGAAAAGGGATCACCTTCAAATGCCAATTACCCACTCCCAAGGATTACCGCCACATGCCTAGTTGCTCACCCCATGAGAAGGTATCACCATCAAAAGCCAATTGTCCCCTCCCAAGGGTTGCCACCACATGCCCAGGTTCTCACCACATGAGAAGGACTCCCTTTCAAATGTCAATTACCCACTCCTAAGGGTTGCCACCACATGCCCAGGTACTCACCCCATGTGAAGGGCTGCCTGTTGTCAAATGGCAATTACCCACTACCAAAGATTGCCACCACATGCCCATGTACTCGTCCTATGAGAAGGGCTCACCGTCAAATGCCAATTTCCCACTCCCAAGGATTAACACCACATGCCCAGGTACTCACCCCATGAGTAGGGATCACTGTCTAAAGCAAATGATCCACTCCCATGGGTTGCCACCACATGCGCAGGTACTCACTCCAGTAGAAGGGCTCACCATCAAATGCCAATTACCATCTGCCAAGGATTTAGATAGTACAAGGACTCTTGTACTATCTAAGGTTGATTACTGTAACGCCCTGTACCTAGGCACTAATCGTTGTAACTTAAACAAGCTACCAATTGTCCAAAACAATGCGATCAGAGAGGCCCTTAACATTCCCAGGCGCCAACATATAGCTGACACTAGACGCAACCTCCACTGGCTTTCAATCCTACACCGAATTTCTTTGAAATCCCTGACTCTTACCCATAAATGCCTCCACAACCAAGCCCTTGCTACCTGGCCAACAGATTTGCCCTCTACAGTTCCACTAGACCCCGCAGAATGGCCCAAGCCAACTGCCTTGTCATCCCTCGCTTTAATCTCCAAAGATCAGGTGGAACCAGCTTCCCCATCATGGCAGCTAAGCTATGGAACGCACTCCCCAATGAGCTCAGAGCAGAACCCTCCTTCCTGAGATTCAAACACCTTACCAAAACTTGGTTGTCCTCCCAAGACATCTAACGCTGGACTCACTGCTTAACCTGTACTCAGACTTACCTTGTATGTACCTGCTTGCCCTCTTATTATTTTTATTATCTTTGCTTGCATATTTTGTAATATACCTGTCATTCTGTAAGTACTGCCTGTTTGTATTTATCTTGCTGTAACTAAGTGATGCGCCTGGTAGCCCCTGGGCCTGGTGCGCTATATAAATAAATAAAATACAAATACAAATTTCTACTCTACCATGAGAAGAGCTCGCAGTCAAATGCCAATTACCATCTGCCAAGGATTTCTACTCTTCCATGAGAAGAGCTCACAGTCAAATGCCAATTACCCTCTGTCAAGGATTACCACCACATGAACAGGTACTCTCCCCATGAGAAGAGCTCACAGTCAAATGTCAATTACCCACTCCCAAGGATTACCCCCACATACCCAGGTACTCACCTTACAAGAAGGGTCCAACATCAAATGCCAATTACGCACTCCCAATGGTTACCACCACATGCCCAGGTACTCACCGCACAAGAAGGGTTCACAGCCAAATGCCATTTATGTGTGGAACATCCATGTTGCAACCCCTGAAGCACATCAACTAGCTACTTGCCACTTTGCAGTAATTGTCATTAGCTATGTGCCCTGCTACTCAGAAAGTCTATCTACTGCACAGATGGATTCACCATAAGCAAAATAGTGCCATCAAATGCCCAGATGCATACTCCATTCCAAAGAGTTGCCATCAACTATCCAGTTATTTTCGCATGGCATGGATTGTCCTTAAATGTCCTGGTATTTAGCCAATGGCAAAGATTGCCATCAAATATGCAGGTACTTGCTCCTTTGTCAAGGATTCCCATCCACTACTGATGAACTTACCTCACTGATGGCTATTAACAACAAACACCCACACATGTTTCCCTTACCAAAGCTGACCCACAAGGACCCTTGGTACTTGCCCAATTGGAAAGGATTGGCATAAAATACTTAGTTTCTTTCCTGTCGCCACATTTTGCATGGAGTGCCCAAAAGCCTTCCATTTGCAACAGACAGCCACCATCTGAACACATATATTTATTTATTCATTTATTTTAATTCTTAATAACGCACCACATTGTCCGGAGGCCTCAAAGGCCTTAAAGCGCACTTCTTCTAGCCACATTGACAAGGATCATGATTAACTGGCCAAGTACTTACCTCACTGAAAATTCTTGCCATTAACTGCTTGTGTATTTACTCCTTTACTCCATTGCTAATGACTGCCATTAAGTGGTGAGAGATGAACCGTGATGCCAAGGATTGTGGTCACCCTACAAGGCATGCCTATTGGATAGATTTGCCATTGGATCCATAGAAACCTTCCACGTTGTTAAGGATTGTCATCGCCTGGTCAGGGTCTTTACCCATTCCCAAATATTGCCATCAAATACCAGCTGCTAGTCTGATTACCAGGGATTGTATTAACTCCACCGGTACGCCCCTCTGCAAGTAATTGGCACCAATTTGTGAGGTAATTTCCATATGTTCATGCTTTGTCTTTGATGGTTTAAGTACTTGCACCATTTCCAAGGATTGCCATCAACTACTTTCTTATTTGCCTCATTTTCAGAGATGTGTATCGGTTGTCAAATTATTTATCCCATCGCCCTGGATTGATATTGAATGTTTTCAGGTATTGTACAAAAGGACCGAATACCAAAAGTTTGACTCCGAAAAGTCTGACCCCCAATTTTCTGCATATATATGTAAGAGGATTCAATTCAACACTACAGCTAAGTCAATGCCTAGTCCGGGATACTGAATGGAAACCCTTATTAATATATCTTTATGTCCAGTTCATGCGTTCTGGATGACTACCCCTATATAACACCCCTCTCTTTGAATAACCCTGACCCCACTGAGCCAAGAAGTAGTTCTGTTTTGCAAGTTAAAAGGTTTATTTGATAATTTAAACAATAGATATATATATCGCACTTTATAATAATTTAATAATTGAATATCACACTGAATCTGAGCAGTAATCAATAATGGATAGTCTGGCACTAGCACACTTCTTTATAATCAATGATGAGTGGTTATAGGATGGATAAGATAGCAACACTGGTAAATAGGGACAGAAGAATAATGTGGTAGAGAATGCTTTATAGGGTTCGAATGGATGCAATGTTGAATGAAAATGCAATACAGAAAATACTCAATATGATTTCAACAAAACAATGTAATCACTTTTCTCTGGCAATCCCCTCCCCCCTTTATGCAATGCAAGGAAATGGAAGGAAAGCACACAGTTCTCAGAAATGCAATCAAATGTAATTCAGTTCACCCCAGCAGCTTAGACTACAGAAGTTTACAACACAGGCGCAAAATGCTTTTATATGTGCTGGCAATGAAGTGAAAAATATGCTAAAATGCTTTTAATTCCCTCTAGAGGTTCAGGGTGAGTGGTATCAAGTTAATATTAGTCCAGGCTCACTTTAGCAAGGATCTAGGAGTAACTAGCAGGTTAAACGAATTTTTGGCAACTGAAAGCAAGAAAACTGCTGTTTTCACACGTTGAGAAATTTGCAAATCGCGGCAAATTCGCGAGTGCGTTTTTCGCGATTGCGGCAAAAGTATCGGGGCTACGAATGCGGTTCTAGGTTCGTAGGAAAGCCACGATTCCCAGCTTTCAGAGGAAAGTTACTGCAAGTCTCTAAGACAAACGGTCACGGAGATATGAGCGATATGGTAAAGGTCGTTTGTTCAGATTTGAAATTTTAAAGTTCAAAAAGACAAGTGACAGCTAGCAACTAGAAAATGACAGGTGACAGTTAGGAGGCAGTTCTACTTAGATTAAAATAGATTGAATTATATTATTTTAACTAGAAGATTGGTTCTGCACAGTTCTGCTGGGTACTCACAATATATTTTGGAAATAAATGGGCCTCGCCACGGATCTGGTCAGGTTTTAGACTGAACTCTGGTCTGGTCTCTGCACTTCACAGTGATCTGGGTCAGCTCTCTCTCTCTGTGGATTCTGGAGATTGATGGATTTGAAGTCTGGATCTTTCTGCACAGCTTTCTCTAGAGATTGATGGAGGTAAAGTATGGATTTTCCTGGCAGAGCGTCCCGCAGCAAATGGATTTGAAGGTCCCTATCTGTCCTGTCTGTCTGCTTTTATGTGTTTTGAAAATGGGTGTGTGTGCAGCATCACTAGGCTCTACCCCTCTCCACTTGTCATTGGCCACTTCATTCTCTTCCCCTTGATTGGGGGAATGAAATGAAGTGTCATCATGATGAGGTCTGTTTATGGTACAGAGAACCCACCCCTGTCAAATTACACACAATCTATATTTTGACCCAAAAGACATATTTGCACAGGTACACATTTGTTTAAAATTACATGCACCCATCACATATCACAGGAGGTATACCCTGTCCAAATCTGCTCTTCCTGGTAGCTTGCATTCAGAAATGGCGACATTTGCACTTTTTAACTGATTTCGTAATATCGGACATTACCCCAAATTTATACACATGTGCGCAAGGCGTATGGACATTACTTGATGAAGTATCAGACTTTTAACATGCATACCTTTTAAGTAATACCCTCTTAACTGCTAGTTTGCCCCCAGGTTCTAAAAACCTCTTAAAATGTGGGCAGAAAAATCACAAGAATTATGGTATCATTTAAATAATTTTCACAAGTCTATGAGTTATTCATCTTTTTCTAAAACCATATTCTGGCTACAGGGGTGTGGTTTCCCCCCAGCACAAGGTTGAATTTCTGGTTTTTCCAGTTCTGCCAAGCCAGCTTGCTCTCACAGGCAGTGCTCCTCCCCTTTACTTCCGGGAGGAAGCCACTTTTACAGCCCCCGTAATAAAACATTTGCCTGAGTCAGGACAGGGCTTTGTTCAATTTCCTGCAGAGCCCAGGTAATTCAATCAGAGAAGTGTCATATCCCTTTTGGTGGGAGCAGCAAAAGGACAGCTAGGCCTGGGAACACAGCTGTTGTGCAAGTCTCAACTCCTGTCGGGGGTAGCTGGTGGGCAGAATTCAGTTCCTTAAGCCAGGCCCCAGCTAATGTCACTTTTGTTCCCCAGTTTAAGTCAAGACAATTTTTTACATATGCAGCTAGGATGCTGATTCTAAGTTTAAAACTATGACATTCAAACAATTGCAACCTATGTGACACTCAAAAGTAGGTCACTCATTTCTTTTAAACATTTAGGTTTTTAGTGTCTTTCAGTCCAAATTTACTTAAACTGCTGAAATCCACAGCTCAGCCAGTCTTGTTATAAACCTTCAAGTCACTTCAGAATATAACTTTAGATTGTATCCACCTCTCAGTAAGTCTTTCTTTGGCTTGCCTTGGGTTCATTTATTCAGTTTTAAACAAAATCTGGTGGTTTTAAAACGCCGGCTTTCTGATAGTGGTGAGTACTGGTACTGCACCCCTTTTTGGGATTTAAGAAAATGAATTCCCCACAATTCTAGGTTGCTTTTGGCAGTCAGCATTGCCATTCCCAATGGTTTCAGACTACTGTGTGGGTAGTCCAATGGTGGTTTTAGGCAGTGCCCTTCTGTGCCCATAACATCGGCAAAATGGGTGGCAGCCTATTCTTCATGCACTTCCCTGGGCATTTTCTGGGAAGCTCTGGCCATCATGATGTTTTCAATGCCAGTACTGCACAGTTTTTGAGGTAGGGCTCGGATGTATGGGTAAAAACATCCCACAAGCCCCCCTCTTGCGATGGCCATTCTGTTTCACTGATGGGACTCGCAAGACCTGGGATGTTTCCTCATCTTCTTCCAATAGATGGCACAGTTCAGCATCTTTTCCTCCATCCGGTACTGATCGGTCGGTTCTCCTCACCGGTCCTGATGGGAATATTGGGCGGTACACTGGGCCCCTTGCGTTTCTGCTCCCAGTCTCCGGATCATCCTCCTTGGCCAGTCTACAGGTTTTCTTTTCTCCTAGGACGACAAAGGAAGAGCGGCAATACCTATTCATGGACATTTTTTTCCCCCACCATTGATATAGTGGGGTGGCATATGAATTTTCGAACTCAACAGATATGCACCTGCACATTTATTTTTGCATTCAAAAACAAAAACACCCACATTGAGAAACTCAGAATTTGATTGGCGATATGTAGGATATTTTAAGTTAGAACTGAATTAATCTGAGACAGTACCCTCTAGGATTCCAGAGGATTCCTCCAGTTGTTGCAGAGTGTGCCTGGGATGGCAACACTTCAACTGGTTAATGTGCACCCACTTGTCTTCCCCTCTGCCAAACCGCCTTTGGGGATGCGGATCTTGTAGGCCACAGGGGAGATTTTGTCTATAATCTCAAAGGGTCCCTTCCATGTAGGCAAACATTTTCGCTGTTTGGCCTGGTTCCTTTGGAAATTGTATAGATAGACCCGGTCCCCCACCTGATATTCCTTCCTGGAAGTCTTCAGGTCATAGTGGGTCTTCATGCTATCAGCTGATCTTTCTAGATTCCGCTGAGCATAAGCAAAAGCATGTTGAAGGTGTTTCCTCAAATTCTCCACATACTCATGAGTTGTGGAGGCATTTATCAGTGTCTGCTCTTGGGTCCTGTAGAGCAAATGCTGAGGAAGCACCATCTTGCGCCCAGTCATCAACTCGAATGGTGACATTTTGGTTGCAGATGAAGGGGTAGATCTGATGGCCATTAGGACCAGAGGTAAGCAGATATCGCAACTTGGCCCAGAATCTGCCACAAACTTCTTTAATATGCTCACAATGGTTCGGTTATATCTCTCTACTGCCCCAGAAGAAGCTGGCCGGTAAGCAATATGCAACTTCCTTTTGACCCCCAGTATCTCCCACATCTTTGTCATTACTTCACTGGTGAAGTGGCTACCCCTGTCTGACTCAATCCTTTGAGGTAGACCAAAACGGGAAAAGATGTGGTTAATCATCAAAGCAGCTGCGGTTTCTGCCTTGCAATTTGGGGCTGGGAGACATTCCACCCACTTGGTAAACAAGCATGTCACAGTCAACATGTACTTATTCCCCCTAGCAGAGCGAATCACGGGGCCTACAAAGTCGATTTGTAAATCTGACCATGGCAGTGTCATCCCCCTCTTTTGGAGAGGCGCACGGTGCGTGAGGGATGATGGCTGAAATTGTGCACACACAAGACACCCCTTCAAGTATTGGTCGAGGTCCTGCCCCATGTGTGGCCAGTATGCAACCTCTCTTAAGATTTCCAATGTTGTGTGAAACCCCCTATGACCGGCGGTGGCCGCATCATGGGCGTGACTTAACATCAGGCTTCGGAATGAGGTAGGAACCACCCACTGATCGTGGCCAGCTTTGGATTTCCTTACCAACAAACCGTCTTGGATTCGGAACATTTTTGGACATTTCATCAACACTCTTAGGTCCTCTTTCCCAATGTAATCGGTATCCGTCAGTGGAAAGTTCTCAAGGTCCTCAAGGTGCTGGTAAAATTTACCAATTATTGGATCCCCCTTCTGAGCGGTAATCAAATCAGCATCAGGGGTCTCCTTGCTCCATTGTGCAATTGAAAGGTCATTGTGAGCATTTGTCTGGGACCTAGTGATAACTGTGACCTGGATTTCCCCCAACAGGGACTCAATCTCAATTAGATCCCCTTGGATGGCCCCGGTTTTGGCCAGCTGATCAGCTAAGTCATTTGCAGTTTTGTCTGGTCCCTCTACTTTGGAATGACCCTTGATCTTTTTCCAATAGATGGTCATCTCATTCGAGGTGACCAGATCATCAATGTTTTGGATCAACTTCCCATGTTTCAAGGGTTTGTTGTTAGCACATAACATGCCTCTGGTTTTCCAATTAACCAGGTGCTCCATGAACCCGTTCCGTACATAATCCGAATCTGTGATTATGACCAGTTGGCGGAGTTGATGCTGGACAGCAGTGAGGATGGCCTGATGCACAGCCATCAATTCTGCCACCTGACTACTTCGGGGACCAATTTTGTATCCCGCGGAGGGTTCTGGGGACTCATTCACCCATGCATTCCCTACGCCGGCCACCAGTTCTTTCTCCCCGTCTTTGTCAACATGGTACGAGCATCCATCCACATAGACAGTGGGCATTCCCTCACACTTGTCCTCTTCAAAGACTTTGTGGGGGGAATTAAGGTATGCCTCCATGTTGTCCTTTATTTTTAGACTTTCGTCCTCGAGACAGTTTTCTCTGGCACAATCATGCAAGTCAGCCAGACCTTGCGCGAGGGGACTCTTCTTGTTTTGGCCATATCTGACCTCCACAGGAAAGCCTTGCATTGACAGAATCCAGGAAGTAATCGGAGAATTACTCACATTTCCGGCCCGGATTCTGTCACTTTGGAGATATTGCAGAGGCTGGTGTGGAGTCTCCACTATGATGTGTTCCCCCTGGATAAACGGGCGGTAATTCTTCAATGCCCACACCGTTGCCAGGAGTGCCTTCTCACAATCGTTGAATTTTTCCTCCACAGAGGATAAAGTTTTGCTCGCATAGGAGATTACTTTATTGACCTTGTCATGCTTTTGGTATAATACTGCCGTCAAGCACGTATTAGAGAACCCCGTCTCCAGGAAGAACTCCTTGTTTCTGACAGGGTAAGCTAGGCAGGGCGCTTGTGAGAGGCTTCTTTTGAGTTGCTTTACTGCCTCGGCTTGTTCTGGACCCCATTCCCACTTGACCCCCCCCTTCAGGAGATGAATCAGGGGTCTGGTGATCTCTGCGTAGCCCTCAATGAACTTTCTGCTGTAATTAGTCAGTCCAAGGAGGCTCCTTAGTTCCCGCAGAGTTGTGGGGTCTTTCAGTTTCTGAAGTGCTTCCACTTTCTTTTCCTGGGGACAGAGACCCTGAGGAGTAATCTCATGCCCCAAGAAATTAACACGGGTTCTACACCACTGTGCTTTCTGAAAGGAAAGTTTTGCTCCGGCGGCCCTCAACTCGGTCAGAACATCACGGATCTCTGCTATGTGTTCCTCCACAGATGAACTTTTGATGAGGACATCATCTACATAAGCCAGGTTACCCCTCGCACCCAGGTCGGGCATGGCCTTATGTAGGAAAATATTGAACTCATTACCGGAGTTAAGGTATCCGAAGGGAGTCCGGGTCCATGTGTACTGCTGGCCCCCAAAGGTAAAAGCCAGCTTGTATTGGTCCTCCCTTCTGACCGGCACGGTCCAGTATCCATTGGTCAGGTCTATTGCAGTGAATACCCGTGACCCCTGGATCTGGGCCAGCCCTTGGTCAATGTAGGGCAGAGGCCATCGGGAAGTATGGACCCGTTTGTTGAGCTCCCTGAGGTCGGCGCAGAGTCTCCACTGGCCGTTTGGCTTCAATATTCCCAGCACCGGATTATTGAACGTGCTGTGGACTGGACGGATTATTCCCCGGGACTCAAGGTTCTTAATTATTTCAGTAAGGGACTCCATGGATGCGAGAGGAAAACGATATTGCTTCACAAACACTGGAGTCATGCCAGGGTCCGTGGGGATTGTTGTTGTGTGGATGTCAGTGCGACCACAGTCATATGAGTCTACCGCAAAGAGATCTTGGAAATCCAAGAAAACTTGTTTCAACTTTTGCTTTTGTTCCAGAGTCACACAGGCATCAGCTAGGTTGACTCTCTCTTCCACCATCTGCCTGAAGCCTGGAAAGACTTCTGGTTTGGCTATCTCAGCGGCCTCCTCCAGCTGGGTGGAGAAGTCCCTGGTCAGAGTGCTGATTTGGACTGGAGGCTTCAGGTGGGAAAGGCAGCCCTCATGGACCTGGAAAATCAGCTCATCCCTCCTGAAGTCACAAGTCACATCTTCCTTACCATAAGGGCAAGAAGTGTACACCAGGAAGTTCCCCCCATGCCGGGTAAAAATCCTGTCTGGTGTTGTATTGTCATCACTGTCACTGTCAAAGCAGTCCTTGGGGATTGGCCCTAACAGTTCATTACCTAAATCTATGGAAAAATGTCGGTCATCAACCGCCATTCCAATAATGATGCCTGCGGCTAGAGTAATACTCTTTAATTCGCTGTTATCCACCTCTATTGGAATGGTGTCATGTTCTATGTTGACTAATGGTGTTGGGTTTACCCCTAACCCTTGCTGTTGGAGAGAAGCATTTAGATGTATGTAAGCATCAGGGTTTTCCAAATATTGTCCTCTTTTAACTTTCACTTCCAGGGAGAATTGTCGGGTCCTTTGTGGGATGGTGACTTCCTCTTTGATCTGAATTTCAACTGCATAAGGTAGCAATTGAGCTGACCTAAATGCTTGTTCTGGATCATCAAAGCCCATGGGATTATTCGCTAATCGGGACCAAGCTTTGGAGTTTATTAGGTCCAAACTAATGGCAAAGCGATTGAGAATGTCACTGCCTAAGTAAAAGGCGGCAGGGACATCTCGCACGACCCAACAATTGTGGACTATGCTCTTGTTGCCAATGGAGATTTTGAGCATACACCTGCTTGGCAGGAGATGTTTGGAATTAGGTGCTTCCAGGTCCATTTCCCATTTGTCTATCAGTTTGAATGTGGGAATGGCTGGATCTTTTGGGAGTTGGCGAAACATGGCTTCGCTGATGAAGCTCTTACCGTTGTTCACACACACTCGAGCGAGAACAGAGTCCTTCCCATCATTTAATTGGACAGGGATGAACAACTGCCCTCCAATTTGCTGAACATCAGCCAGGCTCTGAGCTGATTTCACATCTTTCTGGACTATAGGAGTGGGAGTTTCTGATTGTGGATTATTATAGAATCTCAGAGTGTTTCCTTCCAGCGTGGAGTACCACTTTAGACTGGAAGGAAGGTTGATTTTCAGAAATAGAGAGGACCCTCCATCACCAGTCTGTTGTCCTACTGCTATTACTGTCACGTCTGGAATTTGGCTATTCTGGATGTGAAATTCTACTTGGTCAGGTTTTTGTTCAACCATGTGGCATGTGCCGTTTAAACTAACATGGTTGACACTCTGTTTTAATTTTATTGGTCGGCTAGTCTGGGTCCAGAGGACCTTGTTTACACAATCTATTAGGGGAGACAACCTTCTCAGGAGGTCATTCCCTAGTAAACAAGGGGTGCCCTCTGGAGTCACAACTATGACCGGGTGTTTCAACTTGTGTCGCCCAATTTTAATGTCCAAGTCTGCAGTCCCCTCAACGGGAATTTCCTTCCCGTCAAAGTTCTGCAGTTATCCAGGAAGAGAGGTGAGAGGAATTTGGTAATTCTCTCCCCTTCCTGCATTCAGTTCGTCAAAGGCCCTTCTGGACAGAAGGGTAGCTTGAGATCCCGTGTCCACCAGCGCTAAAATTGTACCCTGCCCCTGTACTTGTACCGGGGCATAGTATCTTCCCTCCTTCTCCTCAAGGGGGCACAGATAATGCACATTTTTGGACAACTGGTGGGCTAACTTTCTGGTTTTGGACATCGCTAGCGAAGAGATTTGGGCAGAATTCTGTGGAGAGCCTTGGGAATCTGAAAGAAAAAGTTGGCAACTGGAGATCAGAGCCATTGTGGGTTCCCCTGGCTCTGGTTCTGGGCCGCCCTCCCCTTTTTGGAGGCAGTCATCAGAATGGGTTTGAACCAGGGGATTTTGGTATGGTGGGTTCTGGGATGAGATGATGGGCGGCGGTAGCTCAGTCTCCATATCTCCCCAGTCTGGATTTGCATCCGTAGGGACCCATTTTTCTTTGGGAGGAGTTCCCCCCTCTCTGAAGGAGAAGATCCTTTTCCCAGGATCCTCTGAGGATCCCTCTCCCTCAAATTGGAAGATCTGTACCTCCTCCTCAAACTGAGTCTGTTTGTGTCTTTTGTTTCTCCTACCCCCCTCTGCTCCTTAGGAGGCAGACTTTCAGGGGCAAGAGATTTTGTTTCCGGTTCCTGAGTTTCCAGGGGCTGTTTACAAGTGAGGAAGGAAGCTTCCTCCAAGGCTTTACACCCCCCTTCCCTTTGTGCCTCCTCCGTGGGAACCGGTGAGTTATCGGGGTGCTGCCCCCGTCATTGTTCTGGAGCACCAGGTCCAGAGTTGGGTGCGTTCTGCGCCGGCATGCCGATCTGAGGGTTCTGCTGAGCCCTCAGTATGTGACCCAGATCCCGCGCCATGTTTTGAACCTGGCGCTCTAACTGGGAAACCCGCTCAGGCTGATACGGGGCCCTGTTTTCTCCCCTGGGCTGATCCCGGGAAGGGTAGCTATCCCTTCTTTGGTAGTACCCCTGGTTGGGAAGATTTGGATACCCCTCCACCCTTGGCCTCCCCTCTCCCGGATTTGGTTGTGGGGAAAGAAGGATGGATGATTTTGGGGCTGGAAATTGGGTGGATACCTGGGGAAAAAGTTCTGCCCAGGATTTGGTGAGTTTCTGCCCTCCGGTGGGAAGTTAGGAGGGAAGTTCCCTGGGTTAGGTGCTTGACTGGATCCCCCCCCTTGGGCTGGAGGAGTCCACACATAAACCAGGATGGGTCGATTTCCCTTGTAACGGGGACTTACATAATCAGGAGAGCGAGGGACCCCATTTGTGGGACTACCTCCTTGACTCCCTGTTTGTGACTGGCCCGAGGACCTTCTGGGCCTAGCATTATTAGGTGCAGGTAGTTTTTTAGGCCCCCCCATCTCCAACTCTAAAACGGGGGTGATCTTTACCTCTGCCACCTTGGCAGCAGCAGGGGTGTTGTTGGCTTTGGGGTTTTTGGGCGCATTATTTTTATTTTCTATTGGCTTCTGCACCTCATAGATCCGGGTCGCCTGTTCAATGACCCAGTCTAAAGATCCTTTCTCGTGAAAATCCCTCACAAGCTGGGTCATTATGTATTTGGGCAAGGCATGGAAAAACGTATTAATAAATTCTCTGCTATCCGTGCGCACCCTTCTTGTGGTCTGTGCAAAAGCACGCTTTAACTCCTGCGCAAACTCTTGTGGGGCCTGATCCTCCCCACATTGTAAATTGTAGGCTGCCTTGCGAGCCTCTTGAGGATTTCTATGAACAGAAAAATGTTTTAATATGGCCGCCCTATAGGTGGACCACCTGGAATGATTTTGGTCCTCCAGCCCTGCAAAGAAACTGGAGTACTCTGGGGAGAATGTCCACTTTACATATTGGATACAGCTTTGGCTGTCCTTCAAATGAAAAGTCTCCATCATTTGCTCATAGAGCTCCAAGTGTTCCCAAACAGAGTACTTGGCGTTCTTATGATAAGGCGTGATGACACTCCTGATTGCCTTAATCTGTTTCAATGGGTCCTTAATCAAGGCCCTTTTTGCCTTATTGGCCTTTTTGGTTCGGGTAACCCTTGTCCATTCGTCCTCTGACTCAGAGGCACTGCTCCCAGAGGTTCCTGTCTGATCTTCCAGGTTTTCCCGGATTCTGCGAGCCTGGGAATGGCTGGCAGAATGTGGGGACCTGGTCTCCTGTGTCCTGTACCGTTCAGAGGAGTCTTCAGATTCCTCTTTGCTGCCAGGATTTGATGGGTACCCCCCCCACTGGCCTAACTGGGCAGAGGTTTTCAGGATGCCCTTAATGGGCCTACTCTCCTGGGATTCCCCATCAAATTGCACTGTGCTTGGGTGCCCATACCCGGATGCCCGCCCCTCCATTCCTGGGTGGTACTGGCCTATGAGCCCCATGCTTCTGGCTGGATAGTAATCTGCCATCCCTGTGGCCCTGTGCTCATGTGCGCCAGGGGACATGGGGGTGGCAGAGTCCAGGGACTGAGAGAGATAAAGGCCTCTGGTACTAGGGCTCCTGGGGTTATGCTCAGGAGTTTCTCTTTCCCAGCGAACCTCATCTCTATCCGCCCCTGCTCCCTGTTGCAATGCAAGAGCCTGCGCCTTCAGTTCCTCAGTTAAGGACTTACTAGACTCTATCAGTCTCTCCTGCATCACTACCTGTTGTTGGAGCCTATCATTGTGCTGGCAGAGAGCCTCATTCTCTCTCTGCGTTTCCTGATTTGTCCTGGAGCACTGGGCCAGTCTTTGCTGCAGGAGGGTTACCTCCTGAGCTGTGTCCCTATTGGCCTGCTCCTGTCTTGCCAGAGCATCCTCCACCCTCCTGGTGTGCTCTAGCAAGTCCTGGTGTTCTTTTTGGAGGTCACCCAGTCCCTGGTGGGCCAGGTGATTTTCTTCCAATTTCCTTTTTAAGTGGCAGACTTCCTGGCCTAAGGTATCCCTTTCCTGACTAAGAGCCTGCATCTGTGCCGCCAGGTCGTCCCTTTGCCTTTGGAAGGCACCCGCTTTCTGGTGCTCCTGGTCAAACTCTGCCTGGGTATCCAGATCTTTCAAAATCAGTTTATTGCTCTCTGCCTTCTCCCTATCTAGGTGGCTTTTCAGGGTGACTACCTGCTCAGCACATGCCCTATTGAAGTCTAACTGTTGCTCCAGCTTTTTCTGGCTCTGCAGTAGGGAGTCCATACCTTCTTGGTACTCCTTCTGCAAGGCCCGAAATCTGGTATCCTGGTCAGCCTTTTCCTGTTGCAGGATGTCCATATCCTTCTTTATTTTAATGATGTGCTGTCTACTCTCATTTTCTGACTCCTGGCTCCCCTGCAGCCTCTGCTCAGAAGAGACCAGGTCAGATTGGACCTTCTCTAACACCATCTGTCGCTTGTTCGCCAGATCTTGGCTTTCCGTACATTTATCCTGCATGTCTCCCATATATAGGTACAGGTATGCCGCTATCCTAACCATCTTGTCTTGTTCATCCTTAGCTTTAGGAGCCATGTATAGTTCACTCAGGGCCACATGTAGGGGACCCTGATCTCCCCATATATCTGACCCTGTCTCAGTGACCTGTTGCGTGATGGCCTGCAACCAGACCATGCGGTCCTGGTGAGTCCACTCACCTCTCACAAATAACTTATGTAAGAAGTGCTCTCTGGCTATTTTCATGTCTGCTAAGGTCGTCATTCTAGAGATTGGTCTCTGTCCTGACTTACAGAAATTAGTATTTTATTTTTGCAAAACAGACCTTTTCCTCAGAGCGTTCCTCTAAGGAGTGCTTTACAGCGTAACACAGCGTGTGATCCGACCGGATATGTGTATCTGGTCAGCTGGCACGCTGTATTAATCTGCACAAGTGATAGATCTAATCCAAACGTCCGGCACGAGCCCCCAATTTGTAAGAGGATTCAATTCAACACTACAGCTAAGTCAATGCCTAGTCTGGGATACTGAATGGAAACCCTTATTAATATATCTTTATGTCCAGTTCATGCGTTCTGGATGACTACCCCTATATAACACCCCTCTCTTTGAATAACCCTGACCCCACTGAGCCAAGAAGTAGTTCTGTTTTGCAAGTTAAAAGGTTTTATTTGATAATTTAAACAATAGATATATATATCGCACTTTATAATAATTTAATAATTGAATATCACACTGAATCTGAGCAGTAATCAATAATGGATAGTCTGGCACTAGCACACTTCTTTATAATCAATGATGAGTGGTTATAGGATGGATAAGATAGCAACACTGGTAAATAGGGACAGAAGAATAATGTGGTAGAGAATGCTTTATAGGGTTCGAATGGATGCAATGTTGAATGAAAATGCAATACAGAAAATACTCAATATGATTTCAACAAAACAATGTAATCACTTTTCTCTGGCAATCCCCTCCCCCCTTTATGCAATGCAAGGAAATGGAAGGAAAGCACACAGTTCTCAGAAATGCAATCAAATGTAATTCAGTCCACCCCAGCAGCTTAGACTACAGAAGTTTACAACACAGGCCCAAAATGCTTTTATATGTGCTGGCAATGTAGTGAAAAATATGCTAAAATGCTTTTAATTCCCTCTAGAGGTTCAGGGTGAGTGGTATCAAGTTAATATTAGTCCAGGCTCACTTTAGCAAGGATCTAGGAGTAACTAGCAGGTTAAACGAATTTTTGGCAACTGAAAGCAAGAAAACTGCTGTTTTCACACGTTGAGAAATTTGCAAATCGCGGCAAATTCGCGAGTGCGTTTTTTGCGATTGCGGCAAAAGTATCGGGGGTAGGAATGCGGTTCTAGGTTCGTAGGAAAGCCACGATTCCCAGCTTTCAGAGGAAAGTTACTGCAAGTCTCTAAGACAAACGGTCACGGAGATATGAGCGATATGGTAAAGGTCGTTTTTCAGATTTGAAATTTTAAAGTTCAAAAAGACAAGTGACAGCTAGCAACTAGAAAATGACAGGTGACAGTTAGGAGGCAGTTCTACTTAGATTAAAATAGATTGAATTATATTATTTTAACTAGAAGATTGGTTCTGCACAGTTCTGCTGGGTACTCACAATATATTTTGGAAATAAATGGGCCTCGCCACGGATCTGGTCAGGTTTTAGACTGGACTCTGGTCTGGTCTCTGCACTTCACAGTGATCTGGGTCAGCTCTCTCTCTCTCTGGATTCTGGAGATTGATGGATTTGAAGTCTGGATCTTTCTGCACAGCTTTCTCTAGAGATTGATGGAGGTAAAGTATGGATTTTCCCGGCAGAGCGTCCCGCAGCAAATGGATTTGAAGGTCCCTATCTGTCCTGTCTGTCTGCTTTTATGTGTTTTGAAAATGGGTGTGTGTGCAGCATCACTAGGCTCTACCCCTCTCCACTTGTCATTGGCCACTTCATTCTCTTCCCATTGATTGGGGGAATGAAATGAAGTGTCATCATGATGAGGTCTGTTTATGGTACAGAGAACCCACCCCTGTCAAATTACACACAATCTATATTTTGACCCAAAAGACATATTTGCACAGGTACACATTTGTTTAAAATTACATGCACACATCACATATCACAGGAGGTATACCCTG